>NC_133468.1:23392500-24017500 GCF_048565385.1 Saimiri boliviensis | reverse complement strand
CTGCCAATCACCATAGGACAATCCTCAGGCCACTGTGATTGGCTTTGTGGCAACCACGTGACTCAAGCTAATACAATGATAGCTTAGTTGAAGATCCTAAAACAGCCTGGTATTCCCAAGTTGCTCTGGGATTGCTGACAGGATATGATGTATCCTTGGGGCTTCTGGCTGCCATCTTGCTACTACATGGGAAGATTTATCCAGAGAATGAAGCCAATCCAGGAGAAGGTAGATCTGAAATAGAGAGAAAAATCACAACCCACAATATTTAAGTCATTTTGCTCAGACTAAAAATTTCTTAAAATTTCTTTTTTTGCCATTTTTTAAAAATTAGCAAACCTGCCACTTTTAGTAACTTCGGTTTCCCTAGATGTTTGTAAACTAACCAGTGTATATCCAGTACTTAAACATGCACTTTGCTTTAATAAGCTGCCTTTCAAGCCATTAGAGAAAGATTTAGAGGTTAAAGAATGATATGGTAGATAATTTATGTTTGAATCAACCTCCTCTTTTATAGACTACATTAAAAAGTGCCTATAAATATTTCTTCTTGGCATCTTCAGCAACCTTAATGGGCAAAGTGCCCAGCATGTTCTACATGTGGTTCAATTCATAGTGATCTACCTGAGCAGGAAAGGACTTCCCTCTTATTTACCATTTCCCTTCTCTTGTTTCCATCACTACCTCAAAATCTGTCTTTTCTGCAGTCCAGGGCAGTGTTTCTCTGATGAGGTCACTAAAACATATGTTCCTGGCTTTAAGCCCTTGTTCCCAAAAGGGCCTTAAGGATTCCGATTCCTGTAAACCCAGGTAGAAATCCAGGAATATCCATTTTTTCACAAGAGACCCAATAATCTCACATGAGGTACTCTTTGCTAAGTACTGGTTTGAGGAATTGGAATCCTAGAAGGGAATGGCTGGAGAGATCTTTACGTATAATCTAGTCTAGTCTTAACTTCCAATATTCATTCCACAGATTGAAACCCAGAAGTGAAAGCAAATGGTGTCAGCTCTAGAATGCAAGTCTGTTAAATTTGTCCAAAACCCTTTCCACCACACTTGTGTGATCTTCACATTCAAACCTGAAACAGAATGTAGTTGTGTTCTTTCCCACAGTCTGAACTCAGTATTAAATTTTTAGAAAAAGAAAGAAGATGCAAGAATAATGTGAGACCTCTTGGCTGGTGTCATGCTATCCTGATGTAGTCTCTGGTCAGTTATTTTGCATATAGGACAGAGAACATCAGTAATGATAACCTGGCTGCAATTTACTGAGAATATAATATGTGCTAGGCACGGTACTCATAGATGTAGTCTCTCTTTTAAAGTTCAATCGTCCCTAGAAAAGAGGCACTAGTACTGCCTCTGGATGTAAAAAGTGAAGTGAAATAATTTGCCCCAAATCACTCAGCCAGGATGCAACTCAATAGGTACTGGTAGCTTGCCTTTCTCCCTCTCCTTCTTTCTCTTTCTTCTCTTTTCTCTCCATCTCCTCCTCCTCCTCATCACCAAGGACTAGATGTGTGACTTCAGCTGGCAAACCTGCAAATATGGACACTTGTCATAAGACAGGAGTGGCTAGCAGTGTGCACCATCCCCATCCAGTACTTCAGAATGGAGTCAGAAGCTTTGTCTTTGCCAACAGAGCACATGTTCTAAAATAAAGCCTTGGATAGTTCAGCTGCCTGGGACATATCAGAGATCATTGAGCTTGAATCTCTGGAAGTAAAAGGTGACATCTAGGATATACTTAATAATGAGGATGGTAGTGATGATGATGATGATTAAAAAAAAAAAATAACACCCAGTGAGAGCCAGTGATGTACTGGATGCTTCTGAGGGTTCTGTATCCATGATCTCTTTTACTTTCCACAACAGCCCTAAGATGCAGGGCCATTACTGATCCCACTGCTTTTACAAATAAACTGAATCAGAGATAGGTTAAAGAAATTGCCACAGTTCCAAGTAAGTAGTAGAGGGGGAAATCAAATTTAGGCAATTGAGCCTCCTAAACATGTGTATAATAGGATGGTAGCTACATAATAGAACCAAATGACTTGCCCAATGTAGAGTCTTTGAGAATATCCAGAGAAACCACGTCTCATGCTTTTGTATTTCTCCAAGTCTTGAAGAACAGTATGGATATGGAGAATAATAACAATGATATTGATTCCTAACACGTTCTGAGAAGGTACTCTATGTGTTGGAACCTTTTGCCCTTTGAAAGCATTATGCCATTTGACCCTACAATCATCCCATGAGTTGGTTATTATCATTAAGTCTACTTGCAGTTAAAGAGTAATGTAACTTGCCTGATGTTATTGCCCAAGTTGTTATCAGAGCCCTTGTTCAGACACACTTATTAAAACCTTCAAGAGAGGTACTTTATCTCTTCCAGTCTAAGGCGCTGGAAGACTCAATGAATCTTTGAAAGACACTGTAAGAGTGTGATTATCCCCTTTCAGAAATAAGCTATCTTAATATGGCCCTCAATGGCTGAGAATCCTTCTGTGATATTGTGACTGGAGTTGTCATGAACGTTTTTCTATGGCACCATAATGCAATGACATGAATCCGAGAATGATCCATAGATGAGAGGCCAGATGGGGTCAGGCCAGGGCTCAGCCTCTCCTGAAGAGAAAGAAACTTAGTATTGTTTGTTCCCAGAAAGTTCCTGATACGGAGTACCTTGGACATAACCACATGACTCCATTCAGAGACTGGGTTATAATTCCTCAACAAAAAATTACCAAAAAGTAAAATTTAAATGCCATCTAGTCACACATCCTGCAAATATAATTTTAATAGATTTCTTTCCATAAAGACTTTATTCTTTTTTCTTTGTCTCGCTTCCTGACAATGCAGCTCTCCTGTCTGATTTCCTGTCTGTGGTTTTTGAGTTGGATTAGAGTGTGTGGGCTGAGCATGTAGCCAACAGCGAGCTCCCTCCCAGTGCCATCTGCACACCTCATTTAACACTGAATCATGCATTCTTCTGTCTTAATGTGTCTCTCATATTGCAGCTTGTATTGTTATTGAAACTTTTGTGCATTTAAGTCCTGTTTTTCAATTAGCTCATATGTTCCTTGAGGTCAGGGACTGTGATGTATACTTCTTTGTAGCCTCCATAATTCTGTTAAGTAAATCACCAGTGATAAATGTTGAAGGAAGCCTCTGGCATGCTAGCTGAGTTCTGTCCCATGCCTTTCACATTGTGGTAGCTTCAGATCTTTCTAAACTTGAAGTATTCTCTTTGTTCTAGACAAGGTGACAGGACCCAGGAAGGCACAGTAAGGAGTGGTGGGTAAGGACCCAAATGCTTTGGTCTGTAGCTCAGCTTATCACTCTTTAGCTGTCTCACTTCAGCAAAGTTTTAAACCTCTTCCTAGCTTAGTTCTTCCTGTCTACATTCATTTTTTTTCCCCATTTCTCCTCTTTATTAAAAGTTTAGTTTTACATTCATATATGTGTGTATATATATATATATATATATATATATATACACACACACATATATACATACATATTTTTTATTATACTTTAAGTTCTGGGGTCCATGTACAGGTCTTGCAGGATTGTTACATAGGTACACACATGCCATAGTGGTTTGCTGCCTCCATCCCTCTGTCACCCACATTAGGTATTTCTCTCAATGTTATCCCTCCCCAATTTCCTCATACCCTGCTATCCCTCCCCTAGCCCCCCGTCTCCCCAACAGACCCCAGTGTGTGATGTTCCCCTCCCTGTGTTCATGTGTTCTCATTGTTCAACATCAGCCTATGAGTAAGAACATGTGGTGTTTGGTTTACTGTTCTTGTGTCAGTTTGCTGAGAATGGTGGTTTCCAGCTTCATCCATGTCCCTGCAAAGGACATGAATTCATTATTTTTCATGGCTGCATAGTATTCCATGGTGTATATGTGCCACATTTGCTTTATCCTGTCTATCATCGATGGGCATTTGGGTTGGTTTCAGGTCTTTGCTATTGTAAACAGTGCCACAATGAACATATGTGTGCATGTGTCTTTATAATAGAACGATTTATAATCCTTTGAGTATATACTCAGTAATGGGATTGCTGGGTCAAATGGTATTCTGTTTCTAGATCCTTGAAGAATCACCACACTATCTTCCACAATGGTTGAACGAATTTACACTCCCACCAACAGTGTAAAAGTGTTCCTATTTCTCCACACCCTCTCCAGCATCCATTGTCTCCAGATTTTTTAATGATCACCATTCTAACTGGTAGGAGATAGTATCTCAATGTGGTTTTGAGTAATGGGATTGCTGGGTCAAATGGTATTCTGTTTCTAGATCCTTGAAGAATCACCACACTATCTTCCACAATGGTTGAACGAATTTACACTCCCACCAACAGTGTAAAAGTGTTCCTATTTCTCCACACCCTCTCCAGCATCCATTGTCTCCAGATTTTTTAATGATCACCATTCTAACTGGTAGGAGATAGTATCTCAATGTGGTTTTGATATGTATTTATCTAATGGCCAGTGATGATGAGCATTTTTTTCTGTTTGTTGGCTGCATAAATGTATTCTTTTGAAAAGTGTCTGCTCATATCCTTCACCCACTTTTTGATGGGTTGTTTTTTTCTTGTAAATTTGTTTTAGTTCTTTGTAGATTCTGGATATTAGCCCTTTGTCAGATGGGAGGCTTGCACATTTTTTTCCCATTCTGTTGGTTGCTGGTATGCTCTAATAATTGTTTGTTTTGCTGTTCAGAAGCGCTTAAGTGTAATTAGATCCCATTTGTCTATTTTGGCTTTTGTTGCCATTGCTTTTTGGTGTTTTAGTCATGAAGTCCTCACCTATGTCTATGTCCTGAATTGTACTGCCTAGGTTTTCTTCTACGGTTTTTGTGGTCTTAGGTCTTACATTTAAATTTTTAATCCATCTGGAGTTAATTTTTATATAAGGTGTAAGGAAGGTGTCCAGTTTCAGCTTTCTGCACATGGCTAGCCAGTTTTCTGAACACCATTTATTAAACAGGGAGTCCTTTCCTCATTGCTTCTTTTTGTCAGGTTTGTCAAAGATCAGATGGTTGTAGATGTGTGGCATTACTTCCAAGGCCTCTGTTCTGTTCCATTGGCCTATTTCTCTGTTTTGGTACCAGTACCATGCTGTTTTGATTACTATAGTCTTGTAGTATAGTTTGAAGTAAGGTAGTGTGAGGCCTTCAGCTTTGTTGTTTTTGCTTAGGATTGTCTTAGCTATGTGGGCTCTTTTTTGGTTCCATATGAAGTTTAAGGTGGTTTTCTTCCTGTTCTATGAAGAAGGTCAATGGTAGCTTGATGGGGATAGTGTTGAATCTGTAAATTCCTTTGGGCAATATGGCCATTTTCATGATATTGACTCTTCCTAACCATGAGCATGGAATGTTTTTCCATCTCTTTGTGTCCTCTCTTATTTCCTTGAGCAGTGGTTTGTAGTTCTCCTTGAAGAAGTCCTTTACATCCTTTGTTAGTTGTATTCCTAGGTACTTTATTCTCTTTGTAGCAATTGTGAATGGGAGTTTGCTCATGATTTGGCTGTTTCTCTGTTATTGGTGTATAGGAATGCTTGCAATTTTTGCACATTGATTTTGTATCCAGAGACTTTGCTGAAGTTGCTTATCAGTTTAAGGAAATTTTGGGCTGAGATGATAGGATATTCTAAATATACAATCATGTCATCTGCAAATAGAGACAAATTCCTCTTTTCCTAATGGAATACCCTTTATTTCTTTTTCTTGACTGATTGCTATGTCTAAAACTTCCAATACTATGTTGAATAGGAAGGGTGAGAGAAGGCACTTTTGTCTAGTGCCAGTTTTCAAAGAGAATGCTTCCAGTTTTTTTCCCATTCAGTATGATATTGGCTGTGGGTTTGTCATAAATAGCTTTTATTATTTTGATATATGTTCCATTGATGCCTGGTTTATTGACAGTTTTTTAGCATAAAGTGCTGTTGAATTTTGTCAAAGGCCTTCTCTGTATCTATTGAGATAACCATGTGGTTTTTTGTCTTTGGTTCTATTTATGTGATGAATCACATTTATAGATTTGTGTATGTTGAACCAGCCTTGTATCCCCAGGATGAAGCCTACTTGATTGGGATGGATGAGCTTTTTGATGTACTGTTGCATTCAGTTTGCCAGTATTTTCTTGAAGATTTTTGCATCGATGTTCATCACGGACATTGGTCTGTAACTTTCTTTTTGTGTGCCATTTAAAATGAATGCTTGGTAAATCTTCTACCATCCCTTTATTTTGAGTCTATGTGTGTCCTTGCATGTGAAATGGGTGCCCTGAATACAGCACACTATTGGCGCTTGAGTTATATCTCTGCCTGGTTTTGGTATCAGGATGATGTTGGTCTCATAAAATGATTTGGGAAGGATTCCCTGTGTTTGTATTGTTTGGAATAGTTTCAGAAGGAGTAGTACCAGTTCCTCTTTGTATATCTGGTAGAATTCAGCTATGAATCCGTCTGGACCTGGACTTTTTTGTTGGTATGCTATTAATTTTTGCCTCAACTTCAGCCCTGGTTATTGATCTATTCAGGGATCCAACTTCTTCCTGGTTTAGTCTTGGGAAGGTATAAGTGTCCAGGAATTTATCCATTTTTCTAGATTTACTGGTTTATGTGCATAGAGGTGTTTGTAGTAATCTCTGATGGTAGTTTGTATTTCTGTGGAATTGGTGGTTATATCCCCTTTGTCATTTAGCCTGTTTACATTTAAGGTTAATATTGTTATGTGTGAATTTGATCCTACCATTTTGATACTAGTTGATTGTTTTGCCCATTAGTTGACGTAGTTTCTTCATTGTGTAGATCATCTTTACCATTTGGTACATTTTTGCAGTGACTGGTACTGGTTGTTCCTTTCCATGTTTATTGCTTCCTTCAGGAGCTATTGTAAGGCAGGCCTGGTGGTGATGAAATTGCTCTGCAATTGCTTGTCCATAAGGATTTTATTTGTCCTTCACTTATGAAGCTTAGTTTGGCTGGATATGAAATTCTGGGTTGCAAGTTCTTTTCTTTAAAGATGTTGAATATTGGCCCCCTACTCTCTTATGGTTTGTAGGGTTTCTACCAAGACATCTGCTGTGAGTCTGATGGGCTTCGCTTTGTGGTTAACCTGACGTTTCTCTCTGGCTGCCCTTAGCATTTTTTTCTTTATTTCAACCCTGGTGAATCTGATGATTATGTTCCTTGGGGTTGCTCTTCTTGAGGAATATCTTTGTGGTGTTCCCTGTATTTCCTGGATTTGAATGTTGGCCTGCCTTGCTAGGTTGGGGAAATTCTCCTGGATAATATCCTGAAGAGTGTTTTCCAACTTGGATTCATTCTCCCCATCACATTCAGGTACACCGATCAAATGTAGATTCGGTCTTTTCACATAATCCCATATTTCTCAGAGGCTTTGTGAATTTCTTTTCACTCTTTTTTCTCTAATCTTGCCTTCTCATTTTATTTCACTGAATTGATCTTCAATCTCTGATACCCTTTCTTCTGCTTGATCAATTTGGCTATTGAAACTTGTGTATGCTTCACAAAGTTCTCATGCTGTGTTTTTCAGTTCCATCACATCGTTTATGTTTTTCTCTAAGCTGGTTATTCTAGTTAGCATTCAGTCTAACCTTTTTTCAGGGTTCTTTGTTTCTTTGCTTTGAGTTAGAACATGTTTTTTTTTTTTTTTTTTTTTTTTTTTTTTTTTTTTTTTTTTAGCTCAGAGAAGTTTGTTATTACCTACTTTCTGAAGCCTGCTTCCATCAATTCATCAAACTCATTCTCCATCCAGTTTTGTTCCCTTGCTGGTAAGGAGTTGTGATCCCTTGGAGGAGGAAAGGTGTTCTGATTTTTGGTGATTTCATGCTTTTTTGCTGGTTTCTTCTCATCTTTGTGGATTTTTCTACCTGTGGTCTTTGTAGTTGGTGACTTTCAGATGACATCTCTGAGTGGACATCCTTTCTGTTGATGCTGAAGCTATTTCTTTCTTTCTTTTTTTTTTAGTTTTCCTTCCAACAGTCAGGCCCTTCTGCTGCAGGACTGCTGAAGGTCCACTCCAGACCCAGCTTGCCTGGGAGTCACCCGTGGAGTCTGCAGAACAGCAAGGTTGCTGCCTGTTCTTTCCTCTGGTAGCTTTGCCCCAGAAGGGTACCTCCCAGATGTTAGCCAGGGCTCTCCTGTATGAGGTGTCTTTTGGATATACAGGGGTCAGGGAGCCACTTGAGAAGGCAGTATCTCCCTTATCAGAGCTCATGTTCTGTGCTCAGAGCTCCATTGTTCTGTTCAGAGAACAGAATTTCCTGCTGGGCAGGGACGTTTAAGTCTGCTGCAGAACTCACAACCACTCATTTTCCCAGGTGCTCTGTCCTAGGAAGGTGGTGTTTTATTTATAAGGCTCTGACGTGCTGCTGCCTTTTTTTCAGAGATGCCCTGCCCAGCAAGGAGGGAGTCTAGTCACAGTCTGCCTCCAGAGGTGCTGCTGAGCTGCTGCAGGCTTGGTCCAGCTGCTGTGTATAAACTTCCTTGTGATTTTGTTTACACAGGTACAGTTAAAACTGCTTCAGCAATGGTCTATGCCCTTCCCTGCACCAAACTTGATCGTCTTGGTTCAATCTCAAACTGCTGTGCTGGCTGTGAAACTCTCAAGCCAGAAGGTTTCAGTTCCTGGTCTTTATGAGGGTGGGACCTGCTGAGCCAGATCACTTGGCTCCCTGCCTTCAGCTACCCACCTTTTTTTTTCTGTGAGACTCTGTCTCACAGGTGTTTCTGGCACCAGCCAAAACCCACAGTGCAGGCTGGAACAGCCACTCAGATTTGTGCTGGTAACTCATGGTGCTTGTTGGCCCGGCGAAAATCTCCTGGTCTGCAGGCTGTAAAGACCATGGGAGAAGTGCAGTATCTGAACTGGAGTGCCCAGATAAGTCCTCGATGTCCTCCATTGGGTAGGAGAGAGGTCCTCCAGTCAGTTGCACTTCCTGGGTGAGGTAGCACCCCACCCTGCCTCCGTTTGCCCTCCCTGGGCTATACCCATTGTACAACTAGTGCCATTGAGATGAACCTGGTGTCTTGGTTGGAAATGTGGAGATCATTCACCTTCTGCATCGCTCTTGCTGGGAACTGTGTTCTGGAGCTCTTCCTATTCAGCCATCTTGGAGGAAGTCCTCCTGCCTATATTCTAAAGTTGACTGAAGAATTGAGTAAATTAGCACATGTAACTTGTTTAGAAGAGGACCTGGTAAATGCTCAATAAATGGTGGATATTGTTATTCTTATTACTCTTATCGATGCCCTTCAGCCAAAGACCACCAGTAAAATACTGATGTTGAACAAGCAGGGTTTATTACTGATTTCAGTGAGAGAGAATGCACACCATGAGGAACTGTAAGTCATCTCAGTAAGAGGGTGTTAGAAAGGACTTGTTGTAGGGCGTCGGCTTGTGCCAGGTGATTTGGGAGAGAGTTTAAGGAAGCGGTTTTGCTCTGAATTGGTGCTGTGAGGAAGTAGGAATAATCCTGTGGTTCAGTATTCAAAGAAATGTTATTTAGAGGGAAAGACTAGATGGAGTTTGAGTATCTAAATTAATCTTGTATACAAGAAGGGAATGCCAGAACTGTACTAAGGCTGCAATTGATTAAGAAGCAGCAATCTTTCACATTAGCCAAGAAGGAGGGGAGATGGAACGTTTTTGCAGTTCGGACAATGCTGAAGTTTTCCTGTGTTCAGACAATGTTATGGAATGGTCTTGTTTTTGTCTTGCTCCATCACTGTCACAGAGTAACCATGTCTGAAGTTGATGCTCTTTGAAATTGCTTACATTCAAAAAGGGAACACCAAGGCCTACCTAGTTGACAGTACTAGTTCTGCTCCTGGATATCTTCTGCAGCTTTTCTCTTTCTTGGTATGAATAAGATCATAGTAATAGCCACCATATTGAACACTTGTTACTTTCTAGACATTGTGCTGAGCATTTGACCTCCATTAGCTAATATAATTCTCACAACCACCCAGAAAAGTAGGTACCATTATTAACCATCTACAAATGAGGAGACAGGCTGATATGGTTTGGATCTGTGTCCCTGCCTAAAGCTCACGTTGAATTGTAATCCCAGTGTTGGAGGGAGTCTGGTGGGAGGTGATTGGATCATGGGAGTAAATCTTCTGTGAATGGTTTAGAACCATCCCTTTGGTGCTGTCCTCATGATAAGAGTTCTCATAAGATCTGGTTGTTTAAACATGTCTAACACCTCCCCCTTCTCTTTTTCCCTCCTGCTCTTGCCATGTAAGAGAGCCTACTTCTTCTTTGCCTTCTGCCATGATAATAAGTCTCCTGAGACCTCCTCAGTGGCTGAGCAGATGTCAGCATTATGTTTTCTGTACAGCTTGCAGAACCATGGGAATTAAACCACTTTTCTTTATAAATTACCTAGCCTCAGGTATTTCTTTATAGCAATGTAAGAATGGAATAACATATAGGTCCAGAGAATTGAACATATTTGGCCAAAATTATAGAGCTTGGAAGAGGTGAAGTCTTATGAAAACCTAAGACTGTCCACCTCCATAGTCTCTGATGTTCAACCTTATGAATGAGAGCAAAAGCTGATTGAGGATTGACATTGGGCCTGGTGCTTTGGAAGCACTATCTCATCTATTAATGAGCCTTTGCTATAAAGAAGACTAATGTCAACATTTGTCATATACAGCAGCTTATGCTCCAACTGTGTTACAAATGTGTGAAGGAAAAAGTGTTACATTCATTCATTCAAAAATACTTGTTGAACTTCTCCAATGTGAGGCATCATGTTAAATTGAGATCTAGAGTTGCATGAGGGAGATGTATTGAGTCCATGACCTCTTGAAAATTACATTTTTGGCTGCTTGAGGTGGCTCATGCCTGTAATCCCAGCACTTTGGGAGGCTGAGGCAGGTGGATCACTTGAGGCCAGGAGTTCAAGACTAACCTGGCCAACATGGTGAAACCCTGTCTCTAAAACAAACAAACAAACAAAGAAAATTACTTTTTTTTTGTGGGAAGAGAAACATTAGATAATTAAACAAATAAATATGTAATAGATACATTGAGAAAAAATGTATGAAGATAGAGAACACACCTTAATAGTAGACAGTAACAGTACTAGAATAGGGCTGATGTATAGCTCTACCAGGTGACAGGGAAGGACCTCTGGAGAAGTAACATTTCAGCTGAGACCTAGCAGCTGCCAAGGAGACAGCTTCCAGAAGAGCCAAGGAAAGAGCCTTCCAAGGAGAGAAAATACAGAGTATAGGGATGTATGACTGTGATACTCTAGGGAAATCCTGGAAAATTAAGAAAATCCAGGGTGGCTGGGGCATCATGACTAGGGATGAGATAGGGAAGATAGCCAGGCAGATTATAAGGCAAAAAGATGCAAAATTTTCTCCTCCATTCAATGGGAAACCATTGAAGGCTTTTAAGTAGGGAGATGAATTAATTACAAATGAAAGCAGTGGCAGAGGAGCCCTGGAGTTGGGCTCTGGAGGAAGACTATTATCAATAAAAGTAGAGAATGATCTACCAAAAAGAAGCAGACAATGTGAAAAAAGGCACAGATTTCAGGGTCCACCAAACTGGGGTCAAGAATGGCGAGTTAGTCTATGTCCTGGAGAGAAGTGTGTGTGCTGAGTGCAGGGTGGAAGTGAATTCTGGAAGCTGTTCTTGGAGTCATATTGTTGGGCATGAAGTTCAAGTTTCTATAGACAGTAGGGAGTCATGGCATTGAGGCTCATAAGCCCGACAAGTGGAATAAGAGACTTAATTTATACTTCTCTTTTGTGCTTTCTTATTTTTGTGGATTGGCTGTTCTCAGACCAAACCCAGTGATAACAGAGCCTTGGCTCTTCTCAGACCAAACCCAGTGATAACAGAACCAGAAAGACAGTTAGGGTTGTTTATAAAGGCAAAGCAAACACACACAACCTTTGAGGTTTGAGATACTGAAGAGATTCCTTTTCCTATATTGCAAATGCTTTATATTATGATTACTGTTATAAATTAAGTAGTTATTCTCAAAAAGCTTCAGACTTCTAGGTTTTGGCTGGCACTAGAGAAGGCTGATCAATATTCTGGACAAACATGTGGCTTTTCTATTTACTCAACAAGAATTTTTGAAAACTGTCTTTTCATAATATTGTCATTTTTGCCATGTTTAAAAGTTCAAGTAAATATCCAAACTTATTGCAACTGCATGGGGCTTTATGCTCTGTCTGGACAAAATACCAATATGGTTGTGAGCCTGGTGTCTGCTTTCATGAATAGGAGCATGTGAAACTGCAGGGGAGAAGATTTCTGAAATGTTATTTTGTGACTGTGAGCCGTATTATTGTAATTGTTGGAATTATTTTCAATTATAAGTACCAAACCCATTTAATCTAGCTTAGGGGTAAAATCAGGAGCATTTAAGTAATTAAGAGGAGAAAACACCTCTCATTTTTTTACACTTAGCATCTTTCTACCATATATCAATGTCCTTTGGGAAATCAGCCCTTCCCATCTTAATCCATGGGCTTCAGCAGAGCTAGCTTTTCCCTTAACACAAGTCTGGCCATGTGACTCAGATCTGCCAGCAGCATTATCTTCTCTTAAACACCAGATATTGGCTCAGGATGGTCAGCTTGAGCCATTGAAAAAATATTCTCACTTTACTACTGAAAATAAACTCAGCAGGGTATAGTGCCAGAAGTTTCTGACAGCCATCTCCTGCACATAGGGGTGAGCCTGCCAGAGAACCAAGAGGATGCTCTGCTAGAGAACTAGAGCTGAACAGTGGAGAAAGAGAAACCATTCTGTTGCTTGAGCCCTGGATCAAGCAGTACCTGAGGCTGGATCTGTCTCAAATTGTTCACTAATATGAAAGGATAAACTTTCTTTTGCTTGAACAAATTTGGATTGGCTTTTCTGTCCTTGCAACTAAAGGATATAAGGGAGTGGAGGGGATCTTATAAAACCTGAGAACAGAAGTCCTGATAGGTAGGGATCAGAAAGGGTCTGAAAGCACAAAGTAGAGATCCATACAGAAGTCCACACAGCCTTCTTTCTCTTTCCATCTCTGTTTCTGCCTGGATGCCTATTCTTCCTTCTCTTCCTGCAGACTAACTTCCAGTCTTCCACAGTTACCTTCCCACCAGACCCTAAACTGTCATTATTCCCCAGTCAGCGGAAGAAATTAAGGAGAGTGTCTTTAGATCCTAATTCCAGATCGCCTGGAGAGACAACCTGAATGGCTTGAGTTGGGTTGGGTAGTTTTAAGATTCTTTTACCTGAGCTCTGTGGGTGCTTTGGCTGTGAATGGTTCCACTCTAAAACAAGTTTATCATCCTCACCCTAACACCACCCCTCGTTTGTCAGAGGTTTAGGGACAGAGGGATGATAGGCATGGTCAGAATGTTCTGTTGACACATGGCAGTCACGTTCATCAGCGAAGTGTAAGTTTGAGAAGAGCTATCTGTGACCATCCCTTCAAAAGCCTGGACTGAAGAGCTGACAAGATCGACTCTCAGGTTTCCCAGGACTGAGGTGTTTCCTGAGACAAGGAATTGTAGCGCTAAAACCAGGACAATCCTTGGCAAACCTAGATAGTTGCCCTAGATTTGCTGGTCACGGATCACATCATTATACCTAGACTTGGGTAGAGTTTTAGCTTCATGAGACTCTAACTAAAATTGTGATGTAAGGAGCTATGCAGATAAATCCAACCACCTTCTTCTTGTTCATGCCTCTGATCAGTGGCTCCTGTGTCCTGTATTTTTGGGCATATCATAGTAATTGCTTATTAGCATTTCTCTGTGAAGAATGAATGTTGATTGGCTTACGGATTGATAGAGGAAAGACCACTTCCTGATTTAGGCCAGGGATGTAAATCTCAGTGGGAAGAGGTGGTTGCACAGAGTAGGGGGAGAGATAACATATCATGGCATGCCTTTTCCCTGAGAGTGTCAGTGACTGCAGGACACCTGGCTGTCACTGACACTCTCAGGAAGTGGAGGGATGTTCTGGAAGAGAGGATATCCAGTTCTGCTTCCCTTTCCATCCCCTTCTCACCACCCTTTAACCATGAGGCTTGTATCAGCATCATGGAAGATTTTAAGCTAACAGTCTCATGTTTCAATTCAGGATTGGTTCCCAACTCTAGCTGCATGTGAAAATCACTTGAGGAGCCTTAAAAATACACCAATGCCTCTTCCCTTCCCCAGACTAATTGGATCAAAACCTCCGGAGCAGGAGCTCAGGCTTGTGCATTTTAGAAAGTTTCCCAGGTGATTCTAATGCATATCCAGGCTGAGGATCTCTGGAGTAAGGAACTGTTTAGAGACAATGAGCTTTCCTCGTTGATGAACCAAACTCCTCAGCAAGACTGCATTCTCATCTCAGGGTTGGGTGGAGAAAGCAAAGCTAGTGTCCAAGTGTCCTGGGACAGCATTTCATCTTCCTGTCCCAAGGTCCCTGAAAACCTGTCTCCCTGACCTGACACTCATGTTTCACGTGTCACTTTTCCCCATGATACATGATGCTAAGGTGCCTGTGTTCACCTGTCTTTAACTTGTCCACTTAAGGTGAAGTAGGAAAAAAAGTTAAGGCTGTGATGTGTGAAAAGCATTGCATTGGAGGTGGGCAGGAGTCCAGCCTGTTAAGCATGAAAATATCCCAACATCCCAGCGTGGCACAGGTGTCCACTGTGTTCTGATTAGCCATGGCCAGAGGGCTAGGAATCGGTTAGGGTTGCTGGCCGGGGCCCCAGCCTCACCCTGTGTGTATCAGAGTGAACAGTCCCTAGTGAAAGGGATTATTATGAACCCAATAAACATTCTGAAAGGTGTCAGATGTAGATATTTTTTTTTTTCTGAAAAGAAATGTCATAGGCAGAGACAAAAGGGGCATTAGTAAGATCTCATCCCCTGTATTTGCCATGAATCAAACATAAGAATCCTTCAAAACTCTCCCTCCACAATGGGATATTTTGTATGAAGGGAACAGTGTGTTGGGGAGAGGAGGTATATGGCAAATATCAGAAAATGCAGCGAAAGATGTGTGTGTGAGGAGCTGGGAGGGCCTTGGGGAAGTGTTGGGACCTGCTTAGAAGCAAAATGTCTGGAGTTCACATTGCCAAAAGAACAACGGGGAAGAAACCCCATCCCCTTATCCCAACCAGTGTCATCAACTTTAGGGGTCTAAGGATCTGCCTTTGAATCGCTGGAATAAGGAGTTAATATAGTCTACTTGATCTGTCTGGGTGTGCCCCTCTTAAGAGCAGTTAAACTCCTAGCACCAGAGAATGACTGGCTTGCAGAGGGCCTTAGTGCTGTGTCCTCCCGTAGCTCACCTTACCAGTGGGGGAAACAGAGGGACGTGCTGTAAATGTTGTAGCTAGGTAGGTGTGGAACAAGGACTAGCTCCAGTGTCTCCTGACTTCGTAGCCTGGCAAATTTTCTACTTATAAATAGGACTTACCAAAAAGACTTCCAGAAAATTGTTGCATCCTGACCCACTGCCAAGTGAACCCTGAGCCCCTTCTCCCACGAAAGATGTTTCCTCCCCAGCTACCCACTCCCAACAGAGTCAACTCTAATTCAATTCTATCAATGGCTATAAGATAATCATTGAATCTATGGACAGATTTCAGTTTTGAAAACAATATCACACCCATAATAAAAAATGCCTAGCACTTTCCCCAGCTCTGCCATCCTGCCGTGTGATTATTTGTTATATACTCAAATGTCGCTGTGGTTTTTTTCTTCATATTTTAAAATTATTTTTCCCCAAAAGTAAACCACAGTATTTCAGACAAGTGAGACATATCCACATGGACTAGTGAATATGACAAATTCGGTCAAGTTTTCAAAGAAAAGCGTTTTCATTATTTGAAAGTAGCTCCGTAAACTTAGTTAGGAAACTATGTTTCTTATGGAAGTCTTTAAAAGATCTGTTTTAAGGAACATACATTCAACACATGTTTTCGAGTGCCTGGTATACCCTGCCATGATGATTGTTGGAATAGCAAAGATGAAAACAGTTACTTCCCTCCCTGAAGAAGTTTACAGTGGAGTGGGGGTTTAATAATTAGCCAATTAAGATGGTGGTGTTTGTCAGACACCAGAGTCTCTTAAGACAATTGATAAAATGAGTCTTTTTCAAGCAGCTTAAATATCTCACAGTCTTCTGTCTCAGAATTTTCTTTATGCTCCTAATATCCTCAGTGAACCGTTTTATGGTGGAAAGTAAAAGGGCAAGATCAGCCTAGCTCCATTTCAAGGGACTGCAAATTCTGACTCAGTAAAGCAAGACTTGATGAGGTATTCCTTGCACACAGCTACCCCCAACTGAGCACGTAACCTTTCTTGTACCAAATAATGAACCCACATGTATTTCCTGGTCTGATGAAGGCAGCATATCTTATTGTCCTAACCTCCGCAGAAGACACAAGAGTGTGTCTTCCACTGGCCCCATCTCTAAATCACCTGTAACCCAGAAGTCCCAGCCTGTCCCCAGGCAGAGGTCAGGGGAAGGGGCTTCTGTTATCTGGCTTTGCTGATACGCCAAGCTAATGGCATGAAGCTCTCTTGGCCTTCCAGAATGGAAGAAACAGAACACCAATTTAAATCATGAAAAAAGTCAGTGAATCTATCATCATTAATCTTGCTGTCAGTTTTAATTTTGGGGACATTACCTCACTCAACACCAGTTGAAAAGAGCTGCCAAAACCGATGATGTCATCATCACTAGCCGCGTCTGACCCTGCCTGCTGATTCTCAGAGCTCGGAGCAAGTTAATAAATCCCCTGGCGCTTGGACACACAGTGGAGTTTTATTACAATGAAGGTATAACCCATGATGTTGTTTCAATTAAATGGCCTGAGAAAATACTTTCTTGTGTTTAGCAAGACTGTAAAACATAATTATCCTCATGCAGTTGAGTCTGTTCATTGTGCTGACGTGATGATTATATATCCTCTTCCTCACTTCTCTCTCTCTCTCACGCACAAACACAGATGCATACGCGCGCGCACACACACACACACACATATCTCAGAGAGGAGAGGAAGGAATTTTGAACACGGCTTTAAAGACAGCTGAAGATTCTGCATATGCACCTTTTCTAGGTCACCACTTCATTGGTTGCTGCATATCGGCATCACCACACTGAAGCATCCAAGTACTTTCTGTGTGAAAGGCAGTTGAAAGAAGTTGGGGCTTGGCATCTGAGCAGAACCTTGACTCTCTTCAAAAGGGGGCTGATACACTGGAAAAACCCTGGAGATCAACAGCTGGCTCACACAAAACTCGGACCACATTGCTCTTCAAATACTTAGGAATAATTTCCTTCGATGTGTTTGCTAACTGTTAAGGATATTAGTTTTTGCTGGTCTTCTTACTCATGGCCCATCTAAAGTCCCCTGGCCTGACCCTCCTGTGAAGTCATCCTGCTAAATGGGCGCCACTGGGTCGAGGCATTGCCATAGCGTCAGCCGGCAGGGCCATAAACACAGGCTTTGCCGATGCCTGCCACTTCGGCTGGGTGGGAAGGTGAGAAGGAGCCTTCCTTCCAGCCCATTTTCTCCAAAGCAGCAAGTTTCAAGAACATCACACTTTGTACAAATACAACTTTGGGGTGATTATCTCCTGTCCTAAGTGCCACCTGTATATCATTGCACTGTGTGACTGCATGAATATACATGGACCCACACACACATGCACACACACACATTTTAAAGTTTTCAAGCAAAATGAGTATTAGTAAGTATCAGAAACCTGGCCCAAGTCCCCACGAGTCCCCTCCCTCTGAGTTATTCCAAATGACTCCTCCTAGACTCTTCTTCCCCCAACCCAGAGAGCTCCCCTAAATGACCCTCATCAGTCATGCCAAATGGTACACTTGGCTTTGCACCGAGCACGAATGAGGATGCGGAAAGCCCCTCAAGCTCATTTTTCATGCCCATCTCAAACAGGAACTGATCCTAGGTCTCCAGGGACAAGTGAGCAGTACACAAATTCACTGTCCCTTTAGCCCACCCAGATGGAGGCTCTTTGAGATTCTTCATGAGTTCTTTAACGGTCTAATATGAAGTATACCCATGCACGAGATACATCGCCTGATGTAAGAATCTATAACTGCATCCTGTTAACAGTTCCTGCTGTTTATGGAGTATTGTCTTGACATACTTGTTTAACCTCAATAAATACGTTTTAAATAACCGTATGGTATTTAACATATAATAACTGTCTTATTAGCTCTAAATTAAATCCTTGCTCATGACACTTACTTTAAAGTGTGACCAGCTCTTTTTGGCTAAAAAAGGAGTTGAAACACCCAGGGTGAGGTTACTTCTTTCAGAGAGAAAAGAATATATAAAAATCATGTGCTTTCTAAGAAGGGAACTGTAGGTACTGGGGCTTAGGAGGGTGGAGGGTGGGAGGAGGATAAGGATGGAAAAACTACCTATTGGATATTATGCTTATTATCTGGATGACAAAATAACTTGTAACCAAGCTTGTCCAACCTACAGCCTGGAGGCCGTATGTGGCCCAGGACAGATTCATAAACTTCCTTAAAACACTATGAGGACTTTTTTTGCAAGGTTTGCTGTTGTTGTTTTTTGTTTGTTTTGTTTTTTGCTCATCAGCCTTCATTAGTATCAGTGTAATTTTTGTGTGGCCCAAGACAATTCTTCGTCCAGTGTGGCCCAGGGAAGCCAAAAGATTGGACACTCCTGCCGCCAAACCCTTGTAACATGCAAATTACCTATGTAACAAACCTGCACATGCATCCCTGAAACGAAAACAAAAGATAAAAATAAATAAAAATCACGTGTTTTCATGACATGATTCAATTGCACTGTTTGAAATTCATTGCATGGGTGGTCTGAGTGAAAACAACTTACAGTGGAGTTGTGGCAGTGCAGGAAATTGACTAAAGGATTGCATTTAGAGTCCAAGTATTGCAAGCATGATAGACGTGAATCTTTAAGGTCTGCTAAGACAGGGGTTGGGCTTATTTTATTTTGTTCTTCCTTCCCGTTTCCACTGCCCAGCATGTGATAGACTATGATGATTCTGGGTAACATAGCAAAGAACCAAAATCAGATTGCAAAGCACTTGCTTTCTTTGTAGGTAACCCCTGCCCTTTTTATTGCTGTTTTCTTCACTTCACTCATTTTGCCCCTTGGTTACTCAGTGTCCCACCTAGATGCCTGAAGAAGGCTTACAGTACATGTTGTTATGCATCAGTACTTTTCTTAATGCTTTGATAATCCCCAGTGTGTAGGGATAATGGACGGAAAGAGGCTTACAGAGACCTGGCTGTGGTTGGGTTCTGGATGATGAAAATTGCTCAGGCAGAGAGATTGCCCCAAAGAGCTATGAAGCAGCGAGAGGCAGAGGGTGGGTGTAAGTCTCTGCCTGGGAAGCACCTACTCTGTGGGGCTGAATGAAGTATAAAGAAGGGAAAGTCCAAGTGAGAGGCAGAGCAAGCCAGAAAGAGAGATGAAGAGGGTGAGGCCACCTGCCGGAGGAGTTAAGGAAGGCTGAGCTGATATCAGAAAAGACTCCGAGAAGTCGGGGGCACTTGACCTGACATCATGAGCCTTAGGATGGGTGACATTAAGCCCGGATAAATATTAAGTAGCACTCACTTTGTTCCAGGCAATGGTTCTATAGTCCCCCAACAGCAGCTCTGGCCTCACCCAGGAACTTGTTAGAAATGCAAGTCCCTGGGCTTTACTCCAGATCTTTGGAACCAGAGACCTTAGCGTACAGTTCAACATTCTGTGTTTTAGAAGTCCTTCAGGTGATTTAGATGCATGCCAAAATTTGAGAGCCACTGCTCTAGGGCAGGGTTTGTTAACCTCAGAACTATTGATGTTGGGGGTGGATACTTCTCCGTGGTGGGCGGCGGTCCTCTGCAATGCACGATGTTTGGCAGCAACCCTGTGGCTCTACCCAGTACACGCTGGTAGCACCCCACCCCATCCCTTAGCTATGAAACCAAAAATGTTTCTAGACATTGCCAGATACCTCTAGGTAGTAAAATCACACTCCCTGCTTGACAATCACTGCTTTAGGAAAAAGCACAGCATATGCAAAGTATGGTGGTAGGAATCTCAGGGTATGTCTGAGAAATTAAAAGTACTTGAGCATGATGAACGTTCTTGGTAGGAGTACAGGAGTGTTGGAAAAAGCTAGAAAGGTAGGCCACAGCCTGGGTTTGGAAACCACTGAACAGTGTGCTAACTTGTTTGGATTGAATTCAGACGGCAATAGGGAGTCATTGAAAGTTTTAGGTAGAGGGTGACATAACTAAATCTCCTCTTTAGATTGTGTTAGATCTGAGCAGTGACTTTCAACCTGTTGTGACAAACATACATTTGAGCCTTGAACAATGGTCGGGGGTTAAGGGAACCCACTCCCCAGCCATTGAAAATCCACATGTAACTTTTGACTCTCTAAAAACCTAACTGCTAATATTTTACTGTTGAACAGAACTCTTACCAATAGACTAAACTGTCAATTCACTCATATTTTATATACAATACCTATTATGTACTATGTTCGTATAATAAAGTAAGCTAGGGAAAAGAAAATGTTATTAAGAAGAGCACAAGGAAGAAAAAATATATTTGTGATTCATTAAGTGGTTCATCAGCAAGGTCTTCACCGTCATCATCTTTACACTGAGCATGCCAAGGAGGAGGAGGGAGGGAAGGGGGTGGTCTTGCTGTCTCGAGGCGGCCGAGGTGGAAGAAAATCTATGTAAAGTAGACCTGTGCAGTTCAAACTCATGTTGTTCAAGGGTCAGCTATATTTACATAATGTCTCAGGACATACCCATGTATCTTTAACAAAACTTTTACAAATATTTTTTATGTTACTTGCAATGCAGTCTGATTTTTATCTACTCTATTCCATTTTTTAAGCTGTTTATACATAACAAACTAAATAATTTCATAACCCACTAACAGGCATGTTCCACAGTTTGAAAACACTGGACTAAAAATTAGACGCATTGAAAAGGAGGGAGCAGAGAGATTGGGAGAGGAGTATTTCAATAGGCCCAGGCAAGAGGTCATAGAAGCCTGATACCAGGGTAGAAATAGGATAGAGTTTACAGCTGGCAGGGACATTTCAGATATAGCACCTATAAGGAAGAAGGAGAAGCCAGAAAAAAAAAAGCATGGATTTTATCAATTTTTCTAATTTTTTTGTACCACCATCATAAATAGATGCCTAAGGAATAAATAGATTTGAGGAAGGTCATTTGGTTTTTATTTCTTCACTAGTTTTTGGCAGGGGGAAGACAGTGTTTCTAACCGTGGGCCTGCTGAGTTTGAGCTGTTTAGCAAGGTAGAAGTGTCCAGCAAACAGCAGGAAAAGTGGGTTGTGGCATGGATGCGGGTCAGGGTTGGTGTTGTGGATTTATGAGTCATGCCCATGCAAGGCCTGGTGGATGAGGTCACTCGAGGAGGGAGAATGTGGTTTCTGAGACTAATAGCTTCCCTCTGTATATTGATATCTATCTGAGTAATAATATTCATTTCTAGTGTAATAAAGACCCACTCAGCAGATGGTATCACATCATAAATAAGTCAAAGCAAACCCAAGACATGATCCTTGCCCTCTGAGAGGCTATAATTCATCTAGGCCCCCCTGGTTTGATCTGAGCTGTATTTTCTTATTTTCTGAGCACCAACTGTTAGCCATGCACTATTCTAAGTGCTGCGAATAAAGCAGTGAACCAAATAAACACCCCTGCCAGCATGGAGCTTATTCTCTAGCAGACAGATGTGGACAATAAACAAACAAATACAAACACACACCTGAAATATGATGTCGGATGGTGGTAAGTGCTATGGAAAAAAATAAATCAGGAAAGAAAAGAGGGGGATGCCAGATGGGAGAATTCCAACTTTAAATCAGGGGATCTTTCTTGAGAAACTGCCAATGGAGGCCCCTGGTAGTCCCTGGTTTCTTGTGATGATTGATATGACTGGGATGGAAACATAATAAGGCTAGTTCTAATCATCTCAAGGCAAAGCGTTGTGCAAAGCTGTACAGTGTTGGGTGGGAGGCAGGGAGTGGAGGTCTTGCCAGGAGCACTTGAGGAAGACCCCACTCCCTGGGGACTTCTTTTTGCCTCTGCTTTTGGAGGCATTTGATCTCTGTCTTCTTCATCTTACTACACTTCCATTTGTTAAATTTTGTTCTTTCCCAAACTCTTTCTTATCTTATTTTTCATTTGAAAAGCACAGAACTTTTGGACCTGGGAATCTTAGGACTCACGACAGGTGAGAGGCACTGGCTCCATGTTCTAGGTGTCTGCTTTTAACTGACTATGGGATACTGGTTCTGTGGCATGTTGTTACATGAAAATAGAATTCTATTTTCAAATAGTTTGGGAAGTACTGAGCTAAACATGTTTAATGGATTACTGAATATAGGGCTTCACAAAATCTTTAGTGTGCAAATGAGTATTGCGGATCTCCAAAGAAGAAACATTATGCATGGTTTCCCAAACTTATTTGGCCATGTATATCTTTTGTTACATAAAATCTCTCAAGGGATCATTGTTCCCAGGTACATACTTTGGGAAACAGCCTACTGTATTATATGATGATCGGCAAACCATTTAGCCCCTCTGAATCTTTTTCTTCTCATCCATTCAATGAGAGTGTTGGCATGCTGCCCAAAGAATGTTAATACTGCCAAGGACTCTCCTTGGCCTTGAACTTGCTCAGAATTTTATCAATGACCTCGGTGAAGAGAAGAGATAATTATCACATCTGGAGATGGTACAAGGTTGGCAGGGGTGGCTGATAGGTCAGATGACAGAATCAAGACTTAAACTTATCTTGACATGTTAGAATGATAGGCCAAACTATCCGCAGAAAATTTAATAAGGATGAATATATGGTTCTGCTTTTAGTTTCAGAAAATTGATTTTCAAAGTACGAGATGTGGGAGAGCAGTCTTGACAGCAGTTTATGTAAAAAAATAAAAAAGACCTGAAGATTTTGATTTACCACAAGCCCAAGATGAGCCATCAGGGGATATGGCTGCTCTAAAACTGATCCCAGTGAGGGTATATTAACAGAAATGATTCTGTTCTGAGGGAGCTGTGGGTTCCCCAGGGGCTAGCTCTGCTGATCACTTGCCACCTGGAGTATTAATATCCAACATTTTTGAGTATTATTAAATACTTCTCACTACATCATGCATGTTACGTGTCTCCTCTGATTTAGTCCCCACACTAGACATATGAGAAGTTATTACAATCATATCTATTGTACAGATGAGGACACTGAGGCTCAGAGATCGGCGTGGAGCCTGCGCTTGAAAGCTGGGGATTGTGTCTAGAGCCTGGATTATTTTTGATTTCCGTCAGGATGCCAAGAGATTTGGGTATCATAAGATTTAAAGAGTTGAGGGAATGGGTGATGCTATTTAAAAGAAAAAAAAAGGCTGAAAATGAACATTATCTTCTAACATACAAAAGCTTTTCTGTTGAAGAGAAATTGACTCTTGCTGTGCCGCTTTATAGGGCGGGAGTAGAAAAGGTTGTTGGAAGTCACAGGGAGACTTTAAATTTAATATAAAGACTTTTGAAAGACTAGACTGATCCAAAAAGGATTGAGAAATAAGTAGTCTTCTGTTTCTTTCTCTGTCTCTCTCTAAATATTTGGATAGAAGTTAAACAATTATGGAGGTTATTTCTTGGTAAAATGTTGAACTATGTTAATTGTACTACTAATCAATTACTTTAATAACTCTGTCAATCTGTTTGTCTATACTGCTCAAAAAACTTTGGGATACACAAAATAATGTGACACACTCCTTGCTTTCGAACAACTTCTTATCAAGTCAGGAAGACAGATATGAAACAAATGACAGGTGATCCTGGACTTGGCAATGACTTAATTTGTGAGCTCTGCCTTCATGATTCTTTTTACGCTGAATATCATATATCCCTCAGGGTGAGTCAAAGCTTATGTTTTAGGTGGTCCAATGGCTACAGAAGACATATTCTTTTGACAGTCAGGGATCATCTGCAATTCAACAGACTCTGGTACAAATGGGAGAGCAAGAAAACATTGAAGATGAGGGGAAAGAGGAGGAAATGGAAGCAGAAGCATTAGCCAAAGAAGTCTAAGTGTAGGGCCATGCCACCAAGAAGCTGTTTGTCCCTGATGCTTTCAAATACCTTCAAGGCATTAATGCACACTGAAACGTAGAGAGTTTCTGAGACCGATGACTCTAGTGTGAATACCATGCTGGTTATGACAGGGAAGAAGAGCACCTACACTTTCTCCAGAGAAATTCACTTGGAAAAGAAAGCATGTCCAATCCAAGCGATTGGATTCTTATTTTTAGAAGCCTTATTCAGCCTAATCCATGATGAAACAATTCCCAGAAAGAACTTTTAGCATAATAGCATTTATGTTCGATGTTTTACTTTTATGTCATAAATACACAATTTTTGTTTTCAAGTCATTTATTTCATGTTAGGTTTGGAATTTTTATAGATTGGTGAACTTAGAATAGGCTTTGCTTTCTATGTCAAAGAGCCCATTGGATTCAAAGGTAGAGGTCCTTATATATGATGTAACTTACAGTTGCAATGTGTATAGGATACAGTGGGGGCACCAGCAAGGGGGAGACCTATGGCCCCTGAGATGGACATGAAATTAGAGATGGTTCATGATGAGGTTATGCTTGAAATGCCAGTAGGAATTATTCACACAGACAAGAGAAAAAAGGACGACACTAGCAAAGGAAGTAATGGGCTCAACACCACAAAGCCCACAGTGTACACCTTCTACTTCTCATTTCACTCCGTGACCAGATCATCCTCTACCATAACTCTGGGTAGCCATTACCTGACCAGGGTGATTTTAGATGACGGTGCAACTTGTGGCATCAAGTAAGACTGAATCTGAAAATGAAAAAGTCATTCTTTTAAAAATTCTCTTTTAATCCTTCTGATTACATCAAAGAAAAAAGTCTTAGATTCATGCTGCTATGCACACGAATAGCCTTTCTAACAAAGAGAGGGAGGATCTCAAGCATATTTCCCTGTTTCTCAGTTCTCTCATCTGCAAAATGGGAACAACAATAGAGACTGGTTCATAGAGTGGTGTCAGTTAAATGAAATATTATCTATAAAGCTTTCAGAACAGCGTCTGGTGCGTATTAAAGTCTCAGCAAATATTTCCTATTATTTTTGTTTTTGTTGCTATTGTCTTTCTAGGCCTTCTGAGCAAGCAACATATATCTGTTTAGAATAATATGGTTTTGCTTTGATTATATTCATTTTTACAGTTAATAGTTGCCTTCTAAATTTTGTAACTGATACTGCTTTCTTTTAAAATTAAATTTAGGAACGTAAAAGGATAATGAAAGTGGTACGTGGGCAAGGCAGGCAGAATGGGAATGAACACATTTTGGGAAATACGGCCCCAGATGATTTGTCAGGGTTTCTGCAGCTCCAAATGTCAAAGACTGTACTGATGGAGGAGGGAGGCCCAGAGAGGACAGAAACTTTACCCAAGGTCACCAGGCTCATTAGTGGCAGAGCTAGGAGCAGATCCAAGACCTCCAGATGCTCAGGCTCACGTTCTTCCCTCTGGAACTTGTTCATGGTCCAAAGCTCTGGGACTCTTCTCAGCTGAGAGAGCCCTGTCTTGGCCTTGACCTGGCAAAAGGTGCACAGCCAGGGGTGCAGCCCTGCAGAAAGCTCTGTTTACTCCCTCTGACTGCAGTGAACCCTGAACCTTGTCCTAAAACCAGCAGTTGCCTGCTATAATATTCCTGCATTCTTACTGAGCCCTAATACCACGTTCAACACTGGGAATTTGGGTGGGCCCAGAGTGCCTTTAGTATTACCGCTATAATTCAAAACATCCAAATTATTATTTGCTCCATGAGATGAAGCCAGGAGAGTGCTGTTAAGTGGAGAGAAAGTGTTTGTTACACTAGGCGTTCCAACAAAATGTCCTCCTTTGCTATTAAATCATAGCTTTTCTAAATGAAATGATATTTTGCAAACTTTGGCAGTGACTAAAGTTTGGACATGGTGCAGGGTCCAAACTTTCTCTCTCTCTTTCCCATTTTGTGCTTTTTCTCCATGTGGTTCGGAGAACTGCTATTTGCTGGCTTTACTTTTCTTGCATGTCTTTCCCCTAAAACCTCAGATAACTTCATTTTCTGCTCACAACTTGTCATTTTAATAAAGAAGGAAAACAATGAATAGAGGCTAGAGACTACAACCCATTACCCAAACGGGTTGTTTCTCAGATCCCCTTTTCTTCTGAGTTAAGTGTGGATGGCTACATGGAAAGAGACATGCTTGTTACCATGATGCCCTCAAATAGAAAATTAATGACAGTCTATCAACACAGCAATTAAACCTGCAAAGGCTGAAGCTGATCAATAAAATCTATGAAAAATGGCTCCAGCCATATAAAACCCTCTACTGGACTCTGTTCAATCCTGTGTCCTGTGTAAACTGTACTAATGGGTACCCAGCCATTTCCTAGGCACCTCTACTGTCTCCGAGCAGCTCTTAGTGGAATTGGCATTCTCAGGTCCCATCTCCTCTTTCACTTCTTGGCCTCACTGACGTGGCCTGTACAATTCAAGAGGGTGGCTTCTACATCCTTAGCATCACTTCTGGAGCTCAAAGGAGGATTCACAGCTGAGAAAACCCATTGACAGGCCTGGGGCATGCCTGAGCCTACAGCTGAGCTGCTGTCCTTCTACAAGACCCAGAGGACATGGAGTAGTCTTGAGACTACAAGTCAGAAAAACTCTTCCTGTAGCCTGGCTTACATTGAGGAAAATTCCTGCTGGTGCCTCCAGAGGCAGGAGTCTGCTCCCCGGCTCATGGGCCACAGAGCACAGTGCATGCCTCTGCTCTCGCTCTCAGCGTCCTTGGGTAGTATCTCTCAGTAGGCTTGCCCGTCTCTCTCTTGGGCCCTTTCTCCCTTTCTTGCCCACTCTGCTTCCTTAAGCAACTATCTAGGCCTGTAACATAACTTTGAAATGTTTGGTCTGAGAGTTCAGGGCACGGAAATGGTAAATGACAGCAACTTCCTGTTTCCTGGTTTGGCCTGAGAATGGGAGCTTCTCATTAATCAAGTATCTTGGTATTCATGCATTCATTCATTCATGCATGCATGCATTCATTTAACAAATATTTATTAGGAACAGTACAAATCACCATTCTTGGAACTAACTGTGAGCAAAACAGGCAAGAATCTCAGCCCTCGTGGAACTTACATTCTTGGGGTCAGATCTGGCTTCATAATTTGTGGGGCCAGTGCAAATGAAATGCAGAACCCTTTGTTAAAAAAATAATTAAGATTTTTCATGACAGTACCAGCAGAGCCTTAAGTGAGGCATGAGAGCCTTTTAAGTGTGAGGCCCAGTGTGACTTGTTCAGGATACACACCCACGAAGCTGGCCCTGGTAGGGGTGACTGGAAAGTAAACACGCACACTTCTGATGGATGAGCAGTCCAAAGGATGGGACCCAATACGTTGGCTTCCTATGGGACTGACAATAGTTGGATTCTTCTTTGATGATTCAGAAATCAAGACAGAATTTTTCTGGGTCCAAGTCATCATTAAATATAGATTGTTGTTGCATAATTAAAGTATTGGCTTTGTGAGCTCTGAGCAACAGGACGATGGCTTATGGAGAGTCAGTGTGTTTGGAATTATAAGCCCAGGAAAATGATACTTTTGAAGATTAAAATGAGTAGAGTTACTTCTCATAATTGCTTCCCATAACCTCCTGAATATCCTCTAAATACTCAAACAAATAAAACTCAGCATGGTACATGAATACAGAAACTATTACAGCTGTAGATATCAATTATTCTGGTAGTGTAGAATAACCTGTTTTAAGGGGACCCAGTGGACTATCTGTAGTAAATAGGTTTAGAGGTTAATTTCTCAGACAATCCATGTAAATTCTAAATGTGATTTGGAATGCAGTGATGGCAGATATCTGTGAATGGCGATTCCACAAGTTCCTGAATTTCAACGTCCAAGCTTGGCCAGCCCCTTCCTTTACCCCTATTCAAATGTCTCTTTTTCATCCAAAAGTAATGAAAAGAGAGCCAAGGATCTGACAGTGGATTCTGTTAACTTCATTGTTGGGGAAAAAAAAAAATCCAAGAACGTGATTCTCAGTTTCAAGCCCAAATGACGGAAAAGGAAACTCTAGTGAAAGTGCTGGCATTCATGTACTAGAGCTTTCTGAAAATTAAAAACAATCATGCAGCCTTTGGAAATGAAAGCCAATGGAGTAATAACACTGTGTAGGAAAGATTTTGTTCTCAAGTTGAGTGTTTCACAACTGGGGCTCTTCAGGGGCCCATGTGTTTCACAAGTGATGTGTATCATCATCAAGAACTAGTCTGGTGTACAAAGATCATTGAATGGAAACACGGGTTTTTAGTCCCATCTCTTCCATGAAGTCAAGTTCCTAGCTCGCTCAGTTTCTCATCTGTTGAATGGGGGAGATACTAACTTATCACTGAGAGTTATTTCGAGGTTCAAATTAGCAACATATATATATAAAGTCTTTGTAAACTGCATGTTGTTTTACAAATATTGGGTTTGTTATTACTGCAATTGCGGTTTTATTAGTTTCTGCTTTCTAAGATGAATTCTTTGGATGTCAAATGCAAAGATGGGATAAGAGAGACATTGTAGGCACAGCCCTCTGATTATTTACTTGGGGGGAAGTGGATCAAGGATAAGATGTTGGCTGTCAGTGATGGTTGAGGGCAGCTGAGTCCTGCCGTGGGAAATGTAGAGACCTTCCCCTTTCTCATTTCCCTCCATGAACTTCTGCCTGTAGTAGTAAGAATCCTGTGGTCATGCCTGTGTCACTTCATTTTAGGAGCTTGACTTTTATATGAATCTTTGTCCACATGTGGGGCCACTGACTCTCATTTCTGCCTCATCTTACCCATGAAGAAAGGGAAGTGTGTGACATTAAATGATTTGCCCAGGTCACCCGGAAAGTCAGTGATGCAGTCTACAAAAGAAAAAATAAGTTGTTTTTCTTCATTCTCTACCTCAGCCACCAGAGGAAATCCCAGCAAAGTGTCCAGGATGGTTCAATAATCAGCCCTCCTTCCTTCCTATGACCAGAAGCCACAGTTATTTCCATGAGGATGCTGGTGTTTGACTTCCTTCCTGTCCCATTTGACTGAGTTGTCTTTGCTCTAGAGCTTGCTTTTCCGTAAGGCCAACGCCATGTCAGAACCCATGGATCATAAGCAATATTCACTGTGTGCAGAACCCTTAACGCTAGACGCTGAGAGACAACGTGAGAGGACCTAACACACCTGCAATGTAAGAATAAGCCTATGGAACAGGACTGGGGGAACCGAGGAAGACC
This sequence comes from Saimiri boliviensis, assembly GCF_048565385.1. Taxonomy (NCBI): domain Eukaryota; kingdom Metazoa; phylum Chordata; class Mammalia; order Primates; family Cebidae; genus Saimiri; species Saimiri boliviensis. Next base: position 23,988,057 of record NC_133468.1, on the reverse strand, counting down.
TGCTCTGGGAAGCCATTTATACCTGGCTTTGACTCTCAGGGCAGCACTTATCAGCTGTGTAGCTCTGGGGAAGTTACACAATCTCTCTGAGCCTTGCTTCCCTCACTTTCAAAATGGGACTTGTAGCATCTGCCACGAGAAGAGTGTGCTGAGAATTCAAGGAGACTATTTATACATGTATATCTGAATGCGGGCATACATGCAGAAGGAGCAGAGAGACAGAAGGAGAGAGAGACAGGGAGGCTAGCACGTGTGCATCACAGGGTAAGAGTGCAATAAACATGACCTTCATCTTTCTTTTCTCTAATTGGCCTACTATTAATCTTGAAAATCTTGACCTTGAGACACTTCTCAAGGGTTGTCATAAAACTTATTGTTTTTTCCGAATTCAGCACTAAGTCATGTTCAGAGAGAACTGTTTGTTAGTTCTTAGAGGGGAGGCTTAGTTTATGACTTCTTAAGACAGGATTAATGCCTGAGGCCTAGTTTGCTCCAGAATCACATCATAACCTGGAAGAGGGCTAGATGCGATCACTTGTTTCAGTTTCTGTCTTCCCTGCCTGGCTATCAGGCCCCTCAAATCAAGGAGAGTGTCTGTCCTGTTCATTACCCACACTTAGCTTATGCCTGCCTGTGCTAGCAAACCAATAAATGATTGTAGGAAAAACCTAAAAGGAGTTAGATTTGGTGTGCTAGGTTTGAATAAGTAATTAAAAAGCTGCATACATTTCAGGTACATTTCCATCTTTTTGATATTGATTGTGCATAGGACAACCTGGCTGTCAGCACAAGTCCCCAGGAAAGAAAGAAACTTGGTCTTGCAGAACCTTTTGTTCTTTAATTTATTTAACAAAATACGTTTAGCATCAACTACAAGCCAACGACTTTTTTAGGTGATACACACAGAAGTCACCTAAAGAGACCTAAGGTGACTGTAAGAAATCACATTCTAGTGAAAGAAAACAGACAACAAACACATGTACGATGTGCCCAGAGCTGGGAAGGAAGATGAAGGTGGATGACAGGGTGAGAAAATGAGAGGAGTCCTGTTTTAGATGGGATTCTCAGAGAGCCCTCAGATAAAGGGAAATTTCAGCAGAGGCCTGCAGTAGTGAGGAGCTGAGCCTGTGGGTATCAGAGGAAGCACATTTGAGATAGTGGGATCAGCCAAAGTTGACTGTCATGATTGCCTTCTACTCTGATGGTGGTTGAACGCCGTAGGCGTGAGGGGAAGCTGTTGGAGCCAGCGTGGTGATTGCGGAGGGAGGCTCATGCTTCTCAGTGTTCACTCAGGGCAAGCCTGGCTCCTCTTTTAGGCAACTGCAGGTGGATATTCTAGACTCTGGGCGAGAGAAACAGTTGTGGTTTTGTTTTATTTCTTGGCCAGTATTCATACGATGTTTTTAATGATGGAAAATGCAAACCTGCAAGATTGATTCTCACACTACCTGAAGGCCAAACATCTCTTTACATGACCCAGGTTGTGAAAGGGCCTGGCCAGGATTCCTTGGCTCTGAGTGGGCACTGGCCAGGAAAACAGCTCTTGGGAGCCAACGAAGGCAGATGCCAGTCCCCCGCTCCTCCAGTCCTTCACTCATGAGGAACAGAAAACTAATGGCAGGGCAGGGGAGCATGACACTCATGAACACACGCCACAGCAGAGAGACAGTTAATCTTCCATCTAAAGGGTTTTCAAGGCTGCTTAGAGAGAGGACATATTTCCAATTTCTCCTGAGAGGAGAAACTGATGGGAAAGTTGCACCTTCCATTCAGTCCCCAGCTCACAGAGAAGAGCCTGGAAAATCACACATGAGGAGATGTGAAACAGATCAACGGAGTTGAGAGCTCCTCTGAGAAACCTGGAGGCGCAGTGGCAGCTGGAAAGCCTTGTTTTCCTCAGGTTTCCAAACTTCCCTCAACGAACCTCACTCTCGCTCTCCGTCTGGTGTGAAATGATTAATTCTTTCAAATGACACATGGAGCCACAGAGACCAGGGATGACTTTACTGCATTTTAGAAACAGCAAGAAATGGATTTTTGCCACTTTCTTCTGGTTGTTTGGTTTTGTTGTTGCTTTTAAATCTGACCCTCCTCACCCCCCGTCAGTATCGATGCTGGCAATTGAAAATGGGCAAGTGATGCTGTATTTATCTGGGACAAGCTTGCCCTTATTGACTGTTTTTATTTTACACCCAATTGCTTTGGCCACAGGACACCCTTGTCTGCTGATGTGAAGAGCCAATACCTGTATATTCACTTATTCCCTAGTTCCAGCGGTGGTACAGTGCTTGGGAAAAGTCTAGAATGGAAAGAAAGCAGCCTAGACTCGGATGCTAGGAGAAGATCAACCAGGTGGAATGGCTGTCTTTTGGAATTCTCTCACAGTGTCTTGGAAATTGTTCACTGATTCAAAATTATTTCTTCTTCTTTTTTTTTTTTTTTTTTTTTTTGAGACAGAGTTTCGCTCTTGTTACCCAGGCTGGAGTGCAATGGCGCGATCTCGGCTCACTGCAACCTCCGCCTCCTGGGTTCAGGCAATTCTCCTGCCTCAGCCTCCTGAGTAGCTGGGATTACAGGCACGTGCCACCATGCCCAGCTAATTTTTAGTATTTTTAGTAGAGACGGGGTTTCACCATGTTGACCAGGATGGTCTCGATCTCTTGACCTCGTGATGCACCCGCCTCGGCCTCCCAAAGTGCTGGGATTACAGGCTTGAGCCACCGCACCCAGCACCAAAATTATTTTTTCTAAGTGCTGTTATGTACTGGGTGTCAGGGTTATATAGATAAATAAAAATGTATTCCTCACCTTTTTAATTTTTTTTTTAATAGAGATAGGTTCTTGCTATGTTGCCCAGGCTAGTCTTAAACTCCTGGGCTCAAGTGATATGCCCACCCTGGCCTCCCAAACTGTTGTGATTATAGGCAGGAGCCATGGCGTCTGGCTGATCCTCAATCTGAAGGAGATCAGAGATCAGTAGGAGACCATGGCAAAAATAGAAAACTCGTGAAACAGTAGTGTTGGTGGTGGTTCTCTGCCTGCACTTGAGACAGGATCATGCTCTGTCGCCCAAGCTGGAGTGCAATGGTGCAATCACAGATCACTGCAACTGCTGCCTCCCTGGCTTAAGTAATTCTCCTGCCTTAACCTCTCAAGTAGCTGGGGGTTATAGGCATAAGTCACCACACCCAACTGATTTTTGTATATTTTTGTAAAGACACGTTTTGCCATGTTGCTCAAGCTGGTCTCGAACTCCTGAGCTCAAACAATCTGTCCGCCTTAGCCTCCCAAAGTCCTGGGATTACAGGTGTGAGCCATCAACCTGATTGCACCTTCTGCCTTCCTCCTTCCCTCCCTCCTTCCCTCAGTTTCTTCCTCCTCTCTCCCTCATTTCCTTCCTCCCTTCCTGCCTTCCTTCCCCCTTCATCACACATTACTGAGCATTTAGCCTGCAGTAAGCGCCAATTTACAAACACGTAGGACCAAGTCACTACCCCCAATCCACTGGCTTTTTAGTATCAGTCAATGGTGACACAGAAATGGTAAGCTTTAAAGGACTATTGGCTCTCAAATTGCTGGTCCTTCATGTTTCATTCCTCAGCCACAGTCTAGAAACATCTCAGTGGACTGTGAATGCTTCCTTAGGGCAGGAACCCAATTTTTCTGATTCATCTGTACTTCCTGTCTACCTGGCCCAGCATAACAGCTCACTAAGTATTGAATGAGCAAGTGAATGAATGAATAAAGTATTGAAATCACAATGAAGTGGCTGGGAGATTTGACAGTCCACTGGAAAACTGGATCTTCATAGGGAAAACTGGATCTTCATAGGTGTCCAAACCAGATAACTCTAGCCACAGTTGGAAATTTACTTTGGGGTTTGAATTATATGCCATACACATAATTCACTAAAAGTATGTGGCTTTCCTGCCCAGGAGATTCTGAGACCCATCTAGGAATGACATTTCCTCAAAGTATTTTGGCAGCTGTTTTGGCAACTTCTTCCATTTCTTGAAAGCTGGGTTTCAGAAGAGAGAATATTTTACTGACTCTCACAGGGAGGGTCCTGATTAGGCCCAGAGGGAGTCCAGGGATGTCCCGGGTGGAATCTCACATGCCTGCTTCCCGTGATGACCCCATGCCCTGCTGTGATCAGTCTGGACCTTTGGATTTTCACTTTGCTGTATCATGTGGCCTGGTGTGGTGAAAATGATGGAAGAAGACTGAATGTAAAGTTAGGGGCTCTTGGGGCAAATTGTGAAACCAGCTGTGTGATCATGAGCCCTGTATTAGTTCCCTATTGCTGCTGTAACAAACTATCACAAACATAATGGCTTCAGACAGCACAAATGCATTATCTTACGGTTCTGGATAGAAGGCCAAGATGATTCTTAAGAGGCTAAAGTCAAGATGTCAACATGGCCAGTTCCTTCTGGAAGCTCCAGTAGAGAATTGATTCTTTGCCCCTTCTACTTCTAGGGGCTGCTGGTATTTCTTGGGTCCTGTCCACATCCTTCTAGTTCTGCTTCTGTGCTCACAGCTCTTTATTTTCTATCATAATCAAATCTTCCTCTGCCTCCGTCCTGTAAGGACCCTTGTCCTTATAGATGAGGATAATCTTCCCATCACAAGATCCTTCATTCAATCACATCTGCAATGTCTTTGCTATATAAAATAGCATTCACAGGTTCCAGGAAATGGGATGCAGAAATTTTAAAGGTGGGGATCATTCTCTAGCCAATAACAAGTCCTTTAATCTTGATGAAACTGTCCTCATAGACACATATAATGAAATAAAAATTAATAAATATTTATGCTATGTCCTACATCACTCTTCTACTGTAAAGACTATTAAAACACACAGTTTTGGCCAGGCACGGTGGCTTACACCTGTAATTCCAGCACTTTGGGAGGTTGAGGTGGGTGGACCACCTGAGGTGAGGAGTTTAAGACCAGCCTGGCCAACATGGTGAAACCCTGTCTCCACTAAAAATACAAAAATTAGCCAGGTGTGGTGGGGGTGCCTGTAATCCCAGCCACTCAGAAGGCTGAGGTAGAGAATCGCTTCAAACTGGGAGACAGAGGTTGCAGTGAGCCGAGATCACACCACTGCTCTCCAGCCTAGACGATAGTGAGACTCTGTCTCAAAAACAACAACAACAACAAAAGCCACACCAGTTTGTTGTTGTCTCTACTACTACTCTACTAAAGGGAGTTGGACTCTGCTATATTTGCCAGCCAAAGCGAGTTTATGGTCCTCAAACAGGACTGTCTGTTTTAGTAAATTCCCCATCCCCATCCGGGCCTCAATAAACTGACCTGGCAAGATCTGCTTGATTGTTATGTTTTTTAAGGTGCAGCTAACATCCTGTAAAGTATACAGATCTTAGATGCAGCTCAATGAATTTTTGCATATGTTTTCTCTCGAGGAACCAGATCCAGATCCAGTTACAGAAAATTCCCAGCACCTTATTAAGGTTTCCTCGTGTCTCTTCTGGGCCAGTCCCCCCCAGGCAATTCCTCTCCTGTCTGGATGCAAGTACCAGAAGTTCCTGTGTAGTATTCATTGTGTGAATATGCCACGGTTTATTTGCCCACTCTACTGTTGATGGACGTTTGGGTTGTTTACAGTTTGGGGCTATCACAAATGAAGCTGTCATGAATATTCTTTTTTTTTTATTGCATTTTAGGTTTGGGGGTACATGTGAAGAACATGCTAGATTGTTGCACAGGTCCACACATGGCAGTGTGGTTTGCTGCCTTCCTCCCCATCACCTCTATCTGGCCTTTCTCCTTGTGCGTGTCTTTCAGTGGACATAAGCAGTCATTTGCAACCATCAAAAAAGTCCACCGTAAATCAAAGAAAATATGGAAACGCAAAGTCAATTTTACCTTTAAATATGATGTAAAAAATGATACCACATTCCATCTGTGATACAGTTTTGTAAACACAAAAACATGAGAAGATATTCTCAAGGGTCAACTGAAGTCTGGTGAAAGAATACCTGAGAAATGTATAGTGAATCCATGGCCAGGATTTTACATCTGGGGAAATAACTTTGATTGCCGTGAAGGAGCTAGAAGCCCAGATAAAGTGCTCTAGCTGACCTGCATCAGTTAGGACAGACAGCACTGGCAGGAAGTGAAACAAACTCACCATGTCTCTGTCTACAAGGTGGGTGGGTAGTTGGTAGAGGGCACAATTCAAAGACATCTAAGGAGGCCCTGGCTGAAGAGAAAGGAGGAGGAGTTACTGGCAGCTGAAGGCTATGGAAACGTTGAAACAATCCATGTCAGTTTATTTTATGATCATTCCTCAGAGTTTCCATCTCACGTTGGGTTTTTCTGAGGCAGATTAAGAAGGGGAATCAATTAATGTGAATCTCATGTTACTGCAAACAGTTGGAGGTCTTAATTGGGCCAGGAGTGAGCAGGTGGTCCTTCCCCAGCCAGCTATCCTTTCACCTGTTAGTCAAATGAGGAGAGGGCCTCTATCGCTCATTAGCCACCATTTGTCACCTCGCACAGAGCTTTGAAAGGATTTCTTTGAAATTTGTTTGGGATTGATTTTCTGCATATGCTGAGCTGTTACTGACAAACTCTGGCCAACTGCTCCTCCATAACAAATGCATTAAAAGAAAGGGTGAGTGGGTTTTAATAGCCTCCAAATTACATAGCCTAGAAGGGTGAGATTCTTTCCCCACCCCCAATTCACCTCACAAACCCTTCACTTTCTGTCACTGCATTATAATGAATAACAAGAACTTTATTTTTCTTAAGGGAACTGTCTTAAACTTTTGATTTTTTTTTAACTGCCTCTGGCTCCAGACTAAAATTGATTCACAATGATGTTTAACTACAAATGGACTTTGTACCTTGACCTTGGCTCTTACTTTACAAGGAACATTCAGGCCTTTGCATTTTCAGGGGCTGGTTTGGAGCACTGCCCAGATGGTCCTAGAAACCTTCTAGCCTCTTTCTTCCATTCTCACTTCTCTTCAGGGCAAGGGGCTATGACTGGCTTGCTCAATGTGTTATGCATCTAGAGTATGCCCCACAGTGCCTAGCACAGACATGATGCTCCATAAATATCTCTTGAATTAATTAGTCAATTAAAAAAAAAGTATCATGTTTGCCTCATGGTTTAAGGATAAAGGCATATTTTGACTTGCCATAGCCAAGGAGAATAGCTATCGTTCCTTACCTATTGCTTAATAATTCCAAAAAGTTATTGAGAGGAGCCAGTTTTATTTATGTGCTTATCTATGTTAGTTTTACTGAATATAAGTGGAAAACATATTCGTTGTGAAAATTTTAGAAAGCGTACATCTTTACAAAGTTATAATAGCCCCTCCCACAGAGCAGGGACATATTTTAAAAAAGCATGGGTGGTCCAATCAGAAGTAACCATCTTCACCCCCATTTCCATCAAAGATAGACATTGAAGAACTTATAACATGAGAACTCTCATTTTATTTTATTTTTTTCTGAGACAGAATCTCACTCTGTTACCCAGGCTGGAGTACAGTGGTGTGATCTTAGCTCACTGCAGCTTCTGCCTCCCAGGTTCAAGCGATTCTCCTGCCTCAGCCTCCCGAGTAACTGGGACTACACGTACCCACCACCATGCCCAGCTAGTTTTTGTATTTGTAGTTGAGACAGGGTTTTCCCATGTTGCCCAGGCTGGTCTCAAACTCCTGACCTCAAGTGATCTGCCCGCCTCGGCCTCCCAAAGTGTTTGGATTATAGGCATGAGCCACTGTGCCAGGTTGAGAACTATTATGTAAATCCCTTGTTCTCTTTCTACTTCTCTAGAATGAGAAAATTTCCCGGGACTTTTTCTTTCCCTCCTCTTCTCTCTCTTTCTTCTGTCTCTCTCCCTCCACTCCCCTCCCCTCCCCTCCCCTCCCCTCCCCTCCCCTCCCCTCCCCTCCCCTCCCCTCCCCTCCCCTCCCCTCCCCTCCCCTCCCCTTCCCTTTCCCACCCCTCCTCTCCTCTTCCCTTCCCCTTGCCTTCCCTTCCCTTCCTCTCTCAGTCTCTCTCTCTCCAACAGAACCCCCATCCCTGCACCTTCAGCCTCCTTCCCAGTCTTCCTGCTTCTGCTACCATGGGAGGATAATTTCCCTGCTGTGACTCTCAGTAAACTTTCTAGAGAGAACCTGCCTGAATAGCTTGTCTTTGTCAGGGAGCAAGGACAGATGAAGGGACAGACACACACATACCCCACGCATTAATAATTATCATCCCATCTCATGTAAAAAGTAAAAACTAAAAATTAAAAGCACCTGTAATCTCACCATACAGACATAAGCATGTTACACTTTTTTGTGACATTAGAAAATGCTATTTTGTATCTTACTTTCTAACTTAGCATTTTGAGTATTTTCCCACTGAACTAAATGTTATCCAAGAACATGACTTAAAAGGGTTGCCAATAGGCGATCTTATGGGATCCACAGTGTTTTCAATAAGTCCTTCTATTGTTGGGCATCTGGGTTGATGTGGCATTTTTATATTTTTCTTCAATTCCATGCCAGAGGGAGGGCATTACCTCTAAGCAGTAGACTTTGCCAGAAGACAGGAACCAGTGTGATGAAAAGGAGCACTTTCATTATGGATGTAGGTCTCAACATTTACTATATGCATTTTCCTCTTGCTGGTTTGGTCTCCTGGGGGTCAGAAACTGAAGCTGTAATCAGTGGAAGCCAAGAGTGTGGGCTGCCAACTCCATTCACATTAGGAAGTTCCCAAATCTCCTGGGCTGTGTCTTTCTTGAGGACCTGACAGATCCAGGCATAGTGCAAATTAAATAGGATGAGCCAAGCCAACTCTTTCTATCTTTTGCATTTCTGCACATAGGTCTGCAGCAGCAAAGGGATTTTTACCACTGACCTCTAGTGAAAATAACGAAAGCACATGTGTGTTAATGGACCTGGAAACCCCTCAACTGCTAGAATCAAGGTACAGGGAACTGGGGGCAGCAGTGGCGTTTTGCAGTCTGTTTTATGAGTTTGGTTCACTCTACCAGAGTTTTACACTCTATTCCTTCAGAACTGTGGAATGCCTATAAACTCTAAAAATGGCACTGAACTTTGGGAATTGATCCAACCTCTGGTCACCAAAGAGATAAAATAAATAAATAAATAAAAAGAGAAGCTAGTCAGAAGACAAGCTTCATCTCAGCATTTGATGGTCTTTCCATGCATAACTCCAGGATGGTTTCTGCCTGAGCGTATTCATAGGGGAGATGAATAGTTGTCTTGGGGGGCATCTGCCACGTACTGTTTATATCCCACTGCTGAGTAATCACTTGCTGGTTGACACAGCCTTTCAGTAGGTAGAGTTCTGGGGATCCAACACATCCATGTGGAAAGTCAGGCTTGTCTATGAGAGGCCTTCAGTGTTGGTCATTGGCCAAGATCATGTTTCTAGATCAGCAGTGAGCACTGGTGAGGGTTTTTGGTGTGTTTTCTTTTACTCTGGTTAATATTATGCCATTTGGTTAAGTAAAGGAGGTAGTCAGTTCCTTGGTTTGCTTCCAAAGGTGGCCATTCTGGCATTACATGAAAATAAAAGATAAAGATCAAAACTGTGACCAAAACCAGGATGGCGATATTAATAAGCAGTCACGTTGGGTTGTGTATGAGACAGGTGTGAATGGGATGCTACTGTCTAATGACTGTCTCTTTGAATATGTGTTGTAATCTCTTGACACTAAACAAGGACAAACTCGAAGGTTGTGTTAATTGGGAGTGACAGCCTGTATCCAGCCTGTACCCATGTTTTATTGAGGTTGACAAAAGTCGATTAAGCCAGGTACCTTGTACTGAGAATCAGGCATTCCTTTTGACACTGACCTATCCTTTTCTACTAATATTAGCTCTTTAATGAGGTCATGCTGGTATCCATTTTTAATGTATAAAAAATTCATAAATACCTGACCTTTTAGCTGCTGAGGAGGACTTCATAATCTTGTCATCATCTGCATAGTTCCCTGTTTTGTGTGTTTTCTTCCTATCTCCTTTTATTTCTGTGCCTTTTTCTTCCTTATTCTTTCAATTTAAATATTCGAAAATACCAGGATCCATCTTCCTGTTAGAACTGCATGTCATTCTGTTGTTTCAAAAGCTGCTCTATTGAAAAGCTGCTGGGAAAGGCGGGGACTTAGAGCCTTTGCATCTCCGTATTAGTAAACTCTATTCTGTCTTTAGTGTGATGGCAACTTGGGAGCTTTGTAGAAACCATCAGGTCTTCTCTTTCCAGAATGCTTGCCCAAGGAAAATCAACACAAAAAAGCTTTGTAAAGTCTCTCTTTAATACACTTCTAAAGATTTTGTCTAATATGGTGTTTTGGCAGATCTTTCAACCTTTTGCACGGAAACAAATGCTAGAAACAACCACCTCTGTTATATTAGATGCAAAGTATCTGTATCTAGTTTTCTGGGTATGATTCTAGTACATCCATGGTATTAGAAAACAGTAGTTCCATTTCAAAATTCTTGTCATGATCTGGAAATTTCTTCATTTCTTTTTTGTATTCTTCTCTTTGGTCTTGTAAATTGTGATGTCACTATTGGAATTAAACCCTGAAAACCTGTATTCAGTGAAACGTTACCAAAGAGTTAAAAAAAACTTAGATTGTCCCATCTGTACTTTGGTAATGATATTTGAACACCGCACCAGGCACTGGCGAAGCTATAAGTTAAAAATGATCAGAAAAATATGCTATCAGGAGATCACATGAAAGAAGGAATTAAGGTGATAAAGCAGGTACATTCACAAGGTAACTTGGACAGAGAGGGAGGAAACTGGGGTGAAATTAATAATGGTTTAAAGCGTTGATTATTCTGAGATTATTTCTCAGTAATAAACAGGAAAGTCTTCAAGAACTAGTGGATTGGCTCTGTAACAATAGAAGAGCAGACCAAATGATGGGTGGTGAGGATAAGGTGGGGGCAGGGGTTCTAGCAGAGAACCCTAAATCATTGAATAAACTGTCTCTGTTAAGGAGCTTCTTTAAACGGAGAAGTTTTGATAGTCAATGCCCCGGGGCTCAAAGCCTTTGAAATAACTCAGAAAGAGTAATTAGAGCCTTGCTGTAGCACTACCCCAGGGGCCCACGCTTTGGGACCACTTTGTAACTGAGGCTGCCCTGTCACAAAGTGCTTCAAGTAATTGTCAGAAACAAATCCTCCTTAGGCATACTTTTTCCTTGGCTGATGGTTTTCATCTCATGAAATCTGGGAACCTGAAAAGAGTGAGAAACAAGGGGAGCTTTGAGCCATGGAATCTGCTGCAGGGTCCGATTGGAAGTAGGCTAGATCACAACATGTACGGTGAAGGCCCCAGAACAGACTCACAAGAAAGTGGAGAGATAACATTGAGAGGTCTCAGTACTGAGCCCTGGTTACTGGACATGTCTGACTCCAGGTCCCACTGGTAGAAACTTTGGAAGATAGGTTATCATGGCACCTGGAAAGTCTGGCAGTGAGAAATGAGTGAACATTCCAGACAGAAAGGCAAACATCATCCTTAGCACATTCTGGAAACCTCCTTTGTCTGTCTCCTGCCTGTCTTTTCATCCCACCTCTCACTACCCTCCCTTCATTCATTCTACTTTAGTCATCCTGATTCTGGAACAGGCCAAGCTGGTTTCTGCCTTGGAATATTCGGGCTTACTGTCTTAGAGGTCCCATTTCCTGCATCTGCCTCTTCCTCCTCCTTCAGGTTTCATCTTCAATTGTATCTCCTAAGATGGTGCTCTTCTAATAAACCTAACTAAATTACCCTATTGTTACCTCAGTCATGTAAAGTATCTGAAATTATCTTATACATTTGCCTTTTTATTTTTGTCTTGTTTCTGGCACATAAATTCCTTGAGAGCAAGGAGTACGCCTGTTCTGGTCAGCACAGCCTTCTTGCTGCATAGAACAGTGCGTGGCATTATTTCTAAGTAATAAACAGGAAAGTCTTAAAGAACCAGCTGCTGAGTAAATATTTCTTGCGTGGATAAATGAATAAGTAGACAAACGGAAGAAACGAGACGGGAACTGAGAGGCAGGTGAAAAGATAGGAAGCTTTGGGGTCGCAGGACTTGACCTAGGCAGAAAAGAACGAAGCAAGAAAACAGCTAATAGGACCAAGTAAAACATCTAGCTCAGCTTGTAAGCAAATGCTGACTTGAAGAAACACTACTGACCTAGGTGTCCTTAAGTTCCTTCTAATTAGAGGTTAGTTTGCACCTATAGGCTGGAGTATGGCTGAGCCTGCAGTCAGGTTAAGTCATTTTTAGATACCAATGGGTTGACTTCGAAGCACAGGTGGACATTATACACAAAATCTATACCCAGAATGGCAAACCTCTCGCAAGCACTACTGATAGAAAACAGAACCTTTACTGCTCATCCCAGTTTTAGCAATCACCAACCACTAGAATGCAAACTTCGCCAGGGCAGGACTTTCATTTTTTTCACTGTTTTATCCCCTGCATCTAAAACAATGCTTTTATTTGTAAGTATGCGTAAATATTTGTTGAATTAAATATTTGATGATGGGCTCAAACAGATTCTACCTATGAGATGTATCTCATTTGCCAGCCCTGACCTAAAGCAAAAAGATAAGGAATTAAATTGGGAATTGTTATCACAAAAGAGAATAACAAATCTGGTAGTCCTAAGAAGTGTTTCCATGCTGAGGACTGGCGGCTGCCTTGCCATCACCCTAAAGTGCAAAGCCTGAGGCAGTTCCTTTAATTTGCTGTACATTTGAGCCACTCGGCTCAAGTCCAAGATGCATTACCCTTGCTCCAGATTATACTACTTAGCAATACACACTATAGCATTATATGGGGTAATTGTCATATGCTGTGCGTACATCAACTCGATATGTATTTACTGCTTGCTGCATACCCATACTATCCTTCATGATGAGGTTGTAAGCCTGAAATTCTGCTTCCAAATAGGAAGCTTTCTCCAGCAGTCATTTCTCAAAAGGTGATTTGTTCAAAGAGTAGTTTCTCCAGCAGTGATTTTATGTATTAACATACCGTTTATCCATCTAAGGGACAAAGCTGGGATTGCACATGTGTTTCATGTAAAAAAGAATGATCTCTCTTTACTCATTCACTTATATGTTACCACTATGAACAAAGCTGAGTTCATGTAATCTCATGGAGATTACATGTTAATAAAGAAGATAAAGTGATGGGAAGGAAGGCAGCACACCACACTGCCATGTGTGTACCTATGCAACAATCTTGCATGTTCCTCACTTGTACCCCCAAACCTAAAATGCAATTTAAAAAATTGGGAAAAAAAGAAGATAGATAATTCATACATCAAAATGCAGAGGTATACTCTCAGATAATGACAAATTTTTTCTTTCACTAGAGTGGTGGAGACTGAAACTTGTTTAGAATGGGTTTGAGAAAGAATATGAGGAATTACAAGTGGAATTACAAGACAATTTTTAAAAATGCGTTTTGTTTTAAAACAAGCCAAGAAGATTGGTTGTAGGTGTAAGAGTATTAGGGTCAAGGGTTTGATTAAGATGAGAGCTATTTTCAGAGATGATGAAAATGATCCACTGTATAGGAAAACATTGGTAGAGAGAGAGGGGACAATTGCAGTAGCAGCGTGGTGGAGGAGGCACCCCTCCCTCTGTAGGCATGTGGCTTTTCCTCTGAGGAAAGGGAAGAGCCCCTGTTCAGGAGGAAGGGAGACACGCTTACTCTAGTTCCCATCCATTTCCTCGTATCAGTCGAGTTTTCAGCCACACTGGGAAAACCAAGACAGTGCAGTAATTGGCTCATGACTGAGCCCTGGGATGTCAAAAGAAATTAGGCAAAATTTCTGCCCTCAAAAACATCCCAGTCTGGTAGACCTCTGAACAAATGTATCCCTTATTCTCACATTCACAAGAGGCTTCCCTTGGAGAATGACTTGATCATTTAATCAATTTGGTGGAATCATTTTGAATCCACATTTTAAATCTTTCTTTCTTTCGCACCATTCTCGAATATGTTGCCTTGAATTCACAAACTCCAATTAAGTATGCTTGGCTAATAACTTCACCAGGAAAATATCTCAAACTATTAAAGTATTGAATAAAGTATTCTGCTTTTGACACTCTCCACAAACCTCAGAGGATTTGAAGAACTTGAAGTATGCAGAGGGAAATCAGACTAAATGCTCACATATATTTTATTAGAAACACTTTTTTAAAAACATGAAGACAAGGCAAAAAAAAAAAAAAAAAAAAAGACCAAATTCAATTTTCGAGCCTGGCACTTCAACTTCTCTACACTTTATTCTAAATAGGAAAAATAAAATCAGCTCTGTTCCTTAGCATATGCTTTTGACATTTTTTTCCTTGAAGTCTGTGAATTATTAATAAACTAATTTCTCTTTATAGTTCAGTCTTTGGAGATTTAAAGTGCTCACTCAAATGCATGGGGAAGAGCTAGAGCTTCAGTTCCAATCAGTTCCAATCCTCTCCGGAGATGCTGGCCTTGAGGTATCTCTGAGTCTTTGATATCAATCTTTGATTCGACTGGGAATTTCTGATCATTTCTAGAACTAGTTTGTTAATATCACTTAATGCCCTGTTTAAGTTGAGCCATTTCTGCTAGCTGATTTTATGCTCTCACTTTGCTTCTGAGATATTTTATGTGTTTATATAATGTGTGTGTGTGTGTGTGTGTGTGTGTGTGTGTGTATAGTTATACTTGATGAATTATTTCATGGTGAGTTGAACTAGAAGGCAGGGCTTTTGATAACAGAAGATGTCCAGTAAATTGACAGCCTTATAATAAACCATGTTGGATCTAAGTACCAAGAGTACTTCCTCCCCGCTCAGTAGAGCTTAGAGGAAAGACTCTTCTCCCTATAGAGAAAAGAAGTTAGGCCAGACACAAGTTAGGCCAGACACCTGTAATTCCAGCACTTTGGGAGGCTGAGGCGGGGTGGATCATGAGGTCAGGAGTTCGAGACCAGCCTGACCAACATGGCGAAACCCCGTCTCTACTAAAAATACAAAAATTAGCCAAGTGTGGTGGTGCACACCTGTAGTCCCAGCTACTCAGGAGGCTGAGGCAGGAGAATTGCTTGAACCCAGGAGGTGGAGGTTGCAGTGAGCTGAGATCACACCATTGCACTGCAGCCTGGGCTACAGAGCAAGACTCCGTCTCATTAAAAAAAAAAAAAGAAAAGAAAAGAAGTTTGCAAAAAAACCCAGAGCTGCCCAACAGAAAACCACATGAGCTCTGGATTAAGGTTTTTCCCTCCACTCTGCACCAATGGCTGTGTTAAAAGGTGGATCCTGGTGATCAATGGTCAGAGGTGAGGGAGAGGGGATTTCTCCATCAGCTGGGAGTTGGAGTAATTGAGCTGAAGTAACTTCCAACATTATAATTCTGTTGTCTGCTGTAGTCTCAGTATAGGAAGTAATTCTCAATATGAGAATTAGCATTTCTTTTTTTTTTTTTTTTTTTTTTTTGTAGAGAGAAACTGAGACACCGAGTTTAATCGGCTTGCCTGATATCCTGCAAGGGATTAAGCATGCTTTCTCACTTATTGGATAGATCTTAGGGGGATTCAGATTCTGGGTGAGGTCTTCTGCCTCTGACCTCTGTTCTATTTATTGATCCAAAAGTGAAAAAAAAAAATTCCAGCAAACACAGGCTGAGCCGTATGTACCAGTCCCCTGTTCCTCCCTTCCTTGATGTTCTCAGGGGAAGTGGCTTCGACACTGAACTGGCCCCTGCCTTCACTTTCCCTCTAGCTCCTCCCTCAGTGACCTGGTGCATTTCCAGAATATAATGATCGGGTGAGAGTCACCAGGCGACCGTGTTGAAAGGGTTGCTTGGCAGGAGCACTGCGGATGGGATTCTCCACCTTAAAGGCCTCTTCCCTGGCGTTGCTAGCCCATGCAGACAGTGAATTTGCCTCTCTCCTGAGGAGGTCTGGATCAGAACCACAGAGGGAAGGGGAAAGGGGAGAGGGAAAGCAGAGACAAAAGGACAGCTTTTCCTTTAAAAAAAAATTTTAAAGCCAGTTCTATTCTTAGACTTTATTTACTTTTTTGTTTGGCTTCAGGGGTTAAAGGGCTCACAGTAATGGAAACTGGAGGCCACCGATTTATTGCGCTTCCTCTGGACTTTCTGGGCGGACTTGTTTGGTGGTGAGCATGAAGTTCCTCAGCCTTTCTCACCCAAGACCTTAACCCTGATCCAGCTGTAGGAACTCCGCACTTGAGAACCTGGGAAAACCAGACAGTCTCGGGCTCCAGGGGTTGTGCCTATGAAAATGCAGTGGCTTTTACCAACATCTGCTCCTTTCTTTAAGGACTCAGAAAGCATTAGAATGAAAGAACCCATTTGTCAAACAAAAGTGTTTCATATTTTGTGAAATGTTCCGTCATTTCCATTTTTATTTAAAAGGGTTGTATTTTTTCCTACTTCCCTCAATCATACTCCTGTCCTTCTCCTAAAGACGTATCTTCCTGCCCCTCCATTATTCAAACTGCGAAAATGGATGGGTGGAGTCTGCAACATCTCTTTGTAGAGATAGATTTGATATCCTTCGGATCTTACGGGGTGTGTGTGTGTGTGTGTGTGTGTGTGTGTGTGTGTGAAGGAACAAGAGTATCTTAAAGATGTCATGGCACGTCTCTGATATGTACTGTATCAGAGTCAGGGTTCCCCAGAGACGTGGAACCAGGAATGGCTCTCACAGTCGTGGGGACTGACTGGGGACTGACACATATGGAGGCTGCAGGCAGCCTGGCAAGCTGGAAACTCAGGCAGAATTTAGTGCTGCAGCTTGAGGCAGAATATTCTCTTCTCTGGGATACCTTAGTTTTTGCTTCTGAAGGCCTCCAGCTGATTGAATGAGGCCCACTTACACCATTACTGGTACCTTCCCTTAGTTAAAGCCCAATGGCTGTTGATGTTAACTACATGTACAAAATATCTTCACAGCAACACCCAGCTTAGTGTTTGACTAGGTAAGTGGGTACTATAGCCAAGTGGGTACTACCTAGCCAAGTTGACACATAAAATTAGTTGACACATAAAATTAGCTGTCACGTGCACCGCCCTCTCCTCCCGTTTGTATGTCCTGACACTTTCCAATTTATTTACCTGTCATGTGACTCCAGTCGCCACCCTAGACTGAGATGGCATCATCCCTCCTGGTCCAATGCAATTGTTTTCTAATATTTCTCCTTGACTATGCTTTTGCTTTGGATTAAACTGTTCACCACTCTGCAACCAGAATGAATTTTTTCAAGATGTGGGCCTAGTCCTATACTTCCCTGGTGAAAATCACTCCAATGAATTTGTCTGGATCCAGGATCAGTCGTAACTACTTAACTCTGCCTACCGGGCCCTGCTGGGTCTGTCCTTGCCCACTTGTGCAGCCTTCCAGCCACACTAACCCTGAAAGCGTGTTCTCATGTTTTATTATGTTTCCTTCTGCCACAGGGTCTTTGCAAGGGCTATTTCTTCTGCCTGAACGGTGGTTCCCACCCTCTGTGTGCCTGGGTAACTCCTACCCTTCCTTGCCATAATAGATCAGATTTATTCCCTTAGGGGTACCTTTCTCAACCACCCTGACCAGAGCAAATTCTCCAATGATACATGTTCACAGCCCACACCTCTCCTTTGGAGGACACATTGCACCGGACAGTTTGCATTTATTTGTGTAATTATTTGCATATGTCTGTGTTCCTCACATGAAGATAGCAGCGATAACTTTCTGGTTTACCACCACATAGCTAATGTCTCATGTGGTGCTGATAACATGGTGCATGATAGCATACTATCTATAGAGGGTACTCAACACATAGTATCAAGTGACTACACAAATAAATCACCAGAGTCAGGGTGCAAGTCATGACTAATCTCCTTCTCCTGTCCCTTCCCTAGGGCACCTACCTCATTCTGCTCCTTCCACCTCTTGAACACGACAGTTTCCTGTAACTTACAACTTTGCCTCACAGTCAGACACTGAGATCAGGAGTTCTGAAAGCAGCCAGAAGATCTTCTGTGCTGACTGCATCTCCACACATTTGGCCTGCTCTAATGAGCTTGTGTAGCACCTGGAGGAGGCATAACCCACTCCACATACCTAGTCTCTTTAGCCCATCATACAGGGTCACAGTTTTGAGGACATCCCAAGATTTTAAAAGCAGCCTATTTCATCTAAAACTATAAATGTATGACTTATCAAAAAAAAAAAAAAAGACCTGTTATTCCATATAGCAAACATCATCTTGAGTTGAGTAGCTGCTGTCCACATAAGAAGGGATGAGTGACCCATAGATCAACACATTCCCACAGGTCCACTGCGCTTATTCGATGGTCCCCTAAGCCCTGAGTGCAGCAGAATTGAGGCTCCGGATGTAACTGCCAGTAAGCTACCAACAGACATACTTGTTCCTCTCTTTCTTCTCCTCTTCTGTCCAATAAACTCTAAGGAACATGTTCCAGGGGGAAAAAAAACCATAGTTTAAAAACCAAAAAAAAAACTATTAAAAAAATCGTTTAAAAACAGTGAAAAAGCAATCTGATAGCTCAAACCTCTGGTAATATCTATCGACACCCTCTTCTAGAGACTGTAGCTGACCAAAGCAATGCCCACAGGCTGGGACCCACTTAACCCTCCTGATTTGGGTGGACCAAGGATGAAGCCAAGCTATGAATGTACAGTCAATTTCTCTATGAAAGCTGAAACGATTGCTGTATTCATTCACCAGTTGCTTTTGTCTATAGAGTGGAAGTGAACGTACTTAGCAGACCCAACAGCCAAAATGGCACAGTCTGAAGGCCGTGCACACGAATCTTTTATGGCCTGACTTCTCCCGGGAACTTAAGTAAATTCCCTGAGCTGGTGACCTTCCACTGGACACAATACAAAGGGTCATTATTTGCTTGTTTCTCATGCTTGAAGTGGGGGAGAAAAAAAGAAGGAAGTCCAGATGAAAGTTAAAAATAGGGCATGTGAATTTAGTGCAAGTTTCTCTGGGATCCTAAGTCTGGTGAAGAGAAAAAAAGAAGGAAGAAAAAATAGACACCACATTAAATGAGCTTCCAGGAAGAATGTTATTTGCTCACAAATATTTATCCGGAGAGCTCCTCAGACTAATTCCTCATTAACAAGAGTGTTCTGGAATGCAGGTGGAATTTATCAGAGCAGCCTCAAAGGAAACTTGAGAGCTGAACTCAGAAAAATCTCCAGCTTAGAGACATTTTGCCTGCTCTGTGTATCTTTCCCAATTGATCTTCTCCCTGTTACTGAGTATTTTTTAAATAATACCTAGAAGACACACACACACACACACACACACACACACACACACACACACTCACACCGTACACACGCCTGGCTTTCTGGAAGTTAGAATTTTGTTTTGGGTCATATGGTTGAAACGGAAAAGAATAAGCAAGCAGTTCCCAAATTCCATGTGTCCACAGCAAAAGGGGCTCCTCTTCTTTGCAGATATGATTCAGTTATAATAAACAGAGTGTTTTCTGTAACTTTGTCTGTGGGGAGGGTTAAATCTAAAGTTGCAACCCTGTCTCAGAAGCATTATTCCAATCAGAGAATTATGTCGCAGGTGGAGACACGTCCCTGGGAAAGAAAGCATCTGCTTCCACGCAAATGTCATCAGTAATAAAGAAAGATGGGGAAGCCATGTGATCCAGGAATTGGATTGTGTCCATATCAGGCCTGCCTTTCAGTTGCAAAAACAGTAAGTGACCCTCCATTATTCTTATGCACTGGGTGAAAACCCTTCTTTAGCTTTACCAGGTTCCAGAAAGAGGCATCAGCACTTGGCAAAGGCTTTAGAAAATGATTGTTTCTGAATTCTGCTACAAACTTCAAATGTCACTTCCTGGTTCAGAAGCACGAAGCTTGGGGAAAAGTCAGTTTGAGCTCATAACAACACTCAAAGGACATACCGGTCATCAAACAGCTCTGAGCAAACTGTATTTGCAAATGAATCTGAAACATGTGGATTCAATTTTCCTTGAAATGCCCAGAGGTTAAAAAATTAAAGGGAAAATGTTTGGCAGAAAGAGCCTGGGTTTTGGCTATGGGCATAAGTTTCTGAAAAATAAATTGATTGTTTTGCCAGAGAACAAGTATTACCTGGTTCCCCTTCTCAATCACATCTCTAACTTAATTACCAATGGCCCCATTTCTCATTGCGCCTGCAACGTGGACAAAAGAGTTGAGTTCATTCGGGAAGAAAGCAAATTTTATTCATTCCCAGCGTGTTCTTGTGTGTGGCCAACCCAGAATTTCAGTACTGCCATGGGTTTCAACTCTAGTAACGTCGTGGCAAGGAAACCATCTGCTGGCAAAATTGTTTCCCCTCTGCCCATTGCATCCCATCTGCCTTCACTCATCAAGTTTTATCCCTCTTTTTCCTTTTGCCAGTTCACCAAAATAATACCTTTATTACGACCAAATAAAAATATGGAAGTGCTTTAGAGCAAATCCAAATTGTTTTAAAAGATCATGAAAATAGAGTGGGTGGGGGGAAAACTGCATCTGTGAAAAAGCAGTGATTAGCCTTGAAACAATGTGAGGCCAACGGCACAGAGTCCCATTTATGAGATGATGTGTGTTGCCCGTAAGTGGCTGTTCCTGGTCTCTGAGGTAGCAAAGTTGTCACATGGTTCTGTTGTTGCCATGGCAATAATCTGTAATTGTGCAGAAAATCCACAGAACTCGTGAGCAACTCCTTAGTGGATTGGGCTGAAAGAAAATCAAACCCGTGAAAGCCCTGAATTGATGTGGTTATGAAAGTGTGTTGGCTAAGCTGGCTTTCCTTCCTCTGACCCCCATCTAACTATGGTGAACGCCCTTGTGTATGTATATTTTTCTCACTTCTGTGTTCATAACCGGTGAAAGGTATAAGTCCTACTCAGCTCGGGAAAAGCCTCAGCTCACTCCTTAAAATTCTGAACACACAGTCTCTAATCTACAGGGTGGGAATTGAGGCTTTTTTGGCTGCTGGAACTTCCTGACCCCAGCCTGATCTGTACCTCTAGGTGAAACAACATTTTAAACACATCAGGGTCTCCCCAAGCCCAGGTGAGTGTTTAACCCCCAACAGAGGCACCAAGAATACGCTGGCCAGGCGAGTGAAGCTCTGAGGGTGTGTTGCCCCTGGGTAGCTTGGCAACACAGTATACACACATGTACAACACACCCATCTGAAGGCATGCCAATACTCCCTGCCTTTAAGCTAGCTAATACAAACCATGCCCAAAACACAGCTGGGAAACGGAGGGTAGGTGACATTTCCCCCCTCCTGCGGGGAAATGCTGCATGACATGCATAGATGCTACAGGACATTTATGAATGTATCAGCAGTCAATCCCAAATAGCTGAGGGCATGAATGAGTGCGGGGGCCCCTGACAGAAAACTGAGCAGGAAGAGAAGCCAGACAAATCACTGTCATGGTCCAAAGTACAGTGAGAATCCCATGGGAATGCAGCTTCCAAGCAGATCCCATGAGAACATCTGGGATGAAGACACTCACGCCAGGCCCTAAACCCAGACTCATTAGTAAGAGTGCTTCATTTCTTCCCATTTTTAAATTGATCTTCTCATACACAGCAAGTAAGATTTTCTTTCCTTCTGCACATTTTCTTACTGGGAATAGGAAAAGGATGGTGGAGAATGCATTAAAGCTGTCCATTGGGGCGCTTTCTTCTGGATATCTTCTCATTTGGGGTTACTCAACTACAAGCAACAGAAACTCACTCTGCCTAATTTAAGCAAAGAGGAAGGTGACAGAAGAGAGTGAAGGGCTTGCAGATATGGGAAAGTATTGAGAATTAGGATAAGAAATGGAGAGGAACCCAACAACTTAGGAGTTTAGAGAGTAAGAGAGAGAAAAAATTAATAATCTGATCATAGTTTCCCGCTAGAAACTTGAGCTTCAACTATTTTTCTTTTCTGACATCTTTCTCGAGAGTCAAAGTTTTTGAAGAAAAAAATCCAGATGGCTGAATTTGGATGACAACTCCAATTCTTTCTTGGTGGGGGTAGGGGCGTGTGGGAGGAAAAAAACAGAGAGTATAACCCTTAGCTAAGAGTCTCATCCAGATCTCAGAGTGAGAGAGAGAGAATTTTTCAAAACAAAAATTAAGATGCATTTATGCAAGGGGATTGTGTACTGTGATGGATGGCCGAGGTGCTGGCATGAGAAGAGAAAACCCAACAAGAAATCTTGGGGGGAAAGTTGCATGGTGGAAATGCCAATCATTCACCTCATGTTAGCATGCCTGTGCACAGATTTGTAAGCAAACTGGAATGGAGATGCGGTAGGTGGAGAGTGACTGAGAGAGCTAGTCTAGAAAATGTTTTCTTTTGGCATCCTCTTCCGAAAGAATCGAGAGGAAAGACAACAACCTGATTTGACACCAGCTATGCTAATGGGGCAGACTTCCTGCTAGTCAAAGCTCCCTGTTAATGTCCACTTCTCAGCATGTCTGATTATGGGTTGAAGTTGACCGATCAGCAAACTACTCAATTATAAGCCCATCTTCTCCCTGTGGTGCCGCTAATTAAAACAGGAACCATGTTGCAGCTCACACACTCCATGGAGTTCTACCTTCCAAAAGCTGAATTAGTCACAACAATTAGCCATTGTCAGTGGAATTCAGCTTCCTTTTTCCTTTCCCCAACCTTACTCCAGTCTGGTGTGAATTCATCACTGAAAAACCTTCCCTTGGGATTAGTGATCTCTCTGATACCCTTCATGTGAGATAGCAGCACATGTGGTGGGAGATTTGAAACATAACCCCAAAATGCAGCTATGTGGAAATCTCAATGTTCCGGAATGTCCTGATCTTTTGTCCTGCTAATCATCGTTTTTTTTCCCCCTGAAATCACATCTTGAAGGGTATTCCTACATGCACTTAATTTTTAAGAAGAGAGAGAGGAAAAAACCCCCAACATGGATCAGTACCCTTCGAATTGCAGGAGAGCTGTTCTACAGACAGCGGGACAAACTGTTAATCTTTTTTCTTTTTCTTTTTCTGTCTTGATAAACATAATGGGCCACTTTGGTAATTTCAGCTGTAAATGCACTTCTCTATAACAGGACGATGTTTCCCAGTGCAGAAGAGGAGAGAGAAAAGATGTTGAGAATCACTGTGATGACAGAATAGAGGCGTAGGGGCTTGCTACGTAGCCACAGAGCACATCCCAAACTCACTTGCATATCAAGCCCATGGCTTCCTGACCAGAGAGAGGAACTTTTGTAAACTGTTCAAGGTCCAGTTCAAATCTCCATTAGTATTGAAATCAATATCCCTGGCTGGAAACAAGATGACATTTCTGGCTTCCTTCCAAAGGGACTGCCAATTAGCCTCCAGCGGAAAGCTCCCCGCCCACATTTCTCTTAATGCTCCTTCTTCCTTGAAAAGAGGCAACTCTAGATGCTCTTGCCTTTTTATATAAACGTTTCCATTCAGCATTTGATGGCTCCATTGTTTTCTTCCCCACATGAAATGAAGCAGAAGTTTCTCCATCAAAATATTTTCTTCTCAAAACAGCTGTGCACCCTTAAAAGTTTCTAAGAAAATCACTTTGCACACAGTTGTAGAGGAGCGGACCAACCTCAGTCATTGCACAAATTCGGTATTGTTAAGCCAGAATAGAACATGGCTACATAAATGTTCCATGTGTCACAGTCGTTAAGTGCCTCAACACTTCAGTTTCAAATCTGAAATCACTAGTTAATATTTTGCATTTTGGCCGGAACTTCTAAGCACGTGGCCAGTCAACATAGGTAAGAGGGAAGGGATTTCTGGAGCTCTGGGCCTCTTGCGCCATGCCTTCGGAGCACCTGCGCTGGGCTCCTGACAATGTTTGCCTCCACCTTAGCAGACCTCTCTGCCCTTTGTTCCCACCACTTGTCTTCGATAGGGTCATGCCTTCAGTTCCGCTTCTTTGACCTCGGGCAGGCCGTCCAAGATGGGATGTGCGAAAGAGCTGCAGGTGACTCAGAAAGTCCCACTTATTTATCAAGGTTTCTTTACCCCGCATGGCTTCAGCCAAAATTAAAAGGTACCTGTTGCATGACAAAATGGAGTAGAACCTACACACGCGGGTGCACACACACACACACACACGAGCTACACTGTTACACGCAGACACATGCTGTCAGGAAACACTCAGTGACTATCTACTTATTAACTCTTGCTGGGACTTCTTAGAAATGAGGATTATTTTGTTTCTCCCACATGTTATAGATTGATTTAGGATGGGGTGACAAATTGACATACTCAAACAAAGCCCAGGTCAGTTGAGAGATGGAAAGACGAAATCTGCTGGTGGGCAGTTTCCTCTGCTAGAATCCCTGTCTGATGGCCCACACTCCAAGCGGGGAAGCAGACCTACGCTAGGCTAATGAGGATGCTAGAAGGCAGGGAAGAGTGATATTACGGAGATGGCGGGTGGGTGGGGAGCAGGAAATGGCGTGGCCGGCTCTTACACAGGCTCATGTTGCTCGCTGTCATATACAATAAATCTGCTCCAAAGGTTAAGAGCAATTAAATAAAATAGAGAGAATACAAATGTGGAAAAAAGCTATTGTAATTGGATATTGCAGAACTTGAGACTCGGGCATAATGTTTTTATAATAGTGTATATAAGAGTCTTCTCTTCAATAGCCTAACAAGGATTAAGTAATTGAACAACATTATTTCAAAATATTTTCTGGGTTGGATCTTATGTTCCAGCATCTCAAATACACACAGTTCCAGTTATGAGAATCTGTCATGTTAGGACAACGAGATCCAGCCTGCAGAACATCTGGCTTCAACCAATGTTCTCAATCTTTTGTTTTTACAAGCAATAAATGTAGAGGTCCAGATCTGTGTGCTTGGGTGATTTGATTCACTGAATGCACACAAAATTTTGGCCACTTGTTATGACTAGTGGTCAAAGGTACCTGACTTCAATCCTTAATTGTTAAAATGATTTTGTTCTTTTCGTTTAGTTACCTAAGTTTTATTTTAGGGCCCTAGTGTCTACATCATATGCTGTCATAGATCATGATTTAGTCATTTACAAAAATACTTATTGAGAACCAACCATGAGGCAAGCTCTCTGCTCTCACAAGCTTACAGGCCAGCCGGGGAAACAGACATGAGACAAATCAATCCCCAAATGGTTGCTTGATTACAATTGTGAAGAGTGCTTCAGAATAGAAGAATGAGGTGCCATGGGGGAGATGCTCGACTGGTCTGAAAGTCAAGCAAGTCGTCTCTGAAATAAAAAAGCGACATTTAAAGCGTTTAAACCAGTAGCTAACTTGGCCAAGTGAAAAAAAGAGGTGGAAGGAAAGAAGGGTATTCCAGAGAGAGGGGCCAGTGTGTGCAAGGGCCTAGAGGCAGAAGGGAAGAGATGTGTTAAGATTTGAGGAACTGGAGAAAGGCCAGTATAGCAGGACTGGGGGGCACTTTGGAGAGATTGGCAGATGAGAGTGAGGGCACAGGCAGAGTCCATGCCGAGGATGAAGGTAGTAGGAGCCCTGCACTTTGTTCTCAGAGGTGCAGTGAAGAGTAACTTATTGATTAAGCTCCCAGAAAATATTTATAGAATGTCTAATCACCCCTTGCAGTTTATTCTCACTACCGGCAAAAGGGAAAAAGAAACACTGTTCAGGGTTTGTTCTGCTCGTGGTGAGTTGGCACAAAGGACAATGCATTTCTTTCATCAGCAGTTTCCAAATTTCAGTCATTTTGACCCTAATGATTTTTGCCACATTTTTCTAACCACCCATATCCTAGTTGATATAATACTCTTCTTTAAACAAAATCATCTTCTTTCTTATGTGTATTTACTTATAAGAGGAACTTTAGATCACTACTATAAATGGAAAGTCTATTACCTGCCGTAAATGGGAGGTAACCATAGAAATAAATAGAATGGTAAAAAAGGCAATGTTATCACAAACTTGTTGGTCACTGTTCGTCTACTAGAGTTCTCAGCCTGTGGCCTCCTCTCTATGATATAAAAAGAGAGATTAACAAAAGGTAGAATTGGGGAGATGTACTAATGCCAAACCAAGACCTTTTTTTTTTTTTTTCTGACTCCACCAACTGGTTTCAAAGAGAATTAAAAAGAAAACAGTGTTCTCACTGTGCAATACAACGTAACCAATGACAAGTCAGTGTGCCACATTAAAACATTCGTAAACCACTGGTGGCATGTGGCCCGCACTTTGGGAAACAGAATTATTTCCTAGATAGTAAATGTAAGCCCAAAGCATGTAGACTTAATTCATCGAACAAAGGAAGGCCAGCCTTTGCCATGGCGGTGAATGTGTACCTCACTTTTTGGAAATGAAGTAGACATTTGATCAGCTAGATAACTTTTCCTGTAAACAATATTATGGACAAAAATCTCAGCGCTGCTTTATTTGGCTCAGGATTTGGCCCAGGTCAACCCTGGGAATAAGCTGACCACCCGGACAGAGCAGCCTCAGAATGAATCTCATCGTAGAGCCAGGCAGATGGAGGACTGATGTCACAGCGTCTAGGGTGGAGAGGATTATGGGGACCACTCTCAGAGGTCAGCTGGAGTCTGACAGCAGCCACAAGAGGCCTGTAACCAGTATGCGATAGACAAGCTCTTATGGTTGTTGACACCATGTTATCATTGTAAACATAGTTGCCAACTTGTCATTGGCATCAGCAGAGTCAAGTTGTTGGCAGCAGGAACTGGGATTCAAAGCCTCAATTCACATCCTGGAAAGGGCTTGTGAAAGTCAAGGAAGACCCAGGTCCCAGAGGCAATGGCTTATGAGGCTGCTACTCAGACAGATACTGAGGCACTAGGGGAATGAAAAGACTCAGTCATTGAATCTGTAGGCATTTATCCACCAGGAATAAAGCAGGAGTTCTCTATAGCCCTTGAAACAAAGACTCTCAATACAGAGGAGAGTCTGGCTGGGCATTAGTTTCTAGAAGCCCAGTGTAACTGGTTCAGACCCTGAATCTGCAATGAACCTGCAGCGTTGGTATCACCTGGGAACTTATTAGAGAATCTAGTTTTCTGGCCCCATCACACACCACTGCACCAGAAACTCTGGAGTGGGGTCCAGGAATCTGTGTTTTAATAAGCCCCCCAGATGATTCTGTGCATGCTAAACTTCGAGAGCTGCTAATCCAGAGGAAGGGATGAGAGCAACTGTGTAGACTTAGGGAAGGACAGGGCTGCTTCCTTGGCAGGAAAGGCACACGCAGGTGTCCCCTGTGTTCAGGATACCAGTCAAGACACTGTCCAGTTCCTGTGCTGATATCTTTTTTTCTGGGTAGTGGCTTCTCACATTTTAGCAGTTACTGTCTCTGCCCTGCTCCTGTCTGTATATACACAGACAAATACCATAGTTGCAACGTGTAGTTTATAGGACTCTCTCAGTAATTATTTTTAGTTTTTATCTATTTTTTTTTTTTAGGTAGCACTTTTGAAAGAATTTAAATACATCTCCTAATTTATCTGCTGTAGTGGTTAATTTATGAACATCTTTTAAGGGTTTTGTTTTGTTTTGTTTTGTTTTGTTTTAAAGCAAGAGCTTCTCTTTATGGCCCCAAGCCTAATGAGAAACTCAATGCTTGTCCAGTGTTGGAGAGGATAGCTGCCAGCTGCCTCTCCCTCCCCATCCACAATACAGATGGGGATCTTGGTAGAGGCAGGCAGCAGGAAGAGGCAGCATTATGACCACAAGTTGACTGCTAGCAATAGCTGAAGTTACTTGCTTCCTTGCTCCCATCCAGCAAGGGAGGAAAATGAATGTCTCTTCGAACCAGTCTTACTGGATCAACATGGGTCATATACTCTCCCTTAGAATGATAGCATGCATTGACTGGCTGTTTTATGGAAGTCTGGGATTTTGAACCAATCATGGACGTCTGATTCCAATGGTCAGTTAGCCAAATCAGGGACTTCCTCCGGAACCTGGTGTCAGCTCCTCCCAAGTTTTTTTGGCTGAGTTTGAGAGAAAGATGAATGCCCAGAAACAAAGAAAAAGAGGACCAAATCTGTACACTTGTTTTCTACTGTGCTAAGTATTTTTCATTCATTTTCATATTTGATCTTTACAACCAGCCGAGAAGGTTGCTCTTTTTACTCGTGAGGAAGATGGAATTCAGAGAGGTCAGATAACTGACTTGCTCTATATCACTGGGAAGGTTGACAGAACCAGTGTGCAGATTCAGGTCCAAGAGACCCTAGAGGCCTGTGCTCGTCACCTCTGTATTGCCTGGTTAGCTGCTCTATTTGGAGGGGAGCTTACATGTTAGCTTCACATACAGGATGTTCAGGGATCCTGGCACTAGCTTAGCGAGGTGGACTCATTTTTACCCCATGCTGAGGAATAATGGGAAAACTCTGGAAAGAACTTGAGCTCAGCTCTCAGGTTTCCACAGTTATTTGTCTGTTGTTACCAAACACTAAAGACTTTAAAAATTCACTGTGGTCATATAGGCAGGAAAAATGACCTCATGCTTGCAACCACAAATCCAAAATGCTCTGGAATCTGTAAGACGAACTGCATTTTAATTAGAAAAGAGAAAGAGCGATGAAGACCTTTCTTGGATATTTTTGCAAACCCTCCCTTGCCTTGCCTTCAGGCCAAGATGTGACAAGTACCGTAAATCTGATAACAAACACACACTTCTGAAGTCATTGTTAGCTTTCCTAAAAAGAAAAAAGAATTGCATTAGTTTTCTGTTACCAATAAGAGTTCAAGAATGCAGTCTTAAAATAAAGCACATGACAGCACACGAGTATCCTCCCTTACATTTTAGAAAGTAAAAGCAGAGCTCTCAACTCATTTTCCTCGCTGCTTAGAAAGTTTTTTTTTTTTGTTATATCAGGTCCTCAGAACCTTGAGACAGGCAATATTTAAAAGCCTTGAGGTTTATTCCTAAAATCTAGTCATTGATTATTGTCAATGCATTATTCTCAATCACTATGTCAAACTTTCTAGCTGACGATGAAGTTTGTCCAACTGACAGTGGAGAGAAATAATAAAATATGAAAGAGCTGCCATGTCCCACGGTTTGAAAATAGAAACTCTTGGCCTTTGACATAGTAGCTGTTTAATTACAGTGTGGTGGCAGGCAAAGGAGAGGAGAGATCTCTTATATGTTGCATGCTTACTATAAGGCACATGCTTTCTTGACAACCTTATATGCATTATCTCATTGAATACTCTCAACAAGCCAGTGTAATTGTTATTCTAGTTTATAGATGAGAACAGTAACATCTAGAGAAGTTAATTACCTATATAGAAGTTATAACAACTTCAACTGCAATTAGAATATGTGCCTGAGAATTGTTGAAGCAAGGCTCTGCAAACTTTTTCTGTAAAGGACCAGATAGTACAAATTTTAGACTCAGGATTGGGGGTTGGTGTAAGGTCTCTGTAAAGCTAACCTAACTCTGCCATTGTAGCATAAACATATCCATAGATAATATGTAAACAGAAGATGTGGCCATGTTGTAATGAAACTTTATTTATAAGAGCAGATGTTGTGCTGAATTTTGCCCTCTAGTTGTAGTTTGCCAAACCTTGGCTTCAAGCAATGCTTCTTAAATTATCGGCAACAAATACCAGTTAATTTTTCCTCTAATTTCCAATCTATCATAGATTGATGTTTTTATAAACTATAATAAAATGAATTCATAGAAAATGAAACAAAGAGGATATTTACATCCATTTAAAATTGTTTTAGAACCAATAGCCATATTACTCCATCATGCTGCTAGAAAAGTTCATAAACAGTTAACGATTTCTGTATTTAACTCAATGTGGACCAGTAACAAACAGTTCATGGAATCACACCATGCTATGATTGATGCCCCAAGTAGCTATGATTTAAGGATCAGAATATTTCTCATGGAGCAATAAACCCAGGAAATGCGTAGTTCTGAGTGTTTAGCCATGTTCTCAAGGACCCAGATTTCTTTCATCTCTCCATTTCGTGATGCTTCAGATTCATCTCTCTTCCAGGTTTAAGATGGGGGCCCCTGTCATTGCATCCTCACACAGTGTCCTTAGCAGGAAGACAGGAAGAGAAGCAAAAAGGGATTTCTTCTTGGGCTACTATCTCTTATATTGAGCAGGATAAACCTGCCTCAAGCAGCAGACTGCTCCTATGTTTCACGGACTGTGAGTCACATGACTCATACCTGCATAAGTTACCAGCCAAGAGTGGTAGGGATGCCATAGTTGGCTTAGCCTGGTTGGATTTGTTTCCTCAGCCTGGACTCAGAACCACCTGATAAATCTCAGGATTTCATAAACTGAGGAGGATACCAGCTCCAGGAATGTGCTTAAGGAAACCTATCTATTTGCTTAAGAGCGGAGCTTGCAGTCCTGTCCGGCCAACTCACACACTGTGCTCCTTCCATTCCAGTAGTCTTTCCCAGGAAAAGAATTTTTCTTCTACTGTGGTTCTGGCTTTGTGATGCATGTCCGTTTAATCATTTGTGCAGAGCTTTAAAATTTATAGTGTGCTTCCATGTGTATTATGAAATTTAAATGTTAATGTTTACAACATGTTTGTACCAATTTTAACTCAGAGAACAAAATTTAGGCCCAGGGATGATGTCTGAAATCATGCAGTAAGACATGGCAACATCAGAACCCTGCTCAGGGCTTCTAACACTCTTCAGTGAGTTCTTCTCGAGGTATGTGACCATTTGCTCTATACCAATCAATCAACAGCATCAAAGCAACAGCCAGCCAAACTAGGTAAAAGGTCAGTACAGACAATCATTGGTGTGAATTGACTGACCGTGTCAACAGAAATGGCCCTCTTGATTGTATTGATGTGGACATTCTCATGTAGGTAGTCAACTGTCCTGGTGTACTCGGGACTGAGGGGCCTCCCAGAATGTGGGACTTCCAGGTTTACGATGAGAATGGTCCCAGTTTTCAATTTTAAAACAGGAGAAGTCCCAGGAAGACCAGGACAAATTGATCCCTTTAGTATCAGTCTCTGTCTGCTGCCAAAATGTGCTTTTGTGCATTCTTTGCCCTACTAAGTTCACAAGTCCCCAGTTTTCTTAGCAAACCAATAAACAATGTGTCTACTTTTGTTTTGTAAATGACTTTTTCACATTTAAAATATCTAAATTAAGAGAATCGTAGGTATATGTTAGATATTCTTTGCTTCTTTCACAGCTGAGCATTTCCATGGAAAATTAATAGAAACAGTTTTCCTTGGTTGTGAGAAATGGCATGCAGGAAGACCTTGTAAACTTTCTTCTCTTTTTCTGCTACCAAGCCCAATGCAGGCACAAGGCAGCAAATGTCAGCCGTTACCAGTTGAGTTAATACATTGAAAGATGTTCCATCCCCTCCACTGGTTCTCCATAGCTGGTCTTGGACAGTCTGTTAGAAATCACCTAGGACTCTTTAAAAATAAAAACTGCCTGGGCTATCTCCTGGGCCGTCCCCTAGGCCTATATTGGGCAAAAGGTGGGTAGGTAAGGGAATATGGAATGGGTTTGGGGCCCAGGGACTTGTGCTTTTCACAAAGTTCCCCATGTAATTCCTGACATGCTGCCAGCTTCACAAGCAACTGGCTAGAATCTGTCATTCAACCTTTCTGAGTGACAACTGAAATTGTAATTACGCTGTTAAAAGAGAACCTTATAAAATTGCACAATCGCTCGTCTTTGTCTTTCTTCCCTTCTCTCCCTTGTTCTTCCTTTCTTTTCCCTTTCTTTAGGGGCAATTTTGGGACATGTTCATGGAAGGAAACTTATAGATATTTAAAGTGGATTTTAAATATGCCTTCTAAGAACTCAGAAGGCAACTTGCTACTTAATGTCTGTAGAGACATGAGGCTTGAACAAAATCTCAGAAGAAAGAGATCTCTGGGTCTCTATCCTTAGCAAGGGGATTTCTCTGACTATTTTATTTACCTGCTGTTATCTGGGTTTCTTTCTTTCTTTCTTTCTTTCTCTTTCTTTTTCTTTCTTTCTTTTCTCTCTCTCTTTCTTTCTTTCTTTCTTTCTTTTTTGAGACAGAGTCTTGCTCTGTTGCCCAGGCTAGAGTGCAGTGGCACAATCTTGGCTCACTGCAACCTCTGCCTCCTGGATTCAAGCAATTCTCCAGCCTCATTCTCCTGAGTAGCTGGAATTACAGGTGCATGCTACCACATACAGCTAAGTTTTGTATTTTCGGTAAAGACAGAGTTTTACCACATTGGCCAGGCTGGTCTTGAACTCCTGACCCATGATCCACTTACCTCAGTTTCCCAAAGTGCTGGGATTACAGGCATGAGCCACCACACCTGGTCTTTCCTGCTGTTATCTGTTATTGTCCTCCAGTCTACCCGTTTCCATGGTCTACACCCACCTGAGAATCAGTGGACTGAAAGATTTGATTTACATTGCTCATTAGGCTACCAGTATCTTGGTTCAGCCAGGCAACCAAGATGAAAATTAATGACAGATCACAGCCCTGCTTCCTATAGTGTGGCAAAAGCAAGCCCCATAGCTGTAAAGATTCTCATTAGGGCCCCTTTAAATGCTCAGACTGATTCTATTTCTTAAGTCACCAGAACAGTTAATACAATGTGTGGGACAACACAATTTCCATTGGGGTGCAATCAAAAAGAAAGCTACTTTCCACACTTTTTAAAATCTCTCTCCTTACATCAACCTGAAGCAGAGCGGAGACCCCCCTGGGATTCTTGCTCATCAGCCCTGCCTCCTACAAAAGGGAGATTTTTGCCTAGACAGCTCCAAAGAGTCTGGATTCAACGGTGAAACAATTAGCACACATTAATCATCACAAGGGTGGTACTGAAAGCATAATCCTCTTAGAACTGGAACAAATTAAATCTAAAGTAGCAATACGAAATCAAGCAGCAAAAGACCACCAAGCGAGGGGAGATGAGAGGACCCTGCTCTGA
Organism: Saimiri boliviensis; assembly: GCF_048565385.1. Classification (NCBI taxonomy): domain Eukaryota; kingdom Metazoa; phylum Chordata; class Mammalia; order Primates; family Cebidae; genus Saimiri; species Saimiri boliviensis. The sequence goes on along the minus strand of NC_133468.1, from coordinate 23,955,091 downwards.
TGTCCCAATTCTTACTGCCTCAGAGGGTGTCCAGACATCCTTCATCTTTGGTCTTTTCACAGAAGCTATGCTGCCTTCTTCAGCCACCTGTAAAACCCACATGCTCCTTGTGTGGGTGCTGTGTAACCACCTCCTCACAAATCCAGAAGCTCTGTGAACACCTAGGAGTGAGATTTACACAGGACAGGGGCTGATCGATTTTCTAAAAGTGGACAGTTGCTCACAGAACCTGGAATGAATCCACCAAGGACTCGTCTGGGAGAAAAAAACCTTCCTTTTCTGCAAGGGAGAATCTGATCACACTTCGAAATGAGGCCAGCCCTGAACTAAAGCTTGATTTTGACAAGAAATGGTTGCTTTTTTCATACCCCACCTGATGACTTCTGCCTCCTTTTTTTTTTTTTTAAGTCTTTTCTGAGCTTCAGTCTGTGAGGCTGGGGAGAAAAGCCATGTAATGAAATGAGTAATACTGCTGACACCCTCTGTAACAGCTGCCAGGCATTTGGGTTGGGCCCGTGGACAAGAAAGATACAATATTATCTTGCGGCCAATGATGAATGTCTGAAATCCAGCAGGGGCAAAGGGATCTTTCTCACTCCTCTCTGGGTGTCTTTCACGGGCCCTGAATGTTCTCTTTTGATCTCTTTTCCCTCCATTTTACATCTTCCCAGGTTCCCAGCCATATCCTATAGTTGTCCTTGTTTGTAGAAACAGTCCCATTTCAAGTAAGCACCTTTCTTCGTGGAAACAACTAGCGTCTTTTTCTGAATCCTCAGGGGCACCAACAGACTCGCGAACTTCCCTCCCATTCTCACATAGCCTAATTGATGCATTGTTATGTGAGAAGGCCTCCTTCCCACCAAAAGTGAGACAGAGAGGGTCAGAGGGAATGAAAAGAACACAGAGCCCATCCTGCCACCAAAGAAACACGGAACTTGCTTTGTTATTGGCACACTAAAAGGTAATTATAAAGATAGGACCATGCTTAAAACAAGGAATTGCGGGGGGGACTTTCACGTCGGTGTGGGAAATATTGGAGATAATGTATCTTCCCAGAACCAATACATCCTGCTTATAAAATTGAAACCTCTTCAGATATAATCAGATTTCTTACTATGAGAATAACCCAATTTACAAATCTAGTTCCTGTAATTTATTTTGAAGCTACTAGTATTTACTTGTCCAGGATTTTTTTTTTTTTTTTTTTTTTTTTTGAGACGGAGCCTTGCTCTGACACCAAGCTGGAGTGCAGTGGCACAATCTCAGCTCACTGCAACTTCCGCCTCCTGGTTCAAGTGATTCTTCTGCCTCCATCTCTGCCTCCCGAGTAGCTGGGATTATGAGCACGCACCACCATGTCCAGCTAATTTTTGTATTTTTTTTGGAGAGACAGAGTTTCACCATGTTGGTCGGGATGGTCTCAATCTCTTGACCTCGTGATCCGCCTGCCTCAGCCTCCCAAAGTGCTGGGATTATAGGCGTGAGCCATGGCACATGGCCCTAGGATTTTTAACTACACATTTTTTTTTTTTCTCATCTTTCTCCTTTTCTCCTCTCGGTATCCATCAGAAATGAATTACAGGATGCTAGGAACAAGGCCAAGGAGTCATTGGCCTGAGTTGAGACTCATCCTTGCAAATGCCCCAGAGTTCTCGTATCTCAGTGCTGTTTGTCTGTAGGATGGATTAGGGAGGTGTTCATTTATGCACTCACAGCAGAGTGCAGGTTATGTGATTGTGAACCTTGTGATATTTCCAAAATGGAAAATATTCAGCTTTTGATGAGATTATTAGCTTTCCTCCTGTCCGAGTCTAACAAATGAAAACCAGATTTGCATGTATAAATAACAATCAAGTGCTGAAATGATTTACTTAGTGAAGTTACTGTTTTGGAAACTAAATCGATGTGTCATGTCAAGATCTGATCTGCCCTTCACTCACATGGCAAAGGAGACTTCTCCAGGGTCTACTAGAAAAAAAAAATTGGAATCCTATTAATAGTTTACTCTTGTCACGTGAGAATTACAGCGGAGTTTAGCTATGAGAATAAAAGCTCAAAATAATGTTTCTGAAAACATCCTGATAGTAGCATGTGCTATTTCTTATTGTATTCAAGACACACATGAATAACCCTCCCCCAAAAGGAAAGGAAACAAAGCAAAAGGCAACATATTTTCCCGCTGTGTAAATTTCCTTCCTTAAGTAGAAATAGTTAAAATTGGAAGGCAAATCCTATGGTCATTACATTTCAGAATGCGAACATGATGACAGCTTCAAAGATGTGTCAGGCTACACTTGTGTGTGCTCTTTTTAAAAAAGACAATAGGCATTGAAAATTAAGCACTGCCTCAGAGCCTTCCAATTCTATTGAGACAAGTCTATAAAAAACTCAAGAGATGCAGGGATGTTTCTGTGTAAATTACATGGAGGGTACAATGCATGGGAATCATGGTCTAGAATGCTCCAGAGACCACATACAATTCTACATCTGAGTGGTATTGTCAGAGATGATGACTAGAGCCAGTATGGAATCATCTGCAGTTAATTCCAGTCACTCTCCTGGCATTAAGTCAAGGCTTTTAGTTTGAATCAACTCTGTATATGTTCAGAGACCTCACTGTAAAGCCACTAAGTATAAAATGAACTGGAATAGTTGATAGCTGAATTGGAGCCCGCTTGGCGTCCAAGGACCAGAGGGCAGTGTAAAAGAGGAAAGGATCAATCATTTAGATCAAATCCCAGCTCTAGTCTTTACCAGCTGAATGGCTTTGCGATAAACAGTTTAATTTATTTGAGCCCCAGTTTCTTCACTTGCAAAGTGGAAGTGGTAATATCTAACTTGCAAGGGTATTGAGAACTTCAGAGAAACTGCAAGTGAAGCTCTGGCCACATTGTAGACATTCAATAACTCGTATGATTTACTTATTATAGCACTCAATGCACCTCTCTGTAGTTAAAAGCCTTAACCTGGGGGCCTAAAGGTATATGGGATCTAAATCCAGCCCCCTCTACTGAAATTATATGCGAAGTCCTGGGCATATGGACATTTTCTTGAAGATACAGTGTTCATAACTTTCATAATATTCCACAAGTGTCCATGATCAAAAGAAAGGTTAAAAGACATTACTTTTTGAATTGGCTTCACCTATATGTTGACCCCACAGCATGGAATGAAAACAAAAAATATTTGTACTTCCTGATTCTTTCCCTCAGTCGTATGCGTGCTGCACCTATTTGTTCTGTCTCCAATGTAAAGAAAAGTTCTGTGTGTGTATGGATATGTAGGTGTTCACATGGACATGCATATTTATGGGTTTAGAGAATGCTCATTTCATAATGAGCCACAAGTTTGCTGAGATAAGACAGAACAATTGTAGAACCAAAAAGTTGATGAGAGATGTGACTATGGGAAGGAGCCTGGGATACCGTGGGAAGAACACCAAGGGACGAGGTGGAAGAGACTTGGAGGGGAACAGAGTGAGGCAAGCTAAGAGCCCTTAAGGGCTCATTTTGCCCAAGAACTTGGTGAACACAGAAGCTGAAGGGACTTTTGGGAGGGTTGGTACTAGGAGCGGGTGCCTGGGTGGCAGGAATGGAGGGGGAGTGTGTGGGGAATCAGCAGGAAAGAGTGTGTTCTTTCGCTAAAGGAGACATCATGGTATGTTCTGGAAGAGAAAATACATGCTGAAGGTAGAGGCAAGTTTTATACATTAGATAAAAGTAGTCATCATCCAATAGGTAAAAGACATAGAGATTTAGGCAGAAACAAAAAAAAATGCTTTTTATTTTTTGAGATGGAGTCTGATTCTGTCACGCAGGCTAGAGTGCATGGTGTGATCTTGGCTCACTGCAACCTCGACCTCCTGAGTTTAAGCAATTCTTCTGCCTCAGCTTCCCAAGGAGCTGGGATTACAGGCACCTGCCACCATGTCCAGCTAATTTTTCTATTTTTAGTAGAGACGGAGTTTCACTGTGTTGGCCAGGCTGGTCTTGAATTCCTGACCTCGTGATCCACCCACCTAGGCCTCCCAAAATGCTGGGATTACAAGTGTGAGCCACCGTGCCTGGCCAAAAAAAAAAAAAAAAAAAAGAAGAAGAAAAAGAAAAAGAAAAATTCTTGAACATATTGCTTGCTTCCTATTTCAGCTGGCTTCCCTTAGTCCTAAGGCTGGTACTTTCACTCTCTTTAGGACCTTGCTTGGCTGAGGGCATAGTGGTGAGGCGAGCTCATGTGACACTACAGGATAAACATGTCACATAGGGTGGCAAATGAAGCCAACAACTGGAGTTTAAAAATATGTGTGTGCATGCATACGTGTGTGTGTGTGTGTGTGTGTCTGTGTGTGTGTGTGTGTGTGTATTAAGTCCTTGATCAAACTTGTTGAATCCCTCCCCCACAAAATATACATATATATCTGCTTATATGAATATATAAAACTAGCTTTTGTGTTTACTCTTTTCTAGACACTGTGCTAAGTAATTTTTTAAATTCTCCTTAACCTTTAAAGCTACCTTATGAAATAGACATTATTAAATTGGTTCCCATTTGCAGATGAGAAAACTGAGGCTTACTCAGGGGAAGTAATTTTGCCATGATCACGTGCATAGCAAACTTTTATGCTGGGACTTTTAAAAAGTTTGATGTTGGAATCTGCAATATAAACTGACACCTTCTATGTATTCCTGGGGAAGATAACAGCCAACTTACAAAATGCTAGGGCAAAAATTTAGGCAGCAGCAGAAGGGAAACGAACTCAGATTTGTGACTTAAGACTGATCCTGAGTCTCATGGCACCATTTCATAATACAGCCCAAAGTGGATGTATGACATTTTAACCCTGGACTGTACTCTGCCATGTTTTATTATTTCTCTGTACACCAGGCAGAGGAACTCCAAACAGAGAGGAGAGGTCAGCTTCAGAAAGGAGCATAAAACTATTGAGAGCACTTTTATTTTTTTCTACACTAGTCCCACAGGTCTAAGAAAGTCAAGGACTTGATATTTACCATTCATTGGCTCTACACAAATGGAGATCTGCACTCAGAAGCCACAGAAAAAGAAGAAAATGCAGTTCACCACCTCCCAGCAGTCCTGGTGGTGTAGGAGGATGTGCCGAGGCTGATCTTTGATGGCTGCTGGTTACTTCCTCATGAGCAGTGTTAGGCTGGGGACAGCAGGCAGGAAAGCAGTGCTTGGAAAGTGTCTTGACCTTCGCAGATGTCTTGCAAAAGGAAGTCAGTATATTGCGTATGTCTGAAGATGAGAATTTTGGTGAAGTTTCTGAAAGGTCACAGAGCTTCTGAATGCCCAACAGTTCGTTCAGTATTATACACTCTTCGGCCTCTCTTGCTCGTACCACCTTTCTTCTCTCCAACCCCCGCAGCTTGCTCCTCCCTGAGTATTGCTTCTCTTTCTGTCTTTCCTTTTTAGCGATTGAATGGCACACATCTGGGAATATACAGCTGCATCTCTGCCGCCAGAACACAGGTGCTGAGGTGTTTGGAGCTTACTTGGAAAAGTGAGGACATTGATCTGGGGGAATGCTAGTAGACATACAAAGTACTGTTCACTTCTTTGCTAATGTTTTATGTACACTCTGAGGACATCAGAGAATTTGGAGAAATCCATGGCATGGATTGGATGCGTAATAGGTGTATGTACCCGGTTTGTATGTTTATGTATACTTATTTTCTGGCGAGCATGTATTCTCCATCATTCCTAAGTGCAGGAACTTCTGAAAATACACATGGCTGTCATTTCTATCACTGTGTTTCCAGCTCCTAAAACAATACCTATCATATGGTTGCTACTCAATAAATATTTGTTGAATAGAAGAATAAATGGCTGGCCGGGCATGGTGGCTTACACCTGTAATCCCAGCACACCTTGGGAGGCCAAGGTAGGTAGATCACGGGGTCAAGAGATTGAGACCCTCCTGGCCAACATGGTGAAACCCCATCTCTACCCAAAATATAAAAATTGGCTGGGCATGGTGGCATTTGCCTGTAGTCCCAGCTACTCAGGAGGGTAGCCGAGAGGGAGGTAGTTGCCTGCGAGGCTGAGGTTGCAGTGATCCGAGATTGTGCCACTGCACTCCAACCTGGGGACAAAGAGAGACTCTGTCTCAAAATAAATAAATAAATAAAATAGATGGCTATGTGTGAACTTGTGTTGCTAACTAGATGGTCTTATTCATCTTTGGATCCCCAGTTCCTAGCACAGAGTATGAATGTAGCCAATCCAAACAACTAACATGAGCTACTCCTACAATTCCTGAGTAGGTGGACTTTGGCATGCCATAGGTCATAAAGATGTGTCACCCAAAGCTAAGTTTTCCCTTGAAAATCTCATTAGGGCAATGGATGCTGGGGAAGGATGAGGCCACATGTCATTCTTGCTCTTTAGGATCTCAGATTTACACTGTGTAACAATACTTTTCCTTTAGTTCTTCAGGATTGCCTCACTAGAACCTCCCAACTTAACTTCTGCTATACAATGAAATCTTATTCATGTGCCCACCACACCCTGTATGCTAGGAAATATCTCCACATTGACAGAAACTTTACCGATGCAGTGCTTTAGTCCATATAAAAAGCCTTAAAAGCAGGCACTGCAGAACACAGAGCAAAGCAACAGGGGAGAGAGAGGGATTATATTTGGTTCTTAACTCAGATCTCCTCATTTTGATATTGTTTTGCGTTATCCTCACCCAAAGGAAGTCATTTCCTCAGTCTCTGTGGTGATACTTCCTATACTGGAGGAAGAAAATGATCCACAGGGCAAGAGTCAAATCAGCCTAATTGAAAGAAATACAATTTTTAAAGAAAACCCTTAAGATCCCTTCCTTCTCCCCACCACCATTTCAAATCAGCATTCTTCGTAGCTTCAGTTTTGAAGAGTTGTATATCCCTTGTGATGCTTTATGAGGAAAAGCAGTCCCACTTGGGAAAGAAGAAGGCATGTAGCTAGCATGTTTGAAGACTATATTTTATTTATTAATTTAAAAAAAAATTCATTTAAACACAATTTTTGTTAAAGTTATATTTATGTGTATCAGCCCTTAGATAAAATATGACCACGTGTAACGACATAAATTAGTGAAGTTTCCCACATGCAGGATGGCAATCAATGATGTGTGAAATTTATCGCAAGCATTTTTCCTTTGCATAATGCCTGCATCTAGAGTATTACCAGTTTCTTAATGTACATATCATGCTGAACGTCCTCTTATGTGGCTCTGAAAGAAACATTGGGCCAAGAGCTCTGAAGTTCAATCCTGGCTCTGTCTCAAACTTTCCCTGGGGTCTTAGGCAAGTCAATTAAGTTTACAGAACCTCAGTTTCTGAAAATTATACTAGTTATACTTAGTTTTTAACGTCATACTATTATAGTTTAGGGAGTAAAAGTTCTGGAGCTTGACAGTCTTAAGTTCCAGATAGACTCTTAACAAGTAACATGATTTTGTGAAATTCATTTAACCTCCCAATACCTGTGTAAAGTGAAGATAATTACAGCACCTATCATATAAGTTTACATATTAAGAGACATAATCTGTAGACTCCAGCTTCAAAGTTGGCTCATCAGACATGGCAGGCAAAAAATTCCCATTGCATCAACCAAGCATAAAGGATAAATAGCAAAACTCAACCTTTAAAGCAAAGAAGGGCTATAGAAACAAGCAAAGAACTAGACTAACTATAACTCCAGATTTTCTTTGTAGAAAATCGAATGGTCACTGGCAGCTTTCTTAACTGGAGGCATTTGCAATTTCTGGGTGTATTAGTTTGGTTTGTACCGTTTTGAAGGAATACCTGAGGCTGGGTAATTTATAATGAAAAGGGTCTTATTTGGCTCATGGTTTTACAGACTATAAAAGAAAAATGGCACCAGCATCTGATTCTGGTTAAGGCTGCAGGAAGCTTCCAACCACGGTGAAAGGGGAAGGGGAGCTGGCATTATATGGTGAGAAAGAGAGAGAGAGCGAGAGAGAGAAAGAAGGTGCCACTCTCTTTTGAACAATTAGCCCTGATATTAACTAATAAAATGAGAACTCATTCATTACCATAGGGACAGTACCTAAGCCATTCATGAGGGATCCTCTTTCATGACCCAAACACTTCCCATTAGATTCCACTTCCAAAACTGGGGAAAAAATTTCAACATGAAATTTGGAAGGAACAGTATCAAAGCTGTTTCACTGGGAGTGGCGTAAGGACTGAACTTAAACCAAAATTGAGGGATTTTATAAAAGAAAAGCGAGCAGTTTTTTGGCAGTTAAAATCTAGAGTGATAATCTGGAAAATAGAGGAGCTCAAATGTAAGGAAAACTTGCTGAGTTCTAGGAGGACGTGAGAGACTGGCGCCTGGGAAAGAAAGGAAAAGTGAAAACTCCTGCTGTCTTGTGGTGATTATGGTGTGATTGTATTAGTTTACCTGGGGCTTAGGGAGTTTCTAGAATGTGGGTCTTTCAGCTTTAACACCAAAAGAGTTCAGGAAAACCATCATTAATTGGTCACCCTAGGGACTTAGGAGAAAAAGATCTCATTAGAGGGAAGGGATATACAAAACTTGCACAACAAATCTCTTCCTCAAGACATTTACCAAATATTTAACTGGTGAAGCTAAATAACTCAATTCAAGATCTGGAAAGGTTAGCATGATTAGAGTTTAAGCAATTGAGACCTCAAGGCTTCCGCTCAAAAGCCTAGGAGGGTCTCATCTGAGGAACCAAAGATGGAATAAATCTTACTAAAACTTCAACCCAATCCAAACCCAACTAATCCCTTATAGAAGTATAGGGATATGGTTATCATTGTATCTGTCTAAAAAATGGAAAGGGGAACCCCTGTTGCTAGGATATATCATATAAAGACCCTATAGTTCTTTTGCTAAATGTCCAGAATAGAATAAAAATTGCTATTAACAAAAGAGACAGAGAAACATGAGCAATAATCAAGAAAAAGATATCCAGTAGAAACATACCTGCAGATAATCAAGATATTGAAGCTTGCAGATGAGGAGTTTGAAATAACTATCATTAATATGCTAAGGAAAATAGAGTGGAAAATTGACAAGATAGATTTAATAGATGAAAATTTTTAGAATTTCAACCAAGAGTTATAGTATATAAAAACAATCAAATGAACATTCTAAAACTTCAAATGCAATTTTCAAACAGGACTATGGTTATAACAGAAGGCATAATTATTAAACTCAAAGACTAGCCAATGAATAATATCCACAAAGCACAAAGAAAAGAAAGAATTAAAAGAAAAAACAGGAGTATAAGAGCCATACGAAAAACAATACAAAGTTTTAACACCTGTAGTTGGTGTTATACTAGGAAAAAAGATGGTGAGGCAGGCAGAAACATATAAATACGTAATGGTCAAGAATTTTCCAAAATTTATGAAAGCCATTACCCACAGATTAAAGCAGCTTGATGAATCTCAAGATTAAAAAACAAACTAAATAGACACATCTTTTCAAGTAGCTAGAAAAGAACAAAGAAAAAATTCTTTAAAACAGCCAGAAGTAAAAGATACATCATTATCTTCAGAGAAGAAATAATTCAACTAATAACTAAGTTTTCTTACTTTTTTCATTGTACTTTAGGTTCTGGGGTACATGTGCAGATCATTCAGGATTGTTGCATAGGTACATACATGGCAATATGGTTTGCTGCCTCCATCCCCTCATCACCTATATCTGGCATTTCTCTCCATGGTATAGGTCCCTAAACTCCCCACCCCCTGCTGTCCCTCCCCTAGCTGTCCCCAACAGACCCCCGTGTGTGATGCTCCCCTCCTTGTGTCCATGTGTTCTCATTCTTCAACATCTGTCTATGAGTGAGAACATGTGGTGTTTGATTTTTTGTTCTTGTGTCAGTTTGCTGAGAATGATGGTTTCCAGATTCATCCATGTCCCTACAAAGGACACAAACTCATCGTTTTTATGGCTGCATAGTATTCTATGGTGTATATGTGCCACATTTTCCTCATCCAGTCTATCATTGGTGAGCATTTGAGTTGATTCCAGATCTTTGCTATTGTAAACAGTGCTGCAATGAATGATTGTGTGTATGTGTTTTTATAACAGAACGATTTATAATCCTTTGGGTATATACCCAGTAATGGGATTGCTGGGTCAAATGGAATTTCTATTTCCAAGTCCTTGAGGAAGTGCCACACTGTTTTCCAAAATGATTGAACTAATTTACATTCCCACCAACAGTGTAAAAGTGTTCCTATTTCTCCACATCCTCTCCAGCATCTGTTGTCTCCAGATTTTTTAATGATCGCCATTATAACTGGCGTGAGATTGTATGTCATTGTAGTTTTGATTTGCATTTCTCTAATGACTAGTGATGATGAGCATTTTTTTGTATGTTTGTTGGCCTAATATATGTTTTCTTTTGAAAAGTGTCTGTTCATATCCTTTGCCCACTTTTGAATGGGTTTGTTTGTTGTTGTTGTTTTTCTTGTAAATCTGTTTTAGTTCTTTGTAGATTCTGGATATTAGCTCTTTGTCAGATGGGTAGATTGCAAAAATGTTTTCCCATTCTGTTGGTTTCCAGTTCACTCTAATGATTGTTTCTTTTGCTGTACAGAAGCTCTGGAGTTTAATTAGATCCTCTTAGTCTATTTTGGCTTTTGTTGCCAATGCTTTTGGTGTTTTGGTCATGAAGTCCTCACCTATGCCTATGTCCTGAATGGTTTTGCCTAGATTTTCTTGTAGGGTTTTTATGGTGTTAGGTCTTATGTTTAAGTCTTTAATCCATCTGGAGTTAATTTTAGTGTAATATGTCAGGAAGGGGTCCAGTTTCTGCTTCCTGCACATGGTTAGCCAGTTTTCCCAACACCATTTATTAAACAGATAATCCTTTCCCCGTTGCTTGTTTTTGTCAGGTTTGTCAACGACCAGATGGTTGTAGATGTGTGGCATTTTCTCTGAGACCTCTGTTCTGTTCCATTGGTCTACATCTCTGTTTTGGTACCAGTACCATGCTGTTTTGGTTACTGTAGCCTTGTAGCATGGTTTGAAGTTAGGTAGTGTGATGCCTCGAGCTTTGTTCTTTTTGCTTAGGATTGTCTTGGCTGTGTGGACTCTCTTTTGTTTCCATATGAAGTTTAAGGTGGTTTTTTCCAGTTCTGTGAAGAGAGTCATAGGTAGCTTGATGGGGATAGCATTGAATCTATAAATTACTTTGGGCAGTATGGCCATTTTCACAATATTGACTCTTCCTAACCATGAGCATGGAATGTTTTTCTATATGTTTGTGTCCTCTCTTATTTCCTTGAGCAGTGGTTTGTAGTTCTCGTTGAAGAGGTCCTTTACATCCTTTGTCAGTATTATTCCTAGGTATGTTATTCTCTTTGTAGCAATTGTGAATGGCAGTTCGTTCTTGATTTGGCTCTCTTTACATCTGTTACTGGTGTATAAGAATGCTGTGATTTTTGCACATTGACTTTGTATCCTGAGACTTTGCTGAAGTTGCTTATTAATTTAAGGAGATTTTGGGCTGAGAGGATGAGGTCTTCTAAATATACAGTCATGTTATCTACAAACAGAAAATTTGACTTCCTCCTTTCCTAATCGAATACCTTTTATTTCTTTTTGTTGCCTGATTGCCCTGGCTAGAACTTCCCATACCATATTGCATAGGAGTGGTAAGAGAGGGCATCCTTGTCTAGTGCCAGATTTCAAAGGGAATGCTTCCAGTTTTTGCCCATTCAGTATGATATTGGCTGTGGGTTTGTCATAAATAGCTTTTATTATTTTAAGATATGTTCCATAAATAACTAGTTTATTGAGAGTTTTTAACATAAAGCGCTGTTGAATTTTGTCAGAGGCCTTCTCTGCATCTATTGAGATAATAATTTGGCTTTAGTCTTTGGTTCTGTTTATGTGGTGAATTACGTTTATAGACTTGCATATGTTGAACCAGCCTTGCATCCACGGGATGAAGCCTACTTGATCGTGATGGATAAGTTTCTTGATGTACTGTTGCAATTGGTTTGTCAGTATTTTATTAAAGGCTTTTGCATCTATGTTCTTCATGGATATTGGCCTGAGGTTTTCTTTTCTTGTTGAGTCTTTGATGGGTTTTGGAATCCACATGATGTTGGATGTTGGTCTCATAAAATGATTTGGGAAGGGTTCCCTCTTTTTGGATTGTTTGGAATAGTTTCAGAAGGAGTGGTACCAGCTCCTCTTTGTATGTCTGGTAGAATTCGGCTATGAACCCATCTAGACCTGGGCTTTTTTTCGTTGGCAGGCTATTAATTGCTGCCTCAACTTCAGCCCTTGTTATTGATCTATTCAGGGTTTTGACTTCTTTCTGGCTTAGGCTTGGGAGGGTGCAGTGTCCAGGAATTTATCCATTTCTTCCAGGTTTACTAGTTTATGTGCACAGCGTGTTTGTAGTCATCTCTGATGGTGCTTTGTGTTTCTGTGCAATGTGTGGTGATATCCCCCTTATTGTTTTTTATTTCATCTATTTGATTATTCTCTCTTTTCTTTTTTATTAATCTTGGTAGTGGTCTATTTTGTTGATCTTTTCAAAAAGCCAGCTTCTGGACTTATTAATTTTTTTGAAAGGTTTTTTGTGTCTCTATATCCTTCAGTTCTGCTCTAATTTTAGTTATTTCTTGTCTTCTGCTAGGTTTTGATTTTTTTAAATCTTCCTCCTCTAGCTCTTTCAATTTTGATGATAGGGTGTCCATTTTAGATCTTTCCTTGCTTCTCATGTGGGCATTTATTGCTATAAATTTTCCTGTAGACATTGCTTTAAATGTGTCCCAGCGATTCTGATACATTGTGTTTTCATTCTCATTGGTTTTGAAGAACATCTTTATTTCTGCCTTCATTTCATTGTTTATCCAGTCAACATTCAAGAGCCCCTTGTTCAGTTTCCATGAAGTTGTGTGGCTCTGAATTAGTTCCTGATTTCTGAGTTCTAACTTGATTGCACTGTGGTCTGAGAGACTGTTTATTATGATTTCCATTCTTTTTCATTTGCTGAGGAGTGATTTACTTCCAATTATGTGGTCAACTTAGAGTAGGTGTGATGTGGTGCTGAGAAGAATGTATATTCTGTGGATTTGGGGTGGGGAGTTCTGTAAACGTCTATTACATTTGCTTGTGCAGATCTGAGTTCACGTCCTGGATATCTTTGTTAATTTTCTGTCTCGTTGCTTTGTCTAATATTGACAGTGGAGTGTTAAAGTCTCCCACTATTAATGTGTTGGAGTCTAAGTCTCTTTGTAAGTCATTAAGAACTTGCTTTATGTATCTGGGTGCTCCTGTGTTGGGCGCATATATATTTAGGATCGTTAGCTCTTCTTGTTGCATTGATCCTTTTACCATTATGTAATGCCCTTCTTTGTCTCTTTCGATCTTTGTTGGTTTAACGTGTATTTTATCAGTGACTAGAATTGCAATTTCTGCTTTTTTTTTTTCTCCTCCATTTGCTTGGAAATCTTCCTCCATCCCTTTATTTTGAGCCTATGTGTGTCCTTGCATGTGAGATGGGTTTCTGGATGCAGCACACCGATGAGTTTTGACTTTTTATCCAATTTGCCAGTCTGTATCTTTTGATTGGGGCAATTATCCCATTTACCTTTAGGGTTAATATTTTTGTGTGTGAATTTGATCCTGCCATTTTGATGCTAGCTGGTTGTTTTGCCTGTTAGTTAATGCAGTTTCTTCATTGTGTTGATGTTCGTTACCATTTGTCATGTTTTTGGTGTGGCTGGTACTGGTTGTTCCTTTCTATGTTTAGTGCTTCTTTCAGGAGCTCTTGTAAAGCAGGCCTGGTGGTGATGAAATCTCTGAGTAATTGCTTGTTCGTAAAGGATTTTATTTCTCCTTCGCTTATGAAACTTAGTTTGGCTGGATATGAAATTCTAGGTTGAAAGCTCTTTTTTTAAAGGATGTTGAATATTGGCCCCCACTCTCTTCTGACTTGTAGAGTTTCTGCAAAGAGATCTACTGTGAGTCTGATGGGCTTCCCTTTGTGGGTAACACGACCTTTTCTCTTGCTGCCTTTAGTATTTTCTCCTTCATTTCAACTGTGGTGAATCTGATGATTATGTGCCTTGGGGTTGCTCTTCTTGAGGAATATCTTTGTGGTGTTCTCTGTATTTCCTGGACTTGAATATTGGCCTGCCTTGGTCGGTTGGGAAGTTTTCCTGGATTATATCCTGAAGAGTGTTTTCCAGCTTGGATTCTTTCTCTCTGTCACATTCAGGTACACCTATCAAACATAGATTAGGTCTTTTCACATAATCCAATATTTCTTGGAGGCTTTGTTCATTTCTTTTTACTCTTTTTTTCTGTAATCTTGCCTCCTTGTTTTATTTCATTATGCTGATCTTCAACTGCTAATATCCTTTCTTCTGCTTAATCTTCAACCTCTGATATCCTTTTAATTCAGCTGTTGAAACTTGTGTATGCTTCACAAAGTTCTCATGTTGTGTTTTTTTAACTCCATCAATTCATTTATATTCCTCTCTAAGCTGTTTATTCTCATCAGCATTTCATCAAATCTTTTTCAGGGTTCTTAGTTGGTTTGCATTGGGTTAGAACACGTTCATTTAGCTCAGAGATGTTTCTTATTACCCGCCTTCTGAAGCCTGTTTCTGTCAATTCATTAGACTGATTCTCCATCCAGCCTTGTTCCCTTGCTGGTGAGGAGTTGTGATCCCTCGGAGGAGGATAGGCGTTCTGGTTTTGAGGGTTTTCATCGTTTTTGCACTGGTTTCTTCCCATCTTTGTGGATTTATTTACCTGTGGTCTTTGTAGTTGGTGACTTTTGGATGGGGTCTCTGAGTGGATGTCTTGTTTGCTGGTGATGAAGTTATTTCTTTCTGTTTTTTGTTTTCCTTCTAACAGTCAGGTCCCTCTGCTGTAGGACTGCTGGAGGTCCACTCCAGACCCTGCTTGCCTGGGGATCACCTGCAGCGGCTACAGAACAGTAAGGGTTGCTGCCAGTTTCTTCTTCTGCTATCTTTATCCCAGAAGGATATCTGCCAGATGTCAGTCTGAGCTCTCCTTTATGAGGTGACTCTTTGGATATACATGGGTCGGGGAGCTGCTTGAGGAGACAGTCTGGCCTTTATAGGAGCTCAAGTAATGAGCTGTGAGCTCCATTGTTCCATTCAGAGCTAGTGGGCAGGTACGTTTAAGTCTGCTGCAGCAGAACTCATAACGGCTTTTTTTTTCCCCCAGGTGCTCTGTCCTGGGGAGTTCGGGCTTTATTTATAAGTTTCTGTCATGCTGCTGCCCTTTTTCAGGGATGCCCTGCCCAGGGAGGAGGCAGCCTAGTCACTGTCTGCCAGCAAAGATATTTCTAAGCTGCTGTGGGCTCTGCCCAGCTGCCGTGTGAACTTCCTTGCAATCCTCTTTATAGAGGTATAATTAGAACTGCTTCAGCAATGGCAGCCCACCTCTGTAATGACAGACTATCTCTGTAATGGCGGACTGCCTTAGCAATGACAGACTGCCTTGGTAGTGGCTGTCTACCTCAGCAATGGCAGACCGCCTCAGCAATGGTAGACAACCTCGGTAGTGGTGGACTGCCTCAGTAATGGCAGCCACCCCTCCCCCACAGAACTAGACTGTCCTGGGTTCAGCTGTGCTTGCTGTGAAACTCTCAATACAGAGTGTTTCAGATTGCTGGTCTTTGTGGGGGTGGGACTGGCCAAGTCTGATCACCTGGCTCCCTGCCTCAGACCCCCTTTTTTTCAGATGAACAGGCAACTCTGTCTCCCAGGCATGCCAGTCACCAGTTGAAATGGCACCTGGATTTGTGTGAGTTCTTGTGCGGAGACCTGCTGTGCCTGCTGAAACAGCTGTGCTGGAGACTTGTGGTGCTTTTCCACCCAGGAATCTCCTGGCCTGGCTCCCTGTTTCAGCCCCCTTTTTATCAGTTGAACAGGCAACTCTGTCTCCCAGGCACTCCAGTCGCCAGCTGAAATGGTGCCTGGACCTGTGTGAGTTTTGTGTGGAGACCCACCGTGCTGGCCAAAACAGCCACACTGGAGACCCATGGCGCTCCTCCACCTGGGAATCTCCTGGTCTGTGGGCAATAAAAATCTGTCTGGAAATGCACTGACCACTCACCCTCTGCACTCTTGTTGGGAGCTGCAATTCAGAGCTGCTCCTACTCAGCCGTCTGGGATCTGACTCTTCCTGAAGCCTCTTTTACAAGGGCATTAATTTATTCACAATAGTAGAGTCTTCATGAATTAATCATTTCCCAAAAAGTCTCAGCTCTTAATACCACCACTATGGCGATTTAGTTTAAACATGAATTTGGTTTTCTGTTGTTTGTTTTTTATTTTAAAGTAATACTTTTTTTTCAACTTTTAAAACATTGAAATAGAGTCTCACTTTGTTGCCCAGGCTGCAGTGCAGTAGCACAATCATAGCTCACTGGAGTCTTGACCTCCCAGGCTCCATCAATCCTCCCAAGTAACTGGGGCTACAGACTCATGCCACCATGCTCAACTTTTCTTTTTTTCTTTTTCTTTCTTTCTTTTTTTTGGGGGGTACAGACAGGAGTTTGCCATGTTGCCCAGGCTGGTTTCAGACTCCTGGGATCAAGTGACCCACCATCTCAGCCTCCCAAATTTTTCAACTTTTACTTTAGATTCAGGGGCTGCATTTGAAAGTCTATTACCTGAGTATATTGTGTGATGCTGAAATTTGGGGTATAAATGATCCCATCATCCAGGTACTGAGCACAGTACCCAACAGTTAGCATTTTCTGCCCTTCCTCCCTTTGTCTGGTAGTCCCTGGTTTCTGTTTTTGCTATCTTTGTCAACATGAATGTTGAAAGAGACCCCTACATGCAAACCACAGCACTATATAGATAATGAACAAAGTATCTTATTAAAATATAGTAATTATTCAATAAATTGTTAAGAGAGTGTTATAAAAAAATCTTAAAATCTAAAGCTTTGGGACTCTATAATATTAACTTAGAGATGGTTCTTAAATTTTTTTTTACTATTTCTTTCAAGTTGCCTTTCAGAATCTACCATAAAAACACTATGTCTTTTATTTGCTCAGGTAAATTTTTCAATGTATTATATGTGTTTGTGTGTGTGTGTGCGTGTGTGTGTCTGTGTGCGTGTGTGTGGTGTGTGTGTAGGGTACCTATTATATACGTATCTGAACATTTCAGATTGCCCATATAACATATATAATATACATGTTACATATCTCAATTGAAACAAGAATACATTTGGACATTAAATATTTTTAATTTAGACTCCTCAAAATGTCCCAGTGCACTTTAAGGAGAGCGTTGTGATGTACTGGCATATCTGAAATTCAGGCAGTTATGAAAACTTCGAATTCGGAGGTTTAATCCTTTAAACTGTTAAATCCTATGTCTGTTGGAATTGAAACTGTAAGGGAGTTTAGATCTCTGTAGGTATCCACTTATTTTACAAGTGGCAGATGTGCAGCCCACAAAGGGTAAGAAGGATAAAGGGTAGATCCTTGGCCTCCAGAATCATTGTCCAATATTCCTTTTACTTTGCTATCATGAAGACCTTTCTTAAACACATCTAACAAGTGTTTTAAGAGCATTTACTATATAAAAAGCACTGAGCTGCTCATTGTATATACTATAAAGAAAGGCTCTGCCATCAATAAGTTTGCAGTCTAGCAAAAAACATAAACCTCAAATTAAAAACGTATTATTTTATTAAACTTTTGATGAGTGCCACAGCATGCAATATGCTCTTAAAAGAGTGGGATTCAGCCTAGTAGAGGCTTCATAGAAGGCATTCCTTATGAAGGGGAATCAGAGCTAACCAGGAAATGAAGAGACGGAAGAATATTTCAGGTGGAGAAGAGAAAGTTGGTGACCTGAGATGGGAAGGAGCTTGATACTACAGGAGCTGATAGAAAGCCACTGTTGCTGGAGACCAGAGAATGTGCCTGTGTGTTGCGGGGAGGGAGAGAGGGAGAGTTTCATGGTGTGATCTGTAACAAGACTAGACACTGAGGGGCCAGATTGTGAGGGATCTCAGAGCACTCACCTGCTAAGATTTTGGAAGTTCTTTGAGTATCAATAAAGAAAGGGAATAAAATGTTCAGATTTTTGTGTATATACCCATATATATGTATATACATATATATATGAATATGTATTTATTTAAGTATTTGTCAAGTTTATTTATCTATATTTATGTATATATTATATATTTATATATAGTTCAATATTTAACATAAAAATATTGAAATATTTGTCAAGTTTATGTATAAATATATATAAATTGGAACATTTCAGATTAATATATATATTAAAATCAGAACATTTATATATGTAAAATATATTTATAAATATATAAATATATTTCATGGAAGAAATAGCTGTTAAAGGATGGCATAGTGATCTTCACACAGAGTGGAAGATGAAAGCTAAGAATATAACTGCAAAACTCCAAAATGCAGCTTTTAATGAAGAACAATATTCAGACCTGTTTAGAATGTAGACAGCAATCTAACCCACATCGATAGTTTGCAAAGGCGTCAGTATACTACGGAGACATGGAGGAGGTATTTAGGATTATTCCTGTACTTTCCATATCTTTTATTTGGTATAATTTTTAAGGCACTAATGTGTATAATATAATTTATGATAATTATAAAAAATAAATCAGGTAGATTTGATAAAGTGTCAAGTTGATTTATATAAATATATAATCTGGCATGTTCATATATATAAATACGAATATATAGATATGTAATCTAATTTGTGTACTTTTCTGGAAAATTTCATGAGGGCACAGACAATATTTTTCTGGTCAACATTGACTCAAACTCTGGCACAGTGCACTTATATAAACATTCAATAATTATTTGACAAAATAATGGATGATAAATGGATGGATGGATGGAAAGAATAGTATGGAAAATGGGTTGGAGCAGGGTAAAGTAGAAGTGGGAGACCAGTTCAGAGACAATGAATACCCAGGGAAAGATAATGGTGGCATGAAATAGATGGTGTGGTGAAGATAAGAAGAATTATACAGATTTGAGAAATTCTAAAGGGGCAGACTTTACATAATTTGATAACAAATTGAACATTATTTCTTGAAAAGAGTTATGAGTGATGATTTCTAGTTTCCATTATGAACACCTGGGTGGATGGAGGTGCCATTTATTTAACCTGGGAAGATCAGGTATGGAGGGATATCATGAAAGTCTTTCATAAACTTTTCTGCATCTCTGCAGAGAGTGAAATAAACTCTCTCATCTCTCTTTGAAGTCTGAAAAGCTTAGAGGGGCAAAGCGTCATCATTGTGCCCAGTGGGAACATTGCCCCGGGCTGTGGATGAGAGGCAAAGCAGAACCATTTACTAATAAAATTGCGGTGCTCTTTACCTATTTATTTAAGTGTAGGGTGACAGTCTTTGATATCAACTTGTTTACTTTACAAATTTGTCTTTTATTCTCATAAATTACCATATTTCATGATGCTTAGATGAAAATATTTAGCATCTCTGAAATTGGGATATGTCTTACAATTCACAATGCCTGGCTAAGACAAAAGTTTGCCTGCAGGTAGCTTATTTGAGAATGAATTTCTAGGGCCAGGAGAGGGCAAGTGAACAGAGAAGTGGGGGACGTCAATGCAAGGTGATGTTATTGAATGGCCTAGCCTGTATGTGATAAATAAGCTAGTAATTCACCCAGGACCTTCTGTGGAGACCTTTATGAAATTTGGCTTAGAATCATCTGCCGTGAGGACATCGTCTACAGTTGGTTGTGGGTTGCCCCATGGAGCGCGACCTCCCCACATCCTTAAGTTGCAGGTGCGTAAATGGCAGGGCTGCAAGCATTGGCCAGTGCAGTGTCAGAGAAATTCTGTGAGAAGAAGTCAGAAGCAGGCCAAATACTGCACAGAACTGTTGTATGTGCAGTGGTGCACAAAAGATGTGTGCAGTGTATGGTTTAACTGGCCATGCTTTTTCTTTCTTAGCTCTACATGCGATAACAGTATATCTTACAGAACACCTTCAGGCATCCCCAAACTACAGCCTGCAGGCCGCATGTGGCCCCCGAGGCCATTTATCCTGAGGCCCCCTGCCGCACTTCAGGAAGGGGCAACTCTTTCATTGGTGGTCAGTGAGAGGAGCACAGTATGTGGCGGCCCTCCAATGGTCTGAGGGACAGTCAACTGGCCCCCTGTGTAAAAAGTTTGGGGATGCCTGCCTTATATCTTATTATCTTGATAACACCTTAGATTTAATGAAACAAAGTAGACTGTTGACCTTGCAAAGATGAATTTTGTTGAGATGAGCTTTGAATAAGCAACATTAGTAAAACTAAATGAAGCTATTGGTGTCCACAAGGCAGAGACTGCAATTCTTATTTCTCTTCACTGGAACTGTGTAAGTAGGTTTCCAAAACCAAGACTTTACCGACTATGGAAAATATTTTACCTGAAAAGAACTGGTATAGTATTCCATCATAGAAACTGGTATAGGGGAGAATTCTTTTTTCTTTAAAAAATTGAATCTTCTTTTCAAATGAAGTCTCTTTCAGAACTCTGTTATATAAAACAGATAAAAATGGAAACACACTGATTGAAGCAGAATTGGGGAGCGGGGTGTTCCCAGGACCCCACAGCTCTGTTGTCTTCTTATCTCCTGTGTAGGCTCCTCAGGCCTCTATATGGAGCCATAGAGTTCCAACAACAGGGTTAAGAATATGTAATAGGAGATTTGCTGCCTGCCTCTACCCCCAAGGCATTTACGTAGTGTCCATCCACTCTTGTTTTAAGAACAATTCTAACAGACTCAGTCATATGGTTTCCCAGCTTGTAAGAGATTTAGAAGCAGTAATTTATATGGAAGAAATAGCTATTAAAGGCTGGCATCATGATCTTCACACAGAATGGAAGCTGGAAGCTAAGAATATTACTGCAAAACTCCAAAATGCAGCTTTTAAAAAAGGCCAGGATTCAGAAACATTTAGCATGTAGACAACAATCCGACCCACATCAGTAGTTTGCAGAGACATCTATGTACTTTGGTAACATAGAGGAGATGTTTAGGATTATATGAGTACTTTTCACATCTTTTAATTGGTATAATTTTTAAGACACCAACGTGCATAATATAATTTATAATTATTATAAAAAACAAATCAGGTATATTTGATAAAGTGTCAAGGTTCAGTTACATGGAACATTTTTGTGAGTAGAATATTGTATTTCTCAAATTGTTGAATAAGCAATATATCCCTGTGTGTTTCAGTATTCTTTTACCTCTAAGTGGTAGAACATGCAAGTAAAACCGGTATATAGATGAAGTAGTTGAACATCAAGAAGCTTCAGGTAGAGTTTGATCCAGAAGCTTACTATGTTACCAAAGACCTGATTTTTTTCTGCTTTCCATTTTCACTTTAGGCCTGGTCCCCCTCATAGCCACAGTATGGCTTGTTGCTTTCTCATTCACATTCAGCAGGAATGGGGAGGAAGATAATCAGGAGAGAAAGATGGTGGGGGGCGTGGGTGGGGGAGAGACAGAGAGAGAGAGAGAGAAAAGTTGGTTCTCCTTTCTTAGTCATTAAGCAAAGATACTCTCTCTGATTGGACCAACACAGTTCATGTGTCCATCTCTGACACAATAACTGTACTATAGGAATGAGATTATATTAATCAATTTAGGCCGATCAGGGCTTGACTTTTAGCTGGAGAAGGTGTTAATTCCCCCAGACCCCATGGTGATGTGCGTGGAGAAATAAATGTTCCACCTGTTACCTGGGAGGGTAACAGACCATGTCCACAGCACTGTTTCTCGAGGTAAGTATTGATCAACCGGACTCTGAGTTTAGTGATATGAGAAATCATCTCTTTTTTGTCTGTTGCTGTAGCCCCAGCATGAGCACAAGACCTATCATCAGAGGAGCCCAATCAATATTTATTTATTTATGAATGAACAAACGGATTTTTCTGTGTGGAGAAAGAGATTTTTATTTCAGTTTTGCACTTCTTACTACTCCCTGGTTGCAGGTGTTGAGGAGTTATTTCTGGCTTGACAAGAATCGGGAAGTATCAAGATCAGTCACTGAACAAAAAACATTTCCTCCTGAGGTTTTTAGCACTATTTCCAAAACAAAAGAGAATGAAATCGGTTGGAATAAGACAAGAGGAAATCAATCATTTATTTCCCGTGTTACAAATGTTGAAAAGAAGAGCTAGGAGGAGAAAGAAAAGGGGAGGGGGTGGGAGAGGAACAGGGAGAAGGAGAAAAAACAAAAAAGGAAGAAGGAAAAGAAGAAAGGAAGGGAGAAATAAGAACAAAAGAGAGGGAGGGAAAGAAGGGAGGCAGAGTGAGAGAGGGAGGGAAGGAAGGAGGGAGGGAGAGAAGAACATGTAGCTAGAATCTAGCTCCAGTGCAAAGGCACTTTGAAATAGTGGTTAGTCTATGACATGAATATTCTGAATGAGGTGTGTGTGTGTGTGTGTGTGTGCATTTTTTTCTGATAAACGTCAACCCTAATTTGAGGCTTTAACATTAACCAAACACCTATGAGAATGTGGATAATAAGTAATAAATCACCCAGCCATTTGGGTGTGGATGAAAGCTCCAAGCCAAATACCTGAGTGTCCACTTCATAACGGGTATAATAAGGCTATTTGAAAACATGACCTAGATCCCAATCTATAGTTTTGTTGTTGTTGTTTTTTTTTCTTAGAGGACTCTCTGACATGTTTATATGCACATACTGGAATTGTATCCAAGGGGAAAAAGAAAACAATTGACTTTCTGACTTGATAGTCTTTCACTGACTTTTAAGGTATTTCATGAAATGAAGTAATAACTTCAAGATCAAGGGCATTTTCCTTTGGGTCTTCATCAATTATTTCACTTTCTCTTGGCAATGGCCTCCACCCACTTCTTCTGAAATTTCAACCGCTGGGCTGTTGCTGCACTGGAAAAATGTTCTCTCTCTCTCTCTCTCTCTCTCTCTCTCTCCCCCTTTCTGAATGCATGTTCATGCCATTAAATTGTTTTAATCACTTCAACTTTTACTATAGTTTGACAATTGGTATGTCACTGAATTCTATGTTCCCAGTTTAATGCTTTTTAGAATGTATTTAAGTAGGTTCCAATCCACTTACTCATTGCTATTCAAATGAGATAACCATATTTCAAAACACAGAGCTCAGGGAGAGGGACGAGGTGACTAATGAGTTATAGGGGAAAACGATCTATCGAGACGCATTGGAGACTGAGACAGATGGTGAAGAAATACCCCCAAGTCCATTCCCCTAGCCCTGCAGGGCCCACTGATTTTATTTCCAGCAAACACACAGCTTGGCTGGCTTCCCTTCACAAGCTTCTGGCTAATTTTTCCTATATTAAGATCTTGGAGAAGTAGGAAACTTACCTATTTCTCACACCTAAGCTCATGAAAAAGCCAGCTCTATAAGGAGCCAATCTGAGGAGCCCTAAGCAGGTGCTGCCAGTCATACAGGGACGATTGGCACAGCACTCATACTTAGTACTGGTTTTTAATGAGTATTAGTAGGACTAGGATAAAGTGGAGTTTGGTCCAACATTCGAAGTTAATAAAGCTTGTCCTCTTCACCCTACTTCTATTACTCATCTTCTGGGTCTCCAGAGCATATTGTGACTCTATGAATGCCCCAGTTTCAGTGATGAACTCTCTTGCTTTCAGAAATTAAGAGATTGACCTACCTTCAGGCTGGACCTGGTGGCTCATGCCTGTAATACCAGCCCTTTGGGGTGGCCGAGACAGGTAGATCACCTGAGGTCAGGAGTTTGAGACCAGCCTGGCCAAAATGGTGAAACCCTGTCTCTACTAAAAGTACGAAAGAATCAGCTGGGCATGGTGGTGCCTGCCTGTAGTCTCAGCTACTTGGGAGGCTGAGCCAGGAGAATGGCTTGAACCTGGGAGGCAGAGTTGCAGTGAGCTGAGATCATTCCACTGCACTCCAGCCTGGGCAACAAAGCAAGACTCTGTCAAAAAAAAAAAAAAAAAAAAAAGAAGAAAGAGAAAAAAGAAAAAGAAATTGACCCAGCTTCTGAGCTTTCAAGCCTTTCTTTTATATCAAATGATGAGGATGATACTTCTTGAGAATGACGTTTGGCTTACACTAGGTGATGTGCATAAAAAGGCTTGCAGAACCAGGCACATGTTAGATGTGTTTCCTGCTCCACATTCTTTCTACCCTGGCCTTTCTTGCAAATTCCAGGGAGCTAACAGTGAGCTTAAAGACAGAGAAGACTACCCCACAACCAGATCTCTGGGACCTGGAACTTTAAAAGTATCCTGTCAGGCAATTTGGCAAATTTTGTCAAATCCTAAGTGTAATCCCATCCAAAGTAATCCCATTTCAGAAATTTACCCCAAAGAGACATTCACCTAAGTAAACAAGATATGCACAGAAAGATGGACATCACTTCATTGCTAATAAAGACAAAGAATTGCAAACTACTGAAATGACTAACAAGAGGTTACTGGCTGAACATGGTATATCCGTACAGTGAAACAGTATTCAAGTTTTTTGAAATGATGTGACAAATCTATTTTTATTGACTTTTACATTTGTCGATGTGATAGTCTAAAATAAAAAAGAGGTTTACAAATCAGCATGTGTAGAGTGATTTCACATATGACTATCTGTATCTACAGCTACACCCATACACACAGCTCTGTAAATTCAGATAGCTACAGAAAGATAGCTGGAGAATGTTAAATAGGATTTTTAACATTGTTTTATCTCTCAGTAGTGGGATCTGAAGACATAGTCTACT
Source organism: Saimiri boliviensis (assembly GCF_048565385.1). Classification (NCBI taxonomy): domain Eukaryota; kingdom Metazoa; phylum Chordata; class Mammalia; order Primates; family Cebidae; genus Saimiri; species Saimiri boliviensis. The sequence continues at coordinate 23,930,278 of NC_133468.1, read as the reverse complement.
TCTTTTTTCTTTTACTTTTCTATGTGAAAAATTTTTAAGCAATAGGCTTATGCCATATTTATCCCATAACATTAAAACTATCTTTCAGCCTGTCCCCTGAAACCCTGAGCATGGATGCTTCTATCCCAACTTGTACTTAACTGTACCTCATCTGTTCTCCACTGCTTATGATTACCTAGGGAGCTGTTTATTTTTCCACAAGACTGAAACCTCCTCTAAAGTCAGGGTTGTACCTTTCCCCAGCCCCTAGTGCTGCACACCATTGCAATAACAGAAACTCAGTGAATGATTTCCATTTCGAAGTCTAGACCTCTGGTGATGTGGAAGCTGTTCCAAATTCTGATGTTGCCTGGCAGTGAAGCCATGGTAAACACCTTCTGAGATGGCTCCTGCTGAAACAAAAGTAGAGTGGTCTTGGAGGTTCCTATTTTTCCTGACCTCACCTTTCTGAAACCTAACTTGTTTCCCCACAAAGCAAATGAAACAGAGGATCACACAGATCAGATTGATAGACTCTAAAATGCTACATAAATGTCATGTGGGATTAAAAATGGAAAACTCGGTGCCAACAAGAAAAAATAGTGACCTAAATCATATACTGATGCTAATATAAAGCAAGACAATTCTAGTGGGATCGAAATGACTTCCTATTGCCCTTTGTCTTTCCCTGCTCTCACCTCTGAGCCTTAATTCCTTGTGGACTTAACACTGATACTCAGTTTGGGGATTAAAGCAGGACCTGACCTGGATTTGCTCCACGTTGCCAATGCCCTAGATTGAAATGTTAAAGGACTTGGAATAAAAAAGTTGCATTTTCAGTAACGGTTTCACAGTGGCTGGGGAATTAATGTCAGCCAGGCAGTGATTTCCCAGTGGTTGGGTTTGTAGCAAAAGTCTTCAACTTTTATGTGTGGCCTGTTTGAAGTTGAAAATTGTTATTAGACTCTCCAAAGTTGTTTGAGGTGTCACTCATCCTTCCCTTTTGTGTTGGGGCGAGGATGAGAAGCACAGCGGCTGGGAATAGTTCTGTGACTGCCACCCCCCAAGGCAGGTCCCTGCCAGGGCCCAATTGAGCCCATCTCCCAGGGAATTCAAAGCTTTCAGTGCAATGCCGCTCTGCCTCTGTCTGTAGTCTTATCACCCACTACTCTTTTGCAGGAACTCTCCACTCCAGCAAGAGTGAGGAGCTCGTGGCCCCATGAATGTGCTGTGCAAATGAGCATCTGTAGCATTTTTATTCAACATACAATTTGTCCTCATAGGATATTGTGTTTTGGAGAGGCAGCAGCACAGGGCAATAATAATAACGGTGATGAATGCATAGCAACAATAATACCACAGCTAACGTCTTATTTAGCACTGATTATAGGCCAAACGCTGGAGATAAGATTATCTCATATGGTTATCTCAATAAACCATCAGATAGATGCAAATATCTCCATTTTACATAGGAGGCAATTGAGGTCCGGGAAGCTTAAGGAATTAATCAAGGTTATGCAGCCCATAAATTGGGGTTGGCGTCCTTGCAGTCTGACTCTAGACATTGTACCTTTTGTTATTTTATCTTCACCTAGGAATGTCCAGCCCTGGGAGCAGAAAGACCTGCCTTCTGGCTCTGTCTTCATCACTTAATGGCTGTGTGACCTTGATTAGGTGTCTTTACCTTACAATCAAGACTCCCTCGCCTATAGAATGTGGTAACACTGTTTTCCTTGAAGGATTGCTGGGAGAATCAGAGTTAATACATGCCAGGTGCTTAACCAATGAATGGTAGCCATGACATTTGACCTTTATTCAATATCATCCTAACTTTTTTCCTAGACCCTGCCCTATTTCCTCCTTAAACCACCTCCTTCCTCTTGACAGTGTCACTCCTTAAGAGGTTCTATGTTCATCCTCTAGGGAGACAAAGAAGGCTATGAGGAGTCCAAAAATCTAAAGCTCAGCTGTTCCTCTGCTAGTAAAACTGGAAGAACCACACACCCCCAATAATTGTGGGCCTGTGGAAGCTAAAAAATACTGGATCCACCCAGTAACTTCCAGTATGGGATAGAGTAGCAATTCAATTCATGGGCTTCAAATTTAGAATTTAAATCCTGACTCTTCCATGCTCTGGGTGAAGCAAATAGCTTCCCCTTTAGGACAGTGCCACTCCCATGCTCTGTTGGCACAACATCCATGTCACAGAGGCTGGGAAACTAAAAATTGCATTGCCCAGGCTCCACTGTAGTTAGGACATCTCCACAAGACTTGGAGGCAGCCATGAGCATTGCGAGGTGATAGCTATGGGTGGGAGAGAAGGTCCTCATTGGAAAGGGGGCTCCTGTCCTCACACAGCTAAAGTTTCATTCTGAGCGTCCAGTCCCTAGTGCCAGAGGTGCTGTTGACGGCACTGGAGGCAACAAGGGTCATGTGCCTTTCCCCTTGATGAGTCCATATGTGGCCTGCAGTACTCAAACCCTATTCTCTGGCCCTCTCAGAGCTAAAGTAAGCTACATCGTGTTTTCTAATCAATCTTTTCAGCTAGAACCAGCTGGAATAGTTTTTGTTTTTCTGCAACCAAAAATCTTTACCAATACCCAGGAAATATTGCTATTGACTATGTAGTGACTTGACGTCTTTGATTCACCGTTTCGTCTCGTGCAAAATATTGATAGTCAAAGGACTGCCTCGCTAGAGTGTAGTTAGTCAAATGAGATGATGCACGTAAAATGTTTATCACAGTGTGTGGTATAAATGAGCCCCCATAGAACTTACAGAATAGTAGTCAGGACAAGCAAGTGAACAGGAAATTACAGTAAGGTGCGAGACATAGCAGAGATGGCAGAACTCATGCAGAAACTTGAAGCCGCAACAAGATTCGCCAGTCAGAAAAGGCTTTTTGGAAGACACACCCCCGACCCGCCACAAAATTATTGTGAGCTCTAAAGTATGACTCTCAGAAAATCATATGCAAGGGAGACAGGGAGGGAACATGGTATGTAACTGAGCGTGTTCCAGGAGAAGGAGTGTGTTCCAGAAGAACGAAGGTTCATGGAGAGGAAAGAACATGCTTTACTTGAGGAACTGAGTGTGATGTAGTGGAGACCGTAAGGAAGGGATCTGGAGAGGACATAGGTACACCAGGTAGCAAATGACCTGGAAAATAGCCTAGAGGGGTTTGGAATTTATTGGGCTCCCCTCAACCTGTCGTTTAAGAACCACTTGTCTGGGCATGCCTACTTTTCTTCACTCAAACCACCCTTTGCAAGTATACATAAGATGAATCCAATCAGACTGCAAGCTTCAGGGAGAAAAGGGAACGTATTCCCTTCCCCTCAAGGGTGCTGTCTTCCCTGTGTAGCTTCTCCACAAATACTTGTCAGTTGCACTTTGTGTTAAGTAAAGTTGAACGGAGTGTATACTTGTGCCTGGAATTTGTGGTGAAATAGCAAATCGCTTCTATTTGGATAAAGACCTCTGGGCCCCACCCAACAATCATCCAGAGAATTTGTTCTTTTGAACTAGCATGTCCTCTGAGCAATGAATGCTGTTTACAGCATGAAGGACTTATAGACAGGGTGCCTCTCTCTTTTGACCTTGTTTCTTCTTTTTCTTTCCTATTATGACATTAATTATTTCCTAACCACATGGCTTTTTTTTGTTCCTAGTTAGAAATTATGCCATAAGGTTGAAAAAGTCATGGGCAGATCTTTTTTTGTTTACTTTTGCTTTGCATTTGAGTCGTAAGACTTTTGTTTCATAAGATGGTATTTCAGCATTCTACAGAACACTCTTTAGCCCAGTTGGGCATTTCTGACTGCAGGGTGTGGAGCCAGTGTGGAATCACACTGGCTATTGCCCTGCGGACTTTCGGGGACATCTTGGAAGGACTTGGTAGATTCCTGAAGGATTGAGACTAGAATCAAGCGACATTTAATAGTCACTCATCAGGAATCTATGTGGCCATTTCTTGGACTACACAGAAAACTAAAACATTTGGATCTTCAATTGTGTGCTTGGGCTGGCTCAAACCAACTTATGAAAACCAGTATTCAGGATTTCTTCAAGTCAGTTGTCAAACAATTGGTAGGTTGAAATCATCCACAGTGAGAGTATTTATACCATGGAAAGCCACAAATGTTACAAATCAGGGCTTCTTCCTCCTTCCCTGCTTCCAGAGAGCTGGTTCATCAGCACATCACTACATCTATTGCATCTATCCCATCTAGAAAAGTAGTGTTTTGTATATACAGTTTTTTTTTTTTTTTAAACGCCTGCACTCAGAGGCACTGGGAGAATATGTATGATGGGATGGAACCCACATGTATATGTTTTCCTGGAGAATATGTCTCATGATGAGGCATAGCACAGGGTCTGGTACCTAGTAGGTGTTCAATAGGTATCTATTGAATGGATGAAGTACTGGTGGGTTGACGAGCATCCCTGCAGTAGCATCAGGGAAACTCAAGCCAGTCTCCTGCAGGAATCCTTCTTGAACCACCACCATTTGAAAACGGCCACACGACCCCTGTATAAATTATGAAAAGGATACCAAATGAAGCATAATGTCTAGAGTTGCTCTGGAAGCTGGGTTGTCACTCATATAATATTTACGTCACTTTAAAAAACTTATAACTCTATCAGTGTATTCAGGAACCATGTTAAACTTTAAGCTCTGAGAACAGAATTTGTCTGATTTGTTGCTTTAACATAGCAGGCACTCATCAAATTTATTTTTTTAATTAATGAAAAAATTAAAAATGTGCCTAATAATCCTGTATGAAAGTGCAACCCTTTGTGTCTTCTAGTGTGTTTGGTGGGCATTGCCTTATTGATGCTCACCATATCCCTGTGAGTGGGTAGAATGAAACAATTATCCTTCCAAGCAGCTAAAATAGTGCCTGACATGTCAGGGACACCAAACATTCATGGAATTAATTATTAATTAATCATCCCCTTCCACAGATGAAGAAACGAGCTTTCAGAAGTTACCTGACATAGCGCAGTTTTTGTTGGCCTCATTTCTGTTTGCACTGTGCTGCTGCTTTTCATAGTCCCTTAACTTTAAAAAATGCTTCATTGTGCACTTTCTCATTTATCACCATCAGAGTTCTATCAGATAGGCAGGTATTTTTATTCATGCTTTAGGAGGTTGTAATACAATGGCACAGAATGTTTTCGTAACATGCTTGAGATTGCATAGAGATTTGAGGGTAAAGCTTGTATTACAATCGATGTTGCCTAAAGATTCTGCGGCTAGACTGTATATTGTGTAAGATTGTATCATATTTTACTGACTCATTCCTTCTGAGAAAGATAGACTGGTCAGAACAGACTAAGAAGAAGCCTTGTACCATAGCACATTCAGAAATAATTTCTAAATATTGTTAAGAACCCTCCAAACTTATTTCTTTCACTTGAAACATCTTAAAACATGCTGATTATTCGATTTTCTGCTTTGCCGCTTAAGTGTACTGAAGATTCAAGTTGAAGTTTCAAATATAAAATTACAGGAAATCACCAACTTTCTCTTTTGTGAATGGAATTTTGATTTTTTAAACAACCTGAGAAGGTGCTGATTTTCCATGAATATGGAAATTCCATGATTGTTCTTTACCTAGGACTCTAACGTTTCCTAATGGCCACAAGACCTCTGTATGAATTATGAAAAGGACACAGAATTAAGCATGATGACTTTTGCATTTAGGCTGTGAAACAGTATTATTCCCAGCACAGTGCCTCATTTCCAGTGAAGAGTTTGCTGCCAGTTTCCCCTTTTTCTGTAGAACACATCACCACTCATTTTATTAAATCCACCAGAAACTCCTGGAAACATGCATGATGTCGTTTTTTCTTTTTTTTCTTTCTTTCTTTTTTTTTAATGTGGGGGAAAAGAATTTTGGATGTGGGAGCTGATTCACATTTCTGAAACATGTTTTTTCACTCTTGCTGTTCCCTTTTGACCTTCCTGAGGATGCATGTGGGTGTTAAATTGTTACCAAAGGGAGGGGCCCTTGTAACTACAACGAGATCTGCACACACAAAGACACACTTTCCCACACACAGGACTTGGCTCGGTTGTACTTTCATGGAATGCTGAATGGAAAAGATGCAGGGTGTTTTTGATCTGCAAAAAAATTCAGCCAGTATAGTGGCCATCATTTTCTGTTTTAAAACAGTCAGATTAATATTTGAGTTGGAAGGCAATATGTGTGAGGGGAGAGGGTGTGGCTGGCAAATGTTTCCTCTCTCTTAAAAAAGTATAAACATGATATATTCTGTTTATAAACATTTAAATATTACAAAGAAGTACAAAGTGAAAAATAGAAGTTTACTCTTTCTCTTTTCTCATCTGACTCTGAAGAGTAACTGTTATAAGCCTTAATGTTTGTTTTGAATTTTTTCTGTTTAATCAAGAATTGAGATTACATAATTTGCGTTAATCATTTCTTTTGAGGAAGAAAGTTTATCACAAAAATGTATCTTACATACGTATCCTTTCAACTTGCTCTTTTATCTTTTAAAAATAGATTCTGGGCAATTTTTTCTGTGAGGATGGACTTTCAGGACTTCACTTATTTTTTTTTAAGGACTGTATAGTGTTGGCTGTGCCTTTTTTTATTGCATGTTAGGTTTTGGGGTACATGTGAAGAACATGTAAGATTGTTGCATAAGTACACACATGGCAGTGTGATTTGCTGCCTTCCTCCCCATCACCTATATCTGGGATTTCTCCCCATGCTATCTCCCCCCAACTCCCCACCCCCTGCTGTCCCGCCATTTTTAAAAACTGATCCTCTATTGGCGAGCATTTGGATGGCTTCCAAATGTTCACTCTTACTCATCATGTCACCTTGAACCTCTGTCTTTACACAATGGGGCTGTATTCCTCTAAGTTTGATTCATGGCGGTGAAATTTTTAGAGGGAGTGTATTAGTAACACTTGTAATTCCGGGAGGAATATCTGTATTAAAAAAGAATTTTCATTGATCAACACAGGTCAAGTCTCAGTTGCCTAGAAGACAAGACCAGCACCAAGATTTACTCATATTGTACTATGCTCAATACTAGTTACTCATTTAAATCACTTTGAGGAGGGGAGCTTTCTGAAACGAATCCATGTCCATACACCACTCTGACAAATCACATCAGAATCTCTGGTATTGGGGCCCAAGTGTCTGTGTATTTTTCCAAAGCTCCTTCACTGTTCTAGTGAAAATACCTCCAGCATAGTAATGAATGTGTCATTCATTGTTCTATGTCTAAGTTCATATATTTCATGCCCAAACATATGTAAGCATGTGTGTTTTAGATAGTTAGAATACTATGTTTCGTTGTTGTTGTTGTTTTACTTTTTACTTGACTGTTTGGTACATTTGGCCTCAATTGATATTAGATAGCCCAGAAACATAGTATATGTGATGTACAGCTCTGCATACAAAGAAGATCAGGAGAATGATCCAAGAGACAAATGGGAACTTTAATGGGGGAATGGTGAGAAGTCCCGGATGTGATTAAATGGAAGCTAAAAGGGCCATTAAGCAACTGTGCAAAGTAATTTTTAGGCTGAAAAATTGTAGACAGTCCTATATAAATAGAATCCATACAGGCATTAACACTACCAAAGCAAATGGCCCTTCGTCTTCTTCTGTATTTCTTCAGCTCACAAAGATGAAGTTGGCAGATGGTGCAAGGTATCTGAATATGTGCGTGTAGACAGAGGGTTGCCTTGTGTTGGCCAGAAGCTGCCACCTTATAAGGATTTTTAGTATACAATGTGCAAATTGCATTCATATACGTTCTTTGATGTAACCCTCACATCATACTTGCAATGATGGCAGAGAAGACAATAGTACCTTCACTATAGAGAAGAAATTGAGACTTGGAGAGAAGGAACAAGACCAAGATAATAGTGTTAGCACATGAGAAAGCTGGAAAAAACATTTACTTTGAATTAATACCCCTGTGGAATTAGCCCCTAAATTTTCTGGCTCCTAGGTTGTGCTCTTTATGTTAATATACAAATGTCAGCATGGGCAGACCAGACGGCGTAGTGTGAACTGTGGCAATTAGAAAAGAATCCTGTGTAGGCTGGGCGTGGTGGCTCATACCTGTAATTGCAGCAATTTGGGAGGCCAAGGCAGGTGGATCACCTGAGGTCAGGAGTTCGAGACCAGTCTGGCCAACATGATGAAACCCTGTCTCTACTAATGAAATACAAAATATTAGCCGAGGATAGTGGTGGGTGCCTGTAATCCTAGCTACTTGGAGGCTAAGGCAGGAGAATCGCTTGGACCCGAGGGGCAGAGGTTGCAGTGAGCTGAGATCGCACCACCACACTCTAGCCTAGGTAACAAGAGCAAAACTCCGTCTAAAAAAAAAAAAAAAGAAGAAGAAGAAAAGAAAAGAACCCTGTGTAAAGACCCTGAAATTTTAAACATTGTAAGTACAGTGTGAGAAAACAATTATTTGTATATAATGTATATTATTACATATATTATGTATGTATTAGATATTACATATATAATGTATGTGTGTGTGTATATGTATATATATATATATATATATATATATATATATATATATAGAGAGAGAGAGAGAGAGAGAGAGAGAGAGAGAGAGAGAGCGCGCGTGCCAGATTCAACAGAGAGGCTTTCAATGTGAAATGAATTTTAGGAAATCTAGATTTTGCATAGTAGAAAACTAGAGAAAGAATCTGCCGTAGAAGTTGATAGAAATATTTCATAAAGTATTTAAGAAGATATTGGAAGTATTTTAAGCATAGATGAATGTGTTCCAGAAGTAGAGACCCTCTAGAATCTTTTCCTTCTGTGTTTCAAAAGCACATGTTAAGACATACATCTGTAATGCCACTTTCCTCCAGTGCCCTCTTTGTTGCAAGAGATTGACATTGCTAAGCATGGAGTTGACAACCCTGGTGATTTTCAGGAACATAACTTCCATGGTGGTCCAGAAATCGCTATTTGTTACCTGGAGAGAAAATACATTATGACCCATTTCCTCACAAGTTTGGATTGTTTTCCGAATTAGTCAGTAATCATCTTGCTGAGAATGTACAAGGCAGTGTGTTGGGATGGACCAGTAATTAGGGAATTTCTGGGCCAAAAAAATAGGAGAAAATTGAAGTTGGAAACAGGAGAGCAACGTGAAGATAGCAACACTAACTAACATCAAGGCAGAGAATGATGGACAGACAGTGGGCACTGCTCAAGGCTCGAGCTCTAAGTTTGAATCCTTTTAACCTTATGTAACCAGAAAGTACTTTACTTTTTTTCCTTAGCATTTTCTTCTGTTGATTTTCTCAACCATCTTGTGAGTTCAGTGGGAAAGGCAATATTGGCTTAAATTTTTAGATGAACAGCAGAAGAAAATGTTTTAATAATTGCCTAAGGGAATGAGTACAACGTTAATAGTCCAGTTGAGACCAGAACTCAAGACTCCGTACAGAAATTCTTGTCTCTGTGTCTCATACTTCCTATTTCCAAACTGGATGAGGGCTTGCCTTATGGTGGTATATATACGGCAGCAGATGCCTCAATAAACAAGAAGAACTGCCTTCAGGTTCACGTTTGGGTTATGAAGGAGAAGGAGAAGGAGAACAGGAGGAAGAGGAGGAAGAGGAGGAAGAGGAAGAGGAAGAAGAAGAAGAAGGAGAAGAAGGAGAAGGAGGAGGAGGAGGAGGAGGAGGAGGAGGGAATGAGTTCAACTTAACAGGTAAAAAAGGAAAATGACAGAAGAGCTGAAGATTTCAGTGTGACAAAAGACATTTATTTCTTTTCTGACTACTAGAGAAGGGAGGAGCAGTGAGAATCACAACATGAGTTGGTTGTAGATATGGATCCTATATTATGTTGTTAAGTAAAGCTGTTTGTAACCTCTGAGACTGTTTCAGGAATAAGATCCATGAGATAATGCTAGAAGAACACAGTTTTATGATTTTTTTTAAACAACAAAAGACAGGAACTTAATTTTAACTAGGCTTGACCAAAATTCTAGGACAGGCAATTGACTGGAGAAGCACTGAAGCCTGAGCAAAGAATGTGGTGATTTCTAAGTGCCAACATGGGTTCACCAAGAATGAATATTATTTCCTTTTTAAAAAATCGTATTATCACATTGAGACATAATGAAGACATACATAAAGTCAAATTGAATTTTAGTAAAGCTTTGGGCAGAATTTTCATTTGGAAAATTTGTTGCCTCCAAAATCATGTTAAAATTTAATCCTCAGTATGCCAGTATTTAGAAGCTGGGCCTTTAAGAGGTGATTGGGTCATGAGGGCTTTGCCTTCATGAATGGATTAATCTATTCATGGATTAATGAGTTAATGGATTAATGGATCATCATGGAAGTGGGACTGATGGCTTTATAAGAGGAAATAAAGAATCTGGAACTAACATGCTCAGCCCTTTAACCATGTGATGCCCTGTACCACCTCAGGCCTCTGCAGAGATTCCTCACCAGCAATCACCTGAGGTTGGGAGTCCTAGACCAACCTCACCAATATGGTGAAACCCCAGCTTTACTAAATACAAAAAATCAGTTGGGCATGCTAATGCCAAAAATGGTGGCACATACCTCTAATCTCAGCTACTTGGGAGGCTGAGACAGGAGAATCACTTGAACCCAAGAGGTGGAGATTGCAGTGAGCTCAGATTGCACCACTGCACTCCAGTCTGGACAACCAGAGCAAAAACTCCATCTCAAAAACAAAAAGAGTCCTCACCAGCAAGAAGGCTGTCACCAGATCCAACCCCTCAACCTTGGACTTCTTAGTCTCCATAACTATAATACATTCTTATTTGTTATTAATTACCTAGTGTCAAGTATTCTGTTATAAGCAACAGAAAACAAATGAAAATAATATCAAGTAAAGATATCAAGTAAAGACCTGTAGGAGGGTCTTTATTGGCATGTCACTTGGTTCTACCATTCACTAGGGTATACTGAAAGTTTTATCAAGTCTCTGTGTATGTGCTTATGAAACTTTCAGTTAAAGAAAAACCCGAGGAGACTACTGATAGGATATTACAGAGAATTGATTTATCAGCTATCCTGACTAAAAGTGAAGTAAGAAAATTAATAAGGAAGTAAAAAGAAGTATGTGTCTGGGGGGATTGTGCAAGGGGCAGGACTTCCCATGTCTTCCTTCCTCTGTGTGGAGTAAGTTGAGGATAGGTGTTATGAAGCCCTTAGATCCTCCACCTGTCCTTGGATAGCCCAGTGTGTCTTGAGGACAAACTCTCAGCAGGCACTTTCTGTTCAAGAGCAAGAGCACAACGTTGGGAAAAGAGAAAAGGTATTTGGGGAGAAGGCAGCACTGCAGTAAAGAATTATACAGCAGGAAAGAATGTGAGAAGTCAGAAAGCAGGACAGTTAGAACTTCTGAGAAGTATTTCATACACTATTCACTTAAACTCACAGTAAGAATTTCCCATTATTTCTCAAGATTTCTGGAGTTGTATCTTTGCCAAACAGAATAGACTAGGCCGTGTGGGGCTATTGCAAGTAATAAAATTAAGTTTCACAATTATACAATAAAGGGAGAGACTAGGCGTGGTGGCTCACGCCTGTAATCCCAGCACTTTGGGAGGCTGAGGTGAGTGGATCAGGAGGTCAGGAGTTCAAGAAGCCTGGCCAACATGGTGAAACCCCATCTCTACTAAAAATACAAAAATTAGCTGGTTGTGGTGCACACATCTATAATCTCAGCTACTCGGGAGGCTGAGGCAGGAGAATCGCTTGGACCCAGAAGGTGGAGGTTGCAGTGAGCAGAGATCACGCTACTGCCCTCCAGCCTGGGTGATAGAGCAAGACTTCATCTCAAAAAAAAAAAAAAAAAAAAAGGAAAAGAAAAAAAGATAAAAGAAAAAAAAGGAGAACCTCTGGATTTCATCTTGCCTTCATGTTTTCTCATCTTACATTCTCATCTTATATCATCTCCTTTATTTCCATGAGTTGAGCTACCTAGAAAAATCTCAATGGCCACTGAATGTACGGCTCTGTCTGAAACCTCTCTCCTGAGTTCCAGCTTGGAATTCAAACTGTCCACGTGGAATTCACAGCCACCTCAACTCAGTGTATACAATCAGGAAAACGGTACCTCTTCAGATCCTTGGAGAGGAATCTCATAGAAAAAGAAGTACTCCATTTTCTTAAGGGAAGAATGAGAAGCCTCAGGCATAAGATCCCTGAGTCTCTTTTCAACTCTAACATTTTTCTGAACAAGTGGAATCGTCTTGTTCTTCATTGTTCTAAAAAGACCTGGGTGAAAGTAACCAAGAGACCGATTTAGATAAAAGCATAGAATTTTTTCCATTAGAGCTACCTCTGAAGGTGGTGAGGCTCTCACCATGTGAGGTAGTTAATTCAGTTCAGCTGTGGGAATGCCATGGGATGGATTTCTCCCTGAAAGAAAAATTGTTCTGGACCTCTGAAGTCTTTTTGAACTCTAAAACTTACACACATACACACATACACACACACACACACACACACACACACACACACACACACATATGTTTTATATATACAAATTTTAAATTAGATGTATAATTTCAATATTTGCAGTCATAATTACAAATTTTACATACCAGTTCATCCCACAAATCTCATGAATTCCTATTTCTCTTGTTAATTTTTCCTCCTTTTCTTCAGTTAAAAATTAAGTGTCCTATATATTTTATCACATTAGACCTCTTATACTAACTCATTTCTAAATCTCTGTACAATTCTACATAGCAAAGTTGTCCTTTTTATCAACTACATCCTGCCCAAGAGTTACTAATGGGGTTGATAATGCAGTTCTCGCGGTAGCCAACTTTGGCACTGTGAAAAAGTAGGGACATCATGCTAACCGATCCAAGCCTGTCCCAAGTAACCTTGGTCACAGGGTCTCATTAATCACAATATATTTTCCATAGCAACAAAATCACACATTCAATAAAAAGCAATTGCTCTTAGCAAGAGTGAAGCCCCAGGAGATGGAGCAGGAGAGCATTATTTTTTAATAACAACTAGAGGACGTAAGTTCTATTAGAAGAAAATGCAGTGGGAAAGCACAGTATAAAAAATGACACCTTCCTTAGAGCAGATCCCAAAGGGTAACTGGGCTTGTTGGGTGTGGGAGGGCTGCACTTTCTATGTCTTTCAAAGTAAGGGAAAAGAGTCAAGTTTAGAGCTCTGATGATTGGTTCCATTTGTCACATGGCAGTGTCTCATCCTAACAGTGCAATGGAAAGTATCATTATAATAATAAAAATGGATAACATTTGTTGACTGCCTACCATATGTCAGATACCCTACTAAGCACCATACGGGCTTTATCTCATCTACCTTCACAAGAACTCTCATGTCAGTTTTATCATTATCACCATTTTTTAAGTGGAGTGAACCAAAGTTTGGTTTGTCTGTTATCACCGATGGAAGAAACATTCATCTCGCCAACTCCAGTCCTCACGTTTTCAGCCAGTTGGCTCTGCTGTCTTCCAAGTCCTGTGCTCCGGTTTATCTCCAACAATGGAATGGTCATTGGTCACTGGGGAAAAAAATCGCTATTAAAGGTTGTTACATCTCTTTGCGATTCATCTGGAGGCTTTAAGCCTTCAATCCAAGACTTGAAAACGTGTGAAAGAGAATGAAAAATGTTCTCAATGGATCAGAAATTGTGGAATTGTGAAATATAGCCTGTGGCCTAAGAAGCTTAGACTTCTTTAGAATTTTCCACATATGCAATATGAATGGAAATCAGTTTTTTGTGCTCCAAATCCCAAATATTCTGAAGTCATGGAGTTCAAATTGAGCTAGTTAAGGAAATTGTTGTAGAATGTCCCATACAAGACCTTCATTGGAATATGATCTTCACATATGGATTGATAATTATATAAATGAATTGAGGGATGCATTTTAGATGATGGGAGGAAAAGGGTGTACTTCACGTTGATCCTAAAGTTTGGACAGGATGTGGATAGGTGTGGAAATAGAAGTGAAGCTTGAAGTAGCTGAGTCTCCTGCATCTAATTGAGCACAGGGGTATGAATCTCAATGTGGATATTTCCTAGGTGTGGATTTGGGGCAAGCCATTAATGCCTCTATGCATCATTTTTATTACTCAAAAATGCATCGTAATAGGCCGGATGCGGTGGCTCATGCCTGTAATCCCAGCTACCTGGAAGGCTGAGGCAGGAGAATCGCTTGAACCTGGGAAGGGAAGGTTCCAGTAGCCGAGATAGTGTCATTGCACTCTAGCCTGAGTGACAGAGTGACACTATGTCTCAAAAAAATAAAAATAAAACAAAAAACCCACAAAAGTGCATGATAATCATTTCTACTCTGTTGAAAGGATAAAGTGAAATAATGATCTTTGCAGATCATCTCATGGCTGGTTTCTCATCACTCAGGGCTCATATCCACGGTGAGCTCCTCCGTGAAGTCCTTCCTGACCTCCACATGGGGACGCTCCACTCTGGGCTGCACCATTCTCTGCTCTATTACCCTGAATTTTTTTTTTTTTTCAGATATTTGTCACTCTCTGTAACAATCATATATTTATATTTGTTTAGGTATTTATTGGCCTCACTCAGTAAAATGCAATCTGAGACTGGGGAGCTTGTGTGTTTGTTCACATCTATATATTTTTCCTCGGTGCTTCGAACAGTGACTGCCAGAGAGCAGATGCCCAATAAATGCTTTTCAATGCGTGCTTGAATGAATGCAAAACTGATAACCACTGGGATATTTGTTAAAAAATACAAATGCCCTAGAACCCTAGAGACCGATTCAGAGGCTCATTCTGAGGACTCCAGGAAATGGGAATGTTACAAGTTCTTCATGTGATTCCAGTGTGGTTTCCAACTTGGTTTCAGAACTTTCACATTGTAAAAATTGACTTTGCCCTCAAGGAACTTTCAATTTTAAAGGGCAGACAATATCACAGCTTAGTGAAGAAATGGCAAACATCTCTACCAATTTGATCACCATAGGACCGAACTTGGGCTACTTTGGTCTTCTAGAAAAAAAAAAATAGAAGGATGAAATGCTTTAAAAGAAAGAGGCGAGAGGGGAGGGGTGGAAAAAGGCAGATAGGCGAGATGAATAAGCCCACAATAAGACGCCCCTCTGCAGTGGTCTGTTAGAACAATGATAAAGAAATGAGAAGAAAAATGCAGAAGAAACAGATGTAGCTGCCAGAAGTTAAATACACATCTGTTAAGAATGCTCTTCTCATATGCAGGGTCAGAAAAATATGTACAAATGTAGCACCTCTCTGATTGACAGAAAAACCTCAGTTCTGGCACTGAGAATCTTGTTTTCTTGACAGCACTTTGTTTTAAAGCTGGAGGCAGAGAAATGTCTTATGCATGTCCTTAAACTGGAAGGCCTTTTGTTCAGGATACTTATACCATTTGCAGATAATGATGTGCATAGCAGTTTCAGCTGTCTGCATATGCATTTTTATGTTTTTTTATGACAGCTCTGCGTACTGAACTAAAAGGCCATTTAGAACTGTCAGGCACTGACAAGCATTACCCTTTACATTTACAATTCTGTTAGCGTGCATTGTCAGGTGGGCTCACCAGACTGCAGAAATGTGATTTTCTTTGAAACCTATGTATGACTTTAATTTAATACAGCAGCCTCAAAAAAAAAAAAAAAAAGGAAAAAAAAAAGACAGGGTCTGAGCCCAAGAGAGCTTTATTAAGTATTCTTTTTTCATTAATCTCCTACTTTTTTGTTTTTATAAGACCCTTCCTTTATTCCACATCTCTTTCTTCCCTTTCTCTTTCTCTTCTCTATTCGTTCCTGTTTTCCTCCTTCTTCTGTATAGATTCCTTCATGTCAAGCAGAAGGCAATTCAATCTAGGAACTGACTATCCCTGTCTGAGCCATACCAGACTATCTCTTACTTTCCATTTGGCCTGGGGTTAGTTTTCAGTCGAACCAATTTTGAAAAGATATTGGGCACGATGTAGTGTGGAATGACAATCTGGATAATGGGAACATGGAAAGAATTCATATAATCCAGCTAATGACTTCTCACTCCCCATTATCACTACCACCTGTTTTTGAGAGTCCCTTTTCTTCTCCCAAAACATTGATCTCAACAATCTAGAGAGCTGTTCCTATAAAAGACACTGGCAAACACTGTAAGAGAATTGAAGGCAATGTGAAGATGTGGGTTTGCCCTGCAGGATTTTATGGTTCACTTGGGGTAGCCAGCCATGTGCATGAAATAGAAAGTTTCAGGCCAAGCACAGTGGCTCATGCCTGTAGTCTTAGCACTTTGGGAGGCCAAGGTGGGCAGATCACAAGGTCAGGAGTTCGAGACCAGCCTTACTAACATGGTGAAACTCCGTCTCTACTAAAAATACAAAAATTAGTTGGGCATGGTGGCACGTGCCAGTAATCCCAGCTACTCAGGAGCTGAGGTAGGAGAATCACTTGAACCCAGGAGGCGGAGGTTGCAGTGAGCTGAGATCGCACCACTGCACTACAGTCTGGGTGACAGAGACAGATTCCATCTCAAAAAAAAGAAAAAGAAAGAAAGAAACAGAGAGGTTTCAGCTCGAGCTAGGCTGAAATGAAATGCTGGCATGTATGTGCTGACCTGAGACAGAGCTGCCAAAGAGTGACAAGCTTCAGCGAGCCTCCTTCACTTGCTCATCTCCTGTGCATTCTGGGGGTGGTTGGGAGCAGAGGAAGCTGGGTCACAAACAGAATGTAACTTTTTAATCAACATTGCTGTTAAACTGCTTCAAGAGATCACAGTGGGGGAAAGAGGCCTGAAATGTTCAGTCCCCGTTTTGTACCTTAATTTTGCATTCATAATTCTGTATCCTTTATCTTATAAAGGATTCCTCAAATTGTAAAAGCCTCAGGTCCTGTCACCCTGGACTTGTCTGCTTCTGACAGCAGCTTCTGCAAGTGCTTTAGTGAGCAATGTTTTCGCGGCAGTCAAGGGAGGTTTTCTTTAAAAAGCTGGTCTTTACCTGGCCCTCCATAAAACGCAGGATTTGGCTCAGTGGAAAGGAGGGTCACATCGTATCAGCAAATTGAGTTTTGAGAAAATAGTGGTTAAAGGCTAAAATTGTAAAACCCGGTGTTTTAAGCAATTGACAAGTATTCTTTTGAACTTTTTATAATTGAGAGATACATGAAGTGCAATGTGCACTAATCTTAAGTGTGTGGCTTGAGAAATTTTGCAATCTTAAAACCATGGAGCCACAGCCAAATAAACATCTACAATAGTTGCAGGTCCTCCAAAAGTTCCTGACTTCTGAGTGTAAAATATATAATCCCCTCTATTGCATTTTCTCAGAAAGGCCAGAAAGAGAGGGTAGAGCATACTGCGAATGCTGAATTTGCCATCAGGAGAGCATATTTTGTGTTGGCCCGTGAACAAAATGGCTGTACAGAAAAAGAATCCAACCCAGAGCGATGGAGAGTTACCCCCCTCTTTCCTTCATCCTAAGAATAAGAAACAACCTAGCATACAATTAATGCCCCGATGGCAATGGCCAGCCTTTATGTGTGGACAGCAAAAAGTGTTACCTGTTGTCTGGATGGTGACTTGCAATTTTGCTTGTGCCTGCAGTTATTCAGTTAGAGTTGTATAACTTTGGGTTAAGTCTTGCCCTTTGCATTCGGTTATTTGAAAAATCGAATATTTGTCACCTTCAGTGTGACTGGTGTCATATCAAATTCTAAGGCCTTTCTTCAAATTTGCTAATTGATAGCTTTGTTTTTCCCGGCAAAGTGGTGGGATGAGGCCCCCAGGCTCCTGATAGCAGGTGGAGGAGAGAATGAGAGGGTGAAGAGGGAAGCTGAGAGGAGGGATCAAGATTCTGGCTCTGCCATCAACTCAGGCTATCTTCGCCAGCCGCACTGTGAGCCCAGGCTGGTTAACGCTTCCTCCTGGAGGAGAAAAGCTAAGAGAGAAAACAAAATCCATGTAGCGCACTCCCCCTCAGCCCCTCCTCCCTGTCTCCTGTGTGCACTAACCTCCAATGCCCTGCGGGAACCAATTACAGTATTCTAATGAGTGCCGTTTCCAATAACTGCATTTGACGGGCCTGTTACCTCCTCATCTCAATTCACCTTTCCCAGCCATGAAGCAGGTGGCCCGGTGCTTGCTCACTGGCCGTGCATCTCCCGGTGAGGTCACCAGGGACGCAGGGCCCTAAGGATGGCTGTGTGAATCCTGCTGTTCACAGAATGCAAAGGACTGTGGGCCAAGCTGGCAAGGGAATAAGCCAGGCAGGTTGGTGGCTCTGGACAAACATCGTTCACTTGTTTGAAATAGTCTTTGGGGACCAAAATGAAGAGTTATGTTTTCTAAAAAGCCCCTGTGTCCTGGATATGCTTGCAGAAGAGGAGGAAACATTGGTTAAGGGCATGAGCATTGGCATGAGGAAGACTTACCTGAGACTTACTCTTCATCACTCACTAGCTGCCTGACCTCCAGCCAGTTCCTTCATGAAAGAATGAGCCTAGGTTTTGTCATCCATAAAATGGGAATGATCATAATCCCCACTTTATACAGTTGGTGTAAATATTTAAAGAATTGTGGATGCAAAGCCCTTGGTGCTTTTTTCCTTGGCTTGCTAAATAAAATGGAGCTATTGTTCTTCTAACACAGGTGGGTCTAATACAGATGGAAAGAAATATACATTTTTATCATTTACTGGCAAAGCCCTGTCCCTTTTCGCTGGTTCTGCTCTTGTCTCTACCCTAACTGCCTCAGACTCCACTCAGCACTATGGTATCACCCCTGTTCTATTCAGCCATTATAAAGCATGTGACTTGGATGTACAGGCACCAAGACATATTAACTGAGAAAGGTAACTTTTTATCTATGATATGCATGTATATCTATATATGTAGGTATGGAAATGCGTAAAAAGGCACTGACCGAGTTAGTGGCACTCCAAGTCATCTTGGAGTGAGGAGCAAGAATAATTGGGGTAGAATAGAAAGGAAGGTAATTTCACATTTTCCTCTAACTCCCTCCTGGATTGTCTTTTTTTCCTTGTTGTTTTTGACACGGAGTCTTGCTCTGTCACCCAGGCTGGAGCACAGTGGTGCAATCATAGCTCACCGTCATCTTGAATTCCTCAGCTCAAGTGATCCTCCCCCCTCAGCCTCCCTAGTAGCTAGGACCACAAGTGTGCACCATCACGTCTGGCTAATTTTCTTTTCGTTTAATTTTTTGTAGAGATGATGTCTTGCTATGCTACCAGGCTGGTCTCAAATTCCTAGGCTCAAGCAATCCTCCTGCCTTAGCCTCCCAAAGTGCTGGGATTACATGCGAGTGGGCCTTGCAGATTGTCTTTAAAAATAAGAGTGTATTCAGGCATTACTCATGCAATTAAAAAAAAAAAAGAAATAATAAAGATATGTTTAAATGGGCCAAGGTTAGAAGTTGTGATTTTGTCGATCTTGGGGCCCTGGAGGTTCCCCATACCCTGCAGGGTCACCGCACTGAGGCACTCCACACCTGCCTCTTTCAAAGCACAGCAGGAACTCTCTGCCACTTCGTCATGTATTCCAACTCTTTCTTTCTTGTCTGTTCTCAAGAGACTGTGTCACTCAAGCCCTTGACCTTCTACCCACTGATAGTAAAAGTTTGGGCATTTTACAATCCTTTAAAGTGTTTTTTAAAAGTGAGAGAGAAAGAGAAAAAAATTGTTTCCAGATTGTTTGGAAGAAAATTCAGATTTACAAATAGATAATGCGGAAAGTGACTGTTATCTTTATATAAACATTTGAGAATTCATCAAAGGATTTCTTTAACTATTTGGCTCCCTTATGCATGTAGAAGGGTTTGCTTACTGCTCATTAGCCATGGCCAGAAGTCAGGGAGGCAGTCAGTTCCCGCAATTAAAGATCAATACCAAATGCAGATCAGCATTCTCCAGTGTCCAGACAAGCCATGAGAACTAGAAATGGGTCTGGAGAAATCTGATGGAGCCCCCTTTGCATAGTGCTTTTTGCAGTTTGCAGTGATACATTCGAAATCAGTCAAGAAATACATCTCTCATAAGGAGTTTGTGTCCTGTCTGTTCTTCTAAGTATGTGAAAAAGGCCACAATCCCCTTTAGGTGCCTGTTCTCTGGAGGAGAGGGAAGACTGGACGCATAGAGCCTTGGAGCCCTCCAGAGAGCCATGGTGCCTGATGTAGGTCTATGCCCAGGGTGGGAAGCTGAACTCGAAAAGAGGGAGAAATGAGAAAAGTGGAGAGAGGGCTGGGCTGCCTCTGAGCCTGCTGAGGGTAAATCGAGGCTCACTTCCCTTCCTCCCTTGTCTCTTTCCTCCCCACCCTGCAGTCTCTCTCCTCTCTGCCTTCCTGACCCAGAAACTTTGCACAGGCTGTTCCCTAAGCCTTAAACACTCTTCCCCAGTTCATTGGCTCACTGACTCCTACTTACCATCTGGGTTTCAACATCCTGTTCAGGGATGCCATTCTTGACCTACCCAAATGCCCACCCATTGTAAGTTGTTCCTTTGTTATTTTTTTTCTCATAAACCATGTTGTTTTCTCTCATAGCACATAGGAATCACGATTTATATCATATATGAATTTGTCCATTGCATTTGTTTAATCCCTGTTTTTTTATGAGATTGTAAGCTCTTTGAATGTAGGACTCTCATGTAATCCCCTTGTGGTGCTTGGCACAGAGTCTGGAGTATAGTAGATGCTCGATAAGTATTTGTTGAATGAAAGAATAAATTAATTCACTTAGTAAATTAATCAATTACTCTAGGTATTCCACGACAAATACATATAGCTCTTCATTTACTCTGCTCCATTTCTCTGAAGGCTCTTCCTCCTCCTCTCTATTTATCTAAATCCTCATCAGCCTCAAAACCCAATAACAAGGATAGTGATTGTGTTGATGATATTAACGCCCTCTGGACCCAGTAGTGAGAATTTCTTGTAGATAGAATCTTATTCGATCTTCATTACTCTATTGTTATTACCAAATATCAAAGGGCAGCCACTCAAAGACCCTGCAGCAATGCAAGGATTCCGCAACCTGCATCTTGGAGCCCAGGAGTGCTGGGGAATTGAAGGGTGAGGACAGTGCCCAGCTCTTTGTGATTTGCACGCGACATCTCTCTAGGGTGTCTCCGTTTGAAGCTGAAGGGCTGTGGCTGCTGCTGCGGTTTCCTTGTTTTTGTAATTCTCTCCAGCACTCTGGGACTGCTGGATTCTGCTGAGGAGGGAAGAGCAGAGAGAGATTTGTTATTGCTTTTCTGATGCTTTCAGTTACTTGGTCCTTGGGGGTTATAGGCAGAGAAGAAGCCAGATATATGCAGTAGACCTAGTCTGTTAAAATATAAGGTGGCCGATGAAGAAAGTGGTGTGATTTGTGAAGCAATAAAAATTGTTATTTCTACTCGGTCATGCACTCCATCCGCATCTTCCTCCCAATCTCCCAAAGTACGGAGGTGAAAGGCAACAGTATTCTCAGAGGCCAGGCTGCTGCGTCCAAGCAAGCTAGTCTGTGAAGCTCAGCATCTACACTGAGAGCCTCAGTTTCCTCCTCTCTAAAATGGACTTAAGAATAGTTCATAGCCAATAGAGTTTCAAGAGGAGTCAATGAGAAAACATGCGTGAAACCTTCACATACTGCCTAGTACCACATCACATTTTCAGCAAGTACTAGTTATTATTTTTATTGTTTATTCAGTAAGTGTCTAAAGTTAAGCACCTGTCTGAATCCAAGCACAAATTTTTCTGATTCCTAACTCCGTTCTTCTAGAAGCACCCCGATCCATTACGTGACTATTTGCCTGCACTGTGAGCAGAGGAGGGAAGAGGAAAGATTAATTAAGAAAGAGTTGTAAAAAAAAAATTCACTGAATATCGAATGGATGTAATATTAACATACGTAATTACTTCTCAACTTCAGAAGCTATAATATCAAAGATAAAAATCATGTCAGCTTCAATCTTTTTCTCATTGTCGATTCAGACCATTACATTAATGACTAACTTTCTGAGCTGTGTCATTTTCTCCTGGAAAGATACCTTTTGTTGAGCTTAAGCACGGAAGCCCTTTCCCAGACACACCCTGGACTTGAGGGTGGCAGAGAAACCTCCCTGTGGAGGCCTCTCCCCTCCCCTCCTGCTGCTGCAGTTGTCAGTGGGTCCTCTCCCAGAGGCAGGAAACAAAGGTAATTAATCACACAGGCAGCCAAGCCTTGCCTTTGGCCCGGCTGTGGGGTTGGCTCCCAGGACTTCAGCGGGAGGTGGGAGCTATGTGTGAGTAAGCTACTCAGTGTCCTGAATCCAGAGACTGTTCCAGTAGGCACCAGAAACCACGAGCCTTGCGGGCTGGGCTTGTTCCTAAAGAAGAGGTCCTCATGTAACTTGAAATTAGGCTCTTGTTCATTATAAACAGAGGCCCTCACTCCTATCTCTGGTCTTGGCTCTTTGGTCTGGACCCTCCAGCTGTCTGAGACAGGACAGGGTCTGTGGGAACGACGGTGTAGAATCCTCTCCTAGGACTAAGTCCGTTCCTCCTCTGCAGAGGTAAGAAATGAAAAGCATCCTAAGGGTTTTTGCCACGTAGGTGCGAGCATAGCATCCTTTTAAGTTCCTCTCATTTCCTGGGACCTCAGGATAGAACTAGGGCAAGGAAGAAATCCCCATTCTTCAGATAGACAAATTGCCTAGTGTCAAAGTAGAACACGAAGTCCGGTGGTCTAGCTTCTTTTGCAGCCCCTTGAAACAGTGAGCCAAATGGGAGGGAAAAGAGAAGGTTTCTAAATTTTTTTATAATCTTATTTTAGTGCCCATCTCTACTCAAGGCCTTTCCGCTGGTTCCTCCTCCTTTCATTAAGCGGCCATTTCTGCCACTGGCTGCTCAGAGCACCTCCTCCCCAAACGAACATCTTACTGTTTTCTGGGGTTTTCTCCTCTTGCTATTCCTATGTCAGGTACAAACTTTTTTCTGACCTCTTTCCTTCTGTTAGCACTGACTCGGGAAACGAATTCTGGAAACATGATTTTCCATTGGTTCACCCATTGCCCCGTCATACAGAAATGCCAGTGAGTTTAAGATGGGCTGACTTATCATTGGGGCTGCATAAAATACAATCCTCCCCAAAACTAGACATAATCATGGAAAGCAGCTGAAACTGAGTTTTCCAGAGCAGTCTGTGTGATTTCACCTGGGGTGGTGTGCCCTGAACCCTAAGGTGTTCTGCACAGAGAAAAGAAAGGGTGCTTCCCCGGCTCCTTCAAAGCAAATCTGTCCCTAACTTGGAGCAAGCGTAAAAATGGAGACCCATGTGCTATATGTCCACATAGTTAAGAAATAACTCCAGACAACTACTAAATACAATTCTCCTGTTATTACCTGCATAACATCCTACAAGGCTACCTTCTAAATTAGAATTATTGGACTTTCTGGAATTTGCAGTAGATCATGAAAAAGCAAAGAAAGTTGACTCATGGCCCCTGGTCCCCAGCCCTCGTGACCTTCTTCTCACTCACCTAATTTGTTCCACACTGCAAGGGGCTTCATGCATACCATATATACTCTAGTTTAAGTCCCTTGCCTCAACAACTGCCCTGGGCCAGGACTCGCAATGCAGATGCCAGTGTTTATGTTCCTCTCAAGAGAATGGACTAAGGAAACAGGCCTATTCAGGCTCTGAAGGTGGGCTTGGTCATTTGGGCAGAAAATTCTAGTGTCCCTGGTATCCACAGTGTGGCCCGGACAGTAATGTGGCATAGGCTGTAGATGGGCACTTTCATGGCTCTGTGTGCAAGGTCCAGGAGGGCACCCTCTACAGCTGAGGGCCCAGGGCAGGATTCTTCTTGCCTAGGTCTAATGACAGTACTTAACTGAAAGAGCAGCTATGCCCTGTTGTAGGCATGCATTTGCAATTGAGCTGCATCTCATATGTGCAACTCCACATAAGATGCTCTCAATTGTTTGACTGCAGAGACTTGTTGATTTGGCAATGGTTAATGAGCATATGGGGCAAATAGGAAGTGGATAGGCCTAGGAGGTCACACTAGGAGAGGCTGTAGCACTCCCAGATAGCACGGACCAACACATAGTTGCACTTAATAATACATTATGAGGGCCGGGCGCGGTGGCTCACACCTATAATCCCAGCACTTTGGGAGGCCGAGGCGGGTGGATCACGAGGTCAAGAGATCGAGACCATCCTGGTCAACATGGTGAAACCCCGTCTCTACTAAAAATACAAAACATTAGCCGGGCATGGTGGCGTGTGCCTGTAATCCCAGCTACTCAGGAGGCTGAGGCAGGAGAATTGCCTGAACCCAGGAGGCAGAGGTTGCGGTGAGTGGAGACTGCGCCATTGCACTCCAGCCTGGGTAACAAGAGCGAAACTCAGTCTCAAATAAATAAATAAATAAATAAATGCATTATGTGTGAATAAATGAATGACCAATGGGAATTTTATAAAGGGTTTCATATATGAAAGGAGAGATCTCTGATGGATATTTCAGGCACTAATAGCAGACAAAAAAAAATGTTGATTGATTTGCAAACTTCAAGAAGCACCTCCTTGTTAGAAGTGATCCCTCTATATTAGCTGACAACACAAGCTATTTCAGCTCATAAAGCATTTACGACTGCACTGAGGGCCTAGAGAATATATGCATGATGCTGCCAAATAAGATATTTTTAAAGCAGGATTTCTTGACCTATAGTCACCATTGATACTTTGTTATGAGAGACTGTCCTCTGTGTTACAAGATGTTTAGTGGTATCTTTGGCTTCTACTCACTGGATGCCAGTAACATTGCCCTCCTATTGTAATGACTAAAAATGTTCCCAAATATTGCCAAATGTTCTCAGGGGGGCAAAATCATCACTGTTCTTAAAAGAACTGATTCTATATAGCTGGGCATCATCGTCACCCAGCCAGAGTAAATACCAAGCTGGAATCACAGCAGGCTTTGGTTGCACCCAGATTTATTGTTAATGGAAAATGAGAGTCAGGGGAAGCCAAACTAATGTTGTGCTATGCTTTGTCTCATGAGTGTCCAAGATAGTATCACAAATGTTATTTTAAGCTAAAAAAATTAAAATGAAGAGTAATGATGTTTAAATCTCTTACAGCCATAGCGCTACTAATTTCTGGTTTTTGGGTTTTTTTTAGTGCTAGGGAATGAGCCAGCACTCACAGAATGTGCTAAAAGTTCAAATGTAGAATGAGATAAACATAGAATCAAAAGGCATCTGCCAAAAGCATCTCTGTTGGAGTCTCAATTCTCAATGATGCAAGCTTTTTTGGCAGACTCGGGAAGGGTTAGGTGGTGCAGAGGCAGCCCCCCATTTCCACGGACATTCACTGGGTGTTTTTCCTTCTGCTGGCCCTTCATCTCTGCTTCTTCCTATATCAAAACAGGAAGTTGTGACATGGTGACTTATTATACGTACATGTGTGCCTGTCATGACTTGTTAGAACTTCATGAAACCATAGATGTTGTTTTGGGTTCTAGAAATCCCCAGGATGCAATTAGCCATATTTACTTGTATTCCAAGAACAAAATTATTTATGCATGAGAACACACCATTTTGCCTCTTCTCCACTTTTTCTGAGCAGAAAAAGAACTTTTCTTGCTAAGTTTGCTTCCACAATCTTTTTTGTTGTTGCGAATCTAGTTAGTAAAATTAAAGAAGGAGTTAATTTAAACTCTATAATAGAAAGCAAGAGTAGGTAGGAGATAGAAAAGTTCTATTGACTGTGTATAGATGAAAACGCTTAGAAGAAGAAGAGAAGAGAGAGATATTTGCAGGAATCACTGCCATACACGTGGAACATACTACTGATAGAAATATTTTTAATTATTTAAACATATTTTTAAATTTAATTTTTTAATTTAAAAAATATTCTTAAGTGTTTTGCCACACATTAGGACCACTCTGATTAAATAATAGAAGTGCTTAAAATTATAATTTAAGGCTGGGCACAGTGGCTCATGCCTGTAATTCTAGCACTTTGGGAGGCTGAGGCAGGAGGATCACTTGAGGTCAGGAGTTTGAGACTAGACTAGACAGCATGGTGAAATCCCATTTCTACTAAAAATACAAAAAATTAATCAGACTTTGTGGCAGGTACCCATAATCCCAGCTACTTGGGAGGCTGAGGCATGAGAATCGCTTGAACCAGGGAGGTGGAGGTTGCAGTGAGCCAAGATCACGTCACTGTACTCCAGCCTGGGTGACAGAGTGAGATTCCATCTCAAAATAAATAAATATAAGAATATAAGTTTTTTTTTTAAAAAAAAGCTTAAATAATTCAATGTAGAGACTGAGTCCTACTGTCCTGGGCTAATGCATGGACTTCATTTGGAAGTGACTGTACTAATTTCCTAGCTTCCCTGTCAGATGAACCTTCACAGCTACTGTAAGTCCAGTATTTTACATGTGGTGTCTCTCTTAATTTGGTTCTTTGGACAAGAGGGCTGGGAAAAGATTTTTCAATCAATACGAAATCTACCATATTATTCATCAATTACAAATTCATTAAATAACTACCATGTAACAGTACTGTGTGAGACCTTGGTGACACAAAGAAGAGGGAGACAGGGCCCCTGTCTTCAAAGAGCTTCCAGTTGTCTGTAAGTAATTTATTTAAAATAAATCTGTAACATACCTACAAGCTAAATGTGTGTTGTCAAATTAACCTGGCATTTTCATAGTATTAGAACCTACTCCAAAATTGTACATAACCTTTGACAGAATCATTAAGATTTGTAGGATTTTCCAGCTGAACTAGATGAATGTATACAATGTGGATACCTTCATTAGGAACTATTGCAAACCTCACAATTTCTGGATATAACTAGAATAACAGGATTCAGAAAGATGTTTATTACATATTTATTACATTCTGTACTTTCCTTGCTGAATCTGATACCACTCCAGAAATGAACAACAGACCTTTCTAACTTGGTGACTCAGAGTCAGAATCCACAAAATTTCAGAAGGGCAGGCAGATGAGAAAGGGCCTCACTTTGAAGCATGCCTTCCATTGTTTTTCAGGCTGATGCCGCCACATCAAACTCAAACTCTTCAACTGATCCTTAAACTGACTATGGGAAGGAAACTTCTGTCTTTTTCTCTCTGGATCTGGGAACATGTTATATTCTATTAGCAGCCTCTCTGATTTTTCATCTAAAGCCCTTCCCTTTCCTGGGATATTGGCTAACATTTTCCACTGGTCAGAAACTTTGTTTATACAGCTGATCAAGTTAATGGTTCATCTCCTCTGCTCCGTAGGCACTCCAATTCTACCGTCGTCATAACTAGGATTGGTTATTTTATTTGGCAGAATTATTTCAGTAATATAAGATAAGCAAATCAGATTGGTGATCGATTAGTTTGTTCAGTATTCATCCCAGTAAATAAAACCAAACAGGCTCCAAATGGTTGAAATGCTATTGCAGCAGAGATGCAGTGTGAATCAAAGCTTAGAGACCTCAGGGAATTTCATAACATCCTACTCTGCAACCCGATGATTGTCCTATAATAAATACTGTCTGCCAAAGACTCACACATTTCCTCCTTTCTCAGTGGTAAGAGCTAGCATTCTATGCTGCGTAGATTACAAATACCACCATATATAAATGTTGCTTTTGAAAACCACTGGACTCAAATAGGAGTTCAAAGGCCTAAATGATGTTGCCCCAAACTGACTAATAGCTGCTCATTTTTCTATTCCCATTTCTTTGTAAATGCTGATATAGGAAAAATTGGGGTTATCACAATCTTTGCATTGATGAATACAGCATATTGAATATCTGCTGAATCATAAATAACTGAACTTTGTTCTTAAATATCTTCATGTCATTTGAAGGAAAAAGGATTTTTTTTTTTTAAAGGAAAACATCTAAGATGCAATGGAGAATGAATCAATGAACTTTGAAATGTATTTTATTTAGTTAAAATAAAATCTGTTTCAGAGAGAGCTTTGCCACTGTGTGAGCGTAAAATATGTTGCTATGCACTTTCAGTTCCAGCAGAATAAAAGTAATAATTATGATCCTATCTACATTGCCATGTCACCATGCGGACCAAATAGAACGCCTTATGTAGAAGCACTTTCCAAAGTCTAAGAAGACGTTATAAAGCATGAGACTGGCCAGGTGCAGTGTCTCATGCCTGTAATCCCAGTACTTTGGGAAGTGGATCACGAGGTCAAGAGATAGAGACCATCCTGGCCAACATGGTGAAACCCCATCTCTACTAAAAATGCAAAAATTACCTGGACATGGTGGCGTGAGCCTGTAGTCCCAGCTACTCAGAATGCTCAGGCAGGAGAATCACTTGAATCCATGAGGCAGAGGTTGCAGTGAGCCGAGGTCACACCACTGCACCGCAGCCAGGCAATAGAGTGTGAGACTCTGTTTCAAAAAAAGGAAAAGGCATGAGACTGCTAGCAAAGCTTTTTAAACTGGGATTCGTTGTTGGCGAGATGAGAGACACCTGTCAGTCTCCAGGGGTTCGCTTTTGGAAATGGACATTAAATGGTATTAAACTGTGTAGCGAGAAAGTTATTCCTTTTTCAGTTCCCAATCACCCTTCTGATTCCCTCAAACAGCAGGTCCTCCTGTGGCACCGACATGTCCTCAGCACCTCAACACTTGCTAAACTTCCTTACCGTAAAGAAAGAGCAGACCTCAACCTCAGGCGCTGGAGTCTTGAACAAGAACATGTATTTAACTAGATTTTAATAGCACAGTTTAGTTGTCCTTGCTCATGTTTTCATGTTTTGGGTTTTTTGTTTGTTTGTTTTTTGAGACATAGTTTTTCTTTCTTGCCCAGGCTGGAGTGCAGTGGCACAATCATGGCTCCCTGCGGCTTCAGTCTCCCAGGGGTTCAAGAAATCCTCCCACCTCAGCCCAATTTGAGTAGCTAAAACTTAACAGGCATACACTATCACACCTGGCTAATTTATTAATTTTTGTAGACATGGGATCCTACTATGCTGCCCAGGCTAGTCTTGAACTCCTAGGCTCAAGCAATCCTCCTACCTAGGCCTCCCAAAGCCCTGGGGTTACAGGCAGAACCACTGTGCCCAGCCTGCTCATGTGTTTTTGTGGTAAACTCCTTAATGAACAATGGCAGTAACTTCCCATTAATAGTAATAATATAAAGTTTCATTTCTTTGCAAATTTATCTAAGTGAAAAAAGAGTCATTTTAAAGAAAATGTTAAACAAATAATAGTTAAGTGATATGTGAATTTGACAAAATTTGTGAATGTAATATGCATACGTTTGAAGCTTGGGAGCACATGTGGAATGCGTGTCCAACACCTAATATGTTTGTTTCCAAGATAGTTAATCCTTGTTTTTTACGTTGTTGCATTTCGTCCCTCACCATCCTTAAACAATTCTTACAAAGAATCATTGGAAATAAAGAAAGAAAATTGGAACTTTCAGCTGCCATTTTAACTTTCACTGCTAAACCCATTTGCTGGGAGAATTTAGGTGCCGGAATCCTACTTAAATCTTCTACCCCAAAACCTAAAATGCAATAAAAAAATAAAAAAAATAAGAAGCAGAAAAAAAAAAAAAGAAATTGACAGCATTGACTGAGCTAAAGAGATAATCTCCTCCCCAAGAGTCCAGTTTGTGTCATTAACCTTGGAGAGGAACAAGTGCAGAATGGACTTCAACATGTGGATGAAATTCATCTTGCTTCATTCTCTAGAGACCACATGAATTCGTGAACAATTACAATTTTGAAGAAGTTGTGGGCAAGCTAATCCCCTGTGATCACAGCATATTCTCATCCATGTTTCTCTTCTCCCTGTCTCTCTCTCTCTCTCTCTCTCTCTCTCTCTCTCTCTCTCTCTCTTCCTCGTCCTCTCTCTCTCTCAATGGGGAATGGAGTAGAAAAATATTTTGGAAGAGTTGTGTTGGAACAAGAAGCATGGAAATTTTGTTGGTAGGTTTTTAAAATACTCTTTCTGAAAATTTATGGATGAGCTCAATTTAGAAAAAGTGAGGAAATTACATGATGACATTCAGGCAGCTTGCGAGCCTATTTTTTTCCATATAATGTTGTGCTGAATAAAATCACAAAGTAATGGTTTCCACTTGTTAATAAATAATTCTTGCCTGAAGTGTTCAAGAAGTCTTCAAGAAGGAGAAGAAATAATCATAATAAAAGCCAGTAGGGTCATCTTCATTCCTTTGAAAGATGTTCAACTCCAACCCTGGAAAAGTTAACTAAACCTCATTTCAACATTGTTGCCTCTCCTATGGGATTTTTTTTTTTTTTAATTGGTGTATCTTTTTTCCTACAGTCTTCTAGCCTGTGTTTATATAATTATTGTCACAAATGTAGGTATTTGACACTTTAATAACATATTACTGCACTTTAAGGAAAACACGCCCTCCTGCACAATTCTTCTTGCCTGGGTGTAGGGCTCTTCTTTAGAGCAGATGTTCATTGCTGTTACGAAAGGGCTTTAGAATGCTGGATTCAGATGAAGCTGGGAGGCCAGCGCCAAATATGTCATATGGTGTCAGTGCCCAGTTACAACACTCACATAACCAACTTTTTCATTATTTTTAATTTTTTGGCTTTAATTATTCCCATGAATACTTCAGTGCTCTCTTTATGGAAAGCTGAGGTTTGAGTTGCTATTATGTTTTTCACCTAAATGGGACAAGGAATGTTTTTCATGGTCTGATTTTTAAGAGTGTTGGGGATGTCTTACGACAAACCAAAACCCACACCTGTCCTATAGCCTGGTCACTGAGGGCTGATACTATATGTTTTATGTCTAGCATGCCTAGGTTTCAAATAAATTCGTGTCAAATGAACTAACTGAATAAATAAACCAACAGCAGTTTTCTACGTTTTAGTCCGCTTAATGATATGCCTTCCCTATTTCTTCCATTCTTGGAGACTAGAATTATTCATACTCACATAACCTGGAATAATGAAATGTACCTGGTTCACTCAAAGCAGGGCTGCTTAATCTTGAACTCCTAGCCCCATGTTCTTTGCACATCATGCTTATTACAGATTGTTTAGCTTATATGGAGATAATGGCGATCAATTTCTTGGGAATTTTGTAAAGATTTTATTTATTTATTTATTTATTTATTTATTTATTTATTTATTTTGGTAGAGAGGTGATTTGTTTGTTTGACTGAAACAGGTGTCAGCCAACTCTGGTCCCAGAGGCTAAAGCCTGCTGCCTATTTTTTGTAAATAAAGTAGCACTGGAACACAACCACACCCATTGGTGTCCATATTTGAGACTGCCTTGGCATTACAAGTGGCAAAGTTGAACAGTCATATCGAAGACCGTATAGTCTGCCAAACCTAAAATAATTACTAGGTTGGTATTTTGCAGATCTTTGGACTAGAGTAGAGGAAATTTTAGAGATAGGAGTTGGAAGAGCACTGCATTCCTCAAATTCTATTTAAAATGTTTGCTAATTGAAAGTGCTCCTTTCTATTGAGTCAAAGTATATGGGCTTGCCTTTGTAAAGGTCTTAATATATTAGTAGAATAAAAGATAACATATCAGTTCACTAATACTAATTAATGTTTTCTCCCATTACTTTAGTAGTAATAAAAATACCAATAATTATAATAATACGGTGCCCTGTTTGATAGAGTAAGAGAGGAATAATTCTCCCCATGATTGGTGAGGTCGAATTTATACTCTTATAAATCAGCTGCAATTTTTTTGCATTAAGATTAGACCAAATGTATGAATGTCAAAAAGCAAGTTCATTTGTACCTTCCTTCTTTCCGCTTGTAGTGGTTCAATTATAAATAATAGTATCAAAGGGTCTCGGAAAGATCTGGAAATGCTCTGGTGTTCTGGGGATCCCTGCCCATTTACCTGATTAAGTGCTATGTTATTTCCCAGCAGGAATAGCAAAAGGCAGTGCTTCCATATGTGAATGCCACTCTCAGAGACCTGCTGGCTTACTTGGGATGATGTACTGTTGTGAAAGTAAGTCATGTGGCAGGGAGGATGCTTCAGGTTAGTGAGCCTGTATCCACAAAGCAGCATCCTGAACCTTCAGGCAACCACATCCCTCAACATTTGGGTACCAGAAGAAGCTCGAGGCACAGCACTGAAAAGAAAGGAGGGAGTTTGGTTAAAGTAGCCAGCCACCTCACTCAAGAAAAGAGAGTGATAAATCATCACCATTTTGTTTGTGTCCATTATATGCCAAACTCTGAAGGAATTAAATCTTTCCCATAATTAATAGCACTAATTGAGTCCTACCCACAATCGAAGACTATATGGCTGTCCCCATTTAAAGATGAGAAAACTGAGGCTCAGAGAAGTTAAGTAGTCCTGGGTCACACAGTCGATACATGGCAAAGCAAGGATTTAACTCCAAAGACTTTGTTCTATAAAATTCTGGATGAGGGACTTGCTGCAGAAAAAATGGGTTTCATGAGTCAGTGATGTCATTTGACCCCTGACCTAGAGTTGTTCAATATGAAAACAAACGCTACAAGGGAGTTGTACTAGGCAACCTCATCCAGAAAGAATTTTTGCTCTTTTCAGTCTAGGTACATTCTCCCAGCCCATCTGATTTGACTTTCCCCAGAAACCTGGGCAACTGTTTGGTATACAACAGTTGGTACTTTTCCACTAAGAGTCAGCCTTACATCCTGACAGGAGAGGCACAGACTGGATTGCTCTGCTTTTGACAATACAACAGATTGGGTCAGATGAGGCTGGCCAGCAAAGCCCAGCTTTTCACGGGACTGGGGGGCAAGGCAGCCCCAAGTCTCTGGCTCAAGTGGGAGACTTCCCAAGCTTCTCAAAAGGCCTCTCCTTGAAAACCTATGCATCTACTCATCCTAAAAAGCTGCAGGGAATTCTGGCAGGGCATCTAAATAAGGAAAAGAAATCAAAGGAGAAATGGCACAGGGTAGAAGGGAAATACACACACACACACACACACACACACAACAAAGTAAGGAGTCTCTCCTGGAACACTGGCCTAGGAATGAAGCAGTCAAAAAAGAGGAGGCGGTGTTGACCCTCATAGTGTCCTAGTAGGGCTGTGGGCTCTGGACGATTGCTTAAATTCCATGTTGTTTCCAGGCTGCTCACCTGTATCCTGGGTCTTCAAAAAGCTGTGATTTCTGAGGAGCAGCCAGAATCTTCCTGGACCCACGAGAAAAATGATAATGGAAGCTGTCAGGTCCTGGGAAAGGCCTCTGATCACCAGGACTGAGATTTTTTATTTTTTTCAGAAGAGAGAAGGAGATACAGACTGCTTCCCCCAAATAATCATTACCATCATTATAATTCACAGTGAGCCTTCTTAGCAGTGATCAGCTGAGTAGCTAGCACTAACAGATCATTCTGTGCCAGGTAGTGTGCTCAGCACCTTATAAACATTAAATCTCAAAGACTCTAAAATGTAAGTTCTAAGGTTATGTTCATTTTGCAAAGAATTTTTGAGGTTTACGGCTGCCTGTCCCACACAGTAGCCCCCAGCCACATGTGGCTTTGAGCTCCTGACACGTGCTGTGAGTGTTAATACACACAGGTGTTCAAAGACTTAGTACAAAAAGGAAAAAGAATGCAAAAGAGTTTATGAGCAAATTTTAATGATTACTTATTCAAATGGTATTTTAAATATTAGATTAAACAAAATATACTATTAAAATTAATTTTATCTTGTTGTTTTTATTTTACTTTGTCTAATGTGGCTACTAGACCATTTTAAATTACATATGTGCCTCAGTGTGTGGCTTTTACTTTATTTCTATTGAATAGAGTGGCAGTCTAAAACAGAGGTCAGTAAACTACAGCCCTCAGGCCAAATGCAACCCACAGCCTGGTTTTGTACAGCTTATAAGCTAATAAATGACAGAATGAGTTTTGCATTTTTAAAGAGTTGTAAATTTTTTTAATGTGAGAAAGACTGTATGTGGCTTGCAATACCTAAAATATTTGCAATCAGTCCTTTAAAGAAAAAGTTTGCTGACCCCTGGTCCAGATGATTAAGTGGCAGAGCAGGCCCTAAAGCTAGGGCCACCAACCCCAAAGCCGATGCCTCATTCACTCTGAATAGAAGCTGTCATACTGGGTGTCGGACATTGCATGGAAACTATATGCATTGTCTCGTTTAATCCAGAGATTAAATATTAATTACGTACATTTATTAATAATGGTATGATACTACATAAGATTAATGATGTCGTTATATCCAATTTAAAGATGAGCATTTACTAATTAAATTAAAAATTAGCAGAAATTTACTAATTTGTCTTAAGTCGCATAACCAGTAAATCATAGGACTGGGATTTGAATCCACCTCTTCCTGAAATGTGCAACTGCAGGCCCTTGATACCTCCTGCTTCGGAATCCCTATCATGTTGGGGCGGGGCCGGCCTCTTCATTGATTAGCACTGAATTATCTACTCTTGAGTCTTTATCTGAGGCGTTGTCATCTTTCCCGGTATTATCGAATCCAGGAATCTGAAAACTATTGTCCACAGGCCAAATTTGCCCCCACAGACCCAATCTGCCCAGTTGGGGCAACATGTTGGCTTCAGTATTGGTTTGAGAAAAAATTGGCAAGCAATTGTATGTGAAACAAAGGTGGGAGTCCCAGGATACTTTGGGTACACTCATGGCAAAAACTGTTCCATAAGGCGGCTGTGTGCCATTTCCAAATGATATAATAATAGCTCCCATTACAGAGCACAACCCTGTTCTTGTTACAATTGTCTGCGGGTGCTTTTGTGTTATAACAGCAGAGTTGACGCACTGCAACAGAGACCATGAATCCTACAAAGCCAAAAACATTTACGATCTGAGCCTTTACGGAGAAAGTTTGCTGACCTCTAATCTACCCTGTTCAGGACAGGGACCACATTGGCCCCTTCTATACAAGCAATGCCCACTACAGTGTGGAGTTAGTGAGGGCCCAATAGGCATGGAGTGGATGGGTGAGCGGTTGATGGGTGGGCTGGAGGGGAGAATCAGGAGGGTCACTTCCTCTCTTTGTTGTGCAGAGGTCCCTTAGAAGACGTGCAGCACACACACCTCAGATGCTGCCGTCTCTCTAAGAGCTGACGTTGGGATTCTCCCTTATTCTTTCCCACTTCCTTCCCCAATGGTTACTTGACCAGGAACACATGGATTACATTTCACTTAAAAATACTCAGGGAATTTCAAATTAGTGGAAAACATGTTTGGCAAGAACTTTGCAAACCATCTGGGATGTTCTCTTGTTAGTACTAGAACCGAGTGCCACTGTCCTCCATGGAGAAATGATTTTTGACAAAACCCACATTAGATCCAGGACAACAGGACGCTGCACACTTAAGCAAAACCAACGGGAGTGAATAATGTTGGCCACACCATGGCTTGAGAAACAAATTGGCAAGGAATTGTAAGTAAAACAAAGGTGGGAGTTCAAGGACATTTTGGAGAGACTCACAGCAAGAACTGTTGCATAAGGCGGCCCCGTGCCACTTCTGAATGATACAATGCTTACCATTACTGAGCATTTCCTAGGTTCTAGGCACAAGCACCTTATACCTTTATCACAAGTAATCCTCCAACAACCACATGAAATGGCTCCTATCATTGCCCACATTTCAACTAAAGGAAACTAAGGATTAGCTTAAATAATTTTCCCCCAGGCCACACAGCTGCTAAGTGGTAGAGGCAGTGCTCAAACCCAGATCCAGGACTCACTAACTCCGGGCTTTGTGCCTCCCACTGTTATTCCACACTGGACTCCCCATAAGTTGCCTGACGGAATTAGTGATATTTCCCCTGCCCTTTGAGTACAGCAGTGCTGGGTACCTGGTAAGCATGCAATCATTACTTATTTCTTCATTCATATATTGAAAAATATGTATCAAAATCTACTGTATATTAGGCACCACAATAGGTGATAGGATTCAATGGTGATGTAGGAAAGGTGGACTTAATTTAAATTTATTAATTTTTAAAAAGGCATCATGGGATTTTGTATCAAGGATCTCTGTATCTAGAAGATGCCAGACTCATGGAAGTTTTGTCCATTTTATTCCCTTTGCTCATCCATTCTTTCTTGTTTGAAGGAAGACTTATTTTTCTGTCTTATATCTCTGTCCTTTCCCCACTCTTGTTCCCCCTTCTCCAAAAATCCCAGCCCCCAAAACAGTCTACATGTTGTGAAAAAGATTTCTCAAACCGCAAGGGTGATGTAACATTAGGGCTGTGTTTTCTCTCTCACACACACAAAATATTGGACATGAGTGAGATTTTTAAAAATTGGTTTTTAAATGTGATGAAAAGAGTGTCCTTTTCACCAGAACAAAACAACCCTTAATGCTGAAGCCTCCTTCCTGATATGGTTGGCTTCCAAAGATGAAGAAATCTGTGCATTGGGCCACAGGCTACAGACAAAGTCTGAGGACAAAGAAAACCTGTGGACTGGAATGATCTTTGCTGTTTAGAATGAACTGGAGGCTCCCTTCAGGCTTTGGAGACTGCCGTTAAAAGATGTCGCTTATATTTCGATGGGCAGCAGCCCAGCAAGGCTCGGTTGCAATCCAGCTGATACAACAGGGTTTTTGCCATGGAAAGTGCTTGCATTAGAGCGTTTCTCAGCTAGTCACTAGCCATCAATTACTTAGGAGTCAGATCTTGGCCAGAGGCCCCCGTTCCACAAAGTATGTCATTCTATGTTCACAGAAATGGAGTTTACAGTCCTGCCACTAAATTAAAACTGGTGCTTCCAAATTAAAAGCAGACAGGACAGATGTGCAGGGAAGAAACGGAGACTCACATCTTTTGTGAATCAGCTAATCCTCGTGCCAGAACTTGAAATCAGCTTTTCCTGTAGAGGCCTCGACTACACCACACCTATGTAAGCTGCATTAAATGAGGTGGAATTAACATTTTACCAGATATTTCCTCTGCTCAGCCATCTGGACAAGGATAAAGAACTCAGTGAAGCCCAGAATCTCAAAGACTGCAACATGGGAACATGGAGCTAGCACCTGAGGGTGGCCACATCCAGCCTGTCCCCTCATGAGTAACATGAAGCCATTTAGGGCACCAGAGGTTGGGCGAAAAGCATGTGAACCAAGTATGCTGCTTCTAATGACGAAAGGTTCAAGTACGATCCCGAAACTCCAGTGTCTGCACTCCAAGGGAAAACGATGAAAAGTAAAGTTTTCACTGCTCTGCCTGCTCTGTTCATCAACTCATGATATAAATATTGGCTTTATTTTATAGGGCACTTATGATATTAAATTTGAAAACCTCAAATATGATCAGGCAACTTTGTGCCTAAATCCTTCAGTGGCTTCCCGTAGCCCTCATGATTAAGACCAGCATCCTTTATCAGGTCACTAAGGCACTCAGGGTCTGGTTTCCACCTCATCTAACACTGCTTCTCTCCTCAACTCTGTGCTGGAGACACATTGACTTTCTTTCCATTTCTCCTGCACACCATATTCTCTTCTGCTTCAAGCTGTTCCTTCCGCTGCAGAGCTTCTCCAGCCATCCTCTTTTATAACCTCTTTATTAAGAACAAATTCATATACACACAATTCACCCACTTAAAGTGGACTATTCAGTGGTTTCAAGCATATTCACAAAGTGGTACAAGCATCATCACATCTATTTCAAAACTTTTTGTCACCTCCAAAAGAAACCCCTTTACCTATTAGCTTTCACTTCCCATTTTCCCCCAACCCCAGGAAATCATTAATCTACTTTCCATCTCTCGTCTGCAGACATTTCAAACAAATGGGATTATTCAACATGTAGTGTTTTGTGTATGACTTATTTTACTTGTCATAATGTTTTCAAGGTTCATCCATGTTGTACTGTGGATCAGTATTTTGTTCTTAGTCATCAAGTAATATCCTGTTGTATGGATATACCACATTTAGTTTATCCATTCACAAGCTGATGGACATTTTAATTACTTCCACTTTTTGACTATTATGAACAATGCTGCTACAGGCATTCATGTACAAGCTTTTATGTGGATGTCTGTTTTCATTTATCTTGGGTTTGTACCTATGGATAGAATTGCTAGGTAATAAGGAAACTCTTATGTTTAACATTTTGAGACAACCACCATAATTTTGACTAACGTTACCTACCACTCATTCTTTGAGTTTCAACTGAAATGTAACTTCCTCACAAATGCATTCCTGTCCCTTCCACTTCCTCCTAAGGTTCCCTCTTAAGTGTCTCTCATAACATACTGTACGTTTTCCTTCATTGCTTAGCCTAGTTGGTTGTTACGTATTTAAGTACCTGATAATTTTATATATGTCTGTCTCTCCTTTTAGACTCTAAGTTAGATGGCCTCATAGCTCATGGCCATATCCCCTAAACTCTTACTAAGGCACTGTGGCACCCAGTCTTCAAAATGCCCTCCAAGGATTCCACTTCCTGGCATTTGTGCTTTTATGGATACCTTCCCCTGGGTGCAAACTTGTCTCAGTTTGTGATGACAAATAAAATAGAAGACTTGGGGACTGGGTCCTCTCTCTCTCTTTACTTGCTCTAGGGGAAGCCAGTGGTTAATTCATATGGACACTATATTGAGAGTCCCACTAGGCAAGGAGCTAAGGCCTTTTGCCAACAGCCATGTAAGTGAACCATCTCGGAAGTAGGTCCATCAGCCCCAGTCAAGCCTTCAGATGCCTGCAGCAAGAGTCCACATATTAATGGCAACCTCATTAGGGATCCTAAGCCAAAACCATGCACTAATTCCTTGAATTCCTGACTCATCGGCATGGTGAGATAATAAATGTTTGTTGTTTTAAATTACTACATTTTGAGGGTAGTTTGCTATACAGTAATAAAAATGAGCACAGTTATGCTGGCTGGAACATACTAGAAGCTAAATAACTGATGATGAATGAATGACTAAGTAAAGGCTTTGTAGAGATAAAGAGAGTAAAGGCTATGTTTATGAACACTTCCTAGAGGTTAACTGTTTGTATGGGCTGAATGTTTATGTCCCTTGCAAAATTTAAATATTGAAGCCCTAACCCTCAATGAGATTGTACTTGGAGGCAGAGCTTTTGGGAAGTAAGATGGTTAAGATTAAGTCATTATGGTGGGACCTTCATCAAAGATCAGTGCTCTTATAGGAAGAGGAAGGCAGAGATCTCTCTCCCCCATGTGCATGCACTGAGGAAAGACCATGTGAGCACACAGCTGGAATGCAGGTATCTACAAGCCAGAAAGCAACTCCCACCAGGAACCAAATATACCAGCAGCTTTATCTCAAACTTTCCAGCCTCTATAACCATGAGAAATAAATGCTGCTTAAACCACACAGTCTGTGACATTTTGTTACAGCATCTCAATGTGGCTATATGAAATTTACATCAGAAGCTCATTTAATGATCACATTAATCCTCAGTGGTACACACAATGACATGCATTTTACTGGTAAGGAAACTGAGGCCCCCAAAAATCTAGGAATCAAGAGGCAGTCCATGTGGTTCTTGATGGACCAAAGCATGAAAAACATCACACCATGCTCCCACCTTCAGGTGCACACAACTCACTCAACCATCCCAGGGAACCTCCAGAAGTTCCAGGACCTGAAGCAAGATGCAAGATGAAAGACCACCAACATGGAATCTTGCCATTTCGTTTTTAACTGTGTTGCTTAATTTAATTATTAATATCCATTTTAATTTTTTAATGTGAAATTCACATAACATTAAGTTAACCCCTTTAAAGTGCATGATTAAGTAGCATTTAGTACATTCACAATGTTGTATAACCATCATCTCTAATTAGTTCCAAGACATATTAATTTATTTTGGTCCTTGGTGCAGAGGGTTGAATTTTAGTGACACATCTTAGTTCAAGACATATCAATATCTTCATCAGGGCACAGCCCTTTCTTCAAGTCACTTATTTATGCCTACCCTTCATCCTTCATCCCAGGAGCTATGGCCCCAGCTACACTCACATGTCTAATGTCTACCTTCTTGTTTACCTGTGCTTTGTCTTATAAAACCCTCATGGCTTTCCCACTTTGATCTTTAATTTTCCCTCAACATTAAGAAAGTAACAGAGCTTTGCAATACATCTGTCTTAAGGAGGCAGCTTTGTTTTTGTAGAAAAAGTGCTAAATAAAGAGTCAAGGATCCTTTGTTCCAAACTGGAGGCCCACAGATGGTCACCCACAGGTCAAATCCAGCCTTCAACCTGTTTTATAAGTAAAGGTTATTGGAATACAACCATGCTTTTTATTTTTTTTAACATATTGTCTGTGGCTGTTTCCTTACCACAATGGCAGAGTTGAGTAGTTGTGACGGAGCCCCCAAGGCCCGCAAAGCCCAAAATATTTACTATCTTGCCCTTTACAGGAAAGGTTTGCCAAGCTGTGCTCTA
This sequence comes from Saimiri boliviensis, assembly GCF_048565385.1. Taxonomy (NCBI): domain Eukaryota; kingdom Metazoa; phylum Chordata; class Mammalia; order Primates; family Cebidae; genus Saimiri; species Saimiri boliviensis. The sequence goes on along the minus strand of NC_133468.1, from coordinate 23,889,894 downwards.
AACCACAGTCTGTCACCTATAATTCTTTGTATGATTAGACAAATCTATTCATCCCTGGGCCTTAATGAGTAATACATAAAATCAAGGCCACGATACTAAAACGATAGTTTTTTATTTCTCTCTTCTTTTAATCTTCTTTTTCTCTGTCTTATGTAGTAGAATACATTTTTAAAACAAAATATTTATGTGCAAATCTACAGCAGTAGCTTTTCTGGTAGAAGAAGATTGGGATCCTAGAATTCTGCCTGGCTAGCTTTAACCATCCCTGTCTCTCCATCAGCCTCTGAGGTGCTGTACCGATGCTGCAGGGCCATGAAGAACGCTGTGAGAAAGCCACCCAGCTCTTAGATGTCCCTTGCAAAATGTATGAATTGAATCCCTAACCCCCAGTATGATTGTACTTGGAGGTGGAGCCTTTGGCAAGTAAGAAGTCGGCTCCCTTTTGCAGCACCCTGTTGTTCTATGACAGTACGGAAAGTGATGCATTTTGGAATTAGGTCTAATTCCAACTCTGACATTTGCTGTGTGGCTTGAACCAGTCACTTTAACCTCTCTGATCCTCAGTGTACTCACTTGTTTGGGAAAATGGGGATAAATAGTCTGGACGTCACATACTGCTTGTAAGGACTAAAGACAGTTATTTCTGTAATACCTGGCATAGAAATCTGCATTCCGTGAATGGGCACTACAAAGGCTACAAAATAACTTTTGTGTTGGGGAATCCTGTGATGCTTTTTGGGGGGTGTGAACTCAGTTTGAATCTTCACTTTTTGGATACTGCCACTGAGGCTGGAAAGGTCAGCCTTTTTATTGGAATAGAAATCTGTAACTTATGTACTATGATTTGGGGACACTTCCAAATATTGACCCCTGCCTCCAAATGGCGTCTACCATGCCTGGCTGAATGCTTACACCCACCATTTGTAGTCAGTAGAGTATAAGCCGAGACAGCGTCTCTTTAGCCATAAAATTCCCAGACAGAAATAACAAGTTAAGCCATTGTCTTCGGCAAGGATTTAGCATGAATTAATCAATTTTTTCAGGTTTAAGCCTTTAAAGGAAAATGGCATAAATGAGGCTTAGAAAAGGCCCAAATGTGTAATGACTTCCAGAGAACAGACAGAACTTAACTTCAGAAGCCTCCCAAGAAGAATGGAAAGGCCTCTGGGTGGGGAGACACGCTGAGTTGAGACAGCCTCACCTGATCCAGGCTGTATGACTTGAGGCAGTCCCTTAACCTCTCTGGGCTTCCACTTGCTATCCAAAATTAAGGCCGATAAGACTGACTGGCCTCCAGAGTTATGGTGAGTGTGAATGCCTAGTCCTAGTCCTGGCACAAAGTGGGCGCTGGGTTAAGGCTTCCTGAGTGAATCAGTACAGCCTCACACTAGATACTATGAAAGTACTTGAACATCCAGAATGATCATGTAACCTTGAATCTGATAGAACACCAGAGTATGGAGCATCAGTGAACTGTGGATCCACCTAAAGGCACAGGAAAAGGAAAATGGGGCACAGAAAGGTAGGGAAATGTTGATAAAGGCGAGGGACAAACATAACTGCTAAGAGAACGGGACCTACCGCAGTCTGTGGTCTTGAACAGCCCGTGGTTAATCCAAGTCAGAATGGCATTGAATCATATCAGATGGGCACTGAGTCGAAAGTAGTAACTCTCACAAGAGACAACAGGCACTAACCATGTGCCAGCCACGGTGTACGCTCGCCATGCACATTGCCGTTTAATGCTTTCACAGCACAGTGTGATGTGAGCAGTTAGCCTAATTTACCATAAAGGCAGTTTCCTGTGCAGTGGGCTTTGGGTTCTCAAACTCACTGTGGCCGATGAACTATGAACAGGAGTCCTCATCTCTTTCTCTGCTGTGGTGAACTGGAACCAATCACTGTTGGTTGATTGACATAGTGATTCAGAAGAAGAAAGGATCCCAGATCCCCGAGTCTCCTGAAATAGGAGAAATTTCTCCACCTGCATGAGTGAGAAATAAACATTTATGGTGCTAGTCCACTGAGATGCCAAGGTTTATTTTTCACTGGAGAATAACATGGAACCCACCTGCCAAATACAGCAACTAACATTTATTTAGTGCTTGCTACTACTTGAAAAACTTTATGTATATTTTAAATTTCATTTCATCCTCACTCTCATTTTACAGGTAAAGAAGTGAGTAAATTATCTGAGACTGTGAGAATATACAGGATATACCAAGCAGAGCTGCCTTCTGAACCACAATACTAAGCTCCTTTCTTTTCTTTTTTCCCTCCGCTTCCCTCCCCTCCTCTCTTCTTTCAGTGGAGTCTTGCTCTGGTCTCTCGCCAGGTTGGAGAACAATGGCGCAATCACAGCTTACTGCAACCTCTGCCTCCTAGGTTCAAGCAATTCTCCTGCCTCAACCTCCAGCGTAACTGGTTAAGCTGCCTTCTTTTTTTTTTTTTTGAGACGGAGTTTCGCTCTTGTTACCCAGGCTGGAGGGCAATGGCGCGATCTCGGCTCACCGCAACCTCCGCCTCCCGGGTTCAGGCAATTCTCCTGCCTCAGCCTCCTGAGTAGCTGGGATTACAGGCACACGCCACCATGCCCAGCTAATTTTTTTGTATTTTTAGTAGAGACGGGGTTTCACCATGTTGACCAGGATGGTCTCGATCTCTTGACCTCATGATCCGCCCGCCTCGGCCTCCCAAAGTGCTGGGATTACAGGCTTGAGCCACCGCGCCCGGCCAGCTGCCTTCTTATAGAAGGAAAAGTTAAGGAGTTAAGGGACTTGCCTATAATCACAGAATTCGGGAAGGGCAGGGCCATTATTCAAAACCAGGTTTATTTGGTTTTACATTATGGGAAAGTTGCAGCTCTTTTGTATTCTCTTCTTTGCAGTTTTGGTCCAGTGGGTCCACTCACTGTCCAGCATGCAAGACGTGAAAACATTGCAGAAGTTGAGAGGAGGTGTTTCCAGCCGCCGCATCAATGTAGGAGTAGGCAAGGGCTGTCTGGCTTGTCTTGTGCTCAAATTCTGTGGAGGCCGCAGGTGCTCTGGCCTGACAGTAAGACAGCCCCTCTTCTCGGCAGCACTTCCCCACCGTGAAGCTTCTCTGAGCCGGGCTTGCAAAGCTCAGCAACACCGTCATGGGCGGTCCCTGGAGAGGCAGTGAGTCTTGCTATCGACAGGCGTATTGACTTTCAAAACCACAGTGTTTGAGCCTCAGGGCACTCTTTGACTCGTATTTCCTTTTTCAGTGTATAATGCCGCAAAGGTCCAGAGAGACAATGGGAAAGGCAGGCACAGTTCTGCCCAAATGTGTAATAAGGAGTGGCTCAGAGGGAAAGAAATGAAAGAAATGGTAGTAGTAGCTAACATTCCGAGGGCACATGTGCCAGGCACCGTTAAGCTGCTCTGTGGGCATAATATCATGGAATTCTCTATGCCAAGAGATGAGTATTACTTGATTTTGCAGGGCAGAAAATTGGGATTCAGAGAGATCATGTGACTTACCCAAAGTCATTCATCTAGGAGTTAGAATGATACTGGGTTCCTCTGGAACTAGGAATCTTAATTTGTTTGGCTCCTTCAATGTTAATTTGCTTTATAAATGTTTTTCCATATAGGTTCACTTGACAGTTTTGCTGGAACAAATAGTCCATTGGGGCTCTTACTTTGCAAAGAGCATTTATAAATGTTAATATATTTAATCCTCATGAGAGCTTCGTGAGGCAGGCAGGGCATACTGGATTTCATATTTAAGGACACTGAGACACAGAGAAGTGAGGAGTTCATCCCAGGTTAGGCAAGGTGAGGCAAAATCTAAAATCCATGTGTCTGCAACCTGGTTGGATATCTTCCCAAGAGTTCCATAGCTCTCTTCTTGGAAGCCCAGGATTGCTAAGGGGCCAGGAGTATCGGCTTAGACATTAGAACCGTCTTTGCTTTGCATCCTGGCTCCACAGCTCGAGCGCTCTGTGACTTGTAATGTATGAAGTCCTTCTGAGTTGAGGTGTCCTTGGCCTAAAATTGAGATGAATAACAGTAACATCTACTTCATGGGTATTACAGGGATTCAGTGTAAGTCCATGTGCTTGGAGGATAGAAGCGGTTGTTTTTCTTATACTATAGAGTAGGTGTCCCCAAACTTTTTACACAAGGGGCCAGTTCACTGTCCCTCAGACCGTTGGAGGGCCGCCACATACTGTGCTCCTCTCACTGACCACCAATGAAAGAGGTGCCCCTTCCTGAAGTGCGGCGGGGGACCGGATAAATGGCCTCAGGGGGCCGCATGTGGCCCGTGGCCGTAGTTTGGGGACACCTGCTATAGAGTCTCTTCATCTGATTGTTTCTGCCTAAGAACAATCAAATTGAAAGAAACTCCTCATGACTATGATAGAGCCTGAGACTCCTACCAGCTTGTGTGTGTTTCATCCTTTGAGATTTCCAGGGAGCCGAACTGTGCCCAGTGCCAGTTTTGTGAATTCAATGGAAAAGAATGCCCCTCAGTCCCCACTCCACTGGCTTCTGGACTTCCAGGAGGAGATGCTGGGTTAGAGCTGAATGAAAGACTCTACCCATGGATGGCTCCACAGTCTCCACAATCCTGGGAGCTGCTTTCCTGATAACAGTGTTATTCTCTTTGGTCTTCTGGGAGTCCCACCAGCATCATTAATCAAAGCACCACGTTGCTTACTCGCACTGAAGTATCCTCACCGCCTCATCAATCATAAAAGCAGCAAAGGGTATACTTTGGATTTCTAAGGAAAGCTCCAGACAGCACCAAAAGAAAAAAAACATTGTGTGGGGATGGGGGAGCTTAATTATCAGCTGGTCCTTGGCTCATCACTCACGCTGGAAATGTCTTTACAGCTTTATTTGGGTTGTGTCTCTTTTTAAATCCCAGTAAACAGCCGTTACGCTAAAAACCCTCATTGCTCGGCACAGGGAGCCCCACTGGTTTTCAAGCTATTATTTTAATAAGGCCTATTTTACAATTAAGGCACCATGGGCTTTAAATTACATATAAAATAAAATGTGGAAATTGAAGCATTAAGTGTGTGACTGTCGTTAGAGAAACAGCAGCCGTTCTGTGTGGTAAAATGCTGTCTGGTGTCAGAGGAATAGAACAGAAGGCTGGGGGTATGTGCCACCATGATAAAAACAAAACCAAACGAAACACACCCGCAATACACGCACGCCCCATCCGAAAGGCCTGTTCACTCTTCTCCGGTGAAGACTGGGGTCATGTCTAAATGGAGCTAAATAAAAACGATCGCAATAAGATTACAGCTAATATTATTAATAGTAAGAGCAGCTAACATTTTTTTGAGCACTTGCTACATGCCAAGCACCAGCTGAGAGTTTTCTCTTGCACTGTCATCATCCCTCCAAATTCAAGGAGGTGCCATTCTTGTCCCCATGATAAAGAAGGAAATGGAGGCTCAGAGAGGAGGCCACTGGCCAGAGGTCTCCCTGCTGGCTGGGGGCAGAGCTAGAGCTAAACTCAGGCCCATGTGAATCCAAACCCTATATTTGTAGGCACTCTGCCTGGAGGCCAAACCCTTACTTTAATCAACAAATATTTTTTTGCTGGGCACTGGGCTGTCCAGTCTGCAAAGGAAACGGCCATGGCCATGCCTCGTGGTGTTTACAGTCTAGCAGGAGGTTCAAGGGATAACAGGTAAACAGTTGCATGGATTTGTGACTATGGGCTGGGTAAGAGTTAGGAAAACAGCAAGCAGGATGTGGTGAGGGAGAATAAGGGGGTAAAGGGGCTCTGCTGAATTGGGGTGGCCAGGAAAGGCCTCACTGAGGAGGTGATGTTGAAGCCAAAGGAGAAGAGTGAGGAAGGAGGAGTCCACTGTGAGATGAACGGCAGGCACTGCAGCCTGGCAGAGGGAAAGCCACTGGTGCCTGGAAGGGAGACAGGGGAGATTGGAGGATAGTGAGTGAGAGAGAAGAGAACTAAATGAGGCTGCAGAGGAAAGCAAGCACCAGGGAAACCACCTTATGACCACACTAAGGAACCTGCTTTATTCTACGACTTAGGAAAGCATGAGCTGAGGGTGACTCGTGCTCCAATTTTAAGCAAATTACCTGGACTGCTTGAGGGAATGGATTGGAAGTGAACAAGAGTGAAAACAGGGAGACAGTCAGGAGCTTCTTAACAGTAGCCAAGGAGGGCAAAAAGGTTTGGCAATAGACATGGAGACTAGATGCATTCAAGGTATATTTTGGGCCTGTAATTCCAGCACTTTGGGAAGCCGAGGCAGGTGCCTCACCTGTCAGGAGTTCGAGACCAGCCTGACCAACATGGTGAAACCTTGTCTCTATTAAAAATACAAAAATTAACAGGTGTGATGGTGGGTGCTTGTAACCCCAGCTACTCAGGAGGCTGAAGCGGGAGAATTGCTTGAACCTGGGAGGCAGAGGTTGCAGTGAGCCAACATCATGCCATTGTACTCCAGTCTGGCCAACAAGAGCAAAATTCTGTTTAAAAAACAAAACAAAACAAAACAAAAAACCATGTATTTTGGAGCTAGAAATAACCAGGTCATTGTTAAGCATTTGGTCCCCGCAGGTTTCCAGCAGACACTCTGTGTTGTATGCTCACCTTGTCTTTTTGTCTTTGTCCTTCAAGAGAAGGTTCTATTTGCTTCCTTAAGCAAGGCTCTGTGTTTCAAACTGTTCCACCCTGTCTTCCTGGAATGTCCGTAAGTTTATCAAAGTACTTCACTAGTCTTGCCAGCCAGCTCCTCCACCCTCCTGTAAAAAATAATATCTATATTTGTATTGAGCTACCACTGACTTCCCTCACACTCCCCATGATTGGCATTTACATCCAGAAGACTCAAAAAGGTTTGGAGGATTATTCCACATGTAAATGCACCATATGCAAACCAGACCCATCTGCCTCTGTAGGCAGCTGTCAATGGAGGGTGTGCCAGAAACACTTACTTGCCTTTACAGAACATCACAGCCCCACCGGCAGGAAGTCTTTAGGGAAAAGACCTGGGAGAGACCTAGAGGGGCTGCATCTGCCCCGGTGGCCATGGATACTTGGTGGCAAGTCTTTGTTCTCCCTCAGAAGGTGAATCTCCTCTAACAGGAACAGAGGGTGTGACCAGCTGTGTCACAGACTTGGAGGTTTTTCATTTTTTGTCCACAAAGTCTTGCTCCTGGGTGGTACTGAGTCAAATTCATTAACATCCATCTAACAGCTGCTCAGTGGCTTATGGAACATGACTGCAGCTTCATGGTCTGAGTCCCAGTTTGGCCCTTCACAGCTGGAAATCTCCTTGGCAACCACAACAGAGATCCTGGGATGGAGTGAAAGGCCTTCTGAAAGGCGTGGGGCTTCTGAACTCGGCTTGCATCTCAGGCCAACAGGAAAGGTGCAGAGGCCAGCCTTGGCCGAGCAGGGCCTAGGGCCTTAAGAAAGATGCTCAGCGTAGGTCTCTCCCACTGCTCCTTGGAACTATATTGGGAAGAATCTAAGTGGAAATATCTATTCGGTTTGTCAGGCCCACCCTGTGTAGACTGTATCCTCCATTTTCTCAGAACTGATTTTCCCACCCCCTTGATTCACGTGCTTCCTGTGGGAGAAGCCATGTTTTTGCAATTTGACCTCTCTTCTGGCTTCAGGTAGTAAAAGACCAATCAGACTCCCTCCTCTAGGAGAGTAGAACTGAGATTAAGGTCTCAGTGGGGCTTGTCTCCTGAGTAAAGGAAATGAAATTCTGCTAGCTGGAAAAGACCAAGTTTTCCTGAGATTTGGGGTTTGTCTATTGTGACAAGTAGCATAAACTCTAAATGTCAGTGGCTTAATACTGTAAAAGTGTATTTCACATTCATGCTTATAGGAATGCCACACGAACACATGACCACCAGCTTGTCATAGCAAGGGAAGAGAGGGTCACAGGGGATGTTTTTAAGGGCCAGGCTGTATGTCACTTTCATGTGCATTCTAAGTGGCCAGAATTAAATTAGATAGCTCAAACGTAACTATAAGAGGAGTAAGAAAATTAAGTCTTTCTGTGTGCCCAGGAAGAGGGTGTTTAGAGCATGCTGTATTGCTTCATCACATACATGAAACTACAAACAAGGAAAATCAGTCCCCAAAGAGAAAAGGAAGTGAAATAGGCACATGCTACAAACAGCATCCCTACAATAAACTCCCACTGTGGTCTGAGTTAGTTCAAGGGGGTTCTCCGTATTTGCAAACAAAGAGTAGTGTACAAATACAACCTTCAGCACCCACTGTGTGATGACTCTTTAAAAGACTTGAAGAGAACACCGCTCAGAGTCAAGCCCAACTCCTCACCATGATCAGAAGGTTAAGTTCTACATGCTTACAACTCTACACGCATAAATAGTCTTGAGGAGGACACAGGTGTCCTGGTGCTGTGGTCTGTTGGCTGCGGTTTAACGATGAAACTTTTCATACCACCACCTGAGAGATTACTCTTCAAGCAGTTATGATTCTTTTTAGAATGGGTATATGCCCTCTTGCAACAGTCACGATCTGTTGCATTTCACACAAAGGGCGTAGAGCATGGGGGAGGCTCCAGTCTAAGAGCGGAGCAAGGAAGACAAGTGAACAATTAGTACCAGAGCAGTTCTATATGCAAAGAAATAGGTGGCATCTGGGGGCTGTGATCTCAGTGGTTAAAGGAGAATCTTGAGCCCCTAAATGTTCCTCCTACTCCTACTGCTCATCTCATCCTAGGAACTTCATTGATTCTCCTGGCTTAAGTCTACAAATCTCCCTTACCTCGTATCTTCCCTCAACATTCCAAAGCTGCCGATCCCTGCCAAACTCTCCAGATTCACTCCAATCTGTCTTTTTGTGCTCTGCTATACCCTTCCCTCTGCTTGAAATATCCTTGGACTTCTCTTCCTTCTGGAAAATTCTCCTCACTTTCCTCTACCCACTGCAGAGCCTTTTCTGTGCAGCCAAAGGTGGTCACTCCTTCCTCTCTAGCACCATCACCTCCATTCCTGCTCCACCGAGTAATTATTTGCTCCTCAGCTGGCCCCTGCGTCCCTGTCCAGCCCCCTCAAATTTCAACATGGGAACTCCTTTAAAATAGAATTTCTTCTGATTTGTATTTAAACTCCTATGGAATTGTCTATTATCTGACACAGTAAGTGTTCAGAAAATCATTAACTAAATAAAGAAATAAGCAAATGAATGAATGAATAAATGAATTTATAAAAATAGTGATCTCTAGGAAAGATAACCAATCATGCCCCAGCAAATATGTAAGTACTGATCCATTTATTTGAGCTTTAGGGTGAACGAGGATGGAAATGCTGGAGGTATTTCTTCTCTAGGATTTCCCTGTGGAGTTCTCAGGTCCTCCTCTGGACCTTCCAAATAGGATTTCTCCCATATGAATTTTCTTTCCTCTATCTTGGAGTGTAGTTTACTTCTGTCTCTTGCTCCCAAACTTGCATACACAAACTCACTGACATGCTTACCAGTATCAGAATATGAGTTCCACTGGGGAAGGGGCCAAGCTTGTCATGCCCATCAGCATTCCCAGTGCCCAGAACAGTATCTGGGCACATAGTAGGTACTCAATAAATACTTGTTAAATCAAGGAAGGAATCAAGAAATCAACCAATATGTAAAAGCATAAAGGCCTTCCTGTTAATTTGTTATTGAGTTTTAGGAAGCAGTCTGGGTTTTAAATAGCATTTCTTTCCTGTTATAAGATGATGAATTGGTTTTATCTCATTTTAAAACTCTGATCAAGTGGCAGGGGCTAGCTGGAACACTCTAATGAGAAGGGTTCAAATTGGGATCAGCAGAAAAAAAGGACCATGATTGATTAGTAATGTTTGTCATGGCAAAGGTAGAGAAAGTGGTCATGCATCCCTGAACTAGAGAAAATTTTAGGGTAATACACAAGTAATACTTGTTCCTGTAGTTCTAGACATAGACATCAGTGCAGAGTGGCAAAATCTAAAGGAGAGCTGGAAGCATGAGAATGCCTATAGCACCCAGGTGAATTTTTTTAATGGTAAGAGGTGTTTAAATTGATCTAAAAACTCTCAGTGAAATGTGTAAATAAATTCCATAATCAATTTAAATTGCCAAAGCACCAAAATATGAAACTGCAAAAAACTATTCATCCAGCCAGAGCATACACAGACTGCCACAGTTGTCTGGATATCTTGGAAAAAATCACCTTCAGATTCTCCATAGTCGTCACGAGTGCCATTAATCAAATATTTCTAGCATCTTTTCTGTTGGGTACACAGTAAGATTGCATCTTTCCTGGCTCCTTGAAGTTGGACGTGATCATAAAATTTGCATTGGCCAATGAGATGTGAGCGAAGGTGAGCTGGGTCCCTCCACTCACATCTCATTGGCCAGTGCAAATCTTATGATCAAATCCAGCTTCAAAAATAAAAATTCTGCACCCCTTGTTTAAAAGCTGTTGAGGCTTTCGAAATGGCAATAGCACAGCACTGAATAAATGGTAAGACACTTCCAAACACAGAGCCCTGCACAGCTGCACAGGTCACACACTCAGGGTCCCCTTTGGGCAAAAGCCATTAAGAGCCAATGCATGATTTGCTCTTGTTCTTTCCACCTCCCACAGAAACAGGCAAAGCTCCAGGCAGTAAGGGCTTCTTCAGCCTGAATCTCTGACTGAGGACAGGTTGGAGCAGAGCAGGGTCCCCAGATGATCTGCCGTGGTCACGTAGCATGAATGAGAATAAAACCTTTGCTGACATTTTTAAGCCACTGAAATGTGTGGGATGTTTATTACTACCATATGATTGAGCCTGTCCTGCCTGATGCGTTCTCCAAGTTGGGAATTATGATATGTCACAGCACAAGGAAGAGAGAAGACTAGTCGCTCAGGACCAGTTACTTGGTTAAAGACCTCTTTCTGTAAACTGTGGCTTCTGTTCATCTGAAATATTTAAGGAGAGAATCAATAGACAGAGAAATGAAAGCTCTGCCTCCCACTGCTCCTCATCATGAACCTGTGCTCCAGCAGAACAAAGCGAGGCCCTGTTCCTGATGAGCACCCTCTGGTTTTCTTGGTTTATGCCTTTGTTTCTACTGTCCTCTCTCTTTAGAAACCTTTCCTTCACCTTGTCTCCAATTCACTCTTATCTCCCAAGGAGCAGCTACAATGCCAACTTCTCCAAATCCATCTTCCTGCCAGCTAGGAGGGCTGTCTCCCTCTTCTGAACTCTGAAAGTACCTTTTCAGTGTCCTTATTACATTTTTCACTGTCTACCATAAAGGTTGGTTGAATGCTTATAGGAAAGAGTCACGGGAGGGAGAAAAAGAGGAGTTGGAAGCAAATTCGGGGAATCACAGGCAGCTGTGTGGAAATAACATTTCCCAGTTTGGAAAGCTGGTCTTTGCCTCTGTTTTGTATATTTTGGGCCTTCTCTACAAGCTACTCCTTATTCTTGTCATCTTTTATGGTCTGTGTCACATTTCCTGTGCCCTAGTTGCTTCCTCTCAACTATGCCTTCTGATCAATTATGACGTATCCTTTGTTCACATAGATGTATCCCTGCTGACAGGTAAGGAAACCTATGATTCCTCCTGATTAACATAATACATACTTCTTTGTCTCTTAGTAGCTGATATGGTTTGGCTCTGTGTCCTCACCCAAATCTCATGCCAAGTTGCAATTTCCACGTGTTGGGGAAGGGACCTGGTAGGAGGTGATGGGATCATGGAGGTGGTTTCCCCCATGCCATTCTCATGATAATGAGTGAGTTTTCACATGATCTGATGGTTTAAAAGTGCATGGCAGAGCTCCGCTTGCTTGCTCTCTCCTGCTCTACCATGGGAAAATGTGTCTTGCTTTCCCTTCACCGGCAGTCATAGTTGTAAGTTTCCTGAGGCCTCCTCAGCCACACCAAATTGTGAGTCAATTAACCCTCTTTTCTTCATAAATTACCCAGTCTCAGGTAGCTCTTTACAGCCGTGCGAAAGCAGGCTAATAGAGTAAGTCATGGTGCCTCTTGATGGAAATTCTAGGTCTCCAGGAGGTACAATTTGAAAAATCATAACCTCAGCTCTTTCAGTGGTCCTTTTGAAAGACACAAACCAATTTGTGGAACCTGGTAGAAAATAAAAATTCTGGGCCCCTTGTTTAAACGTTATTGAGAATTTCAAAATGGCAATAGCAGAGCACTGAATAAAGGGCAAGACACTTCCAACCACAGAGCCCTGCGCAGCTGCACAGGACGCACACTCGGGAAGCTGACCCTGATGTGTAATGTGGGAGTTCTCAATGCCTTCAAATCATACAACATAGGTGACAGGGAGTTCCAGTTATATACTAGAACCTCTCTAAACCGGTGATGCCACCATTTCCCTCCTCCTGTCTACTAGGCATGTCCAACACTGACTTCCAGGAATCAACTATCTAAGGAGTCTGACAACCTTCAGGAATGTTGCCTGCTGAGTCTTTGTTCTCTGCAGAGAAAATGGATGCATTCCAGCATCAAAGTAGCAGCTTCACACAGCTTCACTCCAACCACCCTTCAAGATGCCAAGGAAGAGTTTTGATTTGCTCTCATTTTCCTTTAACTAATGCGTTCGTCTACTAGACGAATTACCTATTTCTTGATGGAGTTGAAAGTCGGCCCACATCTTCTAAGAACTGTGGTATGATAGCCTGGGAGTATATTTTATCTTAAAAAAAAAAACCTTTTTTCTATCAAAATCAAAGGGAGGTTGAGAATACTTTTAGCTTATGTTGTCTAACTCCTTTACAGTTCAATTTTACATCAAGGAAACGGAGAAACTGTGGAATGTCCTCCAGTAGGGCAGGCCAGCAGGAGTTCCCAGCATGGATCTGAGATGCTCTGTGATCCACTCACGGCATTCAGAGAGTACACCACACACAGGGGGGGACTTCTCCTGCTTGAAATTCTAGGAAACACCAAAAGTTTGCTACGAGGACCTGGAAGTCAGATTGTTATGGCCCTTGCCCAACCTTTGACAAACGAAGTCAGTAAGTTTGGTAAGTGAGAGCACAGAACAGGTAAAATCAAGGTGGTGGCTTCAATGCCAGGCAGCCAGAGCCATGATGCTGTAGTTGGCTGTCTTCTTTGTTCACAGTTTATGTCTGTGGTGATTAGAGCAGGCTGCCTTCTGATGGACTGGTACCCACCACATGTCAGTTGTTAAGTTTTGTTTACTATCATCCCTGGAACAAATCAGATGCCCACTTTTATTCTGGTGTCTCACAAATGCGGGGCAGTGGTGTGGTGGAGACAGCTCACACAACCCTTCCTAACCCCCATTTCACTAATGTAAAATTGGTAGCCTGGAATCAATTGCAGTGGGAGTTTTTACACCACACAAATTAGCACTCTATAGATAAGGGCTTTTTGTTTTCAGAGTCGGTTGATCAGATCACTCATATTTTAGATGGGTGATAGATAAGTGAACCATTGGTTAATCATTCATCCATTATTTCACCCATAATGCAGTCAAAAACACTGCTATATAATTTATCTCCAAAATTGGGATGTTTTCAAGAGTAAAAGGACATGCTATTAAAAATTACAGCAGAACATCCCAGAGTAAATGGAGACTGTCTTAAGCAAACTAGAATGTATTGCCACTATATTATATTGCCTCTAGGCAACTGTGCTTGTTTTTGGGGACAAAACAGTCATTATGAGAGACGTGATCTCTACCCTTCTGACATTACAGCCTACTGGGTTAGACAGATCAATCAATAAACAGCCTTATTGACTGATTCGTTTCCCATGCATAATATCAAAGGTTTAAATCAAATGCTGCAAGAACAGTTATGTAAAAACAGTTTTTATCTTAATGAACTCTCTTCAAGAAATTGTGAGTCATGACTCTACAAGCAATTTGACTATCTTAAAAAACAAATAACATAAATGCTAACATGTTCAAAGTGGTCACTGTGAGAGGTAGTGTGTGTAACCCAGTGAGGCTGCCATTGCTAGACCATTTGAGTCTCGAGTATATTTTGAATAGCTTTGATTGCAGCCAGTTTTCATCCTTGCAGCGGAAATTTAACTTCTGAAATGGATCAAAAGTCATTTGGCATTAAGTGTGAGGAAGAAAGAGAGTAACTAAGCTGGGCAGAACATTTTGGTGTAAGTCAGGGTGAAATCATAGGTCATGAGATGAAGTTTCCTCTGTGGTTAGCTAACGTGGCTCTGCTATTAGACACTCCCAAGAAACATTGTAAAGTTATATACAATTCATCTGGATCGGTATTTCTAATGCTCAAAATAATCCCAACAGCTTTTGGCCACATCTTATACAGTACAGGTATAAGGAAGGAAAACAAGGCCACAGTGGAATGAAGAATTTTGGTGATCTAACATTTATGTCACAGATTTGCAAAAAGCTTACTGACATATATATTGGTATATATAATATTTTATAAAATATTATATAAAGCTATTATATAATATATAAAGCTATTATATAAAGCTTACTGAAATACATGTATAAAAGATTACTTAAATATATATATAGCTATAAAGCATACTGAAATATAAATATATATTTCAATCTACTGCAAGCATTGGTGTAGCCAGTCAAAAGACATACAGATGGTTAATCTTAAAGTGTGCTACAGAGAGAGAGTACTTGCTGGTTTACTGATCTTTAGATGGTGCTACTTCTCACACAAGTTCTTACTGGTGGAAACTGAGCTCAAATCCAGGTCCTGTCCTACATTCATTTACCCAACACAGAATGATGGAGCTGCAAATATGTCTCGGGCTGAGCTCTGGGCCTTGAGCCCAGGGCAGCAAGGAAAAGCCATAAGATTCCCATTCCTGTGCAAGCCTCAGCCTAGCAGGGGGAGATAGACTTTGATCAAATAACAAACAAAAGGATGTTTTTAAACTGCTGTGCTAATGCCATAAAAGGAAAGTATAGGACTCTGTAAAGAGGATAACCTTGAGGAAGTAGGGTTCAAGCCAGGACATAAGGGATTAACTGCTCAAAGACAGGGAACAAACTAGTGCGAGGAGAGAACAGCTTGCAGAAACTTAGAGGCTCACATTAGGATCAGAGAATCTGTCAATTTCAGAAATTACATGGCCAAACTCCTGTTTGGGTAAATAAGGAAAGTGAAAAGGGCAGGTCTAGAGACCAGATGTCTTGACTTACATCTAATTCAAGGTGTTTCTCAGCACCCACCCATCTCTCCTTGAATTCCAAATGTATCTAGAGCATGTAGAGAACCTTACAGCTGGAGCAGTCAACAGGGTGTTGCTTTTGAGGTTAGCGTCTGGGTCTTGTATACACACACGAGCGCCCACACAAACTCAAACACACATGCATGTATGCAATTATGTGCACACACAAAGACATACATATATTCAGACAAACATGTATACACACAAACACACGTGTTTATTATATGCAGGCATGCATGCACATACAAATACACACCTTGATATATTTTTTGTTGATGAAAATGGCTCTTTTTCCAGTTGATACTGAGCAGCAAGATAGAATAGCAGAAAGAACACTAAATTCTAGTCCTAACCTTATGCATACAAGTCACTACATCATTTCATACCTCTGTTTCTTTACCTGGAAGATAGAGACAAATCTTCTGGTCTAAATAATGCATTGGGTTGTTGTGAGGTGCCAATCAGATAGCTAATATGAAGTTGTTTAATGTACATAATACAGTATTGCATTGCTATTAACCAGTCAGAAAATTAAGTGGTGGTTTGGAAAGGTCTCCTGTTTGGTGTCTACGATTTTGCCTCCTTTTTGCCTGTTAATCTGGACATTCTTCACCTCTGCATAGTTACTCGGTGCAGGCTCCAGAGATCTAACAGCAAAAGAACTGCCCCACCAGGCCAGGATCAATGCCCTTGCAAGTAGGGTTCAGGGTCATGAGCTGTGGAATCGGAAAAACCCAGCTCATGTCTTCAGCTCCATTACTTTCCAGCTTTGTTGCCCCTAGGGAAGGCTACTTAATCTCCCTGAGCCCCAGTTTTCTCATTTGTAAAATGTGAACTCTAATTTTTCTTTCATAGACTTATGAGACATAGGACATAGAGGCTATTTTTGGAAGCCCTGGGGTCCTGTCTGGTACACAAGAAGCCTCAGGAGGATGCATTTGGCAAGTCAGTGCTTTGCTTCGAGTATTGGCCCCCAACATTGCCAAACATCCAGACGTCCTGTGCATCCGTTGCACCATCGTGAGTCTGTCATTCTATGAACTTTAGAAAGTCTTTCAGAGAAACAATTTGTATTTTCAGCCTGTTCCATGTTTTGAAGTTGATTCCGTTATTTATTCATTCAACGAATGTTTATTGATCATCTCTACGTGTCAGACACCACTCTAGGTACTTGATATACATCATAAATAAGATAAATGAAAACATCACTCTAGTGGAGGCAGAAAGAGAATAAACAGGAAACATAACATATTAGTAAATTCTATAAGTGATCAGGGATGTGGGGAATGTCAAGGGTGGGGTGGTAGATGTTTCTTTACAAGGGGTCATCAGCATAGGTCTAATTGCAAAAAGATCATTTCAGTAAAGATTTGGGTGGAGGGGGCTGGCAAGAGAATGAGCCTGTGGCTATCTTCAGAGTGGGGTGGGGAGAGAACATTCCAGGCAGAGGGAACAGGAGCATGGATGACATGCAGGAAGAACAACAAGGAAGCCCGTGATATTGGAACACAGTGAGCAAGGGGTAAAGTGGATGGAAAGGGGGCCAAAGAGTAAACAAAAAGCCAGAATATTTAGGGTTTTATAGGCATTACTTAAGACTCTGGATTTTGCCCTGAATTTATTGATTTGACAAGTATGTATCAGGTGTCTGCTTCACAGGTAGCCAAGTATTAGAATACATGGTGAGCAGGAAAAAAGAAATAATAATGTCTTGATCCCTTTTCTGTTAAAACTAGTGGGAAATCAAAGATATCTGTTAATTCACCACCTCTTTTGTTTATCTATTGAACATGGAGAGTCCATGCTTTAATGGTTGTCAGGACATAAAAGTGAGACAAGCCAGAGAGGGTCTTTAACCCCATGGAGCTTTCAGTCTAACTCAGGGTCTCTCCATTTTGGCATGACTAACATTTTGGGCCATTTAATCCTTTGTTGTTGGGGACTGTCCTGTGCATTGTAAAAAGTTTAGTGGCACCCCTGGCATCTACTCACTAGATGCTGGTAACACATCTTCCAGTTGTGACAATCGAAAGTGTCTCTAGACATTATGAATATCCCTGAGTAGGGATAAGCAGAGTCATTCCAGGAGAATCACTGCTCTAACTGAAAAGGTGTTAGTGTACTTTCGTCATTGTTTTCGGCTGTTAACACCTCAACTGTTTTGTTTTTGTTATTTTGGGCTCCTCCAGCTGTGAGATTTCAAGGCAGGCAGAGTCCACTTCTATTATGAATTGGATGTTTGCATCCTCCCCCAAATGTATATTGAAGTGCTAGCCCCTAATATCGTGGTATTTGGAGGCAGCATTTTTAGGAGGTGTTTGGGTTTAGAGGAGGTCATGAGGCTGGGGCCCCCATAATAGCATTGGTATCCTTATAAGGAAAAGAAGACAGACCAGAACACCCATACACACTCCTGTTTTTCTCCATCTTTCTCTTTGCCATGGAAGAACACATGGAGAAGACAGCCAGCGGCCAGCCAGGAGCAGGGACAAGGCCTTTACTAATCTTGGACTTTCCAGCCTCTAGACCTGTGTGGAATAAATGTCTGTTGTTTAAGCCACCCAGACTATGATACTTTGTTATGGCAGCCTGAGCTGACAAATATTATACAACCTCCTTCTATTGCATCTAAAAATGCCAGAAACTTGCTTTCAAGATGCCACTGACAGTAAGGGCATAGGCATAAGCTCTGACAATCATGTGTATCCACTCCTGGCTTTGTATCCAAAGGCAGAACTGCAGAAAAGCAGGGTCTTTGGAAAGTTATTTGGCGGTGATACTGGGATGGCAAGATGTAATTTCGAAAGAAGGAAAAAATAGAAAATGATGGTCCTCAGGACAGCCTGATCTAGAGATAAACAAGTTCCAGCATCAAGCACCTCACTTCCAGAGCAAACCCTGTCCTATTGACACCATTTTATGACAGAATGGGGTCTTTCTCCAAGATAATAGGTTTTTATTTTTTCTTTTTTGAGACTGAGTCTTTATTGCCCAGGATGGAATGCAATGGCTCGATCTTGGCTCACTGCAACCTCCACCTCCCAGGTTCAAGTGATTCTCCTGCCTCAGCTTCCCAAATAGCTGGGACTGAAGCACACGCCACCACACCTGGCTAGTTTTTATATTTTTGGTAGAGACAAAGTGTCACCATGTTGGCCAGGCTGGTCTCGAACTCATGACTTCAAGTGATCAGCAACCTTGATCTTTCAAAGTGCTGCAATTAAAAGCGTGAATCATCATGCCTGGCCTCCAGATAATAATTTCTGAACTTGGTATTCTCTGGTATTTTATTCTATAGTCTTTCAATAAATTCTTTCTCTGCCTAAGTCAGCCCAATTCAGTTTCTGTTGTTTGCCCTCAAGAACATTTCCTGAGACAAAACATAGGACATTGCACAGACAATAACTTATTTCTGAAGATAGAGACTGAAAGGGAGTTGTCAACTACAATGTGGCCATAATGAGCTATTACTGAATAGTTACCAGTTGAGTGTTTTTGTACAATTTGGTATTTTGGCATCCTGCCCTTATGGCCTTTGGGCTTTTTAAAAAGAGTAAACACTCAAAAGCCTGAAGATCTAAGACACTGCCTCAGGTCTTTCCTGTAAAGAGACTAATAACTGGGGCTGGGGGTAGGGTGGGAAGTTGAACTACGTATGGGGTCTTGGGTTGTAGACTGAAGCTTTGGAGAGCTGCACTGAATACCATCCTTCCTGTCCCCAAACTTACCTTTAATACAGAGTGATGCAAGTGATATTTCACTAGATTGTTCTGGTGGTTTGGCTTGAACCATTAATAGTTAACCTTCAGGACCTAAGACCTTTGTGGTATCGCTGCTGGGCAAACACTGTGTTTGTCTGAGCTGCTCCTTCCCAAACCGACATTCTGTGAGAGAATGAAGCCCTGATGTCTTTTTAACTTCTTTTTTTTTTTTTTAATTTTTGTGGATACATAGTAGATGTATCTATTTATGGGGTACATGAGATGTTTTGATACAGGTATGTAATATAAAATAATGACATCACGGAGAGTGGAGTATCCATCCCCTCAAGCATTTATCCTTTGCGTTACAAACAATCTAATCACACTCTTTCATTTGTTTTAAGGTGTACAATTATTATTGACTATAGTCAGTCTGTTGTGCTATCAAATAGTAGGTTGTATTCATTCTTCCTATTTTTCATACCTATTTAGCCATCCCCTGCTTCCCTTCCCCAATCCCCCACTACCATTCACAGCCTCTAGTAACCATCCCTCTATTCTCTACACCCATGAATTCAATTGTTTGATTTTTAGATCCCACAAATAAGTGAGAACATGTGATGTTTGTCTTCCTGTGCCTGGCTCATTTCACTTAACATAATGACCTCCAGTTCCATCCATGTTGTTGCAAATGACAGGATCTCATTCTTTCTCATGGCTGACTAGTACTTCATTGTGTATATGTACCACATTTTCTTCGTTCCTTCATCTGTTGATGGACAGTTGGGTTGCTTCCAAATCTTGTACTGCAAACAGTGCTGCAACAAGCACGGGAGAGCAGACATCTCTTCTGTATACTCATTTTCTTTCTTTTGTGTATATGTGCAGCAGTAGGATTGCTGGATCATATAGGAGCTCTAGTTTTAGTGTTCTGAGGAACCTCTAAACTGTTCTCCGTAGTGGTTGTACTAATTTACATTTCCGCCAACAGTGTACAAGGGTTCCCTTTTCTCCACATCCAGCCTTTGTTATTATCTGTTTTGGATATAAGCCATTTAACTGGGGTGAGGTGATATCTCATTGTACTTTAGATTTGCATTCCTCTGACAATCAATGATGTTGAGCACCTTTTCATATGCCTGTTTGCCATTTGCATGTTTTCTTTTGAGAAATGTCTATTCGAATCCTTTACCCGTTTTTGAATTGGTTTATTAGACTTTTTCCTATAGAGTTATTTGAGCTCCTTATATATTCTGGTTATTAATCTCTTGTCAGAGGGGTAGTTTTCAAAGGTTTTGTCTCATTCTGTGGGGTGTCTCCTTCCTTTGTCGATTGTTTCTTTTGCCGGCAGAACATTTTTAACTTGAAGTCACCCCATTTGTCCATTTTTGCTTTTGTTGCCTATGCTTGTGGGGTATTGCTTAAGAAACTTTTTCCCAGACCAGGGTCCTGGAGATTTTCCCTAATTTTTTCTTGTAGTAGTTGCATAGTATGAGGTCTTAGAGTAAAGCATTTAATCCATTTTAATTTGATTTTTATATATGGTGAGAAACAGGAGTACAGCTCCATTCTTCTGCAAATGGATATTCCGTTTTCCCAGCACCATTTACTGAAGAGACTCTTTTCCCCACTGTATATTCTTAGCATCCTTGTCAAAAATGAAGTCACTGTGGATGTGTATATTTGTTTCTGTGTTCTGTTCTGTTCCATTGATATATGTGTCTGTTTTTATGGCAGTACCATGCTGTTTTGATTACTATAGCTCTTTATATAATTTTAAGTCAGGTACTGTGATTTCTTAACTTTTGCTGTTTTTGCCTAGGATATCCTTGGCTACTCTGGGTCTTTTGTGGCTCCATGTAAATTTTAGGTTTTTTCTACTTCCGCGATGAATGTCATTGGTACTTTGATAGGGATTGCACTGATTCTATAGATTGCTTTGGGGAGTATGAACATCTTAACAATACTGATTCTTCCAATCCATGAACATGGAATTTTTATATTATTTTTTGGCATATTCTTTAATTTCTTTCATCAGTGTTTTACAGTTTTCATTATAGAGCTCTTTCACTTATTTGATTACATTAATGCCTGGATATTTAATTTTATATGTGGCCATTGTAAATATTGTTACTTTTAAAATTTCTTTTCCACGTTGTTCACTGTTGGCATATAGAAATGCTATGGATTTTTGTATGTTGATTTTTTCACTTTTAATTTTTATATTTCAATAGGCTTTAGGGGAACAGGTGGTATTTGGTTACATGAATAACTTCTTTAGTGGTGATACATGAGATCTTGGTGCACCCATCACTGTAGCAGTGTCCATTGTACCCAGTGTACACTTTTATCCCTTGTCACCTTCCACCTTTCTCCCCAAGTTCCCAAAGCCCAATGTGCCATTCTTATGCCTTTGTATCCTCATAGCATATCTCCCACATATCAGTGAGAAATAGACAATGTTTGGAAATTTCCATTCCAATTTCTTTTACTTCACTTAGAATAATAGTTTTCAATTCCATCCAGGTTGCTGCTAATGCCATTATTTCATTCCTTTTTATGGCTGATTAGTATTCCATGGCGTGTGTGTGTGTGTGTGTGTGTGTGTGTATGTGTGTGTGTGTGTGTGACTTTTTTTAAAATTATACTTTAAGTTCTAGGACACATGTGCAGAATGTGCAGGTTTGTTACATAGGTATACATGTGCCATCATGGTTTACTGCACCCATCAACCTGTCATCTACATTAGGTATTTCTCCTAATGCTATCCCTTCCCTTGCACCCACTACCCACTGATAGGCTCCAGTGTGTGATGTTTACCTCCCTGTGTACATACGTTCTCATTGTTCAACTCCCATTTATGAGTGAGGACATGCAGTGTTGGGTTTCTGTTTCTGTGTTAGTTTGCTGAGAATGATGGTTTCCAGCTTCATTCATGTCCCTGCAAACGACATGAACTTATCCTTTTTTATGACTGTATTGTACTCCATGATGTGTATGTGTCACATTTTCTTTATTCAGTCTTTCATTGATGGGCATTTGGGCTGCTTCCAAGTCTTTGCTGTTGTGAAAGTTGCTACAATAAACATCTGTGTGCATGTGTATTTATAGTAGAATGATTTCTAATCCTTTGGGTATATACCCAGTAATGGGGATGGGTCAAATGGTATTTCTGGTTCTGGATCTTTGAGGAATCACCACAATGTCTTTCAGAATGGTTGAACTAATTTATACTCCCACCAACAGTGTAGAAGTATTCCTATTTCTCCACACCCTCTCCAGCATCTGTTGTTTCCTAACTTTTTAATAATTACCATTGTAACTGGCAAGAGATGGTGTCTCGTTGTGGTTTTGATTTGCATTTCTCTACTGACCAGTGATGATGAGCTTTTTTTCATATGTTTGTTGCCCCCATAAATGTCTTCTTTTGAGAACTGTCTGTTCATATCCTTCACCCACTTTTTGATGGGGTTGTGTTTTTTTTTTTTTTTTTGCTTGTAAATTTAAATTCCTTGTAGATTCTGGATATTAGCCCTTTGTTAGATGAATAGCTTGCAAAATTTTTCTCCCATTCTGTAGCTTGCCTATTCACTCTGATGATTGTTTATTTTGCTGTCCAGAAGCTCTTTAGTTTAATTAGATCCCATTTGTTTATTTTGGCTTTTGTTGCCATTGCTTTTGGTGTTTTAGTAATGAAGACTTTGCCCTTGCCTATGTCCTGAATTGTATTTGCCTAGGTTTTCTTCTAGGGTTTTTATGGTTTTAGGTCTTATTAAGTCGTCAATCCTTCTTGAGTTAATTTTTGTATAAAGTGTAAGGAAGGGGGTCTAGTTTCAGTTTTCTGCAAGTGGCTAGACAGTTTTTCCAACACTATTTATTAAATAGGGAATCCTTTCCTCATTGCTTGTTTTTGTCAGGTTTGTCAAAGATCAGATTATTGTAGATGTATCGTGTCATTTCTGAGGCCTCTGCTCTGTTCCATTGGCCTATATATCTGTTTTGGTACCAGTACCAAGCTGTTTTTGTTACTGTAGCCTTGTAGTATAGTCTGAAGTCAAAGAGTGTAATGCCTCCAGCTTTTTTTTTTTTTTTTTTCCTTAGGATTGTCTTGACTATACAGGTTCTTCTTTTGGTTCCATATGAAATTTAAAGTAGTTTTTTCTAATTCCGTGAAGAAAGCCAATGGCAGCTTGATGGCAATAACATTGAACCTATAAATTATTTTGGGCGGTATGGCCATTTTCACAATATTTATTCTTCCTATCCATGAGGGTGGGTGGAATGTTTTTTCATTTGTTTGTGTCCTCTCTTATTTCCTTGAGCAGTCAGTGGTTTGTAGTTTTTTGTTTGTTTGTTTGTTTGTTTGAAGAGGCCCTTCACATCCCTTGTAAATTGTATTCCTACATATTTTATTCTCTTTGTAGCAATTGTGAATGGGTGTTCACTCATGATTTAGCTCACTGTTTGTCTAGGAATGCTTGTCATTTTTGCACATTGTAATTTGTATCCTGAGCCTTGGCTGAAGTTACTGATCAGCTTAAGGAGTTTTGGGGCTGAGACGATGGGGTTTTCTAAATATACAATCATGTCATCTGAAAACAGAAACAATTTGACTTCCTCTCTTCCTATTTGAATACTCTATTTCTTTGTCTTGCCTGATTGCCCTGGCCAGGACTTTCAATACTATGTTGAATAGGACTGGTGAGAGAGGGCATCCTTGTCTTGTGCCAGTTTTCAAAGTTAATGCTTCCAGCTTTTGCCCATTCAGTATGATATTGGCTATAGGTTTGCCATAAATAGTTTTTATTATTTTGAGATACATTCCATCAGAATCTATTTTTTTAGTGTTTTTAGATTAAAGGGTGTTGAATTTTATTGGAAGCCTTTTCTGCATCTATTGAGGTGATCATGTGGTTTTTGTCATTGGTTCTGTTCATGTGATGGATTATGTTTATTGGTTTGCATATGTTGAACCAGCCTTGCATCCCAGAGATGAAGCCACCTTGATCATGGCGGATAAACTTTTTAATGTGCTGCTAGATTCAGTTTACCAGTATTTTATTGAGGATATTTGCATCAATGTTCATCAGAGATATTGGCCTGAAATTTTCACTTTTTGTTGTGTCTCTGCCTGGTTTTGGTCTCACACTGATGCTGGCCTCATAAAATGAGTTAGGGAGGGGTCTTTCTTTTTCTATTGTTTGGAATAGTTTCAGAAGGAATGATACCAGCTTCTTTTTGTATCTCTGGTAGAATTCGGCTGTGAATCTGTTCTGGTCCTGGGCTTTTTTTGGTTGGTAGGCTATTAATTACTGCCTCAATTTCAGAACTTGTTATTGGTCTATTCAAGGATTCAACTTCTTACTAGTTTAGTCTTGGGAGGATATATGTGTCCAGAAATTTATCCATTTCTTCTAGATTTTCTAGTTTATTTGCATAGAGCTGTTTATAGTATTCTCTATTGGTAATTTGTATTTCTATGGGATCAATGGTGATATCCCCTTTAATATTTTGTATGTCTATTTGATTCTTCTCTTTTCTTCTTTATTAGCCTGGCTAGTGGCCTATTTTGTTAATCTTTTCAAAAAACTAGCTCTTGGATTCATTGATTTATTTGAAGGGTTTTTCATGTGTCTGTCTCCTTCAGTTCTGCTCTGATCTTAGTTTTTCTTGTCTTCTGCTAGTTTTTGAGTTTGTTTGCTCTTGCTTCTCTAGTTCTTTTAATTGTGATGTTAGGGTGTCAATTTTAGATCATTCCTGCTTTCTCCTGTGAGTACTTAGTGCTATAAATTTCCCTCTCAACACTGCTTTAGCTGTGTCCCAGAGATTCTGGTACATTGTGTCTTTGTTCTCATTGGTTTCAAAGAACTTATGTATTTCCATTTTAATGTCGTTATTTGTCCAGTAGTCACTCAGGAGCAGGTTGTTCAATTTCCATGCAGTTGTGTGGTTTTCAGTGAGTTTCTTAATCCTGAGTTCTAATTTTATTGCACTGTGATCTGAGAGACTGTTTGTTATGCTATCCATTCTTTTGCATTTGCTGAGGAGTGTTTTACTTCCAATTATGTGGTCAATTTTAGAATAAATTCTATGTGGTGATGAGAAGAATGTATATTTTGTTGATTGGAGGTGGAGAGTTCTGCAGATGTCTATTAGGATCACTTGGTCCAGAGCTGAATATTCAAGTCCTGAATATTCTTGTTAATTTTCTGTCTTGTTGATCTAACATTGACAACACAGTGTTAAAGTCTCCAGCTATTATCGTGTGATAGTCTGTCTCTTTATAGGTCTCTGAGAATTTGCTTTATGAATATATATATATATATATATATATATATATATAATTATGGCCATTCTTGCAGGAGTGAGATGATAATCAAATTGTGATTCTGATTTGCATTTCTTTGATAATTTTTTTTTCCCCCCCAGGGAGCAAAGATCACTGCTTTATTGTTGAACTTGTGGTTGGTTGTCATGGAGACAGATAAGCAAACCAGAACCAGGCACTAACAATACCAGAGTAGGACGCCAGAGGTTCCCCTGCTGCGCCAGGCATTAATGCTGTAGTTGCTGGGTCATGGACAGATCTCCAGTATCCTGAGGTTCTTTCCACCTTCTGGGCACTCGTGGTCCAGCTTATCAGGAAGGGCTGACATGAAGTCCTTCAGGTGAGCCAGCTCCAGGGACATCCAGACTTCATCAAGTACTAGCTGAACAGGTCCCGGTTTATGCACAAGGAACCTGGGGGATGATGGTGATCTTGAAGCAGAGGTTATGCAGGCCGATCTTGGCGATATTGATGTCAACAATGATTGCTCCTTTTGGCAGACTCATTGATATTAAGCATTTTCCCATATGTTTCTTGGCTATTTGTATATCCTCTGAGAATTGTCTATTCATGTCCTTAGCTCACTTTTTGATGGGATTTCTTTTTTTTCCTTGCTGATTTGTTTGAGTTCTTTGTAGATTCTGGATATTAGTCCTTTGTCAGATGTACAGATTGTGAAGATTTTCTCCCATTCTGTGGGTTGTCTGTTAACTCTGCTGATTGTTTCTTTTGCTATGCAGAAGCTCTGTAGTTTAATTAAGTCTCATCTTTTTATCTTTGTTTTTGTTGCATTTGCTTTTAGGTTCTTGGTCATGAAGTCTTCGCCTAAGCCAATGTCTAGACAGGTTTTTCAGATGTTATCTTCTAGAATCTTCCTGGTTGCAGGTCTTAGATTTAAGTCTTTAATCTATTTTGAGTTGATTTTTGTATAAGGGAGAGATGAGGATGCAGTTTTATTCTTCTACATGTGGCTTGCCAATTATCTCAGCACCATTTGTTGAACAGGGTGCCCTTTCCCCAATTTATGTTTCATTTGCTTTGTCGAAGATCAGTTGGCTGTGAGAATTTGGCTTCATTTCTGGATTCTCTATTTTGTTCCATTGGTCTATGCACCTGTTTTTATACCAGTACCATACTGTTTTGGAAACTACAGCCTTATAATATAGTTTGAGTTGGGTAATGTGCTGCCTCCAAATATCTGTTTGTTTAGTCTTGCTTTGGCTATGCAGGCTCTTTTTTGGTTCCACATGAATTTTAGGACTGTTTTCTTCTAGTTCTGTGAAGAACCATTTATTTGATGGGAATTGCGTTGAATTTGTAGATTGCTTTTGGCAGTATGGTCATTTTTACAATATTGATTCTACCCATGCATGAGCATGGGATGTGTTTTCATTTGTTTGTGTCATCTATGATTTCTTTCAACAGTGTTTTGTAGTTTTTCTTGTACAGGTATTTCACATCCTTGGCTAGATATACTAAGAATTTTATTTTATTTTTTTGCAGCTATTGTGAAAATGGTTGAGTTTTTGATTTGATTCTCAGCTTTGTCATTGTTGGTGTATAGCAGAGCTACTGATTTGTGTACATTAATTTTGTATCCTGAAACTGCCGAATTCATTTACCAGTTCTAGGAGCTTTCTGAATGAGTCTTTAGGGTTTTCTAGATATATGATCATATCATCAGCAAATAGTGACTGTTTGACTTCTGCTTTACCAATTTGGATGCCCTTTATTTCTTTTTCTTGTCTGATTGCCCTGGCTAGAACTTCTAGTATTATGTTGAATAGAAGTAGTGAAAGTGGGCCTCCTTGTCTTGTTCCAGTTCCCAGAAGAAATGCTTTCAGCTTTTCCCCATTCAGTTTAATGTTGGCTGTGGGTTTGTCGTAGATGACTTTTATTATCTTAAGATATGTCCCTTCTATGCCAATTTTTCTGAGGGTTTTAATCATAAAGGAATGCTAAATTTTGTCAAATGCTTTTTCTGCATCTATTGAGATGATCATGTGATTTTTATTTTCAATTACGTTTATGTGTTATATCACATTTATTAATATAAACCATTTATTGATGTTAAACCATCCTTGCATCTCTGGTATGAAACCCACTTGATCATGATAGGTTATCTTTTTGATATGCTGCTGGATTGGGCTCACTAGCATTTTGCTGAGGATTTTTGCATCTATGTTCATTAGGGATATTTGTCTGTAGTTTTCTTTTTTTGTTATGTCCTTCCCTGGTTTGGTATTAGGGTGATATTGGCTTTAGATAATGATTTTGGGAGGATTCCCTTTTTCTATCTTTTAGAATCGTGTCAAGAGGATTGGTACCAGTTCTCTTTGAATGTCTGATAGAATTCAGCTGTGAGTCTGACTGGTCCTGGACTTTTCTTGTTGGCGATGTTGAAATTACCATTTCAATCTCACTGCTTCTTATTGGTCTGTTCAGAGATTCTGTATCTTCCTGGAAATAGACAATCTAGAAAAGTTGTATATTTCCAGGAATTTAACCACTACTTCTAAATTTTCTAGTTTATTCACATAAACGTGTTCATGGTAGCCTTGAACAATCTTTTTTTGTTTCTGTGGTATCAGTTGTGATATCTCCCATTTTGTTTCTAATTGAGCTTATTTGGATCTTCTCTTTTCTTTTTTTGGTGAATCTTGCTAAAGGTCTATTAATTTTATTTATATTTTCAAAGAAATAGATTTTGTTTCATTTATCTTTTGTATTTTTTTAATTGTTGTTTCAATTTACTTTAGTTCTGTTCTAATCTTCGTTATTTTTTTTTTCTGCTGGGTTTGTGTTTGGATTGTTCTTGTTTCTCTGGTTCCATGAGGAGTGATCTTAGATTGCCTCTTTATGCTTTTTCACATTTCTTGGTGTGGACATTTAGTGCTATGAACTTAGCCTCACTTTTGCTGTATCCCAGATGTTTTGATAGGTTGTATCACTAGTATTAATCAATTCAAATAATTTTTAAAATTTCCATCTTGATTTTATTTTTGACCCAATAATCACTTAGGAGCAGGTCATTTAATTCTCATGTATTTACATGGTTTTGAGGGTTTTTTTCTGGAGTCGATTTCATTTAATTCCACTGTGGTCTGAGACAGTACTTGATATTAGTTCAATTGTCTTAAATGTACTGAGACTCGTTTTGTGGCCTATCATATGGTCTAGGAAAATGTTCCATGTGCTGGCAAGTAGAATGTGTATTCTGCAGTTGTTGCATAGAATGTTCTATAAATATCTGTTAAGTCACTTGTTGTAGGGTATAGTTTAAGTCCATTATTTCTTTGTTGACTTTCTGTCTTGATGACCTGTCTAGTGCTGTTAGGTCTAGTAGTAATTGTTTTATAAATTTTGGAGCTCCAGTGTTAGGTACATGTATATTTAGGATTGTGATATTTTCCTGTTGGACTAGTCCTTTTATCATTATATAATATCCCTTTTTGTCTTTTTTAACTGCTGTTGCCTTTGTTTTATCTGATATAAGAATAGCTACTCCTCCTTGCTTTTGTTGTCCATTTGCATGGTATATATTTTTCCACCCCTTTACCTTAAGTTAATGTGAGTTCTTATATGTTAGGTGAGTCTCCTGAAAACAGCAGAAACTTGATTGGTGAACTCTTATCCATTCTGCCATTCTGTATCTTTCAAGTGGAGCATTTAGGCCACTTATATTCAATGTCAGTATCAGGATGTGAAGTATACATTGTGCTATTTTTTGCCTGAATACTTTGTGCTTTTTCACTGTGTTATTGTTAGGTAGGTCTTGTGAGATTTATGCCCTAAAGAGGTTCTATTTTGGTGTATTTTGAGGATTTGTTTCAAAATTTAGAGTTCCTTTGAGCAGTTCTTATAGTGCTGGCTTGGTAATGGTGAATTCTCTCAGCATTTGTTTTTCTGGGAAAGACTGTATCTTTCCTTCATTTACAAAGCTTAGTTTCACTGGATACAAAATTCCTGGCTGATAATTGTTTCATTTAAGGAGGGTAAAAAGAGAACACAGTCCCTTCTAGCTCATAGGGTTTCTCTTGAGAAATCTGCTGTTAATCTGATAGGTTTTCCTTTACAGGTTACTTGATGCTATTGCCAGCTCTTAAGATACTTTTCTTTGTCTTGACTTAAAATAACCTGACAACTATGTGCCTAGGATGTGATCTTTTTGTGATGTTGATTTCTTTTACTTCTATACTCAGGTTTTTAGCGTTTTTTTTTTTATCATGAAGAAATGTTAAATTTTATCAAATAGTTTTTCAGCATCTAAATTGAAAATCACTTAAATTAGTGATCATATAGTTTTTATCCTTCATTCTGTTGACATGTTGTAGCATATTGACTAATTTGCTTATATTGAACCTTCCTTGCATCCCATGGATAAACCCCATTTGATCATGATGAATGATGTTTTTAATGTATTGTTGAATTCAGTTTGCTAGTATTTGTTGAGAATTTTTGCATCAACGTTCATCAGAGATATTGGCCTGTAGTTTTATTTTCTTCATGTGTCTTTGGTTTTGGTGTTGAGTTAATATTAGCCTTGTAGAATGAGTTTGGAAGAATTTCTTCCTCCTCTATTTTTCAAAATAATTTGAGTAAAATTGGAATTCGTTTCTCTTTAAACATTTGGTAGAATTTGGCAGTAAAGTCATCAGGTCCTGGGCTTTTTTTTCTGGGAAACATCTTGTTACAGCTTTGATCTTGTTATTTGTTATTGGTCTTTTCAAGTTTTGGACTTCTTTCTGGTTCAATCTTGGTAGGTTGTATGTGTCTAGGAATTGTTCGTTTCTTATAGTCCAATTTATTGGCATATTGTTGTTCATAGTAGCCATTAATGATCCTTTGAATTTCTGCAGTGTCCTTTGTAATGGCT
Organism: Saimiri boliviensis; assembly: GCF_048565385.1. Taxonomy (NCBI): domain Eukaryota; kingdom Metazoa; phylum Chordata; class Mammalia; order Primates; family Cebidae; genus Saimiri; species Saimiri boliviensis. The sequence goes on along the minus strand of NC_133468.1, from coordinate 23,859,807 downwards.
CCTTTTTCATTTCTAGTTGTATTTATTTGGATGTTCTCTCCTTTTTTCTCAGTTAGTTTGGCTAAAGATTTGTCAATTTTGTTTAACTTTAAAAAACAAACAACCTTCTGTTTCATTGATCTTTTGTATTGTTTTCTTCATTTCAATTTCATTGATTTCTGATCTGATTTTATTATTTCTTTTCTTCTACTACTTTTGAGTTCAGTTTGCTCTTGCTTTTCCCTTCTTTAAGATGCATTGTTAGATTGTTTATTTGACATATTTTCTCTTTTTGACATAGGCATTTATAGCTATAAATTTCCCTCTTAATACTGCTTTTGCTGTATCCTGTAGGTTTTGGTATGTTGTGTTTCCATTATCATTTGTTTGAAGAAAATTTTCACTTTCTTTCTTCATTTCTTTATTAACCCACTGGTCATTCAGGAGCATATTGTTTAATTTCCATATATTTGTATAGTTTCCAAAATTCCTTATTATTAATTTCTAGTATTATTCCATTGTGGTCAGTGAGGTTGCTTGATATTATTTCGAATTTTTTGAATGTTTTAAGACTTGTTTTGTAACCTAACATATGATCTATTCTTGAGATTGATCCATGTTCTAAAAGAAATGCACATTTTGCAGCCATTGGATGCAATGTTTTATAAATATCTATGAGATCAATTTGGTCTATAGTGCAGATTATGCCTAATGTTTCTTTGTTGATTTTCTGTTCAGAAGATTTGTCCAATGCTGAAAGTGGGGTGTTTAAATATCCATTGATTGTCATAGTGGTGCCTTTCTCTGTCTTTAGCTCTAATAATATTTGTTTACTATATCTGGGTGCTCCATATCCTCTTGCTGAATTAATCTCTTTATCATTATATAGTGAGCTTCTTTATATATTCTTATAGTTTTTTATTTATAGTTTTTTTCTTGAAATCTATTCTGTCTAAGTATTGCTGTTTCTACTCTTTTTTGGTTTCCATTGGCATGGAATATCTTTTTCCATCACTACTTTTTTCATTCTAATATGTCTTTATAGGTAAAGTGTGTTTCTTGTTGGCTTAGATTAATGAGTCTTGTATTTTCATCCATTCAGCCACTCTATGTCTTTTGACTGGAGAGTTTAGTCCATTTACATTCAGTGTTTTTATTGATAAGTAAGGACTTAATCCTGCCATTTTATTTATTTTCTGATGGTATTGTGATTTTTCTCTTCTTTCTTTCTTTCTCTTTCTTTCCTGTCTTCCTTTTGTGAAGGTAGTTTTGTCTGGTAATATAATTTAGTTTCTTGCTTCTTATTTTGTTTGTGTGTGTGTGTCTCTGTTCTATATATTTTGGTTTGAGATTACCATGAAGCTTACAAATAGCCCATTATTTAATCTGATAACAACACTGTTTGAATAAAATACAAACAAGCAAAAAGAAAACTATTAATAATATTCTATGCCTTAACTTTGTCCCCCTGCTTTTTAATTTTTTGTTGTTTCTATTTATATCTTATTGTACTGACTGTCTACAAAAGTTATAGCTATTCTTGATCGATTCATCATTTAGTCTTTCTAGTTAGGATAAGAGTAGTTTAGACTTCACAGTTACAGTGTTTTCATATTCTGTGTTTTTCTGTGTACTTACTATTACCAGTGATTTTTATACCTTCAGGTGATTACTTTTTGTTCATAACATCCTTTTCTTTCTGATCAAAGTACTCCCTTTAGCATATCTTGTAGAGCAGGTCTGGTGTTGATGAAATCTTCCGACTTTTATTTGTCTGGGAATGTCATTATTTCTTCTTCATGTTTGAAAGATATTTTCACCATATACACTATTCTAGGGTAAAAGATTTTTTTCCTTCAGCACTTTAAATATGTCATGAAACTCTCTCCTGATCTGTAAGCTTTCCACTGAAAGAAAAGTCTGCTGCCAGACACCAGGTAGACTTCCAAGTAGAACATTTTGGAGCTCCATTGTATGTTATTTATTTCTTTTCTCTTGCTGTATTTAGGATCATTTCTTTATCCTTGACCTTTGGAAGTTTGATTATTAAATGCCTTGAGTTAGTCTTCTTTAGGTGAAATTTGCTTGGTGTTCTATAACCTTCTTGTTCTTGAATATTGATATCTTTTTCTATATTTGGGAAGTTCGTTATTTTCCCTTTGAATGAAATTTCTATCCTTATTTCTTTTTCTACCTCCTCTTTAAGGCCAATAACTCTCTAATTTGCCCTTTTTTGCTATTTTCTAGATACTGTAAGCATTTTTTTTAAAAAATTCCTTTTTTGGATCTCCTCTTACTGTGTATTTTCAAATAGCCTGTCTTCAGATTCACTAATTCTTTCTTCTACTTGATCCATTCTGCTGTTAAAGAGCTCTGATGCATTCTTCAGTATAACAATTGCATTTTTCAGCTCAGAATTCCTGCTTGATTCTCTTCAATTATTTCACTCTCTTTGTTAAACTTACCTGACAAAATTCTGAATTCCTTCTCTGTGTTATCTGAAATTTCTCTGAGTTTCCTCAACACGGTTACTTTGAATTCTGTCTGAAAGATCACATGTCTCTGTTTCTCCAGAGAAAGCTCCCTGGTAGCTTATTTAGTTCATTTGGTGAGATCATGTTTTCCTGGATGGTGTTGATGCTAGTAGATGTTCTTTGGTGTCTGGTTATTGAAGAATTAGGTGTTTACTGTAGTCTTCACTGTCTGGGTTTGTTTGTGCCCATCTTGGGAAAGCTTTCCAGATATTTGAAAGTACTTGAGTGTTATGATCTAAGCTGTATCTGCTGTAGGGAATATCCCAAGACCACTAATACTGTGGTTCTTGCAGACTTGTGGTGGTCTTGGACCAGGTCCGGAAGAATTATCTGGATTACCAGGTAGAGACTCTTGTTCTCCTCTCTTACTTTCTCCCTAACAGAGTCAGTCTCTCTGTCTCTGTCTCTGTCTCTCTCTCTCTGTGTGTGTGTCTCTCTCTGTCTCTCTGTCTCTCTCTCTCTCTCTCTCTCTCTCTGTTTCTGTCTCTCCTTCTCTCTGTCTATTATTAGCCACCTAAAGCTGGGGGAGAGTGACACAAGCATCCCTGTGGCCACTTCCACTCTGACTAAACTGAGTCAGACCTGAAGCCAGTACTGAGTCTCACCCAAGGCCTGCTATAAGCACTCCCTGGCTAATGCCTATGTTCACTCAAGACTCTGGGGGTCTATAATCAGCAGGTCACAAAGCTAATCAGGCCTGTGTTCTTCTTCCCTTCAGGTTGACGAGTTTCCCCAGGTCCTGGGTGGGTCCAGAAGTGCCATCCAAGAGTCAGAGACTAGCGCAAAAACCTTTGAAGTCTACTTGGTGTCCTATTGTACTGTGAATTGGCTAGCACTCAAACCACAAGACACAGTCATTCTCAGTCTTTTCTCCCATTTCCAAAAGCAGAAGAAGCCTCACCCTGTAGCCACCACCACCATAGGCCATGGGGAGTATGGCAGTACTACCAAGGATGTTGTCTGAAGACCCCAGAGCTCTTAAGTCAGCTTGTGGAGAATGCTGCCTGGGCTGGGACTCACCCTTCAAGTTTAGGCTCCTCTCTGGCCCAGAGCAGGTCCAGAATTTGCCATCCACAAGTCAAGTCCTGGAATCAGGGATCCCCAAGAGCCTGCTTAGTGTTCTACCCTCTTGCGACTGTGCTGGTCCCTGAATCCAGCAAGCCTCAGAGGCTCACCCAAGACCGTTGATGTAGCATATGAATATTGCTGCTCGTTATTCAGGGTCCAAGGGCTCTTCAGTTAGCAGGTGATGAATGCTGCCAGGACTTGGCTCTTTCCTTCAAGGCAGCCAGTTCCATTCTGGCCCAGGACATGTCTAAAAATGTTGTCTGGGAGCTAGGGGCTGAAACAGGGGCCTCCCAACTCTACCTGGTGCCCTATCTTGCTGTGGCTGAAGCTGCTATCCAAGAAGAAAGACAAAGTTCTCCCCACTCTTTCCTCTCCCCTCCTCAAGCAGAAGAAACGGGTCTTTTTTGGAGCTGGAAGCTGTGCAGCTTGGGGCTAGGGGAGGGGTGATGCCAGCATTCCCTTAGCCACCCCAGTTTGTGTCTCAGTATGTCACATTCTCCCCAGTCCACTCTCTCTGGGCCCAGTTCAGCACGAGGACTCACCTAAGGGTTGCAGTAGTTATGGTACAGACTGCCTTTCAAGTTTACTCAGAGCCTCAGAGCCCTGTAACCTTCAGTGGTGAGGTCTACAGGCACTGAAGCTTCTGGCCTCTGGGATCAGCAATTTCCTGCCCTGGCTAGGGCTGGTTTAAATGCTCCCTCCCTGGGCAAGCATAAGCTGAGTTTAGTCCAGTTTTCCTTTCTGCTCTAACAGGACAGCATGAGTTCAGTGCCTCAGAGTTTCCCTGCTCTCCCTTCCCCAGAGTCCAGAGAGACTCTCCGCACCACATGGCCGCTGCTGGGGGTTGGGGATGGGAGGCATCAGAGATTCAGGACTGTCTTTCTTCTTCAGTGCCTCTTTTAGCAAGTTAACACCAGGTACTGTGAGGGCTCATCTGATTTTTGGTTGTTCTGAAGGGTTTTTTTTTTTTTCTATGTAAATAGTTGTTAAATTGGTGTCCTTATGGTGGGGACAATGAGTGGAGCCTTCTGTTCTTCCATCTTACCAAACCCTGATGTCTTAATGCATCCATTGTGTTAAAAAGGAGACTTGTCACATAATGATGATAATTACTAACTATGAAGAGTGAGCCCTGAGCACATACCTGTGCCAGGCACTGTTCTAAGTGCCACACATATGTAAGTTTTCCTTTAATTGTCACCACTATGATATGAAGCAGGGACTATTATTATCTCCATTTTATAGATAAGTTAACTTACCCAAGGTCACACAGTCAGAGAAAGGTAGAGCTGGGGGATTGATGATTGACCGATGGATTGATTTAGGAGCACCTACTTTTTCCAACATAGTGATTAAATCTGTTGACCTTGAAACCATGGGTTCAAATGCCAGCTCTACTCCTTACTATCAGATGATTTTAAACCAAGTTTCTCATAGTTAAAAAAAATAAAGAATAGCATCTAACCTCATAGATATGTAGGAATATTACATGAATTGCCTCATGTAACAGTGTAAAACCTAGGATAGTGCCTGGCACCAAGTAAGCAATATTATTAATACTATTATTATTTCTTCATGTATAACTTATGCAGAATGACTTGACAGCTTGTGTTCTAACCACTACCCTATATTGTCTTCCTTCTAGATTTTGTATCCTTCGTTCTTTAGCTGAATGGTTGACACATTTGAAGCAGTCAATAACATTTGATGAATAAATGAATGGATACATGAAATAATGAATGAGTAGAAGACAGAGAGGAGAATTAAGTCTTACTCTACTATGTGGAGTTTGGAAGGGAAAACAAACATTTCTTAGGAAATGCCAATCATCACCTATATTTAATATTGTTAATGAATCAGGGAATGTGCCTCTGTTCCAGGGAAAATGACTAGCTTATTTACACTAAAGGAAACAACAGTGCATTGGCCCTCCTAGGCACCCCCAAGCATGGGATCACTCTCACACTTTCTGTTTGCTCCTTCATTTGCACCTAAACCCAGCCCATGAAATGTTGTGAATTTCATGGCCGTAGCGTATGCCAGTAAAAAGCCTTTCATGCTCTGCTAATGTGGCATTTGTTTGGTAATATGCAGCAGAGAGCATTAAAAATAAATCCAGAAATGGCATCTTATAAATTCGGATTTTCTGTTCTTATAATTTATAGGAGTTCATGTTAGAGAACACTGTCTTATGCATAAATACAATTTCTTTGTGAGCTGATGATGGAATTTATATCCAAGGGGGTCGAACATATACTTCATGAACTCAGCATCCACTGTTATAAGCTATTTCATGTATAACTGGAGACAAATGATCTCTCCCCCTGTTTGTCTTAACTTAAAATTCAGTTGGTTTGCTAGAATTCATTTCCAAGTCACGGGAGTGGGGGAAGGGAACTCAAGATTTATACACTTTTAATATAATCAATTCTAAACATATCTTTAGACAAATAATTTAAAAATCTATGCATCACAAAACACCTCTGTTAATTTCAGAGTATATAGTTTCGTGAATTTTTATGTGATTGTGGGTTTGTGTGCTTAAGTCATCCTCTCTTTCCTTTCTCTTCAGAAAGAAATTTTAACAGCAATGTTTTGAAATAAAATCCCACAAGGAAACAATCCCCCCAGACAATTAAACTGGGAGAAGGTCCCCTGAGGGCAGACCAAAACAAACTTCGTGAAAATAATTGCTGTGCTGGGTTTCTGCTGTATTTTGGCTGGGCATAAGCAGAACAGTGAGGACCTATGCACACACTCACAGAAAACACACACACACAACCACACAGAGTAAGTGTGTTCCTTCATGGAGCAGGCGCATGACACTGTTGTGTGTAACTACCTGGCCAGACTCAGGTCTTTCTGGCAAGAAGCAGTGATTTGGAGGCTGCAGCCAATATAAAATAACAATCAGGTCATTTACAAGGTTCTGCCAAATATTAACCTTATATCCAATTCTCTCCCCACCTTGCAGAGTCTGTAATGTGAACCAGGCCAGCCCCCAATCATTTTACCATATTCTGGAATGGGGGTGGAGGCAGTAAGCAAGTTGGGGAACTCAGTACACACTTGTTAGAAATAAAATATTTTAAGGGGGTGTGTTTACACCAAGATAATGATGTGGTTTGTTGGCCTTTTTTTTTTTTTTTTTTTTTTTTATTAGTGCCAGAAAGATTGTTTAATTGCCCTCTCCCTCCTTAGGGGAAACTCAAAGGTTAATTCGTCCAAGAAAGTGGGGTTTGCATTTGCCCTGAAGATAACAGAATTACTTGAGCTGTGGTCAAGGGTGTAGGAAACTGTGGTTTAAAGCCAGGTGGCTGAGAGTGTTTTGGCAGGGAGGATTGAAGTTATGGTTTTGTGTCTGTGTTAGGGAATTGCTTTGGACAGAATCATGTGGTACTGGGTTTAATGCTGCACTCAGGAGCATGCTCAGACAGCTAATATTGTATTAATATTTATTATTAACATAGCTTCATCGTTATTTTTAGCACTTCAAAAGAGATCACTGATGTGAACCATAGCCTCTACATCTCCACTTCTCATTTTTTTTTTTTTTTTTAGCAACCACACTGGAGCCCCTTCCATGTGCTAGATACCATGTCCTATTTAATCTACACAAGAGGTCAGTACTGTCAACATCTCCATTTTAGAGCTAATGAAAAGGAGGTTTCTTGGAGGGGGAGATACCTCTCCCAGGTCAAGTGGCTACAGAATATAAAGCTAAAGGCAAGGCCCCTGGCTTGGCAATCTATACTCCATTCTTCCCTCTTAAGAGAGCATTAGCCCTTCCCCATGCCTGGATCCATTCTGCAGACATTTCTAGTCTTGGCTTTCAAACGCCAGTGAAGCCAATGCTACTGAACTAGTCTGGGCCATGTCATGGAGAACTTCTAAACTTCTCAAACCACCCATGATCACCAAGATTCAATGGATAAAATAATCCCTAAGTAAGCCCATCTGTGTGAAGCATAGATTGTGCTCATTCTCTGTTCCTGCTGTATAAATTCTAGCCAAGTTTTTCTTCCCTCTCTAAAGGCCGACCATACCTTCCTGAAGGCCTTGGAGAACTTAAGTGCAATTTCTATGCTGAAATTAAGCCAGGTGAAGTTTCAACAATAACAACAACAAAACTGGTCCCTCTGGGTCTTCGCGCAAAATTGTGGGTATCACTACTTCTTTGGAAGCGGAGGTGACATTTCCTGACAGCCAAGACACTGCATTGTACGGTTAGTTAGTCTTCTTTGAATGTATTTCTTTTGTGTGTGTGTGTGTGTGGAGCGGGGCCTGGGGAGGGGGACGGGGCTCAAATTCTTTAGTGAATGGAGTGTTAGAATCAACAGCTCTGCACAAAAGTTGGGATAATGTTTTAAAGTGAGTACCAGCCAATGCAGTCAGGAGAAGCAGTTTTAACAGCAGGGCTGTTATTTTAACAATAGGTTACCAGATCCATTGGGCAATCTGACTAAAAGCCCATATTTATTTCCCTAATTTTATAAACATTTAATAGGTCCTTATTAAACACATCAGCCAGCATGATTTAATAACACAATCAGTCTAGAAGTTTAAGAAAATTGAAAACAGGATTTGAATGTAATGCAGCCACAATTACTGGAGATTATAGGGAATCATTCCCATATGTCTCCAGTGGAGAGCTGCTAATCTCTGTTTGCGTGGAGGTGATTTCCTTTGGAACCCTGCCCAGCCTTCAACAGCACTAGGGCTGAACAAATTAGATTTGAAAGTCCCCAATTTTATGACTAAGGTAATATACTCTGTGTATTTAGAGAAACACTGAGTTCCTATTTTCACTGGCTCTCAAATGCTGGACAGAGACCTTGATTTCATTTAGTTTGGCTCCACTTAGAATATGGTCATAGGTCTGAAGGGGTCAGCATATGTTTTTGTGTGACTTTCATAGATATTCTAACTCCTCTCCACCCACAATGCTGAGGCATTTGCATCATGGCTTGGTGACGACAGATCTCAGGAATGTGCTGCAATTAGACCTGGAAGGCAGCCGGCTTCTGAGGGCCTGGGGACTCCCACCTTCCTCTACTAAACTTTTGTGCCTCCATCTCTTTCCCTGTCCTTGGCTCATAGTACTCTCCAAGTGGCTTTTCTTATGCTCAGAGAATAGCAACCTGGGAAACTAGGCTTTGCTTTTCTCTTTCTTAGGGAGCTTCTGGAAAAGGTGAACTCTGCAAAGAGATTTTCTTGATTCTGGCTAAAGCAGCAAGGACCAGTGGGCTAACGATGAAAGTCCTGGGGAGCACAATATTAGGAACAAACCCAAAAGCCGCATTTCTATTCGTATTAGCCTGAAATTGGGCTGGATGATCTCCACCTTGATGATCCCCTCCCATCCTGCCTCCTATTTTTGTAGATCGAGTGAAATATAATAACGATGACTCTCAATTCCTGAGCACTTACTATATGCCAGCACATTATGATACTGCCAGCTTTAAGCTTCCCAATAACCCAATAAGATCAGTATTATCAACCACACCTTACAGAGAAAGAAACTGAGATTCTGTTGACTTTGGAACCTTCTTGTGGTCTCAGCAAAGCAAAGATTCAAACCCATAGGGCATTGATTTGGAAGTTCCTATTCTTTCTTTCTTTCTTTTTTTATTATACTTTATGTTCTGGGATACATTTGCAGAACATGCAGGTTTGGTACACACATGCCATGGTGGTTTGCTGCACCCATCAACGTGTCATCTACATTAGGTATTTCTCCTAATGCTATCCTTCCCCTAGGCCCCCCACAGACCCAAGTGTGTGATGTTCCCCTCCCTGTGTTCACGTGTTTCCATTGTTCAACTCCCACTTGTGAGTAAGAACATGCGGTGTTTGGTTTTCTGTTCCTGTGTCGGTTTGCTGAGAATGATGGTTTCCAGCTTTATCCATGTCCCTGCAAAGGACATGAACTCATCCTTTTTATGGTTTCATGATATTCCATGGTGTATATAAGCCACATTTTCTTTATCCAGTCTATCATTGATGGGCATTTGGGTTGGTTCCAAGTCTTTGCTATTGTGAACAGTGCTGGAATAAACATACGTGTGAATGTGTCTTTATAGTAGAATGAGATACAATCCTATTCTTAATTGCTGTTTGGAGTGTGTTGCTTCCAACAATGGTAAAGATAATGAGATGACAGCAATGCCTTATGTGTGCATCAAAATGAAGTGTGCCTTTTCCTAGACAGCTTTCCACTCCATTCAAGAGTTCTAGTTTGTTTCTGCCTAGTAACTTCCTTTTACCATGGTGCTTTTGGCTTTTGAAGACCCAGAAGCAGCAAGAGGAGGAAAAGGTAAGTGCCTAGAGGAAGGACTCTGGGTAATGCCCAAGAGAAATGTTGAGCAGCTTGCAAAGAAGGGAAGAAAATGCGATTTTACAGTTCTTGAGTTGAAACTTACTTAGGATTTACCACGCGCCAGGCACTATTCTAAGCACCTTTGTATTTCCCTTCATTTTAATCCTCCCGACAATCCTGTGAGGTAGTTCTATCTCACAGTAATCCTATTTTACCCACATTAAGTAACTTGTTCAAAGTGACCCAGCTAGTGAATGGCACACTGGGATTTACACCCAGGCATTCTGGGTCTAGTGCCAACCCTCACCACGGTGCTAAGACATTGTCTATCAACTAGTCCTTCACTCGGAGAAATTCAACGAGGGAACTCATGTTGCTTTTAGGTTAGTTTTTGCTTGCTGAACCATATATATTTGAGCTCCTCTGAGCCCCTTGCCTGAAGCCCTCAGCAGGTTTATCTAAGCAGGTGGGATTGAAACCCTTAAGTTACCGAGGTGACTTCACAACCTAGGACCACATCCTCCTCCCCACCGCATGCAGGCCACCTCAGTAATATGTGTTCAACTCAGTCACAAGCATCTCCATTAACATATGTTAAGATTATATGTACTGAGCTTTAAAATACAATGGAACCACTTTGAACCATTTAGGCAAACAAGAACACCAGAAATCTCAATTCACCCTCCATTCTAGCCAGGGATTTGAGGTTCCCCTAATGGCAGAATGTTTGAACACCCAGCCAACCACTAGCTTTTTAGTCAGTGCACATAGACTTTTCTTTTTTTCATTTCTTTAATCTAGAGCAATCATTGCTCAACTCTAGCATGTATACGAATTGCTGTAGATCACTGAATGCACTGAACAAAAGGGTATCCTCCGAGCGTGATGGGCAAGGAGGACCCTGCCTCCCCTGCAGATGCCAGGTGAGAGCATCCAGTTGAGAGCACTAGGTGAGTTGACTCAGTGATACACAATACTATGAGGCTTTTGAAGTGCCTCAACCACCTCCTTCCCCAGTTACAACCAACTCTGGGAGGTCATCAGTCCGGGTCCTTGCCCGAGGAGGCACGTGAAAGTAAATTAAAATGGAGACCAGGCCTGAAGAATCCCTGAGCAGACCAAGCCAGGTAGGCCTCATCAGTGAGTTTAACCCTCCTCAATTTGCAGACATGAGCAAAATTTAACTTGAGCTATTTTTCTTGTAAATGCCTATATTAAAGAAAAACAGAACTTAAGCTCAACCAATCAGAAGCAGCCAAAACACTTATCATTATATTACTAGGGGCCTTCCAGCTATATAGATCAAACAAGGCAGCTGTATTACTATAACCAATCAAATATTTGCTTTGCTTTACGTCCACGTTTATCCTATAAAAACTTCTCTCTTGGGAGGCCGAGGTGGATGGATCACCTGAGGTCAAGAGTTTGAGACTCGCCTGGCGAACATGGTGAAACCCCGTTTCTACTAAAAATACAAAAAATTAGCCGGGTGTGGTGGCAACACACAAACTCAGGGTGCTGAAGCAGGAGGATCACTTGAACCCAGAAGGTGGAGGTTGCAGTGAGCCGAGATTATGCCATTGCACTCCAGCTTGGGCAACAAGAGCAAAACTCCATCTCAAAAAACAAAAACAAAAAAACCCTCTCTCTTGGAGCTTCTGAGCCACTTCCAATTTGGAACTACTAGATTTATGATTTGTTGTTTGCACAACTCAACTCTTTGAAAATGTATTGTGCCTCAGTTTGCTTTTTTAGCAGGTGTCATATTTATAGTTCCATTTCACTGATGATAACTGTAGCACTAGAAAGAGCCTCATCTGAGGTCAAAATGTGCTGGACACGAAAAAGAGCCTCAAAACTGCCCTGAAATCCAGTTGTTTCACATAGAGTAGCATCTTTTATCATCATCCAACTTTAACCATGAAAGGGTCAAATGGCTTCTAGAAGCCATTGAACACAGCAGCCTGATGATGTAACAACTTTTTAAAAGAAATACAAATAAGCTCTGCTGAAATGTCTACAAAGTATCCAACTAAATCAATAGCAGATAGGATTTTCTGCTTCTAAAAGACAATGCCTTCTAGAATATCATCACATTCCGTCACTAAATATTTTATTTAATCAAAGTTTGTCGGTGTCGACTTTCCGCCAGATCCTCAGGGTGAATTCTAATTACACAGTGTAATGGGTATTTACAGACATGACCTTTCTAGAGACTGCTTGCTGGCTTTGTATCCTTGTCCAGCAAACGACTAACTTTGTGTCCCTGCACGTTTACTTCATCTCTCTGTGCATCAGATTTCCCATCTCTAAAACGGGAACAATGATGGAATCCACCTCATGAGGTTGTCTTGAGTATTAAATCAGTTAATCCGTGCAAAGTACTTAGAACAGTGCCTGACACACATGAAGAGTTTAATCAATACTATCTCCTATAGTACCAAAGGGGAAAATGCCTCAATCAAGATGAGAGTCATTGAACAAGATACCAGTTTGTCTTCAAAATAAATAAAATCAATTCAGTGGTATGCAGTGGACCAAGGATGGAGTTTTAGAGTTAGATGAACTTGAGTTTGCAAGTCATCTATGTAACTTCTAGAGGCTTAATGAATGGCAGCTACATGAGGCAGCATGGTAGTCGGATGTGTGAACTTCAGAGCCAGTTCTGGATTCCAACCCTCTGCCACTTAATACCTATGTGATTATGGAAAAGACATTGACACTTTCCTCAGTTTCCTCCTCTGAAATAATAGAACAATAAAGCCCATGGAAGTTGTAGTGGGGGTTAAATGAGATGTGTGTATAGTTCCTGATAGGTAATCAACACTCAGTAAATTGTAACAATCCTGCTATCAGTCTCTTCCAAATCACCTAGGTAGTGGCTACCTCCAAAGTCAAATCTCATGAGAAAGACAATTTTATTAAGTGTTCTAAAACACATGTAACATAAAATGTGCTATCTTAGCCATTTTTATGTGTACAGTTCAGTGGTGTTAAGTCATTCGCATTATTGTGCAGGCCATGCAAACATTCACCTGTAGAACGTTTCATCTTGGAGAACTGAGACTTCTACCCATTAAACAATAGCACCCCATGGCCCTTCCCCCAGCCGCTGAAAAAGACGCCATTCCATTTTCTATCTTTATACATGTGACTACTCTAGGTACCTTACGTAAGTAGACTCATACAATATCTGGGATTTTGTGACTTATTTCACTTAGCATAACATCCTCAAGGTTCATCCGTGTTGTAGCATGCATCCGAATTTCTTTCCTTCCGAAGGCTCAGTAATATTTTGTTGTGTGTCTATATCACATTTTGTTTAACCATTCTTCTGTCAATGTACACTTGGGTTGCGTTTGTGTTTTAGCTACTGTGAGTAGTGCTGACTTAAAGATGGATATGTAAATATCTGTTCAAGACTCTTAAATCAATTATTTTGGGTGTGTACTCAGAAGTGGAATTTCTGGGTCATTTGGTAGCTCTGCTTTTCATTTCTTACTTTTCCACAGCAGCGGCACCATTTTGCAATTCCACTAACAGAGCACAAGGGGCCAATCTCTCTGTATCTTTGTCAACACTTGCTATTACCTGGAGTTTTTTGGTAGTAGTGTCCTTAAGCGTGTGAGCTAATGTCTCCTTATAGTTTTGATTTGCATTTCTCAAATGATTAATGATGTTAAGCATTTTCGTGTGTGCTTAGTGGTCATTCATAAATCTTCTTTGGAGAAATGTCTATTCAAGTCTTTTGCCCAATTTTTAGTTAGGTTGTTTCTTCTTGCTGTTGTTGAGTTGTAGAAAAAGACATTTTTAAAAGATATTTCAAAGACTTATTTTGTGGAAAAATAATTTTTTTCTTTATTCCTCAGAAAAATAAAGGGAACATTTTTAATGGAGAGAAAAATAGGAACTATAAGGTTATCTTGTGATAGGGTACATATTTTCCTAGGAATGGCTTATACAGAGCCCTCAGGTAAGGGAGTGCAGGGAAGGCCTGCGCCTCCTTCAGCATCGCTCCAGCCCCAGCCCTCGCACCCTGAGCCTGCAGGGCAGACAAGAGCACTTCTGCCTCTTGGGACCTGGCATCTTAGGGTGTCCACTCAGGCCCCATTAAAAGTGGTCACCCTAAAGTAAAAACAGCCAGTGTCTTTGTTAATTTTTGTGCTGCTCTAATAAAATACAACAGACAGGGTAAGTTACACACAATAGAAATTTATTCCTCATGGTGCTGGAGGCTATGAAGTCCAAGAACAAGGCCCTGGCAAGTCATATGTGGTGAGGGCTGCCCTCTGCTTTGAGATGGCACCTTGGATGTTGTATCTTCACGTGGCAGAAAGTGCAAGGGCAAAAAGGGCCTGGGCGAGTTTCCTAATCCGTTCATAAGGGCAGAGCCCTCAAGACTTCTTAGTCACTTCCCAAAAGGCCTTACTTCTTAATGGAGATTAAGTTTTAAGAAGAATTTTGGAGAGGACACACTCAAACCATAGCAGTGATTCTCAGAAGAAGGCAAATTCTGCATGATTCCACTTATATATCTAAAATAGTCAAACTCATAGGAACAGAGAGAAGAATGGTGGTTGCCCGGGGCTGAGGAGAGGGCAATGTAGAGTTGCTGGCCAATAGTTACAAAGTTCTAGCCATGCAAGATGAATACCTTCCAGAGATCTGCTGTACAGCATTCTCCCTACAGTTAACAACACTGTGTTGTGCACTTAAAACCGTATTCAGAGGGTAGATCTCATGTGAAGCATTCTCACCATTATAGTAATAACAATAACATGGTCACCACTGGGGTTCTGGCACCTGGAATGGCAGCTGGCTTCTGGGTGACTTCAATGGAAAAGCATGCTTCATGGGTGACCGGACACTGCTTCCTGAGCCTCCTTCCCCAGGCCACATCCACTCTACAACTTGAGGCACTGATACTTCACATAACATCTTATCCCCCAAGAGAGTGAACCCTGACACCCTCCCGTCTGAGCGTCCACCGATCACTCCTCAGTGAAGACTGAGCTGCACCTCCAAATGCAACACTAAAATCCTGCTTTGCCTGCCCAGTTCAACTCTGAGTAAGAGGTCAGGAGAAGCAGAAGACAGTTTTTACGAGAACCTGAAAACCTTAGTTCTTTGGGTGCTCTTGTGGCCTGTACCAGTGTTCCAAAACCCAACGCCTCCCTGGCATCATCTCTTGCCTCCATCCTTGGGGAACGGCTGGATCGTCCTACTTTGCCTTACCAGTTGGGTAACATTGAATTCCCTGCCTTTGACTTTTTTCACTTAGCATTATTTAATTCTACTTTTACTCATAGCTTTCAGCCCTTAATTCAATATCACGGGCTGGGTGAACTTGATAGGAAACAGAAAGGAAAGCCAGAATGTGAAGGGATGTGATGGATAAAAACCAATGGATACCTTTGGTCCCCTTGATGAGGATGTGAGGCTGGGAGGCAGCAAATGTGTATCAGGAACCTGTGAAAATAACATTCCTGTGGTAATTCCTCCTAATATGCAGTGAACTGAGAATGTTTCAGGGATTTTATTTTCCTGTCTGCTCTAATAACTGAAAACCATTTTAAAAAGCAAAATATCAAGGCCAAAATATTTCAAAGAGCTATTTTTCTTTCACCTCTAGCTTGAAAGTAAATTGTTACTTTCTAAGCAAGCAAACAAAGGGGCTTTTCTGCATATCTGATTAGCTCATTTCCTTTGATTTTGGCGAGTGATGTCATTTAGGCCCAGCTGTTGGTATGCTGCAAATGATTCCCTTCCTCGTGTTACAGCGACTCATTTCTGCCCCTAATGGAATTACTTTGACTGGAGCCCAGCATTTTTCATGGTTCACCTCTCCTATCAGCTGATACCCAGGACTCCTCTGGAAAGAACGGGGAAAGGCCACAAAGGCATTTAAATGCCTAGCAAGCAATAATTTCACCTAGACTCTTGTCAAGCAGTTGTCTTTTTGAGGTCTGTTTGTTTCCAATGCCTTAGCTCCTCAATGCATTCAGTAAAGTAACAGCGAGAGTCTGAGGTAGATGAAAGGGTCTAAATGAAAGGGCCCTGGGTTTTCAGGAGCATGCCTGGCTTGCCCCATTCTCTCCCATGTGCTTACAGCAAAGCTGATATATTAACTCAACAGGGAAGGTAGCAGAGCCCTAGAAGAACAAGTTGGCACACAGAAGTGGTCCCTTTCAGTTCTCCAGACTCAAGTCCACTGTTGAATGCCACACCTTACTAGCTAAGTATCTGGGCATCTCTACACCCCAGTTTCTTACTAGTCTAAAGAAGCTACTAAAAGTAAGCACAGATAGTGGGAGAGGCTGTGAGTATGTGGGAATCAGGGGTATGTGAGAAATCTCTGTGCATTTGCTGTTTTTCTGTGAACCGAAAGGTTCTCTAAAAAATAAAATCTACCTTTAAAAATAAAGCAGCAGAAGGACAGAGGGTTGCCGTGAAAACAGGCCCTCAAAGTGCTTAGAACCCTACGTAGCATAGTCGTTATTATGTGCTGCTTCTAAACTGGTTATTAGGTGTTGGCTCAGGGAGTTATCTGCTAGGTCAGCACTTTTCAGCCTTGACATTTGGGTAATTTAATTTTGTTGGGAATGGGGATGTCTTGTGGACTGTAGGATGCTCAGCAGTATCCCAGCATCCCTGGTCTCTCTACTCACTAGATGCCAGTAGCAACTCTAACACCCTCCCAACCCATAGTGAAAACTAAAGATATCTCCAGACGTTGCCAAACGTCTCCTGAGGGGTACAATTGCCCTTGGTTGACAATCGCAGGGCTAGGTTAAAAGAAAAACAACAATTCGTGCATTCAATGCCTCTACTGAATAGAAACACTTCATGGTCCAGGTGAAACTCTTTTTGAGAATTTTGATGATTTGTTTCTCTAATTGTCAAGCCCTGCTTTCATCTGCTCAGACTGATCTCACAGCACACCTGGCTCACGTCAGCCCTGCCCCTGATCTCCCATATCTGGAGGCACTGCCTTCCCTCTTCCTTGCTTTTCCTGTCTGAACCCTTCCTAGCTTCAGCCTCCATCTCCTTCATTACTTCTTGAATCCTTCAAGCCTTCAGAGTCATCTGTCTTCCCAGATTCTTAGTCTGCCACTCCATATAGCACCTCGTTTTGCCTTGGCCCCTGAGAGGATTGCTTGAGAGGCTGGGGGTTTTCGAACAGGAAAAGACGATACAAATCACGTAACCCAGCAGCCTCTAGGAGCAGATGAGGACATTTTGGTGCAGGAAGGCTACAGACCTCGCGCAAGGTCACAGTGCTGGTGACATGGAACTGGAATTATAACCTCTGCTTGGCAGCCATTTTCCTGAAGTGGATGCTCCTGGGAGTTGGTCCCTGTGTCCAGCCTGTGTCTTCATACAAAAATTATGGCTCTGTGTTTAGACACGTTGGCTGGTGCAGACTCATCAGTGGTTCAGAGATATCCAAAAGCTTCTGGTCTTCTCACAGTGCTAAGTCTAAGACATTTACCTTTCTTGCATCTCCTGCTTACACTAAACCTCCATGTAAGCTTACTAGCCAGAGAAGGGATTCTAAGCAGTTCTCCCACTTGAGCTTGCATTAGAATCACCTGGAGGGCTTTCTGAACCATAGAGAGCTGGGCTCCATGCCTGGAGTTTCTGATTCCGTGAGGGTGTTACATTCCCAGGTGATGCTGATGCTGCTAACTTTGAGATCTTACCGGAAGAGCCTGCCAGAGAGTGGTTAAAAGCCGGAAGAGCCTGCCAGAGAGTGGTTAAAAGCCGGAAGAGCCTGGAAGAGCCTGGACTTCAGAACTGGAGAACCCTGAGTTTGAGCTCCTGTTTCACCACCTTGGGAGACTGATTCAACTTTGGTAAGCTTCAATTTTCTCATTTTTACGTAAAGATAATAATGATTAGAAATGCTCATTGTGATGTATTGTCACATATAATATCTTCAATTTTGGGCATTACTAACTCGCAGCATGTGTCCTGACCAGAGGAATAAAAAGAGGTCAATTTTCTTTCATTTTTTTAAGCTAGTGGCTTAAGAGGAAATGGCAGGTAAGTGAGGCTCAGGGAATGTGTTTAATTCGGCATGACTCTGCAAAAATCGTTTTATTTATCGGCCATTTCTGTAAAATGGACCAAATACCTCTTCTCCACTTGCCCCCAAAGTCCCCTGGACCTGTTGGACAGGTAAGAGGATAGTAACGAGTACTTTGAACATAATCAATTAATGATATGACGCTGCTATAAAAGTTCATTCCTGACTTGCCTCTTTCGGTAACAGTCCTCCTCCAGAAGAGTTATTCTCTTGCCTTTGTTTTTTTCCAAACCTACATAGCTTACCTTTCAAACAGGCACTTTTCTCCTCACTATAGCCCAGGTGAATATCTCCCTTGTCTGATGCATCTCTATTGCCTAATTGCTACTTAACTGTAAACACCTTGCTTTGAAACTTACCTGCCTAAGGAGTACTGTCTCCACGTCTCCTTTCTGATTAAACGTTCTTTGAGGAAATGAACTATGCTTTCCATTTCTTTTGAATTTCCCCTGAGTGCCTGGGATCAGTCAACAGACAAATGTTGATTAAGTGTATATTGCTTAGTTTGCATAGAATTTAAAAGCTTTAAACAGGACAAGGGAAAATAATTTCCTGTGCCTTCATATTTAAGATAAAGATCTCTTCATTTTTTAGGTCATTGGTGCTTGTCTATTATGGGTTGGTCGTGGCAGACTCCTAACTGCTCAAGTTGAGCACCTACAGAAGGGTAACTCCCAGGGTGAATCTATATGCTACGCTTTCCTCTGGTATTATATTTACATATATTTTTGGGGAGATCACAATCTCAGGAAAATGAAACATGTCTGGCTTTTCTTTGTCATATTACTTTGTGATCAAAATGATAAAAGCATATGCTGAGCAGGTTACCCAGACTTCTCAAGTTAAATGGACTAACATTAAACTCCTAAAATAATAAAACTCCTGGAGTAATGGGAAGTGGAACCGAAGAGAGGGAGTGGAGAGGGCTTCTGGTCCTATGTTACTCATTTGTGTCCTACTAAAGTGTAGCTATAAAATATAATGGGCCAGTTTAGGTACATGTGATTTAACTTGTATTCCCTCTCCTTTCCAAAACATGCCTTATTTTAATAAGACAGTGATTCTACCAAAGATAGGTTTCCCTGGGGAGGAGTTAAGGAGAGAGCCATGACCACAGTGGCCCATGGAGCATCCATGAAGTCTAAAACCTTGCAATATTCTGAATGGGGTTTCTTGTTTTCTTGTTTATTTTCTGCTAGCATTTATCCCTTTGGGAAAACTATTCCACCTCTTAGAATTTGATTTACAGCTCCCTTTATCTCCATACCCTCAAAGAGGACTTGGTATACTGATTTCATTTCACTACCAGTAGTGAGGCATGAGTCTAATCACCAAGGGGTGGGATCCCCCAAAGCAGGTGGCTGGATGGAGGTGGTGGGACTTGGAAGACGAGGCTTGACTTTCTTAGGATGCCCTTTAGTCTTCCATTCGGACTAGTAGCTCTGACTGTGGATCATGACAGACACTCGCACACAATGCCACAAATAATGTGTTACTGCACACACAGTATGGCACTGCTGAGTGAGTGACTCACTATGAACGGAAAGTGAGATCAAAGACTCCTGGACAAAAGTCACTCTCACGTATTTTGGTATGCTTTCTATTGTCCCTGCGTATGCTGATGGGAGTGAAAGCTGAATGATGAGAGTTGAAAGCAGTTTTCAAAGATTGAGAAACACAGTATCCAATAAGAGTATTCCATCCCCTGGCCCAATGAGTATAGTATATTAAACAAGACCTAGGCCTGGGGAATTCCTGTTCTGCCACTTACCGTCTATGTGAACTTAGGCAACGCTATTTAACTTTGAAGAATCTTGGATTTCCCACCTGAAAATTAGGAAATTAATATAATCTAGCTCAAAGAATTAAGAGGATTAAGTGAAATTGAGATAATTGAGGATTAAGTGAACTTATTACTGTGCATATCAGGAATCTTCGTGTGCCCACCCCGTGGTTCAACTAGCGGTATCAATACTGAGTGTTACTGTCCTAGATTGTAAGCTCCTTGAAGGCAGAAACCACATTTCACTCATGTTTGTATTTTCTGTGCCCTCCTGATATGCCTAATATATGATTTTTTTTTAACAAAAATGCTCATTGAATACTTGTTGAATGATTTTACAGTTTCCATCATTGCTGATTATAGAAATGTTGTAAATGAATGTTAAAAGCAAGTTTCTACCACACTTTCAGAGATGCAGATTGAGACCATGAAAATCGTTCCCAAGTTCCCAGATGATAGCATTATTTGTACTCAAACTCCTCATGCAGAAAGAAAGAAAATTTCGAGTTGTTTGTCATCTTGATGGTTTAAATTTTATTTCCAGGGTAGTGGTTGATTAACTCTCAAATCATATCATGTGTCTAGTGTCCAGTAACGGGCAGTATCTGATGTGTGAATGAAGTTAATTGTGGGCCCAGATGTTACTTTCAGGAGCAATTTGCCTGTGATTTGAGGAGGTGGTCCCACACAAGTTAGAAGGGAGAAAATTATAATAATGTGTTCAAAACGGTCACAGCGAGGGAAAAGAGTAGCTCAGCCATTTCTGCCAGGGAAGCAGGATGTTGTTTGGGATTTAGAAGAAAAGCACACTGCGTGTGCTTCCTTTTCTAAGCATCTGTGTTAGCCAGACCCCCACCTCTCAGGACGTCAGGAAAGAACCAACAGAAATCACTCAAGAAGGAAGTGATTGTGTTCTGTCTTAAGTGGAAAAACTTTGAAGTTAAGGTCTTCATATTTGTCCATGCAAAACTAAAAACTAAAAATGTTATTACACAGGAGACATATTTGATTCTTGTTTTTGTTACTTTATGATGATGGCAATAATGCTGTGACATAAGTTTCTGTAAACAGTAAAACAAGCAAGAAGCTTTCAATAAAGCTTATGCAATAGGATAGGTCAAGGTGGATGTGACTTTACTGCTTGATCCAGGGCTCAAATGATATCACCAGGTTCTCTTTCTCTCTGTCCCTTTACCAGTGACTTGTCCCTTGATCCCTTGATGCTGCCTCCTTTGTCAGGCCCCACATACTCACAGAATGGTGGCAGCAGTCCCAGATTCTACATTCTCTCTGATTCACTTCTCGGAGGAGAAACATAAAGGTCTCTTTTCAGGATTCTTAACCAAAGTCTCTTTGGGTAATTGCTCTGATTGGGTAATTGACCCTTCTCCAAGCCAGTCACCATGGTCAGGGATGGAGATGTGACCCAGTGATGACTTGAGCCTAGCATACTTGTTTCATTTCAGAAGTTCATGGATTGGAGTTGCCAACACAGATATCCATGATCAATAGTAATACCTAGTATTGTTGCCATGTATGAAAAGCTATGTGCCAGATATTACCTTATTATATCCCTATAGCCTGTCATTAATTTATTCAGAGACCATATTGAGGTCCTACCATGATGAGAAAAACAAAACAAAGCCTGGTCTTTACTTACAGCTTAGAAAGAGAACATAGCATGAGGTAAGTGTTTCTATCTACATTTTACACATGGGGCAGCTGAGGCTTCCTGATGTTACTTCAGTCCCCTACAGTATCACATGTATTTTAACTTTTATTATAAGGCCGGGGGTGCAGGTTCAGGCTTGTTATATAGGTCAAGTTGTGTCATGGGTGTTTGTTGTACACATTATTTCATCATCCAGGTATTAAGCCTAGTACCCATTAGTTATTTTTCCTGATCCTCTCCCTCCTCCCACCCTCCACCATCTAGTAGGCCCCAGTGTATGTTATTCCCCTCTAGTGTCTGTGTATTCTCATCATTCATCTCCCACCTAAAAGTGAGAACATGTGGTATATGGTTTTCCATTCCTTGTTAGTTTGCTAAGGATAATGGCCTCCAGCTCCATCCATGTTCCTGCAAAGGACATGACCTTGTTCTTTTTTATAGCTGCATAGTATTCCACAAGTATATGTACCATATTTTTTTATCCAGTCTACCACCGGTGGGCATTTAGGTTGATTCCATGCATTTGCTATTGTGAATAGTGCTGCAATGAACATACACATGCATCTTCATGATAGAAAAATTTATGTTCCTTTGGGTATATACCCAGTCATGGAATTGCTGGGTTGAATGGTAGTTCTGTTTTTAGGTCTTTGGGAAATTGCCACACTGTTTTTCCAACAACATTACAATCATAGATGACCCTTGAACAATGCAGGAATTAGGGATGGTGACCCCAGTGTGGTCAAAAATTCATATATAACTTTTGACTCCCCTAAAACTTAAGTACTAAAGGCCTCCTGTTGACCAGAAGCCTTACTGATAACATAAGCCGTTGATTAATGAATATTTGGATGTTATGTGTATGGTGTGCTGTATTCTTACAAAAATAAGCTATAGAAAAGACACTATAATTGAGAAAATCATAAGGAAGAGAAAACAGATTTACTGTTTATTAAGTGCAAGTGGATCACGTAAAGGTCTTCGTCCTCCTTATCTACAAACTGAGTAGGCTGAGAAGGAGGAAGATGAGAGGGAGTTGGTCTTGCTGTCTCAGAGGTGGCAGAGGTAGAAGAAAATCCATATGTAAGCAGACCTGTGCAATCCAAACCACGTTGCTCAAGGATCACCTGTGTGAAGTGACCCACAAAGACCCAAATCTAAATCTCAGTTGCCATGGTCTGACTTACTACTCCTTAGAACTTACTACACTACCTTAGCTTCTACACTGGCCAAAAAAAAAAAAAAAAAAAAAAAAAAAACTGCTTTGGGGAATCATCTGCCCTGGACTGGTAGATGTTTATCTGTGACCATGAAGATTATCTCCTAATAAAGAAAAGAGGAACTGCATAGGTATCTTCCCACCCCACCCCATACTGATGAGTCAATATTAAATTCTTTTGAACTCTTAGTGATAAGTAACCACAAACTGACCAACTAATTTTTGTGAATTGATGCATAATGAAAGTACTTTCATTCAACATTATTTTTCTTCAGTGCTTCATAAAGAACACCCAGTCTAGTCTAGATATGTGGTTCTGTGAGAGTGTCTTTGCAGCTCCGCCGACAAGATCAGCATCGTCAATCCTATATGGCTTCCAAGAGTAAAGCAGTCCATCTTACTCTACCTATATGGAAACCAAAGCTCAGAGACATTAAGTGACAGGCCAGCAATTTCCATGGAAAGTGGTTTCTTTTTCAGAAGAAGACATAGACTTCTTGCTGAATGGGGACGTGACCGTTTTTAGTTCCTCCCCACTACCAGTTTTGGCCTCCCCAGTTGCAATCACCCGCCACCCTGTGTTCAAGTCCCGTCTTTGCTGGTGAGTGCGACACATCTGCTGTTTAAAGGTGAACCCAACTTTTCAAGCTTCTCTAATACTTGATGGCTTTTGTTGTTTTGCAGCTTGTGTGAACTTTTGTGGTATATATCTTTAGTGGCTGTCAAACGGCACCACTGTTCCAACTGAAAAATGTCTATTTTGGAGGGCAATGTCAGCAATGTAAGAAAGCTGTTTTGTTTCACTTTATTTTGTTATAATTATGTTTCATTCCCCCAGAAGTTTTCCTACTGATTATTGGAGTTCTGCTACCCTCCTAAACCACTTAAGGATGAAATTCAGATCCCCAAGTGCATTTTTATCCCTAGTTACTTGGAGAGAAGGATTAAGTAAACTACCTAATACCTCTCTGTTTTGACACAGAGAATAGGAGGAAGAGAAAAGATCCATTGTGTTTGAACACATTCCTTCACAAAAATCCAAGCTCTTAGAGGCGGCTCATTTGTTTCACCATTTAACAAAATTAAGGAAGTCTGTGTTTGTCCTCACAGCTATTCTTGGCTGCCACGATGCTCGGGGAGCTTGCTGATATTGAATGGTAGTATGCTTTCTTGAGGAAAAGAGGTTGCACCTTTGTGTTTTCGTTTTTTACTCTTTCTTATAAGAGCATCTATCAAATTGCAAAATAGCATGATCTTTCCCCAACACCACTTTGGGGAGTTAACCAGGTTACCTATTGCCATTGTTAATTCCAGATTGCCATTGTTAATTCCAGAAAAGAGTTTATCCTTTCTCCTACTGTTCTAATCCTCAAATCCGTTGCACATTAGAATCACCTGAAGCGTATTTAATACATACCAATACCCAGTCCCCAGGCTGACCACTTAAATCAAGATCTCTGAGGATAAAACTCAGTTTGCTTTAGAAAGTTCACCAAGACACTCTAGTGTGCACATAGGGTTAACAGCATCTTCTCCTGAGCCTCTGGCTTCAGGAATTCCTTCAGAGTCCTTCTAAATGCAGTCAGGCAGGTCTGGATGAAATCTCTGCTCCACTAACTAGCTATGATGTCGGGCTATTTGTTTAGCTTTCTGAGCCTTGGGTCTCCATCTATAAAAGAGGGATAATAATGGCTCCTACCTTACGGAGTTTTGAGGTTCCATACAGTGATGCATGGATGGCACAGCCCACCTCCACTGCAGTGACCAGCTCATAGTCTTTATGCCTTTGAGTGTCTCTTCTGCTCAGTTCATATTATACACCAGTGAATCTTCCCGAAGTGCTGCTCCCCTGCCCACTAAGAAAAAGAAGAGCTGTGTCTGACATGTGGACACTGGCCTGATAGTTACATCTAGAGCAGGCGTCCCCAAACTACGGCCCGCGGGCCGCATGCAGCCCCCTGAGGCCATTTATCCAGCCCCCCGCCGCACTTCAGGAAGGGGCACCTCTTTCACTGGTGGTCAGTGAGAGGAGCACAGTATGTGGTGGCCCTCCAACGGTCTGAGGGACAGTGAACTGGCCCCTTGTGTAAAAAGTTTAGGGATGCCTGATCTAGAGGATGGTGCTGTTGGTAGCTGATTTGGAATTCAAAGCTTAGCTCTGGTATCATCCTGTTGGGCATAATCTTACTAAATGTCATCAGGTAAGGTCACTCTGTGACCATGCTGAAGTGAGACAAAAGCCAAGACCACTTCATAATTATTTCTAAGCAGAAAAACAGGTCACTCTTCAAACTACAAATATATCAAGCACCTCCTACCCAGTTAGTCTGTGTGCCTGCAGCTTCTTCACCTATTACAGCTTTAGCTCCACTCTAATCTCCTCTCCTTCTAGATAAAGTTTATTAAGATAGTCAGTTATAGAACTATGCCCATGTTCTGATAGCACCCAATTCAGAGTAAAACCCCTTTTCTTTTAGCTCCAAATGTGATCAAGTGAAGCCCAAATCCTGTAAAGAATCCTTTCTAACACCTTCCTGTTGAGACACCCATGGTTCTCTAGGGTGCTCGTTCTCTGACACTGCCCCAAGTAATAAACCAACTTGTTCAACAACAGGTGTGTTCCTAGTGATCTTTGACTGGAAGGCATTGATTAGCCCCCCTCTCTTATTCAAAATCCCATAATCCCCCTCTCTGATTTAAGAATCAAAGGGTTTTTAAAACTACGAAGTTGCATTTATGTTGCCCTATCAACTCGTCTAAGCCTTTTCCACTATGTCCTTCTGCCTATCAAACCTCACGTCTCTTCATTCCCTGCTGTGACCTTATGGGATACTTCTCCTTCTTATTCACAATGTTTATTTTTTTGCATTTGCTCATGTCATTTCTATACTTTCTTCCCTGATTGCTTCTCTCCTCACTCAGTGCGAAATAATAATCGAGCACCTATTATGTGCTAGATGCTGTCCCAGGAGTATGATTCATTAAGAATGGACAACAATCTCTATAGTAAATGCAAGGAGAAGAAATATAAATTTGGATCTTAGAAAGTTTGATATACCTCATGATAAAATATGACCAAAATGTAGATCGAGTTGATAGTATGTTTTGTGGACAAAGATTACAAAGCAAAAGAGTAAGTGGAAGTAAGAAATATTCTTATTAGAACCTACAGGATTAAAAGCCAAAGAGCTAGAACTTCTCATTTTGATGGTCTTCTTGTAAGATGATATTTAGATGTGGCTAAGCATAAGTATTCCAGTCTTTCCCGGTGGCAGTATTAACTAAAAGAGATACTTTCTCCCCTTGATGCCTGGTGAAGATGAAGGATGTGTCTGAGAAAGTTCTCCATAGATGCAGGTATATTTTTTAGACTGGCAATATTAAATATATGTATAGATATATAGATGTATAATCAACAAACCGACCAAGCATGAGGAAGCAAGACCACAGTTTGAGCCTTGTGGGAGACCCAACCTCTATCACAAACCTACATATGGAAAAAATAATGTGGCACAAACTTTTTAAGGCTTTATTTTATAACTATAGAA
Source organism: Saimiri boliviensis (assembly GCF_048565385.1). NCBI lineage: Eukaryota > Metazoa > Chordata > Mammalia > Primates > Cebidae > Saimiri > Saimiri boliviensis. The sequence continues at coordinate 23,833,596 of NC_133468.1, read as the reverse complement.
AATGAGAAAGATTGATGATGCTTAATCTGCCAGAAGATCAGTTCCCTGCTGTTGCTTTTCTTTTTTTCACTTCTCCATCTTCTCCCCCATACTAACTTAAAAACAAACATCCAGGCCTAATTAAAATCAGAACCCAGTATCCGATTAGTGCACGTTTGGCAGATCTTAGCTTTGGCATTGTTTTCTGACCAGTTTACTGATTAGTGTTTATTACTAATCATCTGTGGCTGGAAACATGACCCAGAGAGAAGAAAGACAAGGACAACAGCGTGCAGTGACATTGTTAGAATTATTCACAGCGTTTTCAGCAGGGATAACTCAACTCAAATCCACAACCACAACAGATGCCTTAGCACGCCAAACCCCAGGCATTGGCGGCCAGGCAAAGCAGGCTTCTCTCAGCACTTGGCAAGACTCGCCTTCATTTTGCCCTGTGTCTGAAGTCCAATGCTTGGCCAGGAGTAAAGGTGGGACAGGCTGAGGGAATAAGAGTTTACTGTATCTGACAGCGATGCTCTGATGTCACCTGTCTGCCCAATACATCATAGAAAATGAAGACTAATTTAACCTCTCTGAACTCGGCTTTCCTGATGAAGTTTGTTCACCCCTGTAGTATTTCAACAAATATTTATTGAGTGACTACTACGTGCCAGATCCCTGATGTTCTGGGGAAGGCAGTAGATGAACAAAAATACTAAAATTCGCTATTAAAACTAATGATAGGAATTCATTGACATCTGAGTTGTCAACAGTGACTTTGTAACTAATACTATGGCACTTAAACTCACAAAAGTTTTCCTTCCTAAATAGATGTGATTATAACATTTTTTTTTTACTAAGTTCATAGCCTAATTGTTGCTAGCTTTGTTAATATTATAATTCCTTGGTTTTGAAATACATCTTTTGATGGTTAATTTTTTTCTCTGCTTCTAAAAGTAAGAAATTCCTATATTTGAGTTCATTTAGAAAATAATTTTTTTTTAACTGCCCATCATCTTACCACCCCCAAACAACCATGCTTAGCATCTGGGTGTAAAACAGGAAATCACAAAATCATTATCAACTCATCAAATATTATAATCATATATATTTAGGAGTTACATCAGCAAAGCCAGCAATAATTAGGCTATGAACTTGGTTTTTTAAAAAAGTTATAATCATATCTATTTAGGAAGAGGAACCTTTGTGAGTTTCTCTTAAGTGCCGTAGTAATAGTATCAGTTACAAAGTCGTCATGAAATGATGATCATCTGTTTTATCTCTTGCTTTCCACCCAAATGCTAATCATGAAAACATGTCTTTTTTTTTCTTAAACTAGTAGTATATTGTAAATTCAGCAATTCAAAAGAGAAGGATTCTTTAGGAAATGATGGTGTCTTCCCTGAGTAAAATCTAAGTTAATTTTTGTGTTTTTGCCAAATCAGAAAGGTATGAGAAGTTGAGAATATGATAGAGGATGAGATGGCTGTTTTATTTAATGTATTACAAGAATATTTGTTTAAAGGTTAACACCTTTTCATCTGTGAAGAGAATTCTAGTGTCTGAGAAAGCTGTAGCTGAGTGGTGGGATTAGTTTTTACTTATTTATTTAGCACATTTTTATCAAATGTCTTTTATGTGCCACTAATTAGGCAAGAAAACTAGGTAGTAGAGGTATGATGGCCCTTAGTCTAGGGAGCAAATGATCTTACACCAGTAATAATACTCAAAGTAAGTATCTTTGCAGAATATGCTGTGCAGAGAAGTACAGATACATGAGATTACATAGCAGGGGCCCTAACTTATTCAAGATAGTGAGAGAAATCTTACATCATCAAGTACCCTTTAGTCTCACACAATGCATTTGTGAGAAAGCACCAGGTTTAGTCTGGTTCATGGTGGAGACCATTCCAGCAGTCACTGTCAGGTCAGAACCCATATTTCAGCTGTTGAAAATAATCACTCTACGGAAGGGCCATTTTTACCTTGCTGAGATGTTGGTGATATGAGTATGATTACATAGTGAATCTGGAAAATAGCTTGCCTGTGTGGTCAGTTAGCTTTCTAACTGACCTGTCTCAGAACAGAATGTCACTTCCTGGAGACCATTTGCTGAAGCCTCACCCTCCAGCCCTTGACTTGTAGAATCACTTTGGACTTAGTTAAGGAGATACCAGGAATTCCAGGCTATATGCATAAATGGGTACGAAAAACATTAGAGAGGTTTTTATGTGGTTATGGCAAAAAGATTCGTCATGATTTATGCACTGTACATGGGAAGGTGTCTCATGTGAGGTCAACAACTGAAGTCAGATGAATAATTCAGCATGTGAATCAATTGCATCATCTCAGTTGCCATGTTATTACTATTTTTGCATAATTGCAAAGTAAAAAAAATAAATCGACATCATAACTGTCATTTGACATGATAGAGACCCTAGCATTTTAGGGATATCCCATTTTTAGATACTATATGAATGAACATAGTCTAACATCCTGCTTTCCTTTCCTGAATCTTTCCTTGAGTGAAAGGTAATTAATCACAGATACCTTGCTCTATTCATTTTATGCCTTTAAAACACACACACACACACACACACACAAAACATGGCCTAGGTGATCTCATATCGTAGGCATCAACTGCCATATAATTCTCATAATTAATCTTGTAACTAGCATTTGTTCATAGTAGTACAATAAGAATAATCAATTTAACTAATTGTACAATTATTGACCTTTCCCTTTTTCAAGTTTTATTTTTAAAGTCTTGCCTCCTTTAATCAAAAATATCATTTTTTGAAAGTGTTAATAAAATTTTTTTCTGGACAGTAAAATGTAAACTTTGAAGTTTGAATATACTGTAAAAGCTAGAAATTCATTTTTATTTACCAGCCATTGATCAAAGGGCAAGATCTAACTTTATGTTTAGTTTTGAAAATAAACATTATTAAAATTCAAGAATCTTCTCACATATTAACTATGTATACCTTTAACAGAATCGTATTATGTCTTTAAATATCTTACATCTGAAACTTTTTGCAGTTCATTTGAACATCAGTTAGATACACATCAATATTTGCTTTTTCAGAATAGAAATTCCCTCAGGGTCGAGTAGGCTATCTGGATAAGCTATCTTGTCTAACAGTATACTAGGTAGTGTTAGTTTCTTTTATAATAATAAAAGAAACCCTACAGATTACAGCATGATTTAGAGAGCAGAACCTTTTCTTTGTATTTTCAGATAACCACACTTTTGTTTGTTTTCAGCACTGAAAACACAGTGGGTTTTTTAAGCCAAATATAATTTAAAATAAACTCTTGCATTTTCCTTTCTTGGCTCAGATCTGGGAATGGACTGGATCTAAGTTGGAAAGAATTAGACCTTTTGTACTCTTTGCGGGGAAAGTGTAGGGATTTGATGGTTTCTGACGTTTTTCATCCGGGCTGGGCTTGTATCACTGAAATGTCGATGTTCTTCACGCTGTCCTTCAATACAGTCTAGCATGTCTGTGCAGCCAAATGTCATTTCTTAGGAAAAATCAAACTCAATTTGATGAGGTTCCTGGAGAAGAACGAATCCAATCTGGGATGGAATTGACAAAGCACACCGATTAGAACAAACGCTGTGTGGTGTCCTGCTTCTGCCGTCATAATGGTAAAGATGACTGTTTTTAGAGAAATGCAATAATTTTAGTCCAGAGGTGACAAAACTTATTTTTTCTTGGTAGAGCTTTCTTTCAGAAGGGAAATGAATCTCTGTTATGTTGCAGTGATCAGGGAGGAGAGGCAACTTTCTGCCAGAGCTGAGCAACTGACACTGTTAGTAATACTGACTGAGCACATTGGATTGGTGGGATTGATAGATTCAACACTGAATAGTCAAAGGAATATCATGGCTACTTGATCCTGTATTGTAGAAGCTTGGTATTGGTTTTATCTGGACCAACCTGCATGACTTTTGTAGCCTGGAGTTAGATGGATGAATAAATGATCCAAGTGCCTGGAGATCCAGCAGCACAGATAAGGCACTACACACCATCATTATCACTCAGTCCAACTGCTATAGGAAAGTCACTCTCTCAACTAAAAATGTAAGACCTTTATAAGAATTGGTGGCAGCCATTGCAAGTCTCTTCATTTGAATCTGCTCTAGGTAGTCACTTGGGTGTTTCACTTAGTTCCTCTCAATGCAAGAATTTTTTTAAAAAAATGGTTTAATGTGATCAGTTTTAACAATAAAATGGTAGATATACCTATTGCATTACAGTGGCTAACCCATTGTAGATGCTCTATAAATATCTGTTGAATGTATGATTTGGGGTTGTATATATAGGTGAATCTCTCTGTCTTCCATCAAGCTTAGCTCTGTGGCAACAAGAATCCCATCTGCCATGTTTATCTCTGTGAACTAGGTGCAGACCCCGGCCCAATGGCCAACACTGAGTAAGCATCCAATTAATGCTTCCTGAATGAATTTTAAAAAATTATGAACCATTGCCCTACAAGATAAATCCTACTAACTGTGTGTAGAAACTGAGTTCTAAAGAGGCACTGTGACTTATGGTGTTGCAGCCTTTCCATCCTCTTGATTTAGGTACTTAAAGTCAGATCGTGATTTGTACCTTTGCTCTTTTTTGGTCTATGTCCAACCCATCCCTTCTAATACCCAGTTTTGGATTGATTATTGGACAGGGATGCTGAGAGAAATGGCAAAACAAAATACTGTTTTACTCATTGTAGAGATATTCTTCCTTTAACTTTTATTTTAGGTTTGGGGATACATGTGCAGGTTTGTTACATAGGTAAACTCATGTCACATGGGTTTCTTGTACATATAATTTTGTCACCCAGGCACTAAGCCTAGTACCCAGTAGTTACCTTTTCTGCTCTTCTCCTTTTTCCCACACTCAAGTAGATCCCAGTGTCTGTTGTCCTCTGCTTTGTGTTTATGAGTTCTGATCATTTAGTTCCAACTTATAAGTGAGAACATGCAGTATTTGGTTTTCTGTTCCTGCATGAGTTTGTGCAGGATAATGGTCTCCAGATCCATCCATGCTTCTGCAAAGGACATAATCTTGTTCTTTTTTATGGCTGCATAATATTCCATGATGTACTTGTATCACTTATCCAACCTGTTATTGACGGGCACTTAGGTTGATTCCATGTCTTTGCTATTGTGAATAGTGCTGCAGTGAACATTCATGTGCATATGTCTTTATGGTAGAATGATTTCTAGTCCCATAGGCATATACCCAGTAATGGAATTGCTGGGTTAGAATGGTAGTTTTATGTCTTTAAATATCTTACATCCTCTTCAGTTATAAACTGAATCCTAAAGAGGCACTGTAAGGAGCCATTTTTTATGTCTTTGAGGACTTGCCATACTTGGGGACTTGTCAGTTCCGTAATGGTTGAACTGACACTCATCAACAGTATAAAGTGTTCCTTTTCTCCACAACCTCACCAGCATCTGTTCTTTATTTTGACTCTTTAATAAGCTATTCTGACTGGTGTGAGATGGTTTCTTATTGTGGTTTTGATTTGCGTTTCTCTAATCAGTGATATTTACCTTTTTTTTTTTTGCATATGCTTGCTGGTGGCATATATGTCTTTAGAAAAGTGTGTAAATTGACAAATGGGACAATTAAACTTAAGAGTTTTTGCACAGCAAAAGAAATTATCAACAGAGTAAACTGACAACCTACAGAATAGGAGAAAATATTTGCAGACTGTTTATTTGACAAAGGTCTAATATCCAGCATTCATCGGGAACATAGGCAAATTTACAAGAAAAAAATTAGAAAGTGGACCAAGGACATGAATAGAGAGATTCTTGATGATGATAACAGATAGTGGCTTACTTATGAGGACTATGAGAAATTTCTCTCAGTCCTCTCATCTGGGAAACATTGGCTACTCCTGAGCAATTGGTGGGTTTTTCATCTCATCAATGATGTGCATGGTGTATTGATTACAATTTATTTTTCACTTTGTCCATTTGGGAAGTCAAAGCCAACTTGAAAGGCCAGCTGTGGTCTTTGCATACCTATGTGTGATTTTTGTTTCAGGAATCCTTTTTATAATTCTGTTCCTCTTTTCTCCTCGTGATACTTGTTTATGAGTTTTGCTCTTATTACATTTTAATATGATCTTACATGATGTTTTTATTTATTGGAAATTAGAACCTAATTTAAAAAAACAAAAACAAAAAAACTCCAGTTGAAGCAAGGTTTGTGGAGGTGGTTAAGGGTTTAAAAGATTCTGGGTTCAAAAATGCCACCTCTACCATTTCCTAGCTGTGTGACCTTGAGTCAGTTACTTAACCTTGGCTTCTTCATTCGTAAGATAGGGTAACAATCATATCAACCACAAGGATCTGTTAGTTACCAGGATTAAAGGAGATGATCTATGCAAAATATCTGTGCCAGAGCCCGGGTTGCACAGCACATGTTATTTTATTTTCTTGTTTCAGCTCTGCCTCTACCCCTCCTACCTAATCTACTTACTCAGGGCTCTAGGGAAGGGTTTCTCCATCTTGGCACAATTGAGAATTGGAGCCAAATAATTTGCTGTTGTGGGGGCCTGTCTTAGGCAGCACAGGGTATTCAGCAGTATCCCTGGCCTCTAGCCACTAGATACCAGTAGTACAACCTCAGTCACGAAAATCAAAAAGGCCCAGTTGGGGGCAAAATGGTTCTCGGTTGAGAACCGCTGCTCTCAAAAGTCTCCTGGTGTCTCCTACTGATTGGGACCACAGTCTCCAGTAATTCTCTGTTAGGTCACCACACTGCCCCGGACCCGTTGACACATTGTTGTGTTTATTTTTTAAATCCAAATGTATTAGTCCGCTTGGGATCTTTACTAATCACTCAGTAAGCATTTATTGAGCACCAGCTAAGGTCTTTGCCCTTGAGAAGACATCTCCCAAGGAGGGAGTTTGGCCATGTGTGCAAAGCACTATGGCACAGCCCAGTGACTGCTAAAACTGGTAACGTGTAAACTCCCCAGGCATGTACTATACTTCTAGAAGGAAGAAACAGGACACATTATTTGATACATGATTTTTTGTCAACATTTTGTGTAAAATATTAATGTATACAAATGAAGTCATAAGTAGGTAAAAGTTTAATAAATCACCCTTTTGAGAAGGGTAAAATGATATGAAATTAGAAAGTGCTTAGGAAAACTGGAATATATGAGGACTGTCACAGCAGGGAGTGATTAATTTTTCTAGATATAGGCAGATAACCTGACTCATACTGAGGCAGTGATAATTGATAAGAGGTTAAAGGGATGTCCCTTCCTGATGCCATTTACATTTTAATGCAGGGCTATAATGTGTTCAGTGAGTCACGTGGGGACCATGCTTACAGAAATGGAACCAAACATTTTCTGTAAACTCACAAAGGCAAAGCTACTGGGAACAGGGAATATTTCCTGTAATAAACAAAAAGAAAACCAAACATATATTTAAAAAACAACCCAGTTCTATGTCCCTGATGATCTTGTGGACATTAGCCATGATAAAACAAGACCTAGAGCAAAAAGAGATTGGAACAGAGTCAAATAATATTTGGAGGTAGAGTCTTAAGACTAATGATGGTGATAGGAAATGATACAAGTTAATGATAGATGGAAAAAATCTTGGCAGTATTCTCAATTTTTATTAAAAAAATAAATCAAGAAAGCATGACTTTGGCAAAAGTTTCTTCACTGCACTTTCTTCTTTGCATTGTGAGTTACTTACCCTCACATTAACGAAACCACTCCTGAAGTGTGCAGTCATTAGAGGTGGAATGAAATGTTACGGAATTCCGTGTTTTTCTCAAAATCACCTCTGCTAATCATTAAGCATGTTTCACTGTGAAAGTTTTCTTCTGATGTCTATTGTGCTTTATAAATGCCCTGTTCCCAAATACAAATTGCTGTATCTCCAAGTACAGTGACCATTAGTATGGACTTGTAATTTCTTTCTTTTTATTGGTGAGATTACGGCAGATGTTCAGGGTGGCAGAAAAATTACACAAAATACAAACTGTGCTTTTTGAGAAAGAGCTGGCATTGCTATTCTAACACCAGGTTGCACATTGAAGTCACAGAAGACACACCGTACTTGTATACAAATCTATTTGACTTCAAGTCTAAAGAGCTGTTTATTTGGTTAATAGGTGCAAGAAGCCACCATGGCACACGTTTACCTATGTGACAAACCTGCATGTCCAGCACATGTATCCCAGAACTTAAAATAAAATTTAAAAGAAAAAGCCGGATATTTCAATTCAGGGATAAGGTGAGAAGGCCCTAATACAAACCAGAAATTCATTCTCATTGTGTTTTCTAAAGCTCAGCTTTGTACAGTCCCATAAAAACACACAAAGATACTTCCCCTGTGTGTATAGTAGGGTCATTCTAAGGACATATTTGTTGGACTTTGCTCTGCTGGCATCTGTTCAAAACAGCTAACAAAAGTCAGTTGGTTCTTACCTTCTGATCACTACCCCAGGCCCCCAACAAATCACTAGCAAATTCCACTTGCTGAGTGTCCTGCTATTAGCATAATGGTGTGTTTTAATTTGGAGAAGACGCATGTGTTTCCTATAAGAAAGTTGTTTTAGGTCTTTAAACGTCTCTGTCAAACACTTTCTTTTTGTTTGTAGAAATAATTACAGATCAGTACTGTTGAAACCAAAACATCAGAGAAATTGCCTGCTCCAATGTTTCTAATTTGGTGGACGTCTGCTCAGTGAATGACAAAAGCTTAGCTTGGCCATGCCAAGAAAAACATATCCAGTTTAACCATTGCAAACGCTGCCTTGGTTATAAGGGATGACAGTCACTGTACTTAGGTTGCTTGCCTCATAGCCGATGAAAGAACTCTCCTTCTACAAGGGCACATCTGTTTCTGTGACTCCAATAATGGCAGACACCAGGTGACACAATGACACTTGTCTTTTGATGCTATGTTTTCCTGACTTTTTAGGAAGCATTTATGTTTGCCTATAGATACTCAAGACCATTGCATTGATGTCCTAGCTGATGTGTCTCCCTTTCTAAATGTTTCACCTTAGACTTTTTATGATCCCAGATCTGGGTGAATTTTTACTATAACCATCATAGCTACTAAAGGTAAAATAGTCATACATTGTAATTAAACAAGACATGGAAGGACATACACCAGAATGTTACATAGAGATGAGACTATAGGTCATTTTTATTTGCTTTTCTTATCTAAATTAGCTAAAATTTTAATCTGAGCATGTATTATTTTTGTAGAAAAGAACATACTTTTTTTTTAAAAAAAATAAGGGTCATTTGGTCTGAGAAAGAACACAAACTATAAATATAAAAAGAACAATTCAAATTCCAGGGAATATATAAATGGTGAGCACAAGTATTGATGTTAGATCTTGTGAGCACAGTGAAGAGAGAGCAAAACTAAGTCATCAGAGGTGGTGGACTGCAGCTAACATGAACTCAAATACAGCCGGTGCTCGACTTAACGACCGCGATTGGTTCCGACAGACCGGTCGTAACACGATTTGGTTGTAAGTTGAGTAGGCTATATGTACAGTACTGTGAAATGATGTTAAAAAATCTTTAAGTCACATTTTATCATAATTTTCTTTCATTATTGTTATATATTATAATTTTCTTTGTTCATTTTATGCCATTTGTATCATCTCTACACCATTTTGTTATTTTTACTTTCGTCAGGTTTAAGTAAAACACTGCATTACCAGGGCAACTGGTTTAATATTTGGAAAACATACAAAATTACAAAATACAGGTGCATACAAAAATACGAAATACAGGTATAAAAAATACCATAGGAAACATTTTCCCAATTGCAAAACGTATCAAAATATATAAACATGTACAAAACACAAATTGCTGTACTGAGTCTGGGATAACAGTTGAAATGGTGCACACGGAGATGGTAGTGCTGCCGGAAGCTGGTCCACACTGTCGTATGCCCAGCTGGGCAACGTTTGCGCTCCCAGACGCGGAGCAGTCATGGCTAGTGATTGTGGTTGTAAAGTCGAATGGTTGTAAGTTGCATAGGTCGTAAGTCGATCAATACCTGTATCAACAATGATAGCATTCAGGCATCTGCTGAGAACCACTTCATTGGAACATTCCATACGTTAGCTCACAATAACTCTATAATGGAAGTAATGATATTTTTTCACTTTTTTTAAGATGAAAGCTTTTTGGTACAGAGGTAAAAGCTTGTCCTAGATCCCATGCCTGGTAAGTTTCCTAGCCAGTAGTGATGGAACCCCCTAATGCCAAACACTGCTTTCCTCCTCTTGCCGTATTCCTGAGAAGGAGAAGCAAAATTCAGAAAGGAAAATCGTCTTTGTTCTAAGTCAGCATTTGCGTTTGGCAATAAGGTGGAGGGAGGTGGATGGTGACAAAAACGGAACCACTCAAGCAAATGGCACTGTCTTCACCTAATAGCTTTGTTGCCTGATATCAAGTCACAGGTCAGGAAAAACAGAAAAGTTCATTCTCTGTGTAATTTGGCATAGGAAATCATTATTCAGAGACTCTTGATCTTCTTTCAGCATAGAACAGGCGTCCCCAAACTTTTTACACAGGGGGCCAGTTCACTGTCCCTCAGACCGTTGGAAGGCCACCACATACTGTGCTCCTCTCACTGACCACCAATGAAAGAGGTGCCCCTTCCTGAAGTGCGGTGGGGGGCCGGATAAATGGCCTCAGGGGGCCGCATGTAGTTTGGGGACGACTGGCATAGAATGTAATGCAACACTTTGGGTTTAATTTTTGGAAATGCACAGCCAACTTTCTGCAAACTTTCTTTGGATGATGTATATTGCCTTTTAGACTGTCTGCACTTGAGCACCCGGTTGGGGACGTTCTGCTCCCAGATGGTGTGGAGTTTGTCCTTTGAGGCTCTTTTAAGAGCATTCTAAGCCTGTTTGTCAGACGCCCTGCTAGTGCTGCAAACTGAAAATTTTTAAGCAGTGTAATGAACGTATGCAGGTGATAAATCTAAATCCAATAAAAATAAGTTTGTTACCATTCTGATGAAACAGATACAGGGAGTGTGAAAGGTCCATACAATGTATTTGATCTTATTCATCGCCCAACTGTAGAAGAACATTAAGATTCTGAGCATTCGTTTAAGTGGATATGACGACATAATTTGGCATTTGTTAGACCAGTTCGGATAGCAGGGTTTAATTTATGTCTTCCAATAAGCTTTTGGCCTTATTACATTTTCAAGGAACCCTCTCATATGTGTATCTACAGAAAGGTAGGCCAGGATGACACTTTTTGTATCTTTTGTTTACTAAATTGCAATGTCAGGATAATAAATGCTGTGGTTGGAGTATGTGTGTGTTTCATCACTCTTAGGGAATTCTGTATTTCAAGGGCTTTCCTCTTAACATTGCAGATAAAACACTCCATCACACTCTTTAGTGGAAGAGACAGTTTCTCCTCCAAGATGCCTGTTCAGCTGTTCCACAGCTGAAGAGCTGGGAAGACTTAAATTACATTCTTTTTCCTGCCATTAAAAGGGAATGGGGGGTGGGGGCCAGGAGGGACAAGAAACTTGCATCTGGTTCGATTTCTTTGCCAAAATCTTCATTTAATTGTTATGTAATTTGAAGAAAACCACAAATGACAAGATGAAATTGCTAGGAATATAAATACAGAATTTAATTGTTCATGTCAGGATTTCAATTCCCAAACCATGGTAATCTGAATCCCAGTTTTCTGAAGAACATGAAAAGCACTGGAGGCTGATGCTTGGTTTGCGAGCCGTCATGATCTCCACCACCCCCACCATGTTCACAAAACTGTCTTCAATCAGAGAGAGAAACTGAGGAGGAGGGAAGTTGACTTCCCTTATCCCTGTGGATTTGATTCCAACAGCTGGGATCCCAAAACAAGTTTTCTCAAGAAAAAAAATCATTACATCAACCCCAAGATCCAAAATAAACCAACACCTGAGTGCTAAACACTTAATGGATGGGCTTCTACAAGTTTACAGCATTCCTGATAGCAATGAGGCTCTCCTAAAGACCTGCCTTTATTTTGATTTGTGGCATAAACTTTCCTGGACCAAGAAGCAGCTTAGTCTAGTTGATATTATCCTGGATTTTAAGTTAGGAAACTGAGATTTCTTCTCTTGTTCTACTGCCTGAAATTGTATTATGTGTACATTCATGCTCCATTAGTGTTTGTGGGATGAATTTGTGTGATGAGAAAATGCACAACAGAATAAGCCCTTGTATTTTGTAAAGTGGTTGATAGACAAACGCCTCAATTCTCTTCAGTGTTCTTTTCAAATCTATGATGGCTCCAAATTCTAGCTTCCTAGGTCCTTTATGGATTTCATCCATTTAGATACTGCTCCGGTAGGATCCCCCACTCTATGTCCCAAACCTTTTCCTTTTGGTTTCCTTTCATCAAAATGTACCAGAGGCCAGGTGAGGTGGGTCATTCCTATAAACCCAGTACTTTGGGAGGCTGAGGCAGGAGGATCACTAAAGGCCAGAGTTTGAGACCAGTCTGGGCAACATAGGGAGACCCTGTCTCTGCAAAAAGAAAAAAAAAATTACCCAGGGGTGGTAGCATGCACCTGCAATCCTAGCTACTTAGGAGGCTGAGGTGGAAGGATTGCTTGAGCCCAGGAGTTCAAGGCTGCAATGGACTATGATCACACCACTGCATTCCAGCTTTGAAAGAACCCTGCAATGGACTATGATCACACCACTGCATTCCAGCTTTGAAAGAACCCTGTCTCAGGCAAAACACAACAAAAACAAAACCTACCAGGTCTGTATCTCATTCCCCTAAAGCTCTGGTTTTGACTGAATTATAATCTAACAAAGTCATTGAGACTAAAATACTATTGATTTAGAGTGATTTAATTTACCATCCAATCCAGATAATTTGTTTTTACCAACGTTAACACAGTTACGTCAGAAGTCATCATAGTCAGAAGTAGTGGGGCCTATTATAGAGTCAAAATGAATTATGTTTGGGTGAATGGAAGTACCTCTTTGTGTCTCCAGTCAATTGATTGCTTTCTTGGAGACTAACTTTGAAAGGGGGATTAGTTCCTAATCTGACTTCAAGGCTCTATTTTATGAAATAGTTTGTAGGAGTGATTGGTTACACTGTAGAGTGAGACAATTTAATCTCCTTTGTGTAGACATATTCATAAAATCACAGAATAGAAACTGAAAGAGTCACCAGAAGGAAAAATCTAGAATTACTAAAGTCATGTGCATCAGTAAGAAAATAAATCATGAGAAGTATTTATCCAGGAGATCCTTGAGAGATTTTAAAAGAAAGTAGAAATCTACATACACACTTGAAAATACTTTTTTCAACAATTCCATAATAAGCATGACTCATTACTTAATCAAATATTGAAGAGTCTCAAAGTTTATATCATATTTTGCCCCCTCCCCCCGCTGCCACGTTACATTCACCATATTTCCTCTTTTCTGAAAATAGTAGAAAAATTTAGGCAAATCCTAGTTAGCCATCCGAGAGAGTTCATATTGGCAGAGCATAAACTTGTTTACATTGAATCCCACCAATCCATCAAAAATCTTGGTTTCATCGTAGAAAAAGGTTTTTTTTTTTCTTCTTCAATAAGAAAAATCTCTATTTTGACAGCTGCTCTGTTTTATTTATGAAGAACTTTAACTTTTAGGGATATCAAATAATATCAAAAATGTTGCTGGGAATGAATGGTGTAGTCCTGGCTTCAATACTCAAATAAATGAAAATAATTGTTTCTTGTATTTTTGAGTTGCACCATAGTACTTTCCAAAGATTTTCTGTATTTTACCATGTGGGTTTTGTATGATCATATTCGCTTAGATCAAAGATTGCAAGTTCTGGTAAGTAGCCATTTATTTGCTTCACAGTTCACCCCAGTGAACCACCATCTTGAGAACTATTGCCAGAAAAGATGTTATTAATATTTCTCCATCTCCAAATTAGCCCCATTAACCACCCCTTCCCTGGAGAGTTTTTCAGATAGAGCTAATTGGTTTATTTTTGGTGATGTACTTTTCTGATAGGATACGAGTCATCTTAACATATCTTTTCAACCACAGAGCTGTCTTCTACGTTAATCTGTGAACTGCCTGCTGCATTTCCCTTCTATAGGCCTGGACCCAGGAGTCATTTCTGTAACCATGGCACTACCCAATCATGGAATTTTGGGCTGAGGCTGCACATGATACAGGCTAGGTCAAGCAGATACTCTTTCTTACAATCAATCTGTCACCAAGAGAGAGTAGAGTCAGGCTATCTGACAGACAATATGAGGCTACAAGTGGAACATCATTGTATAGACTCAATCTGGGGAGGGTCAATTCAGCTGTGTGTTTCAGAGATGCAGAGAAAGTGAAGAATGAAGCAGGCACACAGAGACAGCTTTGAGAGAGGGAGAAATGGAGGAAGATCCTTTGAACTTCCTAGTTCTAATTGCACAATTAATTTCCATTCTTGATAAGACATCTCTGTAGTCTCATAATAAATTCCTTTTTTTCCCTTTAACTAGGCAGGGATTAGTTTTTGTTACTTGCTACCACAGTGTCCTCATGAATTCAGATGGTTTGCCCTTGGGAGGTTTGAACATATTGGCCTAATCTCCTAATTTAAGTGCAAACTTTTCCAGAAGGGAGGTCAAGGGAGTGGTATCAAGCCTCTTTGGTTTTTTTTGTTGTTGTTGTTGGTGTTTTGTTTTTTTTTTTTGTTTTTTTTTTGGATGTTCCTATAGCCCAGTTCAGGGATCTATCTTCAGCCTGTGCTACCAGCTGTCGTGTGGAAGAGAGGAAGTGGGGATTAAGACTAGGATTTCTCACTATACCCTAATCTCTTGGGAAATAATTTCAGCTCTTCAGAGCGACTCATTTTTCTTGGGGGAGGATTCAAGAACTGTGCCCTACTTGATGTTCTCATACTTCTCAATAACAAGCTTATATATGGACATATTAGATGTAATTTGTAACGAAGACATTGGTGGGAATCCCTCGGCAGGCATCTCCTGATGATTTTGTGACAGCCACCAGTTACCAAAGTTTTTGTTTTGAATAGATTTAGTTACTCCATGTGTAGAAGCCAACTTTCCCTTATTATAGTTCATCTTTTATTGTTTGACTTTTAATTTTTTCAGTCTTGTATTTGCAGAAATTGTACCTCTGGCTTTAGAAGAAAAGCCTTGCAACCCACTTTCTCCCTTCCACCCTTGACTGCTATTTCTACTGTGATAGCGACATTTTCTGTATTGTGTTGGTGGATTGAAAATCATGGGTCATGCATTTTTTAAACTTGGTTCCATTTTAAAGTCCTATACTTATTCTCTCCCTAGTGAGCAAATATGCTGCTATTCTCGATGAGTGGTTCTCAAACCGTAGAGTGCACCAAAATTACTCAGAGCCCTTGTTAAAACATAGATTGCTGGATCCCACCCCACAGTTTGATTCAGTACATCTGGAGTGGGGTTTTATCATTTTAAGTCCAATATGTTCCAAAGTGGTGCTATGGCTGCTAGTCAGGGAACCACACTTTGAGAATCACTCTCTAGAGCAGTCATCCCCAAACTTTTTACACAGGGGGCCAGTTCACTGTCCCTCAGACCGTTGGAGGGCCACCACATACTGTGCTCCTCTCACTGACCACCAATGAAAGAGGTGCGCCTTCCTGAAGTGCGGCGGGGGGCCGGATACATGGCCTCAGGGGGCCGCATGTGGCCTGCGGGCCGTAGTTTGGGGACGCCTGGGCTAGAGCATCAAAGGAAGAGGTGCTCTTGGCCTCCCTGATGTGTTCCTTAACCACTAAACTAGTATCATCATGTGAAACCCGCCTCTGAAATTCTATTGAGAATCCTTAGCAAGTGCCATGGTGCAACTTAAGGACATAAGGAGCCATTGTTTCTCTTTATTTGAGTATTAAAGCCAGAACTCACGCTTCCTACCACAATATTTTACATCCTTAAAAATTAGAGTTTGTGAAAAATATAGTTAAGGTAATTGTCAAAATAGGGATCTTATTCCTCATCACACATGAAGACCTTGTTTTTATTATGATGAAACCAAAACGTTGTGTGTTTTATTATAGACATTTTTATGTTTATTATAGCCAATTCAAGGCTATTAGGGGATTTCTAGCATTGTCCTTCACCTGAAATCCAGTATTTTCTTGAATAGGAAAGAAGAGAATAGAGCTGCCTCTAGCTTAGGACAAATTTTACTAATCCTCAGCCTACTATATTTATGATCTTTACTGATCCACTTTTGAATTGTGCCTATTGAAATGCTCATAGTTCCTGGTACTCTTTTGTTTTGTGGGGCAAAACCTTTTGGGGGGGGGGTCAAAATATGGCTACCCTTTGGGAACATGTTATTGCTGTGAATATCATGAGTGTAATAGAAGAAAAAAGGCTGCGATGCACTGTCTCATTCAACCAACTGCCACCCCCTTCCCCTTGGATTTCTTGAGCTATTAATAGGAAACCAAAACTTGGTTCTGGTGATCACGATGTCCCTATCATGTGCATGGCAGGGTTGCTGGGCAACATGAAAACACAAATGAAGAGTCTCAACATTAGCACAGATGTTTTAAAAATACAGAAGTAGATGGAGTCCCCTACTGCAATCCAGATCATCATCTTAGCAAAGAGGCAGTAGACCCAGCTGCCCTGCAAGCAAACTGAGAGGTTTTGGGAGAAGAAGAGTCAGAACTCAGTAGAAAATTGCTAATAAAGCACAGTCTGAGGCTGAAGCAAGATTCTATGTTCAAAATTTAGTTCTCAAGGAAGTAAGAAAGGCTTCAACTAGGCTTCATTTATTCATTCATGTATTCACTCACTCATTTAACAAAGAGGCATTGAGGGTCTCTGATGTGTCAGGCACCATGCTGGGCTCTGGGGATCAAGAGGAAGACAGGGTCCTGCATACCTAGACCTAATATAGTACCAGCGGAAACAGGTTAGGAAAGATGAAGCATCCAGTAAGAGATGTAATTACACTTCAGCTGTTGCTAATGAAAAATACAGAAGTTTGGGAAGTCAGGAAAGGTTTCCAGATGCAAGCAAAGTTGTTTACGCTGAGGTTTAAAGAAAGGAGACAAAATTGAATAGGTTTAGAGGAGAGGGCTAGAGGAAAGGGGAAAATGATGGGAGGCTGTCTCAGGTAGAGCAAACAGCAGGTGTGAAGTGCCTGAGTATGCACTTCTCATATACAGTGCAGAGTATTGGTGAACAGATGCAGGGGCTGGATTTCAGCCTCCCCTCATCCCTTCAGCCAGGGATTCTTGTGCAGGGCACAATCTAAATACCTATACAGAAAACTGGCGCTGTATACCACGGCAAATTCTCTTTTCTCGTTTTATTTGGCCTCTTAGTCATATTTAATACCAGTTGACCACTGCCTTCTTCTTGAAATACTTTCTTCCCCAGGTTTCCATACCTCACACCTCGTCTTCCTTTTACTGATGCTGGTTTTTCCTTCTCAACTGGGCCTCCATTCATCTGTCTCAAGGTTTCATTTTTACTCCTCTTCCCTTTTTATTTGTACACTCCCTTGGTGATCTCTTCTGAAGCTTTAAATCTCAGTATGGTAATGATGTCTTCATTATCATCTCCAGCTCTGACTTGCCCTCTGAGCCTCATATTTCTGAGTCCTACTGTTTATATGACATCTTTATTTATATAATATACATCACCTTATACATATCATGAGTTAGATAGAACTCATTTCCCCCCAATACCCAACCTGTTTCCCCATCTCAGGAAGTGGCACTTAATTCATGCAGTTGCTTGGATCAAAATCTCAGGAGTCCTCCTTGGTTCCTCTTTTTTTCTGACTCTACAGGCCTTCCATCAGCAAGTCCCATCAACTGTACATCTAAAATACGTTTCACCATCTCCACTTCTCCCACTTTAGTCCATGGCATTATCACCCTGTACCCGGATGCAGGTAATAACCATTCACTGGTCTCCTTCTGTGTACCATGCCCTCTAAAATCTATGGTCCATTAGGAAGTTAGGAGATTCTCTTTTTTATGTACAAATCTCATGGATTCCTGTTCAGACGAAATACAATCCTTACTGTGGTCTACAATGTCATATCTGTTTTGTCCTCTGACTACTTGTCCACTGCTCTCAACTCCTGTTTCTATTCTTCTCACCCACTAGGATCAAGTCAATCAAGTCACACTGGGGACATCTGTTTATTAAACTCATTGTGCTTACTCTCACCTCAGGCTTTTCGTACCCGGTCTCCTCTTGAGAAGCACAGATACTCCAGATATGCTCACTCCTGGCTCATCTCACCCTAAGGCCACTGCTCAGGGAAGAGGGTCTTCCTAGGTCGCCTTTAGCAGCTCCTCCACCTCAGAGTCAAGGGCTGTCTTGTGGCTTGCCTTCATTCTCTTTATAGGCTTATCAGAATCTAAAATGTTCATTTATATTATTTGTTTCTCTGCTCATCCTCATCTAAAAGCTAATATTTCTGAAGGCAGAGACTTGATCTGACTGGTAACTCTTGCACTTAGAAAATGAACTGATAGTCAATAAATAATGAGGGGTGAGTGAATAATTGAATTTCTGCACCTTCAAATGTTATAATCAAAGCCAATACATTAATTTTGCAGAAATAGTTTCCTGGAAATTACCTACTTTTTCATACATTACAATCTAGATTTAAGGCCTAGGAGGACCCCTATGTTGTAAACTTAGAAGAAGGTTGCGTGTACTGCCTGTGGCTGATGCTTATCATTAGTAGCTCATTGGAAGGGAATAGACAGAAAATTACAATGGTCTTTAGATCAAGTGATCTGAATTTTAATCCAATCTCCAGTTTTTGCTAAGCCAGTTTACGTACCTTATACTGTTTCATCAACTATTCAATGGAAAAAATACCACCTGACCTGCAGGTCTGTAATAAGGAGTAGCCATACATACAAAAAAAAAAAAAAAAAAAGAAAAGAAAAGAAAAGACCTGGCACATAGGAAATGTTCAGTAAACCACATGGGGCTGGTACTGAAATTACAGCTTTCATTGACTGAAGCTACAAGAGTAACCATGCCTAACCTAATTGTTTTTCCTCTTTGTCTGTTTGCTCTTCTTGATCTTTATTTGCCATTTTATGACCCTCCTTCCCTCAAAACTCTATTCTAGACTCACCTCTCCCATGTCCTTCATGCCTCTGCTCCTGTCTCTACAGTCTCATCATCTAATCATGGAGGTATACACTCGTTCCTTTGTTTATTCCACTTATCATATGTTTATTGACTCCTTGCTTTAGGCCACATTTTAGGCTTTAGCAGCAAACAGTAAACCCCTTAAAGTTTCTATATTGGTCAATTATTTAAGTTATTATGTAAATAAGAGTCAAGATGAATACAGTTAATGGGTAGAAGCCAAGCCTAAAACATAGTACCTATATATAGAAAATAATCTGTATTTCCTGACTTGGGAGACTACCTGTTATAGTGGAAATTATAAGGAATTTAGAGCCAGAAAGATTGGGTTCACATCCTAGCATTACCAGGGATGACCTCTGTGCCCTGGAACATGTCTTCTGAGCTGTGTATTTCTCCCACCACCCCTTGACCACCACTGACACCTTTCTTATGCTCTAACATTCAGTTCTTGGTAGCGCTGCCTGACCTGTCTCCTTCTGGATTCCTAGCATCTGGGTTACCTTTATCTTAGCCCTGGCCACATCTGGGATCCCATATCTCCCTCCACATCCCATTTTTAAGCTCTTTGAGGGATAGAAAAATCATGTTTGTGTTTCTACCTCTAGTTTTTAACACTGCACACACAGGGGCCAGTAAATGTCAAAACTGGTCCCATTGAAATTTGTCCCCTCTCCTGTTTATACTGTGCCATTCAGTTTGCATGCTCTTCATTTGCCCTGGTGTGTTAGTTGTTTTGGAAGCATTGGTGCAGTATTATTTGAGAGTTTGACCTTCCAAACTAAAGCATCACCTCTCCAAGGACAGGGCCCCATCTTCTTCATGTTTATCCCTCCCACTGACCTGTGCTCTGCTCTGGTCTGTGTAAATGTTCCCTGTTCATATTGTTGACTAAGTGTTGAGCAAGTAACTCTCCAAATGTTAAATCCTTTGAGGAGGTCAGCAAAATCCCTCCTTTGCCATTTCCCTTGTTCTTTGGGGACAAAAGAATCCCCCTAGAATTACTTCTATGCTCTTCACTTGCCATCAGCCCCAAATGACCTCCTTGAAGACACAGACTCTGTAGGTAAAAGGTATTTGTTCATCTTTATGAATGTCAGTCTCTTGACATTCATGGTAAATAGACAAGTTCTCAGTCTCTTGACATTCATAGCAAATAGACAAATCCTTCAGTAAATGACAATGGTCCCCAGCATCACATTAAAGCTCTTGGGGATAAACACTCAAGAGTAGTCATGGTTCAGACTCAACTTTCAAAGGCTTTGTAACGTGCTTACCTACAGAAAAAAAAAATTTATAACGTAACCTGTTACAGCCTCAACAGCAGCAGTTGAGAGCCCTCATCTATATTTAAACTTGCTCTTGCTTAGGAACAGGAATGTTTTCTGCCAGGAAGATAGATGTGGCAGCTTCAAATGTAACAAACACAGCTCACGGAGGGATGCTGCTTTGGTATTCACTACCATATAGGTTTGCCAGATAACGCCGATCTTACGCCCCCATTGGAGTTGCCATTTCAGTGACTTTCTCAAAATCCTGAACAAATTCGAGATCTTGAGCCTCCCAGTGGGTCATTTTGGCAACAGCCTGTTCATTACTAATTACTGAATTAACAAATATTTTTCAGGTACTTACTGTGACTTGAACATCTGCTACTGCTTGAGAAGTAGATTGGTGTAATGTTTAAGAGAAAAGACTCAGAGAACCTGGCTTGAAGACCCAGTTATCTCACTGATTAGCTGTGGAACTTTAGGGCAGCACACTTAGCCTCTGTGTGCTTCAGGTTTTCCATTGAATTGGTCAGTAATGAATGCACACTTCTCTGGTCATCTCCGCTGTCCCAGTTTTTCATCTTACAATGGTCTGTGTTTCCCCTCTTGCACTAAATCTCCTTTCAAACCCTTTCATGATGCCATTGCCAACTCTCACATATTGGTTAATAAAACATGCTATACCCTCAAAAAAAAAAAAAAAGAAAGTTGGTTAGCAACTGGCTGTTGCTAGTATTAACCTCACATTCCTGGTCCTGGGCATACAATGATGAGCAAATTGTTAAAGCTCTTGCTTAGAGTCTAACGAGAGATTAATACAATAATCACACACTAATGATTGTATATAGTAATTACAAACTGAGACATACACAATATACTATATAGGAAAGGAATGCAAGAAGGGAAAGTGAAGACATGATCACAGAAGAAGCTGTCCTGAACTTGAGCATCAGCCCTGTGTACTACATAATCTATGAGCATTAACTAGGCAACAGGGCAGAAGAGTATCCCAGAGAGAGGAAATACATTTGCTGAGGTTGCATAGGTAGAGGCAGGGAGTGGTAGGCTGGGGGAGAATGGAGAAGAGCCATGAAGGGTCTTTCAAGCCATGTTGAAGCTTTTAGTCGTTATCAATTTGGGTGTGAGAATTCACTGAAAGATTTTAAACAGGTAGGGTCCTGGTGTTGGATTTGTGTCTTAAAGAAGTATTCTGCCCGCACCTTAGAAAATGGATTAGCAAGGTATCAGAATAGCAAGGTATCAGAATATAGATAAGACGACCCTGCTTAAGTGGCCATTCAAAGATGGAAGCAAAAGATGAAGGTAGCTGGATTATGATGGTTTGCGTAGAGATGGAGATCAGTAGTCTGGATCCTTTTTCATGTTACCTGGTATCTCCTACCCTTGGAATACAACCTCTGCCTTTACTCAAGGTGATGGAGTAGTTAATTTTAATAAACCCTCTATTAGACTCTAAAATTCCCAGATCTCCTATTGGTAGGGAGAGGCCACAAACTAATGTTAAAATGTTCAGAAATTATTTCCTAGATGAATGGAATCTTCTGGTGCTGCTGAGGAGCCAAAAGATAAATACAGTATGTGTTGAGGAAGAAAATAGAGAATTGCTGAAATCAATGATAAATTTCATTCTCATAACATAATAAAAGGGGTCCAAGTAAGTGTGTTGGCCACGACTTTTCCAAGGATGAATGAGTTTTATGGGTGGTGCACAGCCATTTGGCACCTTCAGTGGAAAAGTTCATCTCCCTGGATGTAGCAGAGACGTTGCTCTTGCACAAAGGCAGACCTTGGCTAACGTTGCACATGCCTGTGTTGACAGTTTTAAGATAGCAAACTTACACACAGGGGTTTGGAAAATGGGTCTTTGCTAGAGTGCCTGATGCAGGAAGAAAACATTTGGAATCAGATTAAAATCTTCCTGTTTACTACCAGGAAATGGAGACAGAACAACTCTTATGGTATGAAACATTGAAATGACAAGAGGAAGAAAGGTAAATAGCTTAAATCTTGTTGAGCTCTATTGTATGTTAGCTTCTTTACCTACTTCATTCTTAGTCTTCATGACAATGTTAGGGCATTTGATGGTATCCTTATATTTTAAAAGAAGAAACTCAAGCTCAGAAAAAGTAAATGACTTATTCAAGGTGACACAACCTGGGAGTGTAGAGATAAGATTTGAAACTATTACAAGCTGGTGCTCAAACTCATCCTCTTTCTACTTTATGAGACCTCTATATTTATAGCATTCTTTGCCTAGTCTCATCATTGGCTTAAGTGAGTTTCTCTATAAAGACCTCCCTTTCATCCCTCTTTCTTTCAAAAGTGTAAATAGCTCCCTTTGGAAGTAATAAGAAAGGAAGGTAAATAAAATGGGGAAAATCAATGGCTCTACTACTTTTCTTTTTCTCCAGCAGCAGAACCTAGGGCTGAATGACAAAATACTAAAAGAAGAAGAAAAAATTGTTTATAAAAAAACAAAAGAAACATCATCATCTATGGGTAATATGTCATAGCATTGAAATTGGTACCAGGTGTTACTTGATGGAGGTCTGATGGATTTATTAAGGGGAATATTGTGATTAAGATGGAGTTTGCCATTCATTTTCTTTCCTTATGTTCTCTACCCTGTGTCCTCCAAATGCCCACTGGCATCCAGCCTCCTTTAATAACCTTCTGGTCATCAGAATCATTGACAGCAGTTTCCTCACTGGGGATTTTGGTTGGGTCAGGTAGAGTGCCAACATTCTTTGGAAGAAACTAACTGCTTGAGTCACAGGCAAATGCGATCATCCAATCTCTAACAGCTGTAGCAAGAATATAGTAGCAAGTTATATTGAAATTCTAGGATGACTGGAATCTAAATATATATACACATAAAAACGTACATACACATACACACACAGGTCTGAACCCCAACCTTGTATTTTCCCTTTGATATTTTTCCTGCTCTGCATTAATGAGTAGATAGTTCTATCTTCCTCTGCTTCTAAGTCACACTGATCATTTTAGCCACTTCAATGTCTCATCTGTATTATTGTGGATTTAATATTATTTTAAAATCAACATAATTTCTCATACTCAGCTTCATCCTAAACATATGAAAAATGAGACTGGTAGTGTTTATATGTATTATCGTCAATACATAACTATTATTCCTGTGTACCATCCAAGTTAACCTCTATGAGATCAGTGATATGTAAACCACATTAGAGAAAGTTCCTATGTAGTGAAAAGAGACCAACTGTGTCACTTACAGACCAGTGGCTGCAGTCATGTTCTTCTCGCCCCCTCATAAGGGTCTCTACATCTGTAAAATGGGAGAGTTATTACCTGTCATATAGAGCTGTTGGAGGATTCAGTGAGACAATTTGTGATAGTT
Organism: Saimiri boliviensis; assembly: GCF_048565385.1. NCBI lineage: Eukaryota > Metazoa > Chordata > Mammalia > Primates > Cebidae > Saimiri > Saimiri boliviensis. The sequence continues at coordinate 23,809,745 of NC_133468.1, read as the reverse complement.
AAAATGTGTTTGGTTTCTACTGTCTGTCAAATACCATATCATGCTCTAATTTTTCCTGTTTTCCTATTTTATCCTGACAATTGTCCTATAAACGAAGCACTCGAGTCATGTCCACTTAGGATTATCAGGCTTTGGTGAAGAGGTTCCTCTTTCCTCAAGTAGTAGAGTAAGAATTTGACCCCTTTTCTGCCTTATTACGAAGCCCAGGCTTCTGACCTCTTTCTCTGCACCATCAGTGTGTCTAGCACCGGGCTCTGCGCCATAATCAGATCTCTCAAACTCTCATGCTCAATAAACATGTATTCCTCTCCCAGGGTATGAAGGTACCAACTTATTCTTGCTGCCCAGGGATGCCTTATTCTTCCCCATTCACGGCCACCAGTACCATATGACACGAGGTTGATGCTGTTGAGCTATTTGCAGATGATTGAAATGAAAGCTCTGTGATCGCAGCTGAACCAACCTTGAGAAAGACAATGTTTCACCTCTCCATAGTGACTCTTGGACACGTTGGTTGTACACAGAAACCATACAAGCCTGAACAGCTCACCAGATGAGAGTCTAGTTCCCTCATTTTTCCTCCTTAGCTAAAGACTTCAGCCTTTATAAAGAAGACTTCTGTAGTCTGTGTGTCCCCTTTCAGAGTAAATTAGAAATCTGAGATTCATTTTTCACAGGGAAGCGGAGAAAGATTGCACTTGCCAGGCTTGGTGTCTGGAGAAGGATGAAAGGTGATACTGAGCTGGGAGAAGGGCATGCCTGGACAAACAAGGCTCTGCTTCCTCCACAACTCCATGTAGAATTCTTCCCTATTCTGGCTTTATTTCCCTGATGTAAATAGTGATTTGCCTTTTACGTTTTATGACTAGCTTTAAAGAGCTGATGGAAGCTATTGGCCCTTCCCTTAGGAAAATGCATGTAAACACACACACACACACACACACACACACACACACACAAGTTTGCACATAATTGCAAGGACTAAATGGAACTTCCTGAGAATCTACAGCCTTCTTCTCAGGCCCCACCCTCAGATTATTATCTTCAAGGGTTCTGGAGACTTGTTGAGATATTCTTGCCAGGGAAAGATGACAATCCATTTGGGACGTCCTCTGGGTTATTGAAAACAAGTATTTCTTTCTCAGGAACAACTTAGGTGCTTCGTAAGTGGTTAGGAATACAAACCAACAGTCTTGAGCATGGACATTCATTAAAAAGAGTTAACAATAACAATAGAATTTCTTGCCTCGGGCAATATTAATATCCTGTCACAGCATTTTAAACCAGGAGAGAAGAAAAGATAACAAAGATAATAAAGATAAAAAGAGAGATGGCATACTGATTACGGTCGTTAAACACCCAAATCTGACTATTTAAAAGTAACTCTCCTAGGTATGCATTGACAAGCAATATAGAAATAATAATGATGAAAGCAAAAACTTAAGCAGCTCTTACTAAATGCTAGGTATTATTCTACATGCTTTAACGTGAATGATGTTATCCTTGCCTTCATGAAAACTAGAAGGGAAAAGATCTTATTTTTCTTAAATAAACAGAACCCAGAGTGGGATAGAGATTTAAAATGTTACATTGAAATGGCTGTCAAATTTGTGTTACTTCATTGCTATAATGCTTTACTGGGAAAATTTGCATATCTCCAAGGATTTAAAGGGACCCAACCAACTGTCCACTTAGGAGAGGAGGTCCAAGGATTCCTACCTCTCCATGGGCCATCTGGGTGGCGACAAGTGGATAAGTTGTGCAAAGCCGAGACTCCTTCAGAGGAATCTCACGAACCCTACTGCCTTGCTTGCCCGCATTGTTATCTAGGAAAATTCTTGTTTTCTTCCTCGGTTGGTATGTTACAAACACTTTATCCCAGAGACACTGGGGGCCGTGGGGAATGGAATGCTGCCCATGAGCCAGATGTTTGTAAACCTTAGCTCTGAAATGTGGCATGATACCACAAACTGTCAAGTTGTATAAAAACTAAAGCAAAGACAAAAACAGAACGTAATATTTACCAGATGAGATTTGTATGTGTGTGTAATCTTGTTGGAATTTTGGGAGTATCCAACTTTCATACATTTCAAAATGGGCCTTGTGTCCCACTCCATTCCACCCCCACCCATCACCCCCTGTTTCTCCCTCATGCACAGGGAAGGAAAAAGTTATGAGAGTGAAAGACTTTGTCCTAATAAACAATGAGCTTGATAGAGCCCTAGGCACTTAGCTATACACTGAAGGATGTACAAGACGTTTTTGGCCCCTTCTCAGAGAGAGAGTCCTGAAAATATTATTTCTGGAACAATTTTCAGAAGTCGTGTGAAACAATGAGATATTGTGTGTGTTGGCAATTTTTATTCTTCGTGAGTGGTTAAACAGTTATATAAGCTCTACATTTGTTAGCTTGTATAAAAGTTTTAGCATGTGCAAAATAAAACTAGATTCCAATGAGAATTTCCAAACATATGGAATACAATATCTTTCTCAAAATGTCTACTGCTATAATTTCATTATGTGTGTATTCTGACACGAATGAACAGCCTGAAGAAACCAATAGGAGATACCTGTTTAAAGGACTTGAGGATGCATCAAAATGGGAAAAGATAAGAGAAGTTTAAATGCATTTGAAGTGTCATTCTCAGCAAACTGACAAGAACAGATAACCAAACGCCGCATGTTCTCACTCATAAATGGGTGTTGAACAATGAGAAAACACAGACATAAAGAGGGGAACATCACACACTGGGGCCTAGAGGATGGGGGGTTAGGGGAGGAATAGCAGGGGGTGGGGGGATTGGGAAGGGATAGCATTAGGAGAAATACCTAACGTAGATAACGGGGTGATGGATGCAGCAAACCATCACCATGGCATGTGTATACCTGTGTAGCAAACCTGCACAATCTGCACATGTACCCCAGAGCTTAAAGTATAATTCAAAAAAAAAAAAAAAGAAAAAAGAAAAAAGAAACACAGGTTATTTTAGAGAAACATCAGGTTATTTAATTTTGAAAAGGTACGGAATCCTCTTAGTTTGAAGGCTTACATCGCAAGTTTGCATACCCTTTCTGTTGAGAGAGGAAGTAAGAAATTTGATTGAGAGGCTTCATTGTAAGAGACACATTTATAAAAGGTGGGTCCAGGCCACCAGCTTTATATCGTATTACCCTTCTTCCCTTATAACTCCTTAGAACCGGGGCAGACTCAGGACTTAGGGAAGGTAGGCCAAAGACTAGATTTTGACTAATTCAGTTCTCTTTTTCTCTTGAAAATCTGAACTAAGAGACCCAACACCTGGGATCAGACAATGGCAGGCATCTGAACTGAAAGGGTACATTGAGATGAGAATGAGGTGGCCTTTTTCAGCCAATTGTGAGCTGAGAGCATAGCAGAGAAAGCTGATCTGCCCTGACAAGTGGGAACTTTTATCAGTGGCACAGAAAAAAGAATATAAGAAGTGTGTTCCCAGAAAGAGAAACATGGTAAGCATAGATGCCTGGCAGATGGATGGTTTTCCATTTGCTGTCCACATAAAGCTCTAAAATAGATCGCTCCCTGACTTGGAGCTAGCTCATATGGATCCCTCTTACACAGACACCAACTGCCAACAACACTCTGATGGTAACAGAAATTTCCAGCACCATAAAACTCAAGACTGGAAAATACAACCTTTGCACTTTCTCAAGTTATACAAATGTAACATTTTAAATTTTGCCTTACAGATAAGGAAATTTTACAAAACTTGTTTACTTGGTTTGTTTTTACAAAAATCCCTCACACCTTTGGGTGACACTGGGGTATAGCAAAACCAGGGTAAAAATGTGTTTGCCGGGGAAAAGGTAGTGACTGTGCTTGGCGTAAAGCTGTGTTTAATAATTGGGCGTTCAATGGAATTTATGGCATTATGCAAGATAGGTGAGAGCAGGGTGGGTTTGCGAATAACACTGCTAATAGCTACATTCCAAGTCTACCATAGATGGTTGATTTCGATTCTTTTTATCCAGCTGTGTTGCAGTAAGTGAAACTGGAAATGTTAATAGCGAATTAAATGAAATAGATACTGTACATGTGCATTATGGGAACCATAAACTCTGTAACCTTAGCAGAAGATTCTAGAGGAGGAGGAAAAGATCCCCATGGTGTGCTAGTGGATAATTTGAAAGAAACTACCTTATTTTCAAGTCCCACTTTGATTAACAGAGGCTCTGATGACAAAAGATCATGCTGCCACTTTAGGAGGTCAAGATTCTGGTTTCGAATTGCAATTAAAATGGATTCCTTGTATCCATTGCCAACCCCTCCCACCCTCCATCCAGCACTTCCCTTCCCGACCCCAGTCCCTGGATTTCTCATTTACCATGTGGCTTTCCCAAACACTGAGCTGAGAAGGGAATCCTTTTGCAAATTAGCACACACGTAAATGATACTATTGATTGACACTATGTGCTGGGTACCTTACCTTCATATAGCTTGTCTGTTTAAGAGTCATATGTGATAGCCATTTTTCTGATATCTCTTTCACGGGTGCAGAAAGCTATGTTCCCAGAGGTCAGGTTACTTGCCCAAAGTTACACAGCTCTGAGTGACAGAGCTGGGATTTCCCCCCAGTCTGACTGTACAATCTGTGTTACAAGCAGCTAAGACCTTCAAATTACATCGTTGTATGCTTGAGTCTTAGAAAGACCCAGTCCCAGGGTTATTTCAGATATTAGCTATTGTTTTATAAATGACCAGGAACCTAAACCAGAAAGCTATAGATTCTCTAGTTGAGAAACTATTCTTTCCCGGTTTAAACAGTATGATTTTTCATATGCCCACTAGCATAAAGTGATCTTGACATATATATTTCTATATAGAAATAAAAATCACCCCGTACTGTATTATCAATGGCAACACATTGAATCGACATATAATAAATGTTTTGTAAGTTTTAACTACAAAAGTCACTTAACTTCATATAAATTAATATACATATATTTAGACCTCATATTCTGAGATTGTCTTTCTTCACTTGTATTTCAAGGAACCTAGGGCAGGCCTACCTCCTGCATAATTCTGTATAGAAACAAGACTCACAAATAATAAGAATTTTCCTAAACTGAGGCAAAACTATTTGGATTTACCTGCTTTGTGTTAGGAATCAGGAGAGATTGTTGACTTGTCTGCTTTGTATTAGGAACCGGGAGAGATTGTGGAGAGATCAAAACACTGAGGCTAAAAGAGAGATCAGTAAATGGAGGCTGTTTTTGCTGACCCGTTTTCCCGGAAAACGAAAGTTCTCATATTCTGGCTTGCAGTTCATTCTTAGCCTTATACAATATATTTTAAATATAGTATCAGATAAAATTTAATCTACAAAACATGTTAAAATATTCCCTGAAGGCAGGCCAGACGCAGTGGCTCACACCTGTAATCTCAGCACTGTAGGAGGCTGAGACGAGAGGATCATGAGGTCAGGAGCTCAAAACCAACCTGACCAGCATGGTGAAACCCTGTCTCTACTAAAAATACAAAAATTAGCCCGGCGTGGTGGTGTGTGCCTGTAATCCCAGCTATGCAAGAGGCTGAGGCAGGAGAATCGCTTGAACCTGGGAGGCGGAGGTTGCAGTGAGCCAAAATTGTGCCACTGTATTCCAGCTTGGGCAACAGAGTGAGACTCTATCTCAAATATATATATACACACACACACATAGATGTATGATATGTATATATTTTCCCTGAAATAATGAGATCGGGGCAGTGATATTGTAGGGAAAATTCCTAACTTGCAAGGCCATTGGCCTTGGAGGGGAAGATCCACTATTATTTAGCCCCCTGGACGTTCCCCAGTGAGATACACAGTCTTGCATGCTATGTATCTCACTGCCCCTCTGAATTGAACATTGTTAGTTTTGCTGCTGTGCTAATAGAGAAATGAGAGTCACAATTATGCAAATAAATATTTGCTTAATATAACAAATTGTTCTATTTTGGCTCCTTTAGCTGTGCTGTCTGATTTTTTTTTTTTAAATAAGCTGACATTGGAAATAAAAGAAATGTAATAATTACCATGGGAAATAGAGTTTAAAGATGGCAAAGGAGCTAAAATAGCAGTTGTAGAAAAGGGATTCAAAATCATTTGCTGTTTCTAACTGTACAATTAATGGGGCTCCAAGGAGAGGAAAGAGTGAGTGAGTTCCTAGAGCTATTGAGATTCCATCAGCCCCTCTTGCTTTCAGCAGTCCTGTTGTATACCTTTGACAGTTGGCATGGATTCAAAATGCAGAGGGTGCTCCGCTTGGAAATTCACTCTCACCCATGCAAAGAAGGATGGGGATAAATTAATGTGATGCATAGAAATGGAAGCCACAACACACCACTAAGCAAGTATCGATAACGAATTCATTTCTATCATTCCCCTTATATGCTTAACCCTCTTGATCTCTTGTCTCCCCACATCTGTTTTTCCCTTCAGTTTCTTACTGTCTTTTTTTTCTTTTTTGAAGAGAAAACTTCATCTGATCTGGCAGAGAATGATAAATCTCCAAAGTAAGCATTTTTTGTTTTAATGACATGTTATCCTAGGGCAGCAAGGGAGGCCTGGATGCACACACAGAGAGAGTTATCTAGTTATAACTGTGACAATAGCTAGTAAGGGGAGAGCTTGGGAAAGGTCTTCCATCAATGGCTGGGTGCATTTTCTCTTCTGCGGAGAATCTGAGTCAGCCTGAGGGATCCTCTCATTGCCTACTACAAAGGCTTGGGGGATTAGTTAAGATTGTAGCCTTTGCCCTTATCGGAGTGGTCAGAATACAGGTAACATTAGCCCCTTCTTTGATTCTGTCCCAAAGAAGGCAACAGGAAACCCTTTGCGATTTCCGGGCTTGGATTGAGTTTAAGATGCTTCTCTGAATTCAGGGTACACCCCAGGTGGAGCTCCCTTATTCTCTAGGCAGTCTTGTGTCCAAGTGGAATTTGGGCAGTGAGGGGTGGGGGTGGGAAGGGAGATTTAATGTTCTGATTAAGACTTCTAGGAGGAAGAATGTTTGCTATGTGTTTTGTTTTTGTTTAACTGGCTCATCACTCCCCTAAACAACCTTAGCCAGAAAGCAAAAAGGAAGAATAGGGTTGGTTTGTCTGACTTTAAGACATTAAAATAGTGCGATAGAATGGGCCACCCGAAGTGGTTATAGAGAACACCAGAAATGCTAACATGAAAATACATGCATAATATATTGGGGAGGAAATAAAAACAGGCCATGAATTAATATGTATGATATCATTTTATTTTTTTAAAAAAAGATATATGTGTATTTATGGGGAAAAAAAAGTGTCTAGGAAAAAATAAACCAAAATGGTAATAGAGGTTGCCTTGAAAGGGGGATTTGGAGAGTTTTGCATTTCTTTTCTTTGCTTATCTATATTTCCCCCTTTTCTTTCTACAATGTTCAAGCTTTATTTCCATACATTTTTTATTTTAAATTAAAAGCTAAAAAGTAAGATACCAAGGAAGGTAAGACAATAAAAACAGGGATTCCAAAGTCAGAAAGATCTAACTGAGGCCCCAGCTGTGGGGTGTGATAATTTAACATGCACGACCATGCTTTGTAAAAGCCCACACCTCCTGTGGATGTGGAATTGTCCTCCTCCTGTTCTGGGAAAGCTGAGCCCTTCCTTAAGAATTTTCTGTGGCCGACGGAGCGGTGGCTATGTGTTCCCCGACAGAAACACCTACCATCCTCCATACCCCCCAACCCAGAGCCCCACCAGCTTCCATCTGGCCTCATCGTGGAAGTGGCAGGGATATGTGTGTGGAGGAAAGGACTCCTGGACATCTAGTCAGAGGAAAATGGGACATGTGTAGAAATAGCTCCCAGATAGAACTGTGACACCAAAGGGTTTCAAACAGCTTGGAATTTAAACCCCAGCCTACCATGTACCATGTATGAGGTAAGCCACATACCCGGCATGATCTCAGCTTCCTCATTCAGAAAAGACGATGACCCTCGTGGCTCACTTGCTGGGCTATCATGAGGCATAGGAGAGAATAACTGTGTAGCACTAGACAGACAGCCTGGCATGAAGCAAGTGCCCAGTACGTGTCAGCTGCTGCTCATCCACCCAACAGTCCTTGCAGATGACATTCAGTGCTGATCAGCAATTACTGTTACAAAGTGTTTGGTAGTAGAAAAGGTAGTTATTGCATGACCCATTAATAACTGGATGGAGGAGGAAGTAGCACACAATGTACTACATTCCTTTGATACCAGCTTTCTCATCTTCTTGGTGTTTGCAATGCAACAGGCTTGATCCTCCAGTTGGTTTCAGGGCTTTATTATACTCTGCCCAAGAGAATTTTCTTTGCCTAACTCAAGAGACAGGGCAAAAGATCAGAAAGAGAATGGCTACTGCATTAGTGAATAAATAAGGCTGTAATCGGAACACGCTTCTCACACAGTGCTGCAAGCCTTGTGACTCATTTTACAGCTTTGCTCTGACTCTGAAATCAGGGGCCCTGTCATTTCTTGGACGTTCACTGGGTACAGTACGACAGCATGGAGGATGACAAGCAGGCACCCTCTGATCAGATCTGTTTGAATCTCGGCTCTTCTCTACTTTGGTGATATGTTCTCCTGTGCAAGCACCTTTAACTCACTCAACTATTTTAGGAATGGGAAATGATGTATTTAAAGAGTCTAGCATAACATCTACATAGGCACTGAATATATTTTTATTACTACTACACCTCTTACTACCAAACTGAATTGAAAATAATAGGAATGATAATCCCTTTCTATCCTGTGCTGGACAAACAGCCCCAGCGTTAGGCTCTGTTCTGAACACTGTGATGACAAGGATCTAATACACTGGAGGTGTATGCTGGAAAAGATCAAGGAGGTGAGAGCAGCCAGTGCTGGGTGATGTCGTGTTTGGCTGATGCACGGGTGCTTAGTTGGACATTGACAGGAGAAGACAACTTTTTGCAAGGAATAGTAATAAGAGTAATGACAACAGTTAATATTAATTACTGATTATATGCCAGACCCTGTTCTCATTTCATTGCATGCAGTACATTTGTTAACCCTCACAACAGTTATTTGGAGCACATTGTCCCCATTGTATAGATGAGAAAATTGGGTCATAGGAAGTTTCAGCAACTGACATATTTGGGAAATGGGATGTGAAGCTGAGGCATCCAGCTTCTGTGTCTATGCTCTGCCCCACTGTGTCAAACCCACCTCCCTTATCTGATGAGGTTTCCCTGGGGAAGAGAAATCAAACATGCTCCATTACTGAAGGAGGACCAAATAGGGCCTATAGGAGAAACTCCAAGGAGAGAGATCTCAATATAATAAAGGTTTCAGCAGTGATTCAAAAATTGGCTACCATCAAAGTTAGCAAATCTTCTGTTGCTAGAAGGGTTTAAGTAGTTGTTGGATGGCCTTCTGGGATGCAAAAGTTTTGGGAGGATTCTAGTATCTGGAAAATGGTTACACTAAAGAAACTAAGTCTCCTTGCAACTTTTAAGATTCTTCTGTGCCTAGCCTAACACAATGGCATTTTAAATAAGGATTTGAATGAATGAATAACTGAATGAATTCAATGAATCCATGAACATATCAGATCAGAGATTTACCTGATATATGCAGAGCAATGATGACTTTTTCTTCCAGAAGCTTACAATACCTCGTGACTTTAGATATGTCAATCAACAGTAAAGCTTATTCTTATATTGTAATTTTATATTTGACTATTTTCTTTGGTATAATTGGATGTAAAAATCTTTGCCCTCAAGAGATAATGCCTACCTAATACAAAATAGGGCACATATTAGTAGCCTTAAATATGGTATTAAATGATGAAATTCATAGAAATATGATTCAGTTCCAAGTGAATAGACTAGACGCTGCCAAGGTATTCCAGGTCAGAGATCTATCCTGAACCAGTCATTCATTTATTTGCCCAGCACTGGTGATTTTATTTAACTTAATCTGACTATGTGCCAACTCTGGCACCAAGTAGAACGAGAAAGACTTTCTCAAGGGAAGGCATTTGCCGCATAAAGTAATAGATAAACATGAGGTAAAGAAAGCATGGGTGATGCCTCTGGGACCAGATAAACTCAGCCTTATTGGACAAGGAAGGCTCCAGGAGAACTCCAAGCTGAAGGAACTGGATATTTGAAGACCTAGAGGCAGGTACAGGGCCAGGCACAGAAGAGGCACTCGACAGTTTATTCACTGAATACAGCCAATCTGTGGGCTGCATTGCAAAGACCAGTGATTCTCAAAATGCGGGCCCCAGACCAACAGCTTCAGCATCTTCTGGGAACTTGTTAGAAATGCAAATTCTCAGGCCTAATCCCCGGCCTGACTTAGACACTCTGGAGATGAGGCCCAGTGCTCTGTATTTTAACAAGTCCTCCAGGGGATTCTGATGCATGCTCAAGTTCCCTGCCCCACCCTTAAACCAGGCACCCAAGTCAAACTGAGCCAAATAAACCTTCCCCTAAAACACACACACATACACATACACCCCAAATCAGATGATTAGTTAAGAGTGGTAGAGCACCATTTCTTAGAAAAGGGAAAGCTCTTCTGCAGGTAGATTATGCACAGCATTTCTCCCAGTTTCAGAAGGGCAGATGGTCCAAGGGGGTGGAATCTAGAACAACAGCACATGAGAAAAGGCTGGTAACCTGCTAGCCCTGGCAGGAAGCCCACGCACCCTCTCTGTTGATGGGAACAACGTCCAAAATTCCCTTTTGTTCTTGTAGGGGTGAATGGAAACCTGCCACTGATTTCCCCGGGACATTCTAAAGTGGGGATGCAGGTCTGCTTACTGCGTCTCCAAGGACAGCCCTGAGATTGGGGCTGTGAGTCTCTAACCCAAGGAAATAGAAAGTTAAAACAAACATGGACATTTATTTTCCTAACTTGCCAATTGCAAACAGAATTTTGTTTAATAAACCATGAAATGATTCACAGAGGTCTGTGTATTATTCCGAAGTACAGCTGGCTAATGTAAAAGAATGTTTTTTTTCTTTTCCTAGTCTTTTCGGCCGTATATAGAAATCCCAGGCATGCCAATTTGTATTTATTTATTGGTAAGGCCTGTATCTGCTTTCTGAGCAGGTGATTGGGAATCCTATTGTCAACAAGAACCTGCAGGGGGAAACGAGCCTGTATTAATCTCAGACACATCCTGCAGCTCCATGGCCCCCACTGCAGCCCAGGTCTTCATTCACACCAATAGATGACTTCAATAGTCTCCAAAATAGTCCTCCCAGATAATGCCATTAGTTCTTTCCAGTTTTCCTTCTGTGCTCAGCCAGAGTGAATTTTTAATGCATATCTGATTATATCAACCACTTGCTTACAAAAATATCTTCCAAAACTTCCCAGTGTAATTACAATAAAATATATACTTCTTACTACGGCCAGCAGTCTACGGCCAGCAGTCTGGCATGTGGCCCTTCCTACCTCTCATCTCTGTCTTTTACAATGTAGCTCATTTCACTTGAGTCATAATACCCTTCCTCCTGGTTTTCAATTCGTGGCAATTGTTTTCTTTTTCTCTGCCTCCGGGCCTTAGTACTGGCTGTTGCTTCTGCTGTACATGCTTTCACTTTCCCTCTTCACCCAGCTATGTTAGATGCACCCTTGTGATCTTTCCTACCTGAGTTAACGATTCCTCTGGGACTCTTTACCTCTATTCCACCAGACCCGAAAGCCTGGGGTCAAGTTCTTCTGTGGTATACTTGCAGCATTTCTTGGATGACTTCCACATAACCATTATCAAAATTACAAGAAAATAATTGTTAACTTGCCTGTATAATATCTTCTTTCCTGGTAGAATACAAGCTTCTTAAAAGCAAGGACAATGATGGGTTCTGTTCACTACCACATTCTCAGAACCTGGCCCGGTGTGTAGCAAAGATTTTATGACAAAGACACCAAAAGCAATCACAACAAAAGCAAAATCTGACAAGTGGGATCTAATTAAGCTAAAGAGCTTCTGCATAGCAAAAGAAACTATCAGAGTAAACAGATAACCTACAGAATGGGAGAAAATATTTGTAAATTATGCATCTGCCAAACATCTAATATCCAGAATTACAAAGAACTTAAACTAATTTACAAAAATAAAAGTCATTGAAAAGTGGGCAAAGAACATGAACACTTACCAGACGAAGATATAGATGCAGCCAAAATCATATGAATAAAATCTCAATATCACTTGATCATTAGAGAAATGCAAATCAAAACCACTATAAGACCATCTCACACCAGCCAGAATGGCTACTAATAAAAAGTCAAAAAATAACAGAAGTGGAGAAGTTATGAAGAAAAGGGAGTGCTTATTCACTGTTGGTGGGAATGTAAATTAGTTCAGCAATTGTGGAAAGCTGGATGGTGATTCCTCAAAGAGCTGAAAACAGAACATTCAAACCAGCAATCCCATTACTGGGAATATACCTAAAGGTATATAAATCGTCTGTCTTAAAGATGCATGTGAGTGTTCTCTTGAAACACTATTTATAATAGTAAAGACATGGAGTCAACCTAAATGCCCATCAATGGTAGACTGGATAAAGAAAATGTGGTACATATTCACCGTGGAATACTATGTAGTTGTGAAAAAATAAGAGCATGTCCTTTGCAGAGACATAGATGGAGCTAGAGGCCATTATCCTTAGCAAACTAATGCAGGAACAGGAAACCAAATACTGCATGTTCTTACAAGTGTGGGCTACACAATGAGAACACATAGACACATAGAGGGAAACAATAGACACCGGGGCCTACCTGAAGTTGAGGTTGGTAAGAGGAAAATGAACAGAAAAAATAACTATTGGGTACTGGGTTTAGTGACTGGGCAATGAAACAATCTGTACAACAAATCCCTGTGACCTGAGTTTACCTATATAACAAACCTGCATATATACCGCGAACCTAAAGTAAAAGTTAAGTAAAAACCTTGTTATGGTTGATTAAATTAATCCCTGCTTTCAGAGTTCGGAAGCAAGAGCATTTCTTCCTGCCATTTGCATCTAAAGGCCTTGATTCCCATAACATTATGCTTTCTAGAAGTTTTCCCCATAGACAAACCCCAAAATGGAGGCTCTACGGACCTAGGCAGCTCTGGATTTAGGGTGAGGGAGTAGGCAATTAATACAACCTGCGGAGTGGCTTCTCTTGGGCCTTTCTCAGTGTTTTATCAGGAAGCACTGTCTTAGCTATTATTGCAGAGTTGTGCCGACCAGGAGAAATACATAAAGGAAGTCCTCTACTTTCAAAGAAATGTTAGTGTCTCGAGCTAAACAAAGTGTCAAAATCACATCATCTCTCAACACACGTGCACACATGTGCACACACACACACAGTACATTGGACCCTGTGTTGCCTGGGACACGAACGTAGCTTCTGTCCCATATGTACCACTCACAAGGTGCCAACATCACCCGGTTAGATCTGGGGTTGACTTCCATACAGTCTGAACCCCTTAAAGGATGCCAGGAAGACCTTTTTTCTTCGCTCCTCCGAAATATTTTCTACTTAATGCCTCAGCTATCTGAAATTACAATCATATCAAATGAAGTATAAACTAGCCTGCATAAGTTCCTATCATAGAGCCTAGTACATAGTGGTCGCTCAGTAAATGGTAGAAAGAGTACTATTACAGTGGTTTTCAACTTTGGCTGTACTTTAGAATCCATGGGGAAGCTTTTCTAAAATACAGATGTCTGGACCCCCTCCCTGAGATTCTAATTTAATTGTTCTGGAGTGGGGCCTACACATCAGCATTTTTAGAGTTTCACCCCAGATGATCCTTCAAGCAGACAGCAGTAGGAACCACTGTCACTCGGACAGGAAGTGGTTGCACACATCATTATCCAGCAGCTGTGCTTAGGGTTGTGTCCATAGCCCCCTAATCTAAGGCATGTGAAAGAGTTCCTCTAATGCCCAAAGCCTGAGAGAAAGCTAAGACCTCCTCCTGGGTATAAATCAAGACTTCTGCCCTTTCCCTCCTCCCTACCCATGGCTTCCCTCTTTAAGACCCAAGGAAAACCAAAATGGAAAAATTATATAAATTATAAGGAGCTCTTTTGTCAAGGTAAATGGCCAAAATAACCTTTAGCATTTTTAACTTTGAAAAACCAGATATAATAGTATCCATGAAGGGGAAAATCTTCTTTTCTGTTAACTTTTATTCACCTTCATTTAATTTTTAAATATGTAATAAATGTGATTGTAGGGCTTCTCATTAACTGGGGTATCTTACAGTCATAATTTTTGATACACAACATTACTTACCAATTAGCCTGTCTTGTTCGTTTAAATTTCTTTGCTCATATTTTAATGGGAGCTAATGATGCCTTTGTTGACTTATTTAATGTTATGTAAATGTGGCTATAAACTGTGAAGGGTTTAAGCAGAAGCACTATTTTTGCTTACTCTTCAGATTTTGGAGTGTGTAGAAATCCCCAGGAAACATACATATCAACACAATGGATGTAAACTACTGAGGAGACCAAATAATAATAACTTCTAAAACAAGCAGTGAAGGATATTTACAGTATGAAATTTTTATTTTCCTCTGGGTTAATTGTTTATCTGGGTATCAAAGGAGTTTCAAAGTTAGCTTCACAGAAGTTGTTTTTCTTTTTCTACTCCCGTAATTACCTGGCAATAGGCCAGCCTGAGACCATCCTCTAAACTCGGCTAGAGACAGCTGGGCTTAGCAGTGGCTCTCTTGTTGGGTTTCATGAGCCTTGTTCTTAACAAAGTTCTATTCTCCCTCATGGTTGACATATATAATTGAATGAATGAATGAATGAAAACTTTATAATTTTAGTGGGTACAGAGATTGTCCTTCTAAGATACTAACTTGTCCATAATGTCACCTCTGTTCCTCCAATGACCTTGTCCACTTCCTCAGCTCAGCCACTCACTCCTTTGCCATAACTTGCACCTCTTAATCAGCAAAAACCAAACACCATCTTATTTCAGTTGCATGTACCTCCCTTTCTGCTTATCATTTTCTGATATTCCAACTTACTTCCCCAAGTGCCCCAACTTCAATCATCTTTTCACCCCCACCAGGACCTCCAATCCCTTGATCTCAAATTGAACCTTTCTCTGTCCCTTAACAACTAAAGTCCCATCTTCCCCAACTACCTTGCTTCACTTTTTTGGTAAATTATAATAATCACTTAATGATGTACAAAAGGAATCCAATTTTCTTTCTACTTTCTACTCACACATTTCAACTGAATGTTGGTGGAGAAAATGGTCTCCCATGCTGAATGGACTGACTTTGGAATTATGACCACAAATGTCATGTGGCTCTCTGTGCTTCCAGGCAAACACGCTAAACTTCTAGACTATTCTGCTATCTGTAACCACTTGTGATAGGCTTGAACTGTGTCCCCCACCAAAATTTTTATGTTGAAGTCCTTCCCCCCATACCTCAGAATATGACCTTATTTGGGAATAGGGTCCTTGCAGTTGTAATTAATTAAATTAAGGTCAGTAGGGTGAGCCTTAATCTATGATAACTGGTATCCTTATAAAAAGAGGAAATGCAGACACAAAGACACACACACAGAGAACACCATGTGAAGATGAAGACAGATACAGGTGATGCTTCTATAAGCCAAGGAGCACCAAAGGTTACCAGCAAGCCACCAGCAGCTAGGAAAGAGGCCTGGAAAAGATTCTTCCTCACGGCTCCCAGAAGGAACCAGCTTACTACCAACCTCTTGATCTCAGACTTCTAGATTCCAAAACTGTGAGACGATACATTTCAGTTAAGTCACCTAGTTTGTGATATTTTGTTATGCAAACAAATATATTACTCTATCATACCTTCTCTAGTTCCAATCCTCAACTCAGCATCCCGTCGTCAGCTTTACTCTCAGCTGTTGACCCTGCTTCATCTGTCACCAAGAACAATAGAAACCAGCAGAAACACCTAGCCCTACCTCCACCCAGCAACACAGGAGCATGGACTAGCTGCCCTTCTTTCTACTTGAAGCCCACCAGGACCACGAGATCCCATCTCCCTTCCCTCCTCATATAACCCCAGCTATTGTCTCCTCTTCCTTTTTATCTGTTTCCCCCTCTCTACTGGATTATTCTGATGGAAATGCAAACATTCTATTTCTCCCATATTCTCATAAGGAAAGAAATTTTTCCAGAAAATGTTGACTCTTTAACCTCTCCACCAATACTGTCTCATTTTCTTGCTCCTCTTTGCATCAAAGCTCCTTGAAGAGTTACTTCTATTCACTGTCCTTAATTCTTTTCCTTTCCGTCTTGCAAACCCACTCCAGTCAAGCTATCTTCCCTACCAGCCCACAGAAATTTCTTTTTTCACATCACCAGTGATTTTCATGCTAAATCCAAAGGTCAGTTATTTAGTACTCCTCTTCCTTGACTTTGTGGCAGTATCTGATACAGTTGATCAAACCTTTTGTCCTAAAAAACAATCTCTTCACTCAGCTTCTAGGCAACAGGAGATACCAACGCTCCTTCTCAGTCTCTTTTGCTGATTCTTTCTCTTCTCCCTGATTTCTCTCTGCTGGGTTCCCCAGGGCTCAGTCTTTGTTTTCATCCTGTCTCCAACCAGGCTCATTCTCTTCTATCCCTGGTGCAGTGCACAGTGCTCTCTTCCCAACATCAGACACCAACGTGAGGCTGCTTATCTGACATCTCCATGTGAATATCTGATATTCCAGACTCAATACATCTAAAATTAAATTGTCGATCATCTTCTTTAAATGAGTTCTATCTGCAGCTTTCTCCATCTTAGATGACTGCAATGATATCCTCTCCTTTGTGCAAGCCAAAAACCTGGGAGTCATCCTTGACCTTATTCTTTCTCTCATCTCCCATTGTCAAATCTATCAGGAAATCCTGTTGGCTTCACCTTCACAGCAGATCCAGAGTCTAACCATTTATCGCCACTTCCGTGCCTAGTACTCTAGTTTGAACTTGCTGTCATCTCTTGCCTGAATTACTGCAATAGCCTATGTCTATTCTTAACACAGAAGCCAAAGTGATTCTTTAAAAATATGTCAGGTCATGTCACTTCGTTCAGAACCCAGCAACGGTTCTTCATTTCATGCAGAGAAGAGATCAAAGCTCTTTCAATGGCCTGCAAGGCTTTCCTGACCTGGCCCTCCCTTTGCTTCGCCTCTCTGACTTCTCCTACACACCCCTGCTCGTTCTTCTCCAGCTACACACTTCTCCACAGTGGTTCCTCACCATGTCTGCACACTCCCACCTCAGGGCCTTTGTGCTAACTGTCCGCTCTACTGAGAAGCCCTTCTTCAAGCATCTTCATAGCAAATCCCTTTACAGTCTTCAAGTCTTTACTCCCATTTTCTCTTTCTATTGAAACCTGTGCCAACCCCCCTGTTGAATATTGCAGTGTGCCCCCCACAACTCTCCTGATCATCCTTAGCCTCCACTTCCTTGCCTATTTTCCTCACTATTTATTAACTTCTCTTATGAGATGAATTAATCTGATAGGATGACCATAACAAAATACCAGACCAGGCAGCTTAAATAACAGAAATGTGTTTTCTCACCATGCTGGAGGCTAGAAGTCTAAGACCAAGGTTTCACAGGAGATGGCTGCCTTCTTGCTGTGTCCTCACACGGTCTTTTCTCTGCACTCTTGCCCCTGGTGCTCTGTGTACAAATTTCCTCTTATAAGGACATCAGTCAGATTGGATTAAAGCCCACACCAATGTATCTTCAAATATAGTCACATTCTACATTACTGGAAATTAGGGCCTTAATATATGAATGGGGGGTGGCCACAATAACACTCGATCTTTTACTTATTACATTAATTATACTCTGTCTCAACCATCTAGTCCAGAACTACCACAGGAAAGTAAGCTCATGACCACAAGGACCTCATCTGTCTTGTTCTCTGCTGAGGTCTCTGTGTAAGGAGCAGTATCTGATATAAGGTAGGCTCTAACTAAATATATATTGAATAAATGAATGGAAAGGTGCAAGTCCAGGTTATTGAGAGTTAAGAGCAGTAAAGAAAGGCTGTGTGGGTCACTAGGATTTAGACAGTCTAGGCTATGACTCTAGCTATGACACCTTGAGCAAGTAGCTTATTCTTGCAGAGTTATCACCTTTCCCACCTGGAAGAATGAGAGTTCTTGTTGGCCCATCCCACTAGAATAGGTGCTTTTAAGGTTCGAATGTAATAACATATATGGAAGTGCTTTAGAGCCCTGGATTCTCATTCAAATAACAGAAATAACAGAATCATTGTATTCACCTTGCAGCAAATAGCAATAACAATACTAATGACTGCTGCCGTCTATAATACTAAGTCATCACTGTGTAGCAGGTACTGTATTGAGTGCTTGACTTTCACTACTTTATTTAATCTTCATAGACAACTGTAAGGAAGTTACTATCATCTCCATTTTTCTAACCAAGGGTACTGGATAGTAGTCATTGAACATTAAGAATATATATTTGCTCTATAATGTGTGGTAGAAATTAATTTTACCTTTAGCACTCAAGCCTATGTTTGTGGGTATGTGTATATATAAGTTAGTATTAGAAGTCTATACTGTAGATGATCAACTGGGAAAAATCAAAGTTCTGTAGGAAGATGTTGTTTCTCATGACAGTGTACTCTGTGAAGTATTGTAGTATCCAAGGCATTTCAGAAGCGGCAAAATCTTTATTTTTTTTAAGCTTTAAGGAAGGCAGTCACTAACCCTAGTGACACTTAGAAGCAGAGTGTTCTTCTTTGCCCTCTGGGCAGAGATTATTCATAAATAATAATCTACTGGTTTTCCTGACTATATTTCTTATTTTTAAATGCCCCATTCTTTGTTTTCCTAGCATTGCTGCAATTGCTAAAGCTCTACCAAGGGGGATTACTGCTAAACCTTGTCAGTGCAAGAACCAGAGTAATTTGTGTACAGTACAGTGAAAATTACACCATCACACTTGAAGCTAACATTATCCTAATGAGTTGAAATGGAGGGAAGGAGCTTGCTTAGAAAAGATGGCAAGTGACTTAGCACTGGCTTCTCACTTCCAGTGATAACCTTCTTCAGAACTGTGTTTTGAACACATTATTATAGATTTAAATATTTTAATATTCATTTATTCTAATTTCCCCTTTGATAGGTACCATCTCTGTGCTCTCATTTCATCAACTCTGACTAGTGACACCACTCTATTTAATATCTTCCTTGGCCAAATTTCGTGTGAAGTGAGAACTAAATTTTAGCTGCTTAAGGAGGCTTCAACAACTCCTTTGTGGCTCAGCATTTAAAACTCAGATTCTAATCTAAAACACTTTAACAAGGAAGTATTCAACCTAGAGCTTATATAAGTGTACTGGGATAAAATCTGTTGGAGATATTGTCAATATCTGCCCTAAATTACAACCTAGCTCCGTTTTCAGTTGTGTTTTGAAATTGAAATAGGAATCTTTATTCTTCTTAAGTGCATCGATTTGAAGTATATTCCAGGCAGTCAGTAATTTCTGTACACTGGAGAAGCCAGCCCAGAAAGGAGAAATATAACTACCTATGCTGGGTACTTTGGGTACCATAACACGGACTCATTTGCTTCAAAATACCCCCTCCGTGGCCACCATGCTGCCTGAATTCCGATTATCACTGCCATTCATGTGGAATCAAGTTGCCTCTGGTATGTCCCTGTGCAATGCTGACATTATCTGGGAGGAATAACTTACGTCCCTCGGCTATGTTAGCAGGTATCAGTTGTGGAGGAAATGAAACACAAGGCAAATAAGTTTTGATGGAGAAAGAAACGTAAGACAATCCCAAGCCCAGATGGCTTTGGGAGAAGGATAGGGCCATGTAGACGGTCCCAAAGGGACAGAGGTATTTGTTAAAAACACTGGATTCCTGAGCATGAGGCATTACTGGTGAATGCTGGTGGGAGAGAAAGGAGGGAGAGAGAAATTGATGCCCAATTTTGATTGTGCCATAATTTTACAAAGGGCCAGCCTTCCTTACACATCCCTCTTACTCAAAAATTTATTCCTGTATTCCAGATCTTCACTTGACTGCCTTTTTCTCAGCATTCAGGTCTTAGCTCAAATATCAGCCTTTCAGGTAGTCCTTCCCACACCATCCATTCTAAAACAGCAGCCCCCAAATCATGTGTTTTTGTCAACTCAGTCTGCTGTAACAAAATGCCACAGACTGGATGACTTAAACAACAGAAATGTGTTTTCTCACAGCTCAGGAGGCTGAGAGCCTGGGATTAGTCAGGTTCTGGTGGGAGCCCTCTTCCTTCTTTGCAAATGGCCATGGCAATGTCCTCACACGGTGGGGAGAGAGAAAGCAATCTCTCTGTCTTTTCTTATAAGGGCACTAGTCCCCCAGTAAGGGCCCTACCCTCATGACCTCATCTAAATTTCATTACCTCCCAAAGCTCCCATCTCCAAATGCCATCATATTGGGGGTTAGGGCTTCCACATGTGAATTTTGGGGGTACACAGTTCAGTTCAGTTCAGTTCATAGCATCCTGTTTTATCTCTCCAGTTAAAATAAGTTCTATGAAGAAACTGAAGTTCCTTCCTGAAGGAACTTCAGTTTCTTCATAGAACTTATTTTAACTGGAGAGAATCTTGTTTCATTGATTTGTCTGACTTTTTCTCCAATCAAAATGTAAACTACATAAGAACTTAAGCTAAATCTGTTGTTTTTTTTTTTTTTTAAGACAGAGAAGTCTTGCTCTGTCAGCCAGGCTGTAGTGAAGTGGCATGATCTCAGCTCACTACAACCTCTGCCTCCCAGGTTCAAGCGGTTCTCCTGTCTCAGCCTCCCAAGTAGCTGGGACTACATGTGTATGCCATCATGTCCAGCTAAATTTTTGTATTTTTAGTAGAGATGAGATTTCACCGTGTTAGCCAGGATGGTCTCTATCTCCTGACCTCATGATCCACCCTCCTCAGCCTCCCAAAGTGCTGGGATTACAGGTGTGAGCCACCATGCCCGGCTAAGCTAAATCTTTCTTCTTCTTCACTGCTTTAAGACTCTTTGAACAAAACCCAACAAACAGAAGGCACTTTATAAATGTGTGTAGGATGAATACACAAATGCTATTTTCATTCCCTCTTGTGCAATTAAGTTGGAGATTATAGGAGCTCATACCAGAACTGTTCCACTTTAGATTGTGATCTGTGGACAGCCTGTCACAAATCCCTATTTAACTCAATATTGTTTATCCATGCATTTATTCACTCAACATCTATTAAACTTCTACTGTATGCCAGGCAATGTGCCAGACTTACAAGTTTAGGTAAGAATAAAAGAAATAGAAAAACACAAAGAACTATCAGGTAGAAAAAAATGTGTTCTAGAAATAGCACAACAAAATGCTGTGGGAGCACAAAGGAGAAAGCAGCCAGCCATCTCCAGGAGGGGCATGCAAGCGTGCATTCCAGGCAGAGGGAACAGTATGTGCAAAGGCCTTCAAAGCTGAGGTCATGTTCAGAGACTTCTGAGCCACGTTGTGTAAAAAGATGACCCATGCATGGGAAGAGGGAGATAGTAAAGAGAGAGTGGTGAGGCCCAAATAGACAGTGGGTCAAATCCCAAAGACCTAATGTGTTTTGTTAACACATTAAAAAACACTGACCTTTGTTCCTTTCGGCAATAGGGAGTCACTGAAAGTTTCAGAGAAGGAAAGGAACATAATCTGCTCAGTTTGTTCAGACAACAATCCTTCTGATTCTGAGAGTACAGGTTTTCTCCCCAGATTCTCACATGCCTCCCATTTCTGTCCATTCATCTCCCAAGTGTTGGCCATGTGCCTTTGGAATAGGAATGCTTTGATAGCTTCACCCATGCTGTGTCCACTGACTGAAAAGAAGAGCATCCAATTCAAGGGTATATTTGAGTTGATGACATGCCAATAAAATGAAGATTTGTGGTAAAAGGGCAGGCAGTAGTAGTTAGAAGAGACATCCTGGTTGGTTTTCATGATTTACGATGCTCCTCACCCTTGAATTCAAAGGTAGGTTTAAGAACCTATGGGGACTGTGGCCACCCACACCAGACAAATGTGCACAGGTGCACCAGTGACCCTTTATTTTCTGTTTGAATGCGGGGTCTAGCACCAGAAAGCCATGTGACTGTGGACAGGTCCTTCGAGAATTGCTTTTCTCACTTCTACAATGACCAGTAAAAAATCTGTGTCATAAGACAGGGGTAATGAGTGTTAAATGAGCCAATGATTGTTGAGCACTTAATGCACAGCCTGCACAAGGCAAGTGTTCGATATAAGATGACTAGCTGTCACTGTGTTATGGTGACTGTTTTGGTCACAATGACAGTTATATGTTTCTCTCATTTTTGTCCCCCCAAAACTCACTTATCTTTTATTATCTTTAAAATGTGAATGATACTTCTAAATTTCCTTTGAATATTAAAGCATGTATATTTAGCGCTATTCTTGGTCTACAGTAGGTGTTCAGTAAATCTAGTTTCTTCCTTGTCTCTGTGGATCTTTTAGGAACATTAATATACATCAAAAACACCTGTACCTTCCTAAAAGAAGAGATAGAGAAGTCAATAAAAATAGCAAAAAAAAAAAAAAAAAAAAAAAAAAAAAGGTCAAGCTTTGTTCATGATAAATCCCAAGAAACATCTATTTCTTGATTTCTTTCTTCCTCTTTCATCTTGAAGCCACAAATTGTCGTGCTAATAATGAGGCTGTTTATTTACTTAACAAAATTTTAGTAAGATTAATAGAAAATTATACTTCACTTACTTCACTTTCAGTTCTCTTTTGACATATTTTCATGGATCTTTGCATTAAAGTACCATGGTCTCATAGCTAGAAAATGAACCAGCCAGTGACCAGCGTTATCTCCTTGAATTACTTTATGATCTTAGGCATATTTTTCATCTCTTCCCTTACTGAACCCCTCCCTACCCCCCAGCAAGTTCTGAAATTTATGGGCAGCTTATAGAAGTAGCAGAAATATTGGGTATAAAAATTCCTTGGAAAAATGACTCTATACAACCATATGTTGAGCAAGAACTCAAATAGCATCTGATCACGACTCATATTTGGAGAATGAGTTTGTCATTGTGCGTCTGTCAGAGAGGCAGGATTGTAAGAAGGGAGGCAGAAAAATTGACTGATGAGGGAGAGGAAAGAAGAGGCAGCTTTTGAGATCAGTGATTCTCTATTCTCTAGAGCGTCATCACTGAGGGACTACACATGATCATTAAACCTTACTCATTTATTTCCCCTATTCCGAGACCAGATGGCCTTCCTGAGTCCTTCTAATCTGATTGATGGATGAGCCAGAAACTTGAATCTAGCATACCCTGCCTTCAGTCATAGGATGCCACTCTTGCTTTTCATGGAAGATTTGAACCTAGCTGTATGACTCCCTGAAGTGATAAGTAAAATCAAATGTGCATGCTCATGGGTACTTTCCTGGGGTGCAAGTCGATCTTTCACTTCATAGTCTTTTAGAAGTATATGACTCCGAGAAAATGGTTTTTTCTAGAATGGGAAATATGGTTCCATTTTCAACTAGAAGGTTTTGAACCCTCTACCACTATGTTGAGATGTCATTTTTACTTACTTAGATTTTGCTTTTTGCATAATTAAAGGTTGGAATAAGATGACCCTTTTAAAAAATTTTATATCTACTATATTGCAAAAAATTTATAGCATTCATTAAGTATGAATTAAATGTT
The DNA here is from genome assembly GCF_048565385.1 of Saimiri boliviensis. Taxonomy (NCBI): domain Eukaryota; kingdom Metazoa; phylum Chordata; class Mammalia; order Primates; family Cebidae; genus Saimiri; species Saimiri boliviensis. The sequence continues at coordinate 23,786,013 of NC_133468.1, read as the reverse complement.
TAAATTTTGGTAGCTGTAATAAAAAGGAAGTATATGATTCCAAAATATCAAGAACTCTTATTTCCTACATATTTCCATGGAGAGATCTTTCACTCACACAGTTTTAATGATCATCCTTAGATTTATTCTGATATTCACAAGGTGTCCCTATCTGTACCTCAAACTCAATGAAGCGTCTTCTCTGTACTATACCAAGTGTTCCTTATCCCATATAATATCTCTTAGTTCAGGTCCCACGTTTTCCACCCTTTCTCCACCATTTCCCTCACTGCAACATCTGGTCAACCACAAAATCCTAGAAATTCTTTCTGAGAAAATTTCCCTGAGCTGGTCTTTCTCTCTCTGCCCTAAACACCCTTTCTCCAGTGCTGCTTCTCACCCTACTGCTTCTACTTCTGCCTTGAATATGTCCCCCTTGCTGCAGCCAGAGTTCACCACCCAAAACACAACCTGCTCAAATCACTACCCAGTGCACACAATTTCCCATAGCTTCTTGGAAAAGGCATATTTCTCAGATAGGCAAACAAGACCATCAGTGGTCCAGCCACCCTGATAACCTCTTCAGCCCTATTCTAACCCTATCTCCCTAATTATGTATCAAACCCCAGTCAAACTGCACAACTCACAGCGACTCTTACATATCTCTCTGCTTCATGGCTTTGGGAAACCTATTCTTTATTCTTAGAATGCTTCACCCACTATTCTTGCTTCTGTAGTCGGATCCTTCATATCTTCACAGGGGCTTCCCCTGACTCCTCCTCCGCCATCTTCCTTACTCACATACTGCCCAGATGAACCATGCACCTTTGTGCTGCCAGAGCCCTATTGTGTATTACCATTACTGAGACCAATCCCAGTACTATATGAAGTTGCCTGTTGGCTTCTTATGAGACTATAAGCTTTTAAAGGATCTCATCCACCTTGTAGTTCAGTTCTTATCAAATGGTCTGCTCCTCAGCTGATATTAACAGTGGCTGTTGAACTGAAGACAGTTAAAGAAGATAACTATACCTATAAGCAATTCTCATATTTCTGTATCTGGCAGTGCAAAAAAGTAAAAATTAAAATTATTGCCATCTTATAACTTTATTTTACTCAATGACACTTAAAATGACCTGCAAGTTGCTTATTTTCTGTTTTCCTGTTTCCTAATTCCCATATTAATATTTTCTATATCTATTATTTTTAAACTCTTTGAGAATAGTAATCACATACATATCTTTTTTTTTTTTTTTTTTTGAGATGGCATTTCTCTATTGTTACCCAGGCTGAAGTGCAATGGCATGGTCTCGGCTCACCACAACCTCCGCCTCCTGGGTTCAAGCAATTCTTCTGCTTCAGCCTCCTGAGTAGCTGGGACTACAGGCACACACCACCATGCCCAGCTAATTTTTGCATTTTTGGTAGAGACAGGGTTTCACCATGTTGACCAGGATGGTCTCGATCTCTTGACCTTGTGGTCCACCCACCTCGGCCTCCCAAAGTGCTGGTATTATAGACATGAGCCACTGCGCCCGGCCAGTTATCACATATATATCTAAGAATCGGTGTCATTCCATGACTTTGTTAGAGCCACAGTTTGGTCCATTACACTTTATACTCTCCATAGGAATTTGCTTCCATGATTGATGACCATCTTCCAGAGATGGTGGTTCAGGTTCATCTGTACATGCCAAATTCTGAAGCCAAGGCAGAATTGGAAATTGGTAGGTGGAGAGCTCCAGTCACTCTGTGAGGTGCACTGTGCGAGATGGCCAAGACTTTAGTTATACTAGAACAAAGATCCACCATAGAAAGATCCTAAATAATGGATGAGCTTTTAGAGAGATCAGAAGCCCCAAGATAAAAATGCAATTTTAGGGCCTGGCGCGGTGGCTCACGCCTGTAATCCCAGCACTTTGGGAGGCCGAGGCGGGTGGATCACGAGGTCAAGAGATCGAGACCATCCTGGTCAACATGGTGAAACCCCGTCTCTACTAAAAATACAAAAAATTAGCTGGGCATGGTGGCACGTGCCTGTAATCCCAGCTCCTCAGGAGGCTGAGGCAGAATTGCCTGAACCCAGGTGGTGGAGGTTGCGGTGAGCCGAGATCTCGCCATTGCACTCCAGCCTGGATAACAAGAGCGAAACTCCGTCTCAAAAAAAAAGAAAATGCAATTTTATCAGTAGGACCATTTCACAAGAGCCCGTAGCTCTCATCATATGCTCATAAGGATCTCTAATACCCCCAAAATTATGAAGTATTAAGGAAGCTCTAGATTCCTTTTCACATAATATCATTTTTGTTTATGAGTATGAACCTTGGGTGGTGGCAGCGGTGGTGGTGGTGGTGGTGGTAAGTAGGTGGAGGAGATTTTTCAGAAAACAAGTTGTGGCAATCTGTTCTTCATTGACTAACTTACATATCGTTCATAAGTGAGTAATCAACATAATCTAAATAATCTAAAATAAACTGTTCTTTTGGGCTCAAGAAAATGGTTGTTAGGTTGAAACCAATCAGTAGGAAGTGACTGGTGTTTGTTAGTGTTTGAGAGGAGAGACCAGACTCCTCGCGCATTAGCATTCCAATTAGTGCCAACATAAACCTCCAGATCTCCAAGTTACAGAATCTGTTATTGTTTTCATATGAGGGAATCTAGGGTCACTTGTTAGTTCTCTTTTCATTACTCACTTGAAAAATGGAGCTTCATGTTTCCACAGACTCTGGTGACAAAAGTAACAAAACAATCCTTCTGGGGATTGAGCACTCAAGAAAGGACATTCTTTCTCAAATTGGTATAGTCCCGGCTATTGTTTTTATATGATCATGGAGCTGGAAGAGAGCTAATGGCACAAATACTTTTTTGACAGTCCTGTAAGCTATAAAGGCTTACTCATGGAACTCATCCCACACAGCAGGGGGCCCTGCCTGCAATGAAGGAAGCTCCCCTAGGAAGGACACGGTAGCTTAGGCTTTTTTTTTGGCATTTTTCTAAAAGTGCCATAAGATATTATTTTCTAGTATACTGTCTCTTATATGACACCAATTTTTCAGGATCTCAGAACATGTTATTTCTGTAGGCAGAATCTTTGGATTCCTGGGCTTTAGGAAAAGAAGTAGTAATATACTATCTTTTCTGTACTTAAAATAGTGCTAGTGACCCTTTAAGCACTGCTATATTGCCTGGAGTGCCAGATCCCTGGGGAAGAGGGCAAAAGTTTGAAATGTTTTGTTTGTTGTCACCTTCCTCTGCTAGTGAGTGTCATTTTGCATTCAGGCTGGGAAGTTCAATAAACAAGAGTTTACTAACTGTACACTATGCAGATTACTTAATCTCCAAAGTCTTAGCTTCATAATTTGTAAACTCAACAGATTATCATATCTGCTTCATAAAATTGTGAAGAGGAATGGGATTTAAAAATACATATTGAATGGCACTAGTCAAAATGGCAGGGTAAATGCTTCTAAAACTTCTTCCTTCACAAAAGCAATAGAAAAATGGGCAAAACTTATCAGGGTCGATTTTTTAAAAAGGTGGAAATTAACCAAAAGCTTGCAGGAATCCAGAGAGCTCTTAATAAAATAAAATAAAATAATGACTGCATCTCAGTAATAACAGTGAGCTTTGTAGCACTTCAGTAGGATACTCCCATATCCTACACATCCACCCAGCTCTGTGGTAGCCTTGAAAACCAACTGCCCACAATGGGCTGGTAGTCACTGAAGGAAGTGTAACAGGGTTGTAGCTCTTTCAAGGACTCATTCCCAGAGAATTATTACTATTTTGCTCCATCTCATGATTCTATGAAACATCTCATTTGGAAGTCTGTCTTTGTTTAACCTAATTGGGAGCTTGCCACGTGAAACATATTTTATTTGGGGGCATTTGTCAAAAACAGAGGCAACTGATTAATGTCATGATTGCCTAGAGAGTTGAACAAAGTTGGGATAAACAATAGGCTAACTGAAAAGCTTAAAAGGAAAAAATCTAGATAACAAGGTGTCCCCGAGAGCTTTGAAAAGATCTGACATATTCCTGGGAATCTAAAAAGCTATATCCATGCATAGGGCTTTGTATATGTTCAGGAAAGATCAAAGAAGACTAAATAATTTCTAGTCTTAGACTGACCTTGAAGTTCTGTGCAAGTAGAATGTGAAAACTACGGCAGATTTGTCAACTGCTGGTTGAGTGTTGAAGTCATGTTGAATACTTACAGAGAGTTACCTTTCTCTATTTAGGAAAATATCTGTCTAATTGTTAGCTTATCACCACGCTGCCTGAGCAGAGACTTCAGTGTTCATGGACAATAAAGAGTGAAAACTTTACAGAATTAGTTTAGAAAGGTTATTTAAATAAACAATAATAAACACGAAGCAAGTGAAAGAATATGACTTCCAGAGTTGTTGCATAGTATTACTTAATATGTTTACTTTTCAACCAAAAACTATGAGACATGCAAAGAAATCAGAGAGTATGATCCACTTGTAGGAAAAAAGAAATCAATACAAACTGTCTCTTTTAAAGAGCCCAGATATTGTACTTATTAGACAAGACCATTTTTTTGTTGTTTTTGTTTTTGTTTTTAGGTAAGGTCTTGTTCTGTCACCCAGGTTGGAATGCAGTGGCATAATCATAGCTCACTTCAGCCTCACCTCCTGGACTCAAGTGATTCTCCCATCTCAGCCTCCCAAGTAGCTAGCTGCATGCCACCATGCCAAGCTAATTTGTAATTTTTTTACAGAGATGGAGTCTTGTCATGTTGTCCAGGCTGGTCTCAAACTCCTGGGCTCAAACAATCCTACCTACCACCTCAGTCTCCTGAAATGCTGGGATTCTAGTCATGAGTCACCATCCCTGATCTTAGACTTTAAATCAACTATTTTAATATATTTTAAGAAAGAAAGCCACATATAAATAACTAAAGTATGAAAACAATGTCTTACAAGTAGCATCAGTAAAGAAAAATTATAGTAAAAATACAATATAAATTCTAGAGTTGAAAAACACAATAGCCAAAATGAAAATTTACTAAAGGGCTCAACAGCTGATTTGAGCAGGTGAAGAAAGAATTAGGGAATTTGAACACAGATCAACTGACATTATCCTGTCTGAAGAACAGAAAAAAATAATAATAAAAAATAAGCAAAGTGTCTGTCAGAAGCCGGAGGAATACCATCTAGTATATCAACAAATACATAATAGGAATCCCAGAAAGAGAGGAAACAGAGGAAGCAGAAGAAATATTTAAAGAAATAATGGTCAAAATCTTCTCCACTTGGATAATAAATAGAAATCTACACATCCAAGAGATTCCACAGATTCCCGCAGGATAAACTCAGAGATACACACCAAGACCAGGACACCATAATCAAATTATAGAAAGCCCAAGATAATGAGAGAATCTTAAAAGCAGCAAGAGCGATACAATTTGTCATGTACAAAGAATTCTCAATAAAATTAATAATAGATTTCTTGTCAGAAGCTGTGGAGGCCAGAAGACAGTGACATGACGTATTCAAAGTGCTGAAAGAAAAGAAATGTCATCTAAGAATTCTATATTCAGAAAAACTATCTTTCAAAATTGAAGGAGAAATAAAGACATTCCAAGATAAACAAAATCTAGTACAATTCATCACTAGCAGACAAACTTTACAAGGGCAGTCCTTTGGGGTAGAATAAAATAACACTAGACAGTAATTTTTATCCACATAAAGAAATAAATTTCACTGGTAAAGACAATTACATAAGTAAATATAAAAGAAAATCTAAGTGTATTTTTGTTTGTAACTTTTTTCTTCTGTATGACTTAAACAACTGCATCAAGCAATAACTTAAAATTTATATTTATAGATACATAATATATAAACAAAATGTATGTAACATTAAAAGAACACAGGAGTAGTCAACAGAGCTATGTAAAATCAAAGTTTTTATATAACATTGAAATAAGTTGCTATTAGTTAAAACTAGACTGTTATCCATTAAAATGTTAATTGTAAATCCCAGGGAAACTACTAAGAAAATAACTTTAAAAAAAAGATAGTAAAAGAAACAACAAAGGAATTTTAAAAATGAATAAGAAAGTATCTTTTTAACACAAAAAAGGCAATAATTGAGGAGTGGAATAACCAAAAAAGGCATATACAAAGCAAATAGCAAACTTTCAGACATAAATCTTATCAAAAAATTTATTGAACATAAATTTATTTATAGCTAAAATGTAAATGAGCTTTAATTAGGAGTAAATGAGGACAGCTATTAAATAAGTTCAGTTATATTGCAGTGATACAAGATTAACACACAAAAATCAACTGTATTTCTATTAACTGACAATCAACAATCTGAAAATAAAATTAAGAAAACAATTTTATTTACAGTAGCATAAAAAAATAAAATACTTAAGAATACATTCAACATAAGAGGAACAAGTCTTATATGCTGAAAACTATTAAACATTGTTAAAAGAAGATAAAGATCTAAATAGATGGAAATATATGTTTATGTTTTAGAAAAGTTAATATTTTTAAGGTAGCAATAGCACATAAATTGATCAATCAATTCAATGCAATCTTTATTAAAATCTCAGCTACTTTGCAGAAATTGACAAGCTGATCCTAAAAGTCACATGGACATGAAAATATCCCAGAATAATCAAAACTATCTTGAAAAAGGAAAAGTTGGAGGACTCAACACTTCCCAGTTTTAAAACTTACTACGAATGAACAGTTATTGAGATCACATGGTTCCAGTTTAAGGCTAGACATGTAGAACAGTGGAATGAAACTTCAAATATAAAAATTAATCCTCACATTCATGGTCAATTGATTTTTGACATGGGTAACAAGACAATTTAATGGGGAAATAACAGTCTTTTCAATAAATGGGTATGTCCTGAGATGTATTCATTCATATACAAAAGAATAACTATGGATTCCTACCTCATACCATATACAAAAATTTACTCATAACAGATCATAGACCTAAATGTAAGCATTAAAAGTACAAAATTCTTAGCAGAAAACAAAGTTATAAGTCTTCTTGACCATAGATTAGGCAATGGTTCCTAATATATGACACTTAAAACACATACCAAAAAATACATATAGCTAAATTGGACCTCATCAAAATATAAAACTTTTGTACAGATGCTTCTTGACGTATGATGAGATTATATTCTGATAAGACTGTCATAAATTGAATATATCTTAAATCAAAAATGCCTTTAATATTTCAATAAGCCCATTGTAAAATTGAAAATTTGTAAGTTGAACCATCATATGTTCAGATTCTCCTTAACTTACAATGGGATTACATCTTGATAAACTCACTGTAAAGTAAAAAAAAAAAAAAAAAAATGTAATCAAACCATCGTAAGTCAGAGATCATCTGTACTTCAAAGAACCTATCAAGAAATTTAAGACAATTCACAGAACTGGAGAGAACATTTGCAAATCCTATGTCTGATAATTGTCTACTATTCATAATATTTTAAAAGCTTTTGCAATACAACAATAAAAGGACTAACTAAAATTGGGCAAAGAATCTACATTGACATTTCTCCAAATATATACAAATCAGCCAGGAGCAGTGGCTCATACCTGTAGTCCCAGCACTTTGGGAGGTTGAGGTGGGCAGATCACTTGAGCCCACGACTTCAAGACCATCCTGGGCAAGGTGGCAAAATCCCATCTCTTCCAAAAAAAAAAAAAAAAAAAAGTACAAAAATTAGCACTGAGTGTGGTGGCACATTAATGTAGTTCCAGTGATTCAGGAGGCTGAAGTAGGAGGATTGCTTGAGCCTGGAAAGTCAAGGTTGCAGTGAGTCATGATTGTACCACTGCACCCCAGCCTGGGCAACACAGTGAGATCCTGTCTTCAGCAACAACAACAAAAGAATATATACAAATTGCCATTAAGCACATAAAAAGATTGAAACAAAAAAATATGATTTTGAAACCAAGTCAAAATAAAATATCAAAAATGAGATACTGCCTTGATCCCACTAAGATGACTATGAGCAAAAAGGTAGACAATAGGCTGGGTGTGTGGCACACACCTGTAATCCCAACATTTTGAGAAGCCAAGGTGGGTGGATCACAAGGTTAGGAGTTTGAGACCAGTCTAGCCAACATAACGAAATCCATCTCTACTGAAAATACAAAAAATTATCCAGGCGTGGTGGCAGGCACCTGTAATCCCAGCTACTCAGGAGGCTGAAGCAGGAAAATCGCCTGATGCAGGGAGGTGGAGGTTGCAGTGAGCCGAGATTGCACCATTGCACTCCAGCCCAGGCAACAGTGCAAGACTCCATCTTGGAAAAAAAAAAAAAAAAAAAGATAGGCAATACCAAGTGTTATTGAGGATACAAAGAAATTGGAACTCTCACACGTTGATGGTGGGAATGTTAAATGATTTGGCATGGCAATTTCACTCCTGGATTTATACCCAAGAGAATTGAAAACATATGTTAACACAAAAATTAGTACACTAGTATTTGTAGCAGCATTATTTATATAATAGTCAAAAATGGAAATAATGCAAAAAGGCATCAACTGATGAGTAGTCAGATTAGCAAAATTTGGCATATCCGTACAATGGAATATTAGTCATAAAAAGGAACAAAATATTTATACATAGATGAATCTTTAATTTTACTTATGCTGAGTAAAATAATTCAGACATAAAAGGCTCCATATCACACCATTTCATTTCTACGAAATGTTCAGAATAGGCAAATTTATAAAGACAAAGTATATTAGTAGTTGCTAGGGGTGAAGACAGAGGAAGATATGAGGATCTGCTAATGGATATGTGTGTGCTTGTAATTATACATAAAATTATACACACATAACAATGTATATATATAATTATATAACATTTGTACATAAATATGTATAGAGAAATGTATAATTTTAAATATTTATATTTAGAAAAAAAGACATTTGAGACCAATGTTCTAAATTTCTACCATAATAAGCCAGAGTAAAGAGCAAATTAAATCCAATATATATAAAAGAAAGTAAATTTTAATGATAAACCAGAAATCAATGAAATAGTAAACAAGCACTAGAGAAAATCAACAAAAGTCAAAAGTTGATTGCTTAAAAAGATTATTAGAATTTATAAAATCCTAGAAAGACTGATTATAAAATAGGAATAAAAATAAATTACTAAAACCACAAATGAAAGAGGATACATCACTGAAGATTATATACGCATTAAAATAATAATTCAAAAAATTATTGTATACCAATAAATTTGTTGATTTAAATAGACAACTTCTTAGAAATACATAAATAATGAAGAAAAGACATCATAGGAAACAGGCAATTGGAATAGCCCTATGTCTTTAAAAGACATCGAATTCATGTCTCTCAGCCAAAAGCAAAACAACAAGAAAAAACACGTATCTGTCCAGAGGGTTTACCTGGTGTATTCTAGCAAGTGGTTAATTGTATGCAAATTTTTTTGGAAAAATGGAGAAAGGATTTTATTTATTTTTGGGAAAAATACAGAAAGATAAAAGGAATACTTTCTACCTGATTTTATAAGACTAGCGTAAACCTGATATTAAAGACTTACAGGAGTATTATAAGGAAAGAAAATTAAAGATTATGTCATAAGTACGGACAGAAAAATAATCAACACATATTAGAAACAGAATCCAACAATATATAAAACGAGCAATATATCATAATAAAGCAGATTTTATTACAGGAATGGAAGGTTGATTTAACATTTGAGAAATAATCTGTGTAGTTAACCAAATTACAGAAATGAAGGAGAAGAAACCATAATCATCTCAATAAATGTATAAAAAGCATTTGACTTGAATTTAGCAATGCAGTCAGACTCTCGTTTCCTAAGATTATATTATTCCAGAGATTCTTCCATCTTCATTCTTTTTAGGGTATCTGGAATAAGGGATTTTGTTATGGCTTATTGACTCTCACATAGTAAGCATGGTGTTCTATATGACCACAGATCCACTTTCTCCAAAGTAAGTCAACTACTTTAATTTCTTAGGCTCTGCTCACTCAACAAATACACTTGGAGATAAATTCTATGAAGAAAATAAAAGAGTGATGAGAGGAGTTAACAGGAGAAGGTATTATTTTGAGAGCAATAGGAATTCACTGAAGACTTTATTACACACAATGATATGATGTGATTTGTATTTTTAAATGTTTACTATGACCACTGGTGGAGAATAAATGGAAGATAGTGTTGGAGTGGGTGGGTAAGCACACAGTGTAGCAGCAGGAAGACCACTTTGGAGGCTTTTGGTTGTCCAAGCAAGAGGTGATGGTGACTTGAATTAGATTTGTGCCAGAGAAGTACAAAAAGAATGGGCTGATCCAAGATTTAGTGTCTAAGAAACAATAGATCCTGCTGATAAATGGGAGTGGATTAGAAACTAAATGGAGAAATCAACAATGATTTTGGTTTCAGCTTGAGCATTTCAGAGACTGATAATGCCATTTGCTGTGATTGGGATGACTGAAGGAGCCACTTGGCAGAGGGAGGGGGCCATGCATTTTAATTTTTTAGGACATTACTTTTTAAATGTCTACGAGATATCCAAGTGGATATACTAAGCAGGTAGTTTTTACAAATGTCTAAAATCAAAGACAGAATTTTTGTTGTCACCATAACTTAGATGATACTTAAAGAATTTCAAATGGATGTGATCAATATGGAGGAGATGGATAGAGAACAAAAGAAAACCCTGGACCAAAGGACATTAATATTTAGAGTATTAAGTAGAGGAAGCCAGTGAAGTTAAAAGAAAACTAGAAAAATACAGATAAATGGAAGCAAAAAGACATGTCCAAAAAAAGGCCTAGTCGACAATGATAAATGTTTTTAAGAGGTTTTCCTCTTCACGATCCAAAATTTCACAAGATTACAAAATATAATGGTATTTAGCAAATTACGGGTGTGAGGAACCGATATGTATCGAATGTCCACTATGTGCGTTGCATAAATCATTCTTATAGTAATTCCATAGGAAGTGGTTTGAGAATGAGAAACAGACTTCAAGAAGCTATGTAATTTGCTTCGGATCCTACTCTGCTAAGTTTCAGAGAATGGCAACCAAATCCTATCAAGCTAATCCTTTTTTTTTTTTAAAAAAAAAAAAAAAAAGCATACTGCCTTTCTAAATTGTATTTTACAGTGTACTACTGTCAATTGATTGGTCATTTGTTGCTAGAGAAGAGAATACAGGGATAGCTTTTAACATGCAAAAGAGTTCATTATTTTAATTACACGTTAATGCATACTAGTCAAAGAGAAATGCAAATTACAATCACATTGTAATACCACTACACATTAACTAGAAAGTTAAAACGAAAACAATAGAAAAGATCAAGTGTTTGCAGAGATATAGAGCAACTGGAACTCTCTTAGGCTGATGGTAGAAGAGTACATTGTTATAACCACTTAAGAGAACTATTTACAGTGTATATTAAAGCTGAATGTCCACATAGTTTATGGCACAGCAATTCCATTCCTACATATATAACCAACAAATATGAGTATGTCTGTTCACCAAGATAAGTCCTATGATAGTTATAACTACAGTATTTATTGTAGGCCCAAGCAGAACTACACAAATATCCATCCACATTAAAATTCATAAATAAACTCTATAGCAGGGAGAAATTGTGGTATGTTTATACAATACTACAGTGAGAAAGAATAAATGATAGCTAAACATAATAAATTGGATAAATCTTATAAACACAATGTTACATAAAAGAAGCTGGGCCCAGAAGGGTATATACTATATGACATCATTTATTTAAACAATTAAAAATAAGCAAAAGCATTCAACACTTTCAGGAATCATAGTAGTGACTGCTCTTGGAAAAATTAGTGTCTGGAAGAGGAAAAAAGAGGAATTCTGGAGTACTGATAATTCTCTCTTCCTTGACCTGAGTGCTGGTTACATGGATTTGATTAATTTCTGAAAATGCGTCATGCTGTACACATATGATACGTGTGATTTTCTGTATGTATGTTATGTATATATACTTCTTTTGAAATTTTTAAATATAAAAAGGCAAAAGAATATATATATTCCCCCTAAGCTGTTAACCCAAAATTATTATAGTCAATATTTTAGACTATGCTCTTTTATTCAATATTTATATATATTTTTTCTATAAAATTGTACTATATTCTCCACTTAATTTGATTCTTTCTTGGCAATATACTGTGACCACATCCCCATGTCAGTATACAATGCTCTATTACTTATCGTTGGAACATATTCAAGCTTGTGAATATAATTTACTTAACTAAGTGTCTATTGTTGGGCATGAGGGTTGATTCTAATTTTACCTTTTCTGTGAACTGTTATAATATGAATCACTGTAGTCATCTCTATTTCTTTCAACCTAGGAGTAGAATTGCTGGTCAGGAAAAATGCAATTGTAAGCTTTTAAAATTCATCCTCCAAAAATAAAATTGTACCAAAACTGTACTCCCATCAGATTTGATGGCAGGACCCATTTCCCTTGCCAAGATTCGGAATTATGATTCTTAATCATATTTTTCATTTAGCTGGGCCAAATATATTTTATCTTGATTTATTCTGAATTTTTTTGTCTTCTTAAAAATTTTTAATTTTTTAAAATTATACTTTAATTTTTGGGGTACATGTGCAGAACATGAAGGTTTATTACATAGCCATGGTGATTTGCTGAACCCATTAACCCATCAGCAAGGATATCTCCTAATGATATCCCTCCACTTCCCCCTAACCCCTGAGAGGCCCAGTATGTGATGCTTCCCTCCCTGTGTCCATGTGTTCTCATTGTTCAACTCCCACTTATGAGTGAGAACATGCAATGTTTGGTTTTCTGTTCTTGCATTAGTTTGCTGAGAATGATGGTTTCCAGTTTTATCCGTGTCCCTGCAAAGGACATGAAATCATCCTTTTTAATGGCTACATAGCATTCCATGGCATATATGTGCCACATTTTCTTTATCCTGTCTTTCACTGATGGGCATTTGGGTTGATTCAGAAATAACACCACACATCTACAACCATCTGATCTTTGACAAACCTGACAAAAGCAATGGTAAAAGGATTTCCTGTTTAATAAATGCTGTTGGGAAAACTGGCTAGCCATATACAGAAAGCAGAAACTGGATTCATTCCGTACACCTTATATAAAAATTAAGATGAATTAAAGACATAAACATAAGACCTAAAACCATAAAAATGCTAGAAGAAAACCTAGACAATTCCATTCAGGATATAGGCATGAGCAAAGACTTCATGACTAAAACACCAAAAGAATTGCAACAGAAGCCAAAATTGACAAATAGGATCTTTTGTATTTTTTTATTACTGTAAGAGTTGAACATTGTTTTCATATGTGCATCAGCCATTTATATTTCTTCTTTTGTAAATTAGATATTCATATGCTTTATACACATTTAGAATATCAACCCTTTGTCCATTTTATATTTCAGATATTATTTCCCAGTTTGTTGTTTGCTGGTTTGTTTCTTTATACCATTTTGAGGATACGAGGCAAATCTGTCACTATTTACTTGTAAATAACTCATTTATTTAACCATATATTCTTGTGTCAATTTTTTTATTTAAATTGTTAATATGGCTAGAATTTAACTTGGTATGTAAAATAAGATTCTTTTTATTTTTCAATAATCATTTTTCTTCATTTATGGAATAATCCCTTCTAGGATGGGTGTACTGTAAAAAAGCATTTGCTTTTTTCAAGGACCAGGAACAGAAGTTTTAAGATAAGATTTTAGCAAATCCTAAAATTCAAAGAAGTGGGTCTCTATGAGGATTTAATATTTTATTCAATATACTTGAAACAAAATTTTCCTTATCAGCATTCCAAGTTGCCTACATATTTCTTAGTCCCTTTAAAGTCTTTATCCATTTAAGATGTTAACTCTGTCTTACAAGATATGCATCAAACTATGTTTCAGCTGATCTCAGTCTTCCTGTTTGAGGAATAGTAAATGATTGGTAACAGTGGTTGAATCTGAGTATAGCTAAATATAAATATGCCAAAAGCAAATATAAGAAGTCTTATTGTTTATTTCCTTCACAAGCAGAATATCAGCCATGTGCCAGGTATGGTGCTCTGTGTTGGGAGTACAGTGCTAAAGAAGGTGTATTTCATCCTGACCTCCCTGAGTTTGCACTTAGGTAGGCATACTGATACTGTGATTGAGTTCCATTTGTAGCTATTCTATTATTATGTGAGATCAGGTATATGATGTCCATATACATACATATATCTATGAAGTATTTAGAACACAATATACAAACTGTTTTGAATTCATAACTAATTACTTTGTAACATAATTAATATGTTGCCCCCAGACATTTATTGGACTTAGGAATATGTTTGAGTGTAGCCTTAAAAGTGATTATTATATGCACAGCTTTTTAATTTGCTGCCCGTGAACCATAGCCACCAGCTCTTTCTTCATATCAGTGGAACCACTGATCTAGGCTTGGCTTCTTTATTGTTAGGGTGGTAATGGAGAAAAGGAAGAGAAGGAAGAGGGGAAACCTCATACTGGATGAGCATAAAAGAAGGTTTATTAACTACTGTAGATGAAAAGTTCCTCATGGCCAAACCCATGTACTCGAATAATTGCAGGAACCTATCTCCGTAGTTTTTAGCTCTGTTTTCTTTGCTCTTAACTTTTCTTTCAGAGAAAGATTCACTACGTAATAGCCAAGGTGGCCACAAGCTGCTCTAGGATTGTAGCTTTCTGGTTTAGCCATCTTCCCAGGGAAGCACAGCACCTCTCTTTTGCTCAGTCTGGGAAATGCCCAGTGGTTGCCTCATCTACCTTCCTGAATTAATCAAAATGGCTAGAGAAAAGAGGAAAGTCACCCACAGACAGGTCTGTGTCACATGCCCTTGACAAAAACTGAGAGTGGAAGGGATGTTGTTTCTGCTGGCAGTTTCTGTTGCCAGAATGAGGAAGATGTGTGCAAGCAAAACAGATACTCTAGAACATTGTGAATAGCTGATTTGGGCAATCTTGCTTCCCTCTCCCCCAACGAAAGAGTGCTGCCTATTGTCAAAAGTAAGAACTCTCGTATAAAGGAATTTTAGAAAGGGACTTCTTTTTAAGTGCTTCTTTTTAAAAAGGAGAGTCATGCCTTCTACTTCCTCCTTAGATACTAACATTGGAAAACTTGTAACACTGTTTTCTTGCATTCATTTTGTTTTGCCATCTGCCATTGACTGTCACATTTCACAAGTTAAAAAACATGTTATTTCTTTGTTTATTTTGTCAGTCTTTGGTATTCTCTAGAGAGAAATTATATATCTGTGTTTCAGTGGAATAGATTTAATCTGTTTATCTCTAGACTCACCTAACTCCTTGTCTTTCAGTCAAAGGTTTTCTTTTTTTTCTCGCTTGGTGAACAGGCAAATTTATCCCAGATGCTGGAAAATACAGATTTCTAAGCATATCATGGTGAGGGCTGGAAAACACAGATTCCTAAGTATACCATCTTGAGGACTTTCCAATATAGAAAGATGTTGGCTTAAAACTTTGTCTCTTGCTCCAATATTTTTTGGAAATTGCGGTCAGTACAATTATTCAACAACTCTAAAGGAGCCAAGACTATGCTTTTGACTTCTCGGTCATTCCCGTCATCCCTTTTCTGCAGCTCCCCTTAATTCTCCCATATTTCCACAGTCTTATAACAGGAATTACGTTGTATTTGTATATGTTGTACATCTGAGCTTGAGATTTGGGGCAAATTCTTAAAATATTTGCCTTCCCTAGTAATTTGCCTGATTTTATGGATAGCCTTCTGGTCAATAATGGGGATTGATTGGGGTATCCCGGTTATATTATAATAGAGAAAAGCAGTTAACCAGCTGGAAGCTTTACTGGATGTGTCACTCTGTTTTCCTGAAAACACTTGATTCCTATCATTTAAAGTCTAAGAATGTTTAGGTGCTGTTCATTAGGCTTAAGTTACTCCTTTTTTTTTTTTTTTTTTTTTTTTTGAGATGGCGTCTCACTCTGCTACCCAGGCTAGATTGCAGTGGCATGATCTTGGCTCACTGCAACCTCCGCCTCCTGGGTTCAAGCAATTCTTCTGCCTTGGCCTCCTGAGTAGCTGGGACTACAGGCACAGGCCATCACTCCCAGCTAACTTCTTGTATTTTTAGTAGAGACAGGTTTTCATTGTGTTAGCCAGGATGGTCTCCATCTCCTGACCTCATGATCCCCCCACCTTGGCCTCCCAAAGTGCTGGGATTCCAGGCATAAGCCACCATACCTGGCCTAAGTTATTCTTATCTTCAAGTTGCCTAATTATTTTTTGTGAGTTCTACCCTATATATTGCACATTCTTCTCAGCCAACATATTATATAGGTATGTATTATGTTTAATATGTAGCTCATCATCACAGAAATTAGCACACAATTTTTTTAATCACTAATAATTAAATGCATTAGCATCTTTACTAGCTGTCTTCAGATTATCTGGCTTCTTTCCCCCTTTTCTGGTCTTCCAAAGCATCATTCTCCAAGCACATTCCATGGAGCAGTAGTTCTGGAGGATGCTAATGGGTGCTACTAAAAAGAATTTGGGGTTTCTCATTCATTTGTATTTGGAAAAGACTGGATGACACACATGAAGCCTTTCTTATGTCAAGCACACATTGTTATCCCCCAAACAAGTAACTCTGTGTTTCCCATACCAGTGAAAAGTGAGTCAGGCCCGACAATCTACTGAAACTAATAATCCACCAAATACAAATTGGAAGGTACTTTTTTTTTTTTTTGCAATTAATCCATTTTTTGGTCAACTGATTCAAAATACACAGTATTTGTGAAAGACTAACAAAAATCAACATTTTAGACTCAAACCTGTCTACCTGACCCCATTCCTCCCACCTTCCCATCGCCATAGCCCCTCCCCTCACAGTCTCACATGGCCGGTTTGACCCAGGAAGGTACATTTTTGAAGCTATATAACCAGTGTCAACATTCCCTTCATTTAATCTTTCCATTCTTATCTCTCCTTCTTCTGGAAGGACTAGGAGCTGCCCTGCCAGGATTCACCAAAGGACGTCATGCAGGATATCAGTGGAGCAAAAATTGAGTCCCCTGATTCATAACCTCATAGTTTCTTACCAGGAAATTGCCAGTTTGGCTTCTATTAAATGCTCCTGGAATTCATCTAAAAGTACAAAATGATAAGGGCATACTCTAGTGGATAAGAATGTATAGGATCTTTAAACCTCATTACCTATACAATTAGATCTAACTTATTGTATTGGAGCACTCTGGAGAAATCCAGTTCTTCTTTGTTTCACCTGTAAGTCATGGTCAAATGAAGTAATGAAATCAGTCATGATGTCTGCCACAAATATTGAGTTATTAATCTCTCTCATATTATGGTAGGAGGTGCTTAGAATATTGCAATAAAGTGAATTCTTAACTCAGTACATTATTACTGAGAATAGATGCTCATATGCTCCAAGTTGAGACAGGTGTTGGAAAAAAGACAAAAATATGTAAGACCTGATTCCTGTCCTCAGGGGAAGATAAGATTAACACAAATAAATGCTTGATATATAAGATAGTGTATTGTGAACAACAAAACTGAATACAGAATAGGCTGTTGACATTCAAAAGGGACAAGTTCAGAGACCACTTGAATCCCCTAGTATGTGCAATTTCATCACAAAATGCATGGGATGAGGACAACAACAATACTGAGCTGAAATGTGAATGCTGATGAGAAGGTTCAGCTCACTCATCAGGTGAAAGAGAGGTCCATTCACAGGAGCCCTACTGATCTCCAGCTCAAAGTTTCTGCCTTGGTCAAATGGCCAGTATTTTGAACTGGACATTTTGGAAAACTAGCAAGTGGTTAAACCAGAATGTAAAATACGTGAATGTTGCTAAAACGGGAAAAGTTCCATTGTCCCCCTCGCAGGGCATGCAATGGAAGTGTGGCTGACTTCTTCAGTGCCCTGCTGCTCAAACCTCTAGAGGAGCATACAGATGGGCAGGCTGTGGGGTTCCCACCCCACGATGGTGTCCAGGGGTGAATGTTTACAGCTTCTGAAGCCCCAGTGTGCATCTGTTACCATGTGCTCTTTTAGTTTGCCATCTGTAGGCAACTTGTGTTAAATAGCTCAGTTAGACCCTCTACCTTGTCACAAGGACAGAGGGCTTTCTGTATCCCAGGTTTTTGCCTTGGTGTACTGGAAGAATCAGATCACACATGGGCTTGGAGAATGCGTGCAAGGTTTTATTGAATGAAATTAGCTCTCAGGCAGTGGGGGAGCCAGAAGGGAGATGTTCTTCGACTAGAGTTGGACCAGTCGCTGGCCAGGCTCTCCTCCGATGGCCCCGGGCCAAACTCTACCTTGTCCTGCCAGCTGGTCGATGACCTGCGGTGTGCCAGTGCTGTTGGTGTGCTCTTCTGCCAGCATGCTCCTCTCCACTACCAGCCACTTGAGTCTTCTTCCACTGCTGTGTTCCTCATGATGTCCAGCCACTTGTGTGTCTGCCTGCTAGAGTGTTGGGTTTTATAGTCACAGCATAGGGATGTGGCAGGCCAGGGTGATCTTGGGAAATGGAAAATTTGGGCAGGAAATGCCTGTCTTCACCTAGGTCCATGGGAGTGGAACCCTAGACAGGGACCATGCCGTTTTCTACCCAGCACTTTGCTTTCCTGCTTCCTTAGTATTTAAAGGGACCACACTCTTTCCTTCCCAGCACTTCCATATCACCAGGAGTCCCTAGCAATCATGGCAGTGTGTGTCTTATGCATAAGAAATATTTTGAATAGCTTAGAGTGGGAGATGGTCATTTGGAGGTAGAAGTATCTGTCTTAAATGATGAAGAATGGAGCCAAAATGGACAATGAAATATTAGCAGAATTAGGAAATCAGAAGAAAGGTATTCTAGAATAGGACTGAAGGAAAATGAGGCATGTCTGAGCTCTACCTTAGGCTATAGGCTACAGGCATTCCTTAGGAATGCATTTATTTTATTACGGTTAATCCATATCCTCTCAAGCTGGAGCCCCTCCTCTGACCTCAGGCCAGTTGTATATAGTTTTTTCTTCCCTGACAGCTAATCCCTGTATCTTTGTGCTCTATTTATATTCTTCCCCTGGGTACATTGCCACCATATATAATTGTGCAGATTGCATACTGTGCAAGGATGTCATATCTAAGGGAACACAATTCGCATAATAGAGCTCATAGATGGGTTAAACTTTTCTGCAGGTGGCAGTAAAGTATTCACTCCAAACCAAATCAATGTGTTATAGTCATTTTCTGATCTATGGAAATAACATGTCTTGAAAGAAAAGAGATCATTTTCTAATTTGCACACAGGTACCATAAGGGCAATTGGCAGTCTTCAATGTTCTTGAATGGTCAGAAACACAGATATGTTAGGGAGGGATAAGTAGCCTAGATGCTCCAGGCTTGTCAAAGAATACAAAGAGAAGGGAGAACAGCCCTTTGCCTTTATGAATGAGTTAAGACTATTTCCTAATTTTGTCTTTTTAGCCAAAAGGCTAAGACGGTCAAGCCACCTATGTAATCATCTATGTATAAATTTCTGTTTTTTTAATCATAGATAAAGAAATATGTATTATCCGGTCCACTAACATTTTATGTTGTATAAATTGTATGCAAATGTGCATTTCTTTTTCTTTTAAATGTAATACAACTTTGGAATTCTTCTGTTCTTTGCTTAGATGATATGAAACATCATACTGAGACTGTCTTCTAAAGCTCAGCTGCATTTTGTTGCTCGCACACCTTTAAATGAGCTGTTGCTGGTTAACCTCACCTTATGCCAGTCAGCTGTGTTCAGCATGGTACACAGATGCATTACAGGTCCACAGAGCAGGGTCTAGGTCAATTTTTCCAAAGAAGATTCACTAAGTGACCAATCTGACCAGTTATCAAGTCACTAAAAACTGCCAGTCAAATACCTTAACCCTGGTTTACAGGAGCCACAGGCATTTGGCAAAGCCAGCCAAAGGTCAGTGTAGTCTGTGCTGTCCTATTCCTTGGGGCCTCTGAATTTTCAGAATGAGAACACCTTTTCTATTCTAAATTAAATGCAGTGTGTATGTTGTTAGTCCAGGTTTTTGTAAATATTAGGGTGGGATTCTCTTCAAAAATTAATTTGCGTGTAGTCTACTGAGTTTCCATCATCTCGTAGTTTGATAGTTTGTCAAGGTAGCTTGATTAAATGTGTATTTTGTGGATTATCTAAACTTCAAAAGTCTCAACTATTCATATACAAAAGGATACACATGCCTTTTATATGTAGATCTATGCTAATTTGCATCTTTTAAAAAAATGTTCATGGCCTTGATTTCCAAATGGTGAGTGGATATGCATGCCAATTTCACCCATCTATGACTTTCCCTAATTGTTAAAACTGAAACTTCGAAAAAACAGATCCTCAAAGACTATAGAAATCATCTCATGCAATATGAATTCTGTAAAGTTTATAATTTGACAAACTGGTTATTCCAAATTGCTCATTTACTAAATTGGTTTTTTTCCCATTAAGAATTCCCAGAGAGTTGTCCAGCCTCTCTATCTCTATCCCAGGACGCACATCCTAGTGTCTTCGTATCAAAACAAGGCCCTTCCTGGTAAGAGCACTGCAATGTGAGATTGGAGGGGACAGCTGCAACACGGGTCACACCGTGTTTTCTTTGTGGCTCACCACTCATGTGCCCAACATCCTTGATGCAATTCTAGTTTCTTTCCTGTGCTTTCTTTGTGTCCCTTCTAGCAGCAGCTACTTCCCAGGTGTTTCTAAGTTCTTGAGAGTTTGAGGGACCCCTACAGTGAGTTGCAGCTCCTTTATTTCACTGCATAATGAAACAAGCTTGTTGTAGTGGTTTATGTCCATTATAATCCTTTATTGCTGGGTGTGCAAGTGCTTAGTTTTCTTTTGACTTTCTTTGTTGTTGTTGTTGTCTACATGGGAGTTTGCAACTGTAAAAACGTAATAAAGGAGTCCTAGTAAGCTTGTCTCAACACCAGCTAAAGAATTAATATGCAATAATGCCTCTGATGTCTGGTGGTACTGGAGTCATGCTCACTAATCTAGGATTCTGGCTATTTCAGAGTCACCATAACTATTACCTATGGATTATCGCTCTTCCAAGGCATAAAGAGACAACATGTAATTTGCTGTAAAATTAGATTAAATAATGGCCCCTTTTATAGTCCAGAACATGCTTCAAGAATTTATGAGGCTTCAAAGTCCTTCGTGCCTCATCCATTTTGAGTTTACCATAGATGTACAGAAATGGTTAAGAGAGAGTCTTAACGAGTAGGATATTGAGTGATACAGATTTGCAGTATGCAATTTTCCTAAAAGTATCTGATTATTTAAAAATCACTGGTCGATTTTGTTTGGGCGAAGGGCAATGGTTAAGGCAGAAATTGAGTGAAAAGGCAGATTTTCTAATTTTTCACAAGAGGATAAATGTGATTACAGTTTCAGGGCCTTTGCTTTGCCTTATTGGGTCACATTCATAAGGGTGGATATTTTACCTAATAAATTTGGAGGTACTCCTTTCTTCTGAAGGTGAAACATGCAGCCATCTTTCTGGAAGAAGAGTGCGTGTTTAAGGAAATACCTGAGATCCTCTGGAAGAAGCTCACACTGGGCAGCTCTTAAAACATTAACTCTTAGCTGACTTGACTCTTTCTAGAAACCCTGCTTTCTCGAACATCCATTGGCAGAATCCTGGAGACCCTCTCCCCACCCTTTGGGTGCAACTCCAGCAAAGCTTGCTTTGCCTGGGTCTGTCAATGAGCGATCTAGGCTATGTTGCTGTCAGAAATGGCTTGGAGGAAGAGGGGGGCCTGATTAGCTTTAAATGAAGTTCTAAACCACTGGTACATGAAATGAAACTATATTTTTTTTCTCTCTTCTTCCCCTTCCTTTAACCTGAGCTGCTGATGTAAGTGGCTCTAATTTACTTTCCCTGAGAAAACAAAGCAAAATAAAACAGGGAAAGGCAAAAAGGATCCTTTCACGAAGTGTAGTGCTACTGCTCCTGATAAAAAGGAGTCATTTGCTGCTTTCGTGGTGTCAGTATTAATTTCCAAGCAGTCACAGCCACCGCTACTTTATTTACAGAACAATCTCCTTGCCCAGGAGCTGGGCTGGGGAGGCAGTGGCTTCCAGCCTCCAGCTTTGTTTGTTGACGGGCTGATTTCCCACAAGGCCATTTCCACCTGTGTTTCTGTTGTTTTTTAGTGCGTGTCTCCCTTTATTCTCCCCCGCCACCACCTCCCCAATGGCTGTTGAAGGCCCTTCTCATCTCCGGTCTCTCTCATCCACTTCCTCCCTCCTGCCCCAAGGACTCCTGGCAGGGCTTTGCAGTCTCGCTGCACTTAGAGTCTCTGCTGGTAAAGTCCCGGGGGGCACCGCATTTCTTTCTTTCTTTTTTTCCCCCTTTTTTTGTTTCAAGGACAAGATTTAAAAGCGCCTGCTCCACACAGGTTGTAAGGTGCACCTTCAGATGTGCCTTCAAATAGGGGCTGAGCAATTTGAATATTTGTGCTCCTGGAAGTCAGTCTGAAAAATCATCCCCCAACGCCCATTACATTCTGCAAAATTGCTCAGCTTTGAGGGCTTCATGGTGGAGTCCAATTTGGGGCCCTGGCACCTCACTGCCAAAGCACTCATCCCCAAAGACGCCTGTAATGGAAATGACGGAGTGGCTGATTTGGCCCTAGCATCTTGCGTATCAAAGGCAGGAGGGCGGGAGGGAAGTATCCACAGAGCAGCCTGGATGCACCCTGCGTGCCAGGTAATATATTGAGATATTTAAAGCACACGGCTCCGGCATGTACATGTGCCTGTCTCTCTGCTATTTTACACGTTATCTGCAGGGCGGCAGGTACAAGGATAAGACATGTTTTGAAGTCAGTGGCAGTGCCACATGGGCATGGAGTGGGAAATAGGCATTATATAGCCTTTTTTCACATTACATATTTGCTATCTCCATAAGGAATACTTTCAGACCAGTAAAGACATCACTGCAGCTACGTAACCGGCGCCAAATCTTGCCACACTGGACCCGTGATGTATTTACTGATTTCGAAAGCACCAGAGGTATAATCTTCTCCAGAAAATGTGCCTTGACCCTAACTCCTCAACCTCTTCATAATATGTACAAATTGTTTTTCTGCATATTCTTTTACAAATGTTGTCTGTCTGCATTCTGAGATTTTTCTTAGCATTTTTGTCATTAAAGGGACTGTGTTTAAAATACCACCCTCATCTCCGAAGGAAGGTGAAAGGGTAAAAAAAAAAAAAAAAAAAAAAAATCACAGAGTTTTGTCCATTTGGAATTGCAAGGTAATCTGAAAAATTATATAGAACCACAGGCCTGGCAAAGAGAATTTTGCTCTTTTCAGTGGTTGAAAAGAAGAGTAAAAAGGACAAGACATGGCCTGTGCTTTCCACCCCTCAGTAATGACACGGTTCAACTGAAAAAAGTTAACGTGGTGAACAGAATGTACTTCACCTCCCCTCCCAGCCACAGACTCCTGCATCTTCTCTCTTCTCCCAGTCTCTGAGGTTTGCTTGCTTACCAGGGATGTGGGACTCCTGGAGTTGGAAGGTTCAGTCATTTTTTAGTTCTTGTTCCTGAGCTCTCTGTGACCAAAAACTCTTCTATTTATTTTGAAAGTGGAAACAATGTCATCTCATTGCCTGCATACATAACTCCAAGATGCCTGAAACAATTTTGCTCAAACTTCCTACCAACTTACCTTCGGGCGGAGACTAAACAGGGAAAGTTTGGGCCCCAAAGGACAATTTTTCAGAGAAGTTGGGAGCAGGTAGAGGCAAAGCCAAGTGATGAAACTCATCTGACAGTCGTCATCTGCCCTCTTTGCATCTCTGGCCTCATTCTTCCCTGCCTCCTGGGAATGCCTTCCTTTCCTTTTCTCTGTAATGTTAGCAGTCCCCCGTTCCTTTCCTCCAGCCTGCTTGTCCTCTGGGATGAAGAAAAGGCTTTCAACCTGTAAACTGTATACATTTCCTCCAAAATCAACTTGAAACTCAGTTTAAATTGGATGGAGAGGATTCGCTTAAGGAAGCAGCAGCTGTGTACCCACACACTGATAGAGACATCCCTGCTCTCGGAGGGGTTATGATTATGTGGGCTAAAAAGCTCAGATGTCTGAAGACTGGAGTTTCTTGTATACATTTATATGAAAATTGTTCCCCTACACAACCATGAGGCTGTGGAATGAGGCCGTTTTTCATTCCCCACCCAGTGGCTAATGCAGCTCAGAGACTGTATTTGGGAGCTGAGCCTACACGTAGTTAATAATCAGGAGCCCTGTGGAAATGAGCAAAGCAGGTGCAGCTTTAAGACCACATTCTCAGAGGTGCAAGAAGCTGAGCTTTTCCTTTCTCTAAGCTCAGTTTTGGTATCTAGACTGATCCCCACTGATGAGGCAGAAACCTAATCTCTGTCAAAATGAGTTTTTTTTCCCATTCCTTTTCCCCAAGGGTAAGCTTTCATTCTAGACAATTCGCATGATCCCCAGACCTTTGGAAGGTCCGTGCTCTGACCCTCCAGACAACCTTTCCCGAGCCGACGTGGCCTGGCCATCCTTAGTTGCAACCCGTGCTGGCTGCTGCAGAGACATTCCTGATTCTATCTCATCCCTCCAGCCTGGTAATTGACTTTCTGCTTCTGCACCACCTAGGGCAGGAGTGCTATCCTGTGACCAAGTTCTCCCTGGGATATGGACCTTCTAGCTGTCTATAAGCATGATCTTCCCTCATCCCCATTCCCCAGCCTTGGGACACTCCAAGGCTCTTCTCCAGGAAGCAGAGGACAGAGGCCTTCTCCAGGACCCCTGGTGTTCCTGCCTCACCACCTCTTCTCCACCTCTCTCCTCCTTGAGTCCAGAAGATCTGGCTGACTTCATAGAAACCCCAGCTCTTCCTAAGCCTCCTTGCTCTGTCCTGATTCCTTTTCCAAACGTTTTGCTATTGCCGACAGTCCCGTTTGTTTCCCCAAGGGCACATGAGCCTGAAAGGAACTCCCTTTTTCTCAACTTTGCATCCTCTTGAGCCATTTTTAAAATACACAATAGGGACCACTGTGGGGAATGTTTTGCAGAAGAGAAAATCTGGACGAAAAAGAACGTACACATACCATTGAACCAATTATTCATGCTTTTTTGGTATTAGCTGGAAAATCCCACCTTACTTAACCTGTCTATTGCCTAGAGACTGTTTAAATAACTTTTCTATAGGAGCCAATGAGAACGGTGTATAAATACTGGCAATTAGTATTTTTTTTTTTTTACTAAGCAATTCCTTTGAACAGTTTTTTAGATTGTATACATGGCCAACTAGAGTCTGTGAATTAGCACTGTGATTAAAAACACAAACTTTGGAATCACCCCGTTCTGCTCTCACCTAACAACTCAGTGGCCTTAGGCACATTGAAGAACTTCTCTGAGCTTCCGGGCCTTCATGTGTGAACCACTTCAGAGTTGTTAGAAAGTGTAGATGAGCTAATGTGTGCAAAACACCTAGCACCTAGTAACTACTGTTTCCATTACTTATCTCTTTTACTTTAGCATTCAGCTTGTATTTCCATGCATTGCCACCAGCACACATTTCTTCTTATGAGAATAAGTCTGTAACATTACTGCTTAGAAAATGAAATGAAATGGACTGCAGTGATCTTTTACAGCCAAAATTAAAAGGTGGCAGAGAGAGAAGTTCTTCTGATCATCTCACTGGAGGAGCAGAGCAATTGAGAGGAGAAACAGTAGATAGATTTTCAAAGTTAATTTTTCCATAACTTATATTCAATATATTTTTTAAAATTTAAGACAGTTCCCAGTATAGCATATTAATATATTTGGATAAATAGATAAAATAAAATTTGGAAGGATAATGGACATTGAAGAGGGGATGCTGTTTGGTACAATTTTGTGGTTGAACTTCAGACTTTCTCCTGAGCTCCCTAGAGGCAAAAGTAAAAAGGAAAACACAAGGTATAGTTCACATTATTGAAAGGGAGACACACATAAAAGAATGTCGTGACTGATCTAAGGGAAATGGCAGCTTCTTCTTGACCTGATTATGTTGTCAATCTGTGGACTGGAGAGACTAAAAGAAGTCAGATAGGGGGTGGCATAAAAGACAGACTCCCTAGATCACGTGAAAGGAAAAGAAAAGAAAGGGAAGTTGCCAGCTTGCCAGAGCCTCAGAATGTCTCCTGAAAGCTTTGGAGGCCCCATCTGGCATTGTGACCTCCATAGCAGCCCTTGCCAGTGCCTTTGCATTAGAGGTGCAGCCTCTGAGAAAACGCTGCCAATCACCTTGCAGTACCAGCCAGTCCCTGGAAATAAATTTATAGCTCTTGATCCGCCTGGGCAAGTGGTAAGTCTCAATTCCTCTGGGTAATGTAATAATCACAGTCCCTGCTCTTCTTTACTCCCATAGTGGGTCCTCACATGTGGAATCCAGAAGCTTAGAGAAGTCCTCTAACTTGCAAAAGGCCACTGAGCTGTCAGGTGAGAGCAGAACTGTGTTTGATTCCAAAGCTCATGGTTTTTTTTGTTTTTGTTGTTTTTGTTTTGTTTTGTTTTGTTTTGTTTTGGGATAGGATCTCATGCTGTCGCTTGGGCTGGAGTGCAGTGGTGCAATCTCAGCTCACTGCAACTCCACCCATCAGGTTCAAGCAATTCTCCTGCTTCAGCCTCCCATGTAGCTGTGATCACAGGCATGCACCACCACCGCCTGGCTAAATTTTATTTTTGTATTTTTAGTAGAGACAGTGTATCACAATATTAGCCAGGGTGGCTTTGAACTCCTAGCCTCAAGTGATCTATGCATCTCAGGCTCTCAAAGTGATGGGATTGCAGGTGTGAGCCACCATGCCCAGCCCAAAGCTCATATTTTTAATCACGATGCTAATTTACAGGCTATTACCGGCCATGTAAATGATCTAAAAGACTGTTAAAAGAAACTGTTTAGTAAGAAAGTACCTAATCACCTGCATTAACTGTGCATACGATTCTCCCTAAATATTTCTTAAACATCTGTGTTGTACCACACACTGTACTAGGCATTGAGGATATGATTGTGAACAGCACAAACATAGTTTCTGCCTTCATCACTACCTGAATTCTAGTGAGAAGTACAGGTGAACAAGTAAACAGAAAAATAAGGCAACCAGAGCTGGAGATAAATAGTAGAAGAAAGAAACACAGAGCTTGGGGTAGAGAATATCTGGATCAGGAAAGGATTCGTGTTTGGGAGATTCGGGGATTGTTCATTTGAGAAACTGACACATGAGCCAAGACCTGAAGGAGAAGAATTTACCAGACTTGCAAAGAAAAAGAATAGACCCTTCCAGACAGAGGAAAGAGCCTGTGCAAAGGTCCTGAAGTGGGAAAGAGCAGGGATTGCAAAGGGAACATGAGCAGGTGAGAGAGGGGTACAAGATGTGCTTGGAGAAGCAGGGATCTTTTCACGTAAGGCTTCGTTGCTATCAGAAGCAGCAGGTTCTTCATTCTAAGTGTGATGGGAAGGTGTTGAAGGAGATGGAGCATTACATAATCTTATTTGTGATTTAAGAAGACCACGCTTACTGGTAATGGATAACAGAACAAGGATGCAAAGAGGCTGTTAGCAAATGCATCATCATCTGTGTTCGCTGAGACGGAGGTACTTCCGAGTTCCCAGATTCCTCCAGGACATCTCATTTCATCAGATGGGCAGAGTGCTAAAAAAGGGAGAGTCTAGGTTCGATGTTTGCTGGTTATTTTCTCCTCATCCCTCTAGGAAATTCCATACATATATTACTGGCTGAACCATTAAAGTTGACTTCACAAATGAGGCATGACATGAGCTTTCTTAAGATGACATAAGCTGATATTTCTCTGCTATAATTGTAGGAGAACCGTTCCATGAGAAGAGGATACTTGCCTTTTTATTCCACTTTTCAGCTTTAAAAATTGCCTTTACAGATCTTCATTTTCACTGACCCAGAAACTAAAGAAGTACAGAAAGAGTGAGAAACAGTCAACTCTTGTTCTGGGAACGGGAATGCTGAGGCCCGTGCAAACTCTGCTCTTGCTGTGCGATGTTAGGCAAGATGCTTCCCCTCCCCGAGTCTGCGTTCTCATCCTATAAGTGAGGGCATTCAAAAAATAATCTCTAAGGTTATATCTTTATCTCCTAAGAGTCTATAACTCGTGAGTGTTGGGTTAGAACAATGTGGAAGCGGTCGATCACTAGCTGCTGATTTTTCTGAGTGACAGCCTAGTAGGAAAGAGCTTTGAGATCCTTTTGCTGTGTTTTTCTGGTGCTTTCTTTTCAGTTTAACATGTTGAAAATCCCATTTGGAAGCAGGCAGTTTTCATTCCCTTCCTCTCCATCCCCAGATGGACCAAGTTCAGGTGTCAGAGGGTGATGGCACAGACCACAGTCCCTGTGTGGGTTGCTGTATGGCCTGGAGTTCTGAGGCCAAGGATATCATTGTGCTGGCTCTCCTCAACACCACATTCGAGTACAGATATCTCTTCGATATACTGATTTCCTTTTTTGGGGGAATATACACGGCAGTGGGATTGCTGGGATCATACAGGAGCTCAATTTTTAGGTTGTTGAAGAACGTCCAAACTGTTCTCCATAGTGGTAGAAATAATTTACATTCCCACCATTCTGTGCATGTTGCTGGTTCTCCGTTCTGCTGGATGCCTCCTGGATAATGTGATCAATGGCATGGGTTCTCCTGCTGTTCCCACTGCCCACAAATCAAGCTCTTAATAGCCCAATAAAATCATGAGATTCGGGCTAAAAAAGTGATAGCATTGCTCAGATGCTAATGAGACACATATATCTGAAACAACTGATTAAAGACTGTGAAAAGGAGGTCTCGGCACAACATGTGGGGTGGCTAATTTACAAAGGTGAGGAGCATTCCAGATAGCAGAATGTCAGGCACCCTTACTTCCAAGGAGACATTTGAAATAGCCTGTTTTTTTCTTACATATTTTCCCATGAATCACTGGGACACCAATGTGGTGAGTGAAATCAAGATGGCTGAGTGATTCTCCCATCAGGGTCCTTCTGTCTGCCGGGCCATAGCCAACAAACACACCAACTTGGCAGGTCAAATGTCTCCAATACATTTCTAGAATGTGCTGTGCAGTCGATAATAAATAAATGCTAAGATGTGTGATTACATAATGATAGCCTCATTCATTCACCTGTCTGTCAAAGGAGCCATATTTGAGTTTGAACTCCCTTCCCCTGGGCCTGTGGAGTGAAGATAGAGTGTTAGCTTGTCGTCTTTAAAATTCCAAGCAACCCTGGGCAAAGTGCATTGGGGTGGAATGCAGTCCCTTTTGCTTAGTAATCCATTAGCTAATGGGTGTGAGCCCGTCAATTTTCTGTTTATTCCTTAAACCATTAAGGTTTACCTGCTGTGTGTGAGACCACACTTGACAAAAAAGAGTGATAGTTGAAATAAAATAAATATCAAGCCTTATGAGATCTGATGAGTACTGCTTACAGCATAGCGGGCTTCCTGGAAAGGTAAAGGTGAACCAGCTCTTACAAGCTGACACGTGGCGTTCTGGGCAAGAGGAGGCAAACAGAATTCTCTGCTGTGCTTCAGTCCAGAGACGTTCACAGCAGAGCAGTGTTGTTTGAGAACTGCCATCCAGAGGTCTTCAATATTCGTCAACAATGCCTGCCTGGGTCTCTTAGAAGCTGGTGCTGTTACTCTCTAGGTAAAACTCAAACTTCTAACTGGCCTGCACAAGGCCCTGAATAGTCTGGGTCCTGCCATGTGTCTGGCTTTATCTGTTACCTCTCTTTGCTTTCCTCCACCCACACTGATCTTTTTCAGGTCCTCTGTGTCTCATATTCAATCTTCCTCTAGTGTTTTTCTTGCCTAACTCATCCTTCAAACCTCAGCTTGAACTCCATTTTCTTCAGGGAAGACATCCTTGATCACCCGAGCAGGGTCAGTCTCTAACTCGATGCTCTCTTGGTTTCCTGTCCTCCAAACTACCCTCGAAACACCTTAATACATTGTATTTCGTTAGTAAATACCTGATCAGTGTTTGGATCTCTCAGTACGCAGAAAGTTCCTTGAGGGCAACAACCACCTCTGGCTTTGCTCAACATGGCTTTCCCAGCGCTTGCTATAATACCTGTTGAGTGAAGGGAGGAATCAGTTCCATCTTGAGAAAGCTTCACGTTGAGAGCAAATGTAGAGGGTACAGTAAGGGCTCCTGAAAACTAAATCTTGGCGTTTCTTGGGTTTTATTCCTTATAGATGAGGTTTATTTTGTCCTATTTCCATGATTATTTACAATAATTATTGTTTGCCTGATATAGACAACCTTATCAACAATGAAAACATTTAAGATAGCTATACTGGAAATAACACTGTGGTACTACTCGTCATAACTCTGCATTTTCTGTCTCCTGGATTACTTGGTTACTTAGCGTTACTAAGTTACTCTGAGTTACTTAGAAATGGTTCCACTTGCTGATCTTATGCAGGTATAATTAATTAGAGCAAATATAGGTTTTCCAGTGAGTTGTAACTCTTCTGGATCGAGATGCCCTTTACATAAATTATATCAGTGTTCTGAGACTCTATTGAAGGTAAAAACCAAAAATCTTCATAATATCCCCAGTACAACCTGGGCTTACAAAAATTACAGAATCCTTGAGAAGGAAATCAAAGGGCATCTATTCAGTATTACTTTGTGCGAGAAACAGTTCTAGGTGCTCAGATATGGCAATAAATAAGAATGCTTGCAAGTAAGCAAATATGCATATGAGATAATTTCAGAGAGACAAAAGGGCTATGAAGAAAATAGAAAATGGTGATGTTAGAGAAGGTGACATGAAAGGGGTTATTTTAATTGGGTGTTCAGAGTCAATTATGTTCAGATGCTCCAAATTCTGTCCAAGAGCAGGAATCAGTATGTCAGCTATTACCACAATAATGCTGCCAGACCAAAGCCATACAGAGCAAGCTTCCATTCACGTTGTATCTATTTTCATTCCATTGGGCCAAGCAAGTCACATGGTTGCCCTGACATCAGTGGAGTGAGGAACTACATGCTTCACCCTAACTAGGCTTCCTTGCAGTGGATCAAGGAAACAAAACAATTGTTTTCCACAGGTCTTAGCTCTGCCCTCTGGGGACCCTTTCTTTTTAATTTTACTCTTAAGTGAAATAAAATTTTAATTTAAGTACCTCGGGCTTCTACGTGATCTTTCTAGGATCCCTTTGTCCTTTTGGAAGAATCTACTAGGTTCCACTTCGATCCTTTCAGAGGTCTTAACAAAGGATGTGATGGCCACACTTTTTATTTGGGATAAGCTCTGAGGCTGTCTCTGAAAGGTCATGTCCTTGTTTTGGTCTTTGCCAACAGGCTGTATTTTCTTTGAGGATATTTCACTGGATGAAAAGTCTGGAGATGAGAAACAGTATCATTTTCCGATGTAGCGTGTCCTAGATTTTCTGAGTTCTCTGTGTACTCTCTCAACTGTGTTTGTAAACTGGACAGCTCTTTTCTGAGCTCATCTCTTTCATGTAGTACCTTATCAAGTGTGACTACCTACAGCCAGTTCAGGCTTTTAATATTCCATTTCCAAGGTCAATAGGTACATGTCTTCCTTTCCAGATGATCATAGGTACTACTTTTACTAAATGTTTCACCATTGCATGACACAGGTCACAATTTTTCTAGACTACTATTGTTATTTCCTCAACATTCACCACTGAGTGTGAAAACATCTTTTCAGGTTTTGCTTAACTACCATGCCAACTTCTAGATTTCTGTTTCAGTCTCAGTCAGCTATTGCCACATTCATGCCATGCAACAAATCACTCTGAAGCTCAAGAATTAACAGCAAGTGTTAATTTTCAAGCTTGCAGATTTGCAGGGCAGTAGGTCTGATGAACGGCTCATGTTGCAGGCATGGCTGGGTGATTGCTCCCAGTTGAGGGGCAGCAGAGCTTAGCTCCAGGACATGATTGTGCTCAGATCTGTTTTATGTGTGGATATTTCAGAACTCAGGTTGGAGTTTCAGCAGCTGCCACGGGGAAACTCTTCTCATGGCAGATCCCTGGAGTATAAGAACCAAGACAGACTTCACAGTTGCATCTAAGACCTTGGTCAGTATCTTACCACCTAGTCCCACAGCCTATAGCAAGTCCATGGCCAATCCCAGCATCCATAAGATGAGATGTCCAATATCTTGCCAGTTTCTCTCACAGGACTTTTCCCAATTACATGTGCACTTGCTAATTTGCTTTCGGTTTTGTACTGGATTATTGTCTGCGTCCAGTGGCTCTCAGCCAGCTCCTAGGTCAGCAACTGGCAGATAGCAGCCACTTAACTATCTGGGCAAGTGATAAATTATTTCATGAGATTTCTCATTCTGAATGCCAATGGTGACTCTTAGCAGTCCAACCTGTAAATGAGTTCATCATATCTAAATTACACGTAATCTCATTTCACTGAAACCTGTTACATTTATGTATATTTTTTTTAACTCTGAAGGGGCTTAGTAGAATCCTACTACGACATGATGATGGCGCATAGGCAAAGTTTCTTTTTTCCTCCTTCCCTGTGTCCCTACGTTACTCACCTCTCATCTTTAGCCTCTTTCCCAACAGCAACACTAAGCCTTTGCCCTGCAGATTTATTGCCTAGAATCCGCTTCCTTTAGCACATGATAATATTCAGACTGATCATTATTATTTTTTGTCTAAAGTTCCCTGTACCTTCCCTGGCAGTACATAATATAGTAATATAAAGATAAATGATTTGAAGGAGGACTGTGGTTTTGCTGGTGCTTAAGACAAGCATCAGCCACAAACCATCTTTTGGACCCATATGGAAATGGTTGGACAAGTCTCCCCCGTTAAAGAGGAGTCTAATCTATCCTCCGGGTGGCACTGGGAATGCTAGGCATACAATACAGTTAGCTTTCAAGAAGCAGCAAGAATTTGCAAGAGTTTTATTTTTTTAAATCAAGGAGTCCATCATGATGCTGAGTACAATATCAGGAGATAAGAGAC
Source organism: Saimiri boliviensis (assembly GCF_048565385.1). Taxonomy (NCBI): domain Eukaryota; kingdom Metazoa; phylum Chordata; class Mammalia; order Primates; family Cebidae; genus Saimiri; species Saimiri boliviensis. Next base: position 23,752,883 of record NC_133468.1, on the reverse strand, counting down.
AATCTAATGTCTGTTGGTTTTAGATCTGCTAAATGTGTCATGATACACACACACAACTTGGAATTGGGGTAGGGAATAACAATGTCTGATACTGACAGAGTGGCTGATATGTCCTGGGCACCAGATCATTCAATATGTGACTTATTTAACATCATCTTCTTAGACACCTTTTAAACATAAATACTCTTATTGTCCCTTAAAAAAGATGATTAACTGAGGGTTATAGAATTTGAGTGATTTCTTTCAGACATTTCCATATAGATGAATTATTGGATCAATGCATTTCATAGATATACTAACTACTGTGTTTATAGGCATGAAATAAAAGGCCTTCAAATTCCAGCAGGGACCCCTTTGTTCTTATACAGGGTTGGTGAGCAATTCTTTTTCAGCAGGAGATAATTGCTCCCATATCACATGGCCACTGTGAGAAGTTAACAAAAATGTTTCCATAGTTAATAGTGTATCAGCTCATCTAAAAGTAGGCCCTCAGCTGGGTATGGTGGCTCATACCTGTAATCCCAGCACTTTGGGAGGCTGAGCTGGGAGGATCGCTTGAGCCCAGGAGTTTGAGACTAGCTTGACTTCATCTCCACAAAAAATTTTTTAAAAATTAGCCAGATGTGGTAGTGTATCCCTGCAGTCCCAGTTACTTGGGGAGCTGAGGTGGGAGGATTGATTGAGCCTGAGAGGTTGAGGCTGAAGTGAGACATGATTGCATCACTGCCACTTCAGCCTGGGAGACAGAGTAAAGTCTGTGTCTCAAAAAATACAGAAACAAGAATAATAATACATTAAAGTAAGCCCTCAACAAGGGATGCCAATTGCCATTAGTATTGATTTTCTGCTGCTTTTTACTCTCCCAGGCTCACCTTAAGTTTGATAAAGCAAACTGGCGTTGTACTGGACACATAGATATGCTGTAATATTCTGAACTTGTGGAGAATAAAGTAGGGGGCTCATTGTTGTCATTTTCAGTTGGGCACTTTGAGCAGTAGTGGTTTGTAGGGCATGTGGTTGGGGGGTAGGAATGTTCTCCTTTGGATTCTAAAGAAGCATATTGGGAGCTCCAATGTTTCCTCTGAACATGGCTGCCGAAAGCGTCAAAGAGAAGCTGCTCATGCCCCTAAAATTCCATGTAATAGATTTATGGGTCAGGTAGGTGTGAGGGGAAATAGAAGGAGAGGGGCATTGGAAGAGCTAGGATGCTGGCTCTGCTTTAAGAGTTACCAGTGAGCCTAATACTCTTCAGCACTGAGGCAGAGACAAAGGTGAAGGAAGTCATGATTGAAAGCAGAAAAAGAGGAAAGGAGAGAAGGAAGAAGGAGATGAACTGATAAGGAAGAGACTTCCCCAGGGGAAAATAGACTGTACCAGCCCTCTAGCCTTCTTTCTGTTCTTCCACCATGTGGTGACCTGTCATCTCTGTCTGGAATACTTTGCCTTCTTCACTCCCAACTCTGCCTCGCTGACTCGCCTCACCTTCTCCAGGTCTTCTCTGAAATATAACCAGATCAATTTATTTGCTATGCATGCCCATGATTCCCTATGCTTGTCCCTCAAAGTAGAACAGGTCCAGCATTATTATTATTATTTATTTTACAAACAGTGTCTCACACTGTTGCCCAGGCTGGAGTACAGTGGCATGATCATAGGTCACTGCAGCCTCAAACTCCCGTGCTCAAGTGAAGTGATCCTTCCGCCTCTGCGTCCTGAGTATCAACAAGGAATGTTTATGGACTCTCCCTCCCACAACCTCCCAAAAGGAATCACAGTTGACCAGCACCGTCTCTCTTTTGATTGTTTTCATGCTCTGCTAAACATGAAAGATCTTCTCGCTGGACAAGAGACTTGCTAATGTTGGAGCATAGAGAACAATACCCCTAAGTATGGTGCTTTGGCAGGATTTTTTTAACTTGGAGGGTCTTAGAAGCTGCCTCAGAAGCCAAAACTTTCTAACCTTTTCTGTTTGTTCCCCTCCCACCCTGCCTCCCCTACAAGCACAGGGAGGGATTCTCTCTAGAATTTTCTAAGTAAGGAAACTTCTTTCTGAAAGAAATGTAGTTAAGACCCACCTCCCTAGGAATCTCATGGAATAACCAGGAAAGATTAACCACCAGAGAAGAGAAGAGGCTAAAAGTCATCACCATGTCCAGGAGAACCTTTATCTCCTCTTCTGAGGGCTGCTCAGAGAGATTACCTGGGAGGCCTTATCTGTGCAGTAAGACAACCTTTGTTCACAATGCAGTTTTGCCCCCCACCTTTCTGTAAATTCAGTTTTGTAAGACAATTGGTTACAAGATAATCTCTGCCTCCCCAGTCTATTCATTTTTCCTAAAAATTATTTACTGTCCTCCTAAGATGACCTATCTATAGTCCTTCATTTTCCTCTCCCCTCTGAAGAGGGTATTTAAGCTGCAGCCATCTGGCCCTTCTTTGAGTCTCATATTTGTAGGCCTCCAGTGTCCATGTGCAAGTAATTAAGTTTGTATGCCTTTTTCTCCTACGTGTCTGTCTATTGTCAGTCATTTCAATGAATCTTCAGAGAAAGTGGAAGAGAATCTTTCTCTCTGCCCCTACAATAAAAAATAAAACAATGAGAGAGATGGAAGAAGGGAGAAGGTGGAAAGAAAAATCATGGAAACTTAGAATGGAGCAGGGATTTTTTTTTGTCAGATGGGTTGTGGAAGGTAGTGTCTGAGTGAAATGAGAAGTGAAGAAAAGATAATAGAGGAAAGGTCACTTTACTAGGCATTGCTGTGGGCTGTTTAGATTATTTTAACAGCTTTTGATGGGTCCAAATAAAGAATTTGGTTCCTCTGTAATTAATTTTGGCTGTGGAGCTAGGCTTGACTTTATGCAGAGATAGAGCCACATGCTCACTCAGATAGATTAGGGTTACAGAGCATTTTATCACTGTGTAATTATATGTTTGTATGATTGTTTGAGTCATGTCTCTGTCTTCCTTAGGCAGTAAAGAATGAAGGAAATAGGTCTGTTTAAGACATAAATCACATTCCCAGCCCTTACCACAGCACTTGACACAAACATCTTCAGTAAGGAGATACTGTGTAAATAAATGCTTCAGAGAAGGCCAAGGATAATGCTTGTTTCTCATTCATTTCTCCTTGCTTTCCTGCCAGAATCCCATCCATATCTATGTCACTGAATGAATCGCCCTCAATGGGTCTCCTTCCTTTGTGTTGACATTTCATCAGCATCTTTGTGGAGTACTAAATTTTCCTTATAATTCCCAGTACAGGGTATTTCCTACAGAAAGCCACCAGGCCTGTAGTTAATGCCGGGCCCAGAATGTTTGTTCTTAATATAGAATGTGAAAATTCTACAATCAGTGGGAAAAATGTATGCTGAGTAGATAAAAATCAGTCCCACTGTAGCATGACTCTCCAGAGAGAAGAGATAAAACTGCTTGATGCCTAAGTTAAAAAAAAAAAAAAAAGTAACAAAGTGTTTCCAGCTCCAGAGACTGAATTTCATTCCTAATGTAAATACAGAAGCCTCTGGAGAAGAGGATCATATTTGGAAGAGGGAAGGGAAGCAACAGGAATTCAAGGAAGGGAATTCTCTATCAAGCTCCAAAGCAAGGGAACAGTCCAAACACAGAAATCAACCATTCCTTTACCAGCAGTCACAAAACTGAGCTTTATCTTGACTTTTTCCTCTCCCTCAATCCTGACATTTCTTCAGTCACTAAATCCTGATGGTTTTATTGCCTAAATATTTTTTAATCCTGTTTTCCTTTTTTTTCTTCTCCTAGTCCAAGCTGTTCATCCCTTGCTTGGACCACTGCAATGGTCTCCTAATGTCCTCTATTTTCCCTCTGTCTCCCTCCAGTTTATTCTTTTTGTGCAACCAAGATGATACTTCTAAAATGTAAAATGAGATCCCTTGTTTACAACATGGAAGACTCTCCACTCTTCATCATTACAGTAAACATATATTGTAATCTGGATAATGAGAAAGTATAAATGAAGAAGAAAAGATAGCAGACATAGACAACTCTTTTGAGATTTGCTATTAATAGGAGCAGGAGGACTGTGGATAGATTACAAGCAAAGTGAGGTCAAATCTTTTTTTTTTCCCCAATGGGATCATATTTGTAAGTTGGTCTGAATGTAACGTTGAAGAAAGAGAATGTGATGGTGCTGGAGAGAGAGGAGATAATCTCAGAAGCAAAATTCTTGATGAAATGAGTGATTTGGGGGCATGCTAGGGCAAGTGTGGCTTTGAGCATGATGTGTTGCAAAGAGTCCACTTCACTGAAAATGTGCTTAAAAATGGATTCATTTGTAAGGGTCTTTCTGCAAGGCAAATAGAGATTGTTTTGTGTTTTGTTGTTGTTGTTGTTGGTGGTGGTGGTGGTGGTGGTGGTGGTGGTGGTGGTTTTTTTAAGAGCTGACCTATACTTGTATATTGAATATGGCTCCTGAAGAAAGGGGATTTTTTTTTTCCCACAAGCACATGATTCCAGTTTTCCATATTCCTGTTTCTATTTATGGTAGTAAATTTTTTTCTCATAGAGTCAGCTGCCAAGGCATTGATCAGGGCCTTCCATTACCTACTTTCTCTTATGTGTTTGGAGAACTCTCTTTAAACTTATGGAAAACCACTGGGGCATCCTCTCCTTTGCGGCCTTCCTTGACCTTCGCGGATAGAGCACATCATTAGGACGCTCAAATCAGGCTGTGTGAACATCACCATTCGTGACTTATCTTTTAGTCAGAAGTCTCAAACTGATACTCTAGGGGATTCTGGACTTTGTTTGCCCGAGAGTGTTTTTAAAACATTGTTTTTAGATACATTGCCAAGCATACCAAATTTTTTAAAAATCCAGTAACGTCTCTGGCATTCTTGAGAAACGCAGAATGGGCACCACGAGATCCACATTCTCACATGGGAGCAATCGCCCGGAGCAAGTGGGATTCTCACTTCGGACACAGCATGCACTTGCCAGTGGCCCCAACCCTCCCACTCCTGGTCTGGTTGTTTGTACCCCTAGCTGACTCCTTCATGTTTTAACCAGCATAGCCCCTATGAACAAATATGGGGCTGTGAGTTTATGAGCCTCGCCATAGGTCCTACAGGCAGGAACTGTGGACCATTTGCTTAGTGTGCCCTGACAGCTAGTACAATATCAAGCACATGGTAGGTATTTAGGGCATGTGCTGAATTGAACTCCCAAGCCCCACACTCTCAGTGTGCACATCTGCATGGTCCACTCCTGCAGTCTTTCTGTTCTTGAATGTACCTTACGTGCCCCAAAGCTCAGTGTTCTTATACCTCCCTCGTTTCTTCTGCCTCGGGGGCCAGGCCCACCTGGTTAGCTCCTGCTCAGCTTTTATACCTCAGTTCAAATGTCACTTTCTCTGGAAGCCTTCCGCAGCACTTTGGGTTAAATCAGATCCTGCTGCAATGTACTTTCAGAGCATTCTAGACATTCTCTTCATTACCATTATTAGTTTGTTACAGGTACTGAGTGGTTGCTTAACATTCATTTGCCCCACTCAAGTATAAGCTCCAAGTGGATATAATGTCCCATGGCCCACTGAAGTATCCACCATGTCTCACCTAGTGCTAGAGGCATAGGAAACATGCAAAGTTTACAGGCATAAAATAAATAAACAAACGATCGAGTGAATGAACACTTCCAAGACATAGCCCTTGAGGACTGTAGAAGCCAGCACGTCAGAGGTGCGGACGTGAGCTGTGCTCTGTGGAGCCCTGTGGCACACCTATCTCAGCCTGGCCAACCATTCTAGCATAATTTGAATATAAGTGTGTCTTTTCTGAGATGGTGAGCATGAGGAGAGGGCCTCTTGTTCAATCTTTATCTTCTGCATCTAATACAGGAAACTAGATCAAACACAGAATTCAAAAGAAACATCTATTGACTGGCCAAACTTTTCAGCAAGAGTTCTGTTTTTTTAAAAAGGATAGCAGCTTCTCTACTTATTAACTTACACATCACACTCTTCCATTACTCAAATCGGATTATATTCCAAAGCCGAAGCAGTGCCCACCACACATGACTGTGTTGCTGCCATCCTATCAGCTCTGGCCATCAAGTTTCTGTTGGTTTAACGGCCTATTTGCTGAGTTTTTGAGACATTTTACAAGTATCATTAACCTCATCATGTTCAATAATTGTAAAAGTGAGAAAATCATTGTGCACCTAGACTAATGATTATGATAGAAGTTAAAGAGAAATGATTTTACATGAGTTTGTACCTATCGGGTGTTTTTGGAATGTTTCACTCCAGATAGATGTGCTTCTGTCCAATAGGAAAAGTATCTTATTCATGTGGGGTTAAAAAAAACATTGATCACAGAAGGCTAAGTTCACACATGCCTCCTCATCAATGAGCCAGGGCACATAATTAATTGACCAGAAGGCTCGCAGGGATCAATTAGCAGCTGTGTGTGAAGAGTTTGGTTCAGACTTGTAGCTGTGTGTGAAGAGTTTGGTTCAGACTTGAAGGGTGGGGGTTCTAGAATGGCCACTTCCTGGATTCACCATTCAGTCACGCAGGAGGATCTCAGTGCTTGGCTGCTGAAGTGGCTGGGGGCTCTTGGCTCCTCTGTGGACCACCGTGGGCATGTGCACGTCCAGCTAGCGCCAGCAGAGGGCAGCAGTACGCCGCATGTGTTCAATTTGCATCCCAGATTAGCAAATCCCCAAGGACCCACAAAGAAAGAGGGTGTCCCAGGAACTACCCTAATTCCTTTTCACTGGGTGTCAACACTGATCTGAGTCATTGCAAACACAGACCTTTTATGTTTTGTTAGACTTTGGCTCATCTGAAAGAGAGAAATGAATACACAACTAGGAGATGCCATCACAGACAGGAAGTAACTTTAATTAAATATTGTGAAAGTTGAAAAGTTTTTACAGCTTGAATTTTTGCAAAAAAAAAAAAAAATTATAACAATCTCTACAGTAGTTAGGTTCTCTAACAATTGAACTGTACAGTGTGTGTCTATTCAAAAAGTTTTGATAAGAAGGTGAAAGGTTAGTAGATTTAGAGATGACTTCATTTAAGCTGCATCCTAGTACAATGTGAGGCCAGGGCACGTTATGCAATCCAGTCATCCAGAAGCTGTATTTTTCCCCCAACACTGAAATCTTAATTTAATTCTCCATTTCATTTTCTTCTTAAAGCCATATTCTGTATTTAGGGGAACATCTTTTATTTGTAAAACTTTTGTGGAGAAGAAAGAGGATCAGAGGGCCAGAATGTCTTTTCATCTAATCAATAGAAATAGAAGCAACAAAACACAAATTATACACATTTTAAAGGCTCTTTGGACTTTCAAGAAAAGTTCTAACCACTGCACATGGCTGACAGATGGGCAGCATCTGTTGTCAAGGTCTAAGCCGGACACCTTCCCGGCTGACCGTGCATTCCTTCACAAACAGTTAAGGGGCTCACCAGACAAAATATGGCTTTAACTTGTGTACATCTTCAGGCCAGCGCTTACCACGCGAATTCAGACAACCTTTGTGAGTACCGAGAAGCAATGCGTCCACCTTGCTTACATTTTCCAGTTTTTTATTATTATTAGTCATCATTATTATTTCTTACCATGAAAAATCAGCTTTCTTCCCTCCCTTACCCTCCCACAACTCCCCTCCCCCACCCACCCAACCCATAAAAATCGCACTCTTGACAGTCTAGTGAAAACCATTGCAAAATCCATATGGGGGCATGCACAGTTGCAGCATTGTTGTAAATGATTTCTTGCTCTACTAGAAAAAGTTACATTGTCTTAAGGTAACAAAACAGTTCTTTTGTGCTTTTCGATTTCTTTGTTTTTTTTTTTTTCTTTTTTTCATTTTCTTTTTTCTTAGAATGTTAGTGATGACTGACAGTTTTGGTGCACAGTTACAATGTACAAGTGAAATGAATATGATTTGCATTGTTAAGGCATCCAATCTGCTGGTTTATATTTACGTGAAAGACAGAGGAAATATACAAGCAGACTTAAGAAAGAAAGTATGTTCATTGATTTCTATGAAGTTTCTCCCTAGAATTTAATGCACAAAATGCGTCACTCCAGAGGGAGAGATTCCATGCATATTAATAGAGTAAAACAGCATTAGGGTTGTTTCGTAAGCTTCCAAAGCAAAGGATACATTTTTTTAATCTACAGAACTAAATACTACAAGAATAATATGCTACTGGTTTTTTTTTTGCCATATATTGGAAAAAACTTCTTAACTTACAAATAATACAAAAATAGACAATGACTTTTGGGTGGAAATAAAAAAAAACTGAAGCATGGTTTATAACAATACTAAAAATAACTATAAATGAAATGTTTAAAAATCACATTGAAACAGCTAATACAAGTGTAGGTGACCAAACAAATACGCACTTTTCACAGAGCAAACATACACAATAAAATAAACGGGGGGTGGGAAGAAGAGGAAGAAGGGAAAAGCAATGTACAAATTCGAAAGATAAATACATTATTTATATGGATATTTTACAAAATCCCCTTTAAAACAAAAAGCCTTTTCATGAACTTTGCAAGTATGTGCAAGCTAAAGGTAGTGAGCTTTTTTGTTCTTTGCAAAATACGCAGTAAAATCTTTTTGTGATATTGAAAAACTGTCTTAAGACATTAAAATGTATAAATAGAACAACTTTGGCAAAAAAAAAAATCAAAAAAAAATCTACAGTATTTATAACTACATACAAAAACACAAGAGCAAAGAAAAAATATCAGGCAAATGCATCCTCAGAGCTTTGCTGCATCTTTGCTATTAATTCTTATTTTTAAGAACACTTCCCAGATAATGAGAGCAAAAATTCCCATACGACAGAAAACTATGTTTTGGAGGTCTCAACCTTCTTTTCCTTTCCCCGTTCCCTTTAACTCTTAATTCCAAAGCACTTAACCTGTTGTTTTAATCTATTATGTTACAAATGGTAAGGGTCGACTGATAGAGGCAGTATCTTGAACCGGAAAATTGAAATACCGGCCAGGTTGCTTTTGTTAGCTTTTGGAAGATAGGTATGAAGTCAGCATTTACGGCCAGCAAACTTTAAATTTGCAAATGGGGAAGTGTACGTGAGGTTTTGGCTTGTTAACTGGAGGGCAGAGTGTGGAATTCTGTGCCTGGACCCTGTTCCATGAAGTCTCAAAGGAGATTCTTACACAGTATGTGTGCCACCAAGCTCTCGAGAGGCCATCGGCTTCCGAAGAAACTGACTTAAGTAAAAGGAGAGAATGAGATCAGATTTAAATATGCAGTTTTAACAATCTGTCTAGAGGCACTGGATTTTCGAGTAGAGGGAAAAATGTGATCACTTACATCGCGTTTTAACTTTCCAGGCTGCATTTATTTACACAGTTACTTAAGACAACAATACAAAAGAGATAAATAAGCTTGCACTGCTAAGGGGTGGCATGTTAAGTTAGATATTGAAAATGCACTGTCTGAGCTAACTACCATTTGATATGCTTTAAGGCGCAAAAGCCGACCCTTAGTTTTTCTAAAAAATCTAACTGGCATTCCTATTCTGTCCCATACAAGCTTTTTTTTTCTTTTTTTCTTTTTTTCTTTTTTAACTTTTTTGTAAATATCACCACTTCATTCTTCCTTTACACAGCTTTAAAAACATCATAAATTAAAACATGAAGTCTTATTTATAGTGTCCCTTGTATAGAGCTTTACGGTTTATAAAAGACAAATGATTGCAGAATTAAGCTTAAAAAAAAAAAAAGAAAAAGTGGATTTGCTTTTGTCAATACAGAATAAATATATCCCCCAAATACTTGGGAGGTACAGCTTTAACCAACACCCTGCACTTACAGATCCCTTCCAATTTCAGTATTTGCAAGGTCGGTGATTTTGTTTGTTTAAAAATCTGCAGTTATTGTGATTCCTCTTAAAAAGGCCTGAGTTAAAAGTTCCACTCTGGGACTCGTATCAGATTACTCTCTGTAGCAGAATCCAACCTCTTCATTAATACAATTCTTCAAGGCAATTCTTTCACATGGGAGGAACAATCATGCCAGATATCGCTATGGAAAGAGAAGACAGAAGTCAATGGTTTTTTTTGCACCCAAACTTCTCACGGAGAAAAATAATAAAGATTTAAAAAAACAGCAACACCCACACACAACTATGTTGTTTGAATATTAACCACAAATCTTCTCTGGAATGAGTTTTTGTTATAAAATATACACGTGCTTTATTAAAAATTATAATAAATCAGCATGTGTATGTGTCTTTAACAGAACAAAATATCCTAAACATCCCTCCAAATCTGATTTCAATTTTAAAGCATAACTGGAAAGTTGCATAGTTTGAATACCACTGGGAAAGTTGCAGCTTCAAACCTTGCAAAAGAGTGAGAAGTTTCCATGTGTCACTCTTTCTTCCCCTCCCCTTCACATCCAAAACGTAAAGAAGTGGTCCATCTGAATTGCAAGCAATTTCTACAAAAAACATGGCTCTCCCTATGCTCTGTATTAGCACAAAAACTGAGCAACCGAGCAGAAATCTTGAGTGCCTTTGCTTAGGTCCGCAAGCTGGCAGGACATAATGCCAGCTACAGCAGGCCTGGTTCACTGGGAACATAGAGCTGGGAGAAAGCAGGGCTGGGAGGGGAAGACACGTTTGGGTGAAACTGCAGAATGTCTTCCATACCACTGCTCCACTCAAGGTTTCTGGAATGGTCTGATCATATTTCCTAGAAAATTGTAGCCTGGGAAAGCTGGGGTGAGATCCTGGGAAAAAAAAGAAGGCTGTTTGAGGTAACCAAAAATTTTTCAAAGCATTCAGAGCAAGAGGTCGCCAGTAGTGGTATTTAGAGAACATGGAATCAGAGAGGCCCGAGTCCCACCTCTGGCTTTTTTGCTATGAAGCTCAGCTTCTGTAGCTACAGTCACAGCAGCACTTAGCGTTATTGGAGAGGTAAATAAAAGGGCATATGGGCTCATCCTGGGTTCAGCTCCTAGGGAGGACCTGATAGAGGTTAGCTGTTGGGATTTTTAACCCATCACGTCTACTGCTAAACTAGCTATGTGATCTTGTGTTAATTGCTTAACTTCGCTGTGCTGTATTTGCTCTTACGTCGAATAGGCACCGTCCTGTGCGGCACACTTTGTGTGACTGGTGGGAAGGATTAAACGCTAACTGTAAGAAAGTGAAAACAGGGCGGCAACTTTGAAACCTGGCAGGGTGAGAGAGAAGCTGACATGAGAAGCAAGGGGCAGCCATCTTTGGTGGTGATGGCTGAGTGTCTTGTCAGGCCGAGGGAAGTCACTGCTTTCTTTTTACGGCAAATGTAAAAGTAAATTAATGTTCTTGTCAGTAATGACTGCGTCAAGGAAGTGGCCCTCTTCATTTACTAATGATCATATCTGGAAGAATGTGCCTTTTTCATTAAAAAAAAAAAAAGTTGGGGGGCAAATCCCGAACCACAGATCCTGTAAGCGGACAGAGGGCGGCCCCCCGGGGCTGTTAGCCCTGAGGCCCCCGGGTTCCTCCGCTTTCCCACCTCCACCCCTGACATTTTAGATTCAATTAAAATGAAAACCGAAAAATATTTTGCCAAACACTTTTTCCGTTAATTTTTAAACCCATCTGTATTCACAAGGAAATTCAATCCACATGTTTCTGATTCATTTTCACGTAAATCATCCAAATGTTGTTTTGCAAGAGCCGTTTTGCAGCCCAAAAGCTCCTGGAGTCCTTTCCGTAAGCCCTCATAAGCCTTTTTTTCTTAGAAACAGGAAGTTGTCTTTTGCCAAATGCAGACCAACTTAAACCCCCAAAGATTTGGGATCAGTTAGAAATGCAGTCCCCCTAAGATTCAAGTGAGCCCTAGATTTGACTCAAACCGGGAGCTCAGTATTTCAATCCAGGTCTTAACTGGAGAATTGGAGATGCTATTGCTCCAAAGGCAAGGAGGCACAGGGGGTCTTTGCTGTGTGACAGCCCAGCACGGCTCTGCTTCCCCAAGGATCTTTTCATTTGGGCTGGAGGTAGGTCCAGGCACCTTTATTAAAGACGGCAGGAGTTTTAAGCCTGTGGCAAAAGTTGTAAGACTACTTTTGCTTTCCACCAAAATCTATTCTGTGTGCCTGGCATTAAAGAGCAGTTTCCTATAATACAGTCACACAACTCGGGCAGTATCGATATGAATCAAAGCAAAGGAAAACGCTACTTTGGTCAGTTGGTCCAGCCAACATTTATTGGCTGGGCTGTGAAAACATCCCATTTGGATGGCCAGAATAAAAAAATATATAAGCAGGCTTTTGGTACCCAAATAATGTGTTAGATCCATTAGATTAAACCTCCACTTAGGGCCACATTCAAAGTTCTAAAGCAAAGTTCATTGATGTGCCAGTTCAGAACTAACAGCACTTTTTAATTTGGACTATCAGGGCTGCAAACTCCAGCGCCCCAAGTGCCCAGGCTGCGAACGGGAGTGAGCAAATCACCTTGGTGGGGAAGTGAGGTTGGAGGGGAGGCTGACAAGGGCCTGCCTGGGCAGCGACTCGGCTGCCACCCGATGTCACTGGGCAGGAATGCCTTGCTCACAGCCACTGGATCCTCTCAACTGTTTCAAGAGAAGCTGGAGATGGGGATTAAAAAAAAAAAAATGAAATAGCCCAGTTTATACATGCTAGCCAAAAGTTGAAATTAAAACTAAATAGATCTACGTGGGGGTCAAGAGGGTGGGTTTGGCCCACTCCTACCTCACCTTCATCAGCCCACAGACGTCTCTGAGAGTCTAATCGGAGCTATGGAACCTCTCTTCAAAAGAGGTTGTGATGTCTTGGCACACGGTGCCGAGTGTCCTCATAGGAATCTTCATGCACCCCACTTGAGCAAATTAGCATGCCAGTGGCATTTCTGGAACATTCTAAGGCCCAAGTGTTCTACACCCAGAATTTTGCATGTAACGTCAAAGGGTTACGGTTCTCTGAATCCCAATCATGACTTCCTAAACTCCAAGGGCAGAATGCTTGCTGTTGAATAAATGATGGGAAAAGATCCCTGCCCGTGTCCTCTGAGCCTGGAGATCTCCAAAGAGGCCCTTCTCAGAGAGAAACTTCACGGCACAACGGCCTGCAAATCTCGAGTTTTAGGAGTTGTTTTGATATCTGTGCTGCAATCTGAAGATTAATTATGTGGGTGAGAGGGATGGGTGTCTGGAGCTTGGAATGTTCCAGAAATGCCGTTGGCATGCTCACTTGCCCAAGTGAAGTGCGTAAAGATTCCCATGAGGACACCACACTCTCAGTACCATGTGCCAAGACATCACAAGACCATGGTGGCTCTGCCCTTTTCCCCAGCAACTAGACGCTCGTGTTCTCTGATGGAAGCTCAGAAAACTATTGATTTGAAAGGCAATGCATTTTTCATTACAGTTTCCACATTTTTGATAAAAACAGAGACAAAATAGTTCTGCAGAGCTGGGAAAGTTTGGAATGAAAGGGTGGAATGTGGTCTTCCCCAAGCCGCCACATGTGTAAGAATTATGAGCTAATCAGGAACAGGGGGTAAGTGGGTGGGGAGCTCTTACACAGACTGAGTATTTGTGTGAAGAACATGACAATTCCATAGACTTTGGTCCTGGACTGCATGGTATCTAGGGTTGAGAAGAGCCAGCCTGGGCTTTAGCAAGGTGGGAAAGAAAAAAATCAGTATATGGATACTATTTTTGTGAAATTACTCTGGCCTTTTGTTTTTAATTTTTTATGCATAGAGTCTTCAGGACCTGGCTAGGGTTTAGAATCACTACATCAGTGGGGATTCCAATAGCATGTGGCAGCCTTCTTGGGGATGCCTCTCTCTTGAATAATGAAGTCCTCTGAGGCCTAAATTGCATGAAACCCAAGCCCTAAGCAGCATAAGCTTCAGGAGAAGGGAGAGGACATCTTCATGGACAAAGACTGAGCAGAGTCAGTGACTCAAGTCTTTGAATCTTGAAAAACAGACACATTTAAGTAGTCTGGGACCAGGATTTAATGACTTCACCTAGATAAGAGTAGAAAGAGGTGTCTCTACGTTTTTCTCTTTCAATCCAAAATATAGTTGCATTTTCCAAAGTTTTTCATATGATAAGTATTCTTCGTATGAAGAAAAGGATTCTGTAGGCAAATAAGTTTGGCAAACTAAATGAAATAATTTGTATTTAACTGCAGGATGCCCCAGAGACTTTAATTATGGATCTCCAAGGTGGTAATCCAGTCAGCACCACCTTCTAAAATTTTTTGACTACCGTATTTTAATTTGTTTAACAGGACATTTGGTGAGACTCCAGAAGTTGAGACTAGAGTGGTTTTTTCCAAATAAATAAATAAATTCTGAGATATATGGTAACTTTTCAAATGTTTATCTATCTGGGAGAGAAAGCCAGTTGGAATCATGACAGAATCTGTGAATTAGAGAAGATATGTAAAGGAACAGAACTTATGATGGCCAGGTAAAGACCTCAGCACCCAGTCTTACCCCTGCGTCTTGGCACCTGTGTTCCAGGTTGCTGAGCCGCTTTCTGGTCACCACACATGACCTGGGACACTTCTGCCTCTGCTTCTTGGCTAAGGTTGTCCTCAGCCCTTCTGCTGAAAATACCTCTTGCCCTCATCTCCCTGAGCCTGAATCCCAGTTGCTCCTGATGGGGGTAGCCTGTTCCTTGAGCCTGTTCTGACTCCTTCATCTTTCCTTCCTCTGTACTTCCACAGCTGGGTGCCCAGCCTCTCCCAGACAGATCTTCCTTATTTACTTTTGTGTCATGTCTCCCCTCATACAAGGAAAGAATTTTAGGTCAGAATTTTGTAGCCCTGCTGGGCCTAGCTTCGTAGCTTGAAGATAGAAATGTAATATAGCATAGGGGCTTCGCACAGTCCAGTCAATCTGTCTGGGCTTAAAGCTCAGGCTTCCTTGTTTGCTAGTTGTATAAAGGGGACAAGGCAACTTACCTTCAGCCTCAGTTTCCACATCTGTATAATGGGGACAACCGACAGGCTATCTTACGGGTGGCTGGGAGCCAGGCTGGGAACAAGCCCTCCCAGTCAGTGGCTGTTTTCACCATTATCGCCACCATGTGACACTGCAGGGCTTTGTTCTTGGGGAATAAACATGCGTGTAGTAACCAGAGGAGACTAAGGACGTGCTGCTGGGGAAGAGGTCTTTTAGGAGTTGGCTTTAAAAAACAGAACCATGTACAGTTAACCGAGTGGGAGTTGGAGGTAAATAGGCCTTTAAAACACTTAAGTGGCGTAAATGTGTCACTTCTAATCTTGTTTAAGTGGTCAGTTTGCTTAACCAACTTTTCCTGGTCACCTACCCTGTCTTAATGATTGCAATTCTGAACTAGGTGGGTCCCAACAAAGTAGGTGGTACTGTAACATTAAAAAGGGAAAAGGTGGAATAAAACACTTAAGACATTCTTACACCAATTCTATAATCTGCCTACATCCATTTTTTTTTTTTTTAATGGTAGAAATAGAGTTTGGAAAGTTGAAGATGAAATTAGAAGCCCACTGTCTGAATGTCACCTTTCTCAGGGGAAGCTTCTATGGTCCAAGCAAGAGTGCCCGGAAAAAGTGGTGCTGCCCACCTAAGGCTGGGTCCTCTTTGCCCTGCTGGAGATTGTGTGCAGAGGTGAAGGGGCGAGGCCCAGGGTGTGGGCCCCACCTGCCAGCGCAGCGCCTGGGGGTGCAGTGGGCAGGAAGAAGAGCTTAAAGTAAGATGTTTCCATTAACTTGGCTTTAATTTCTCCATTTGTATGTCCATCACTACTGCCATCTCGAGTAGGGTATTTGGTATATGACAGTATGGACAAAACAAAAACCATTCTTTTACTCTTTTTCTGTTTTATTTTTTTGAGATGGAGTCTTTCTCTATCACCCAGGCTGGAGTGCAGTGGTGCAAACTCAGCTCATTACAACCTCTGTCTCCCAGGTTCAAGCAATCTCCTTCCTCAGCCTCCCGAATAGCTGGGACCACAGGCAAGCGCCACCACGCCCGGCTAATTTTTGTATTAGTAGAGATGAGGTTTCACTATGTTGGCCAGGCTGGTCTCAAACACCTGACCTCAGATGATCCCCACACCTTGGCCTCCCAAAGTACGAGGACTACAGGCGTGAGCTACCACGCCCAGCCCATTCTTTTTATAGTTGTTGTTTTATCATGCTCAATAGTCAGGGCATGAGAAAAGTCTCCGTGACACATGTTCAATCAGAAGGAAAGGGCAGTGTCATTCACAACAGGGAATCCAGCACAAGGTGTGTCCCTGAGTCAGACCTCAAACCTCCTACTGTGTGGCCCTGTGTTAGGAAAGGTGACACAGAGGCCCAGACTCGGAAGTTATTCAGAGAAGTGGGGACAGTCTCTGTACTTTTGGGATCTGCAGTTGGGTAAGAATTCAGTTAGAAAATCCCTGGGAGGACAAATGCACAAACTTTGAAGGTGTCCCTGTCCTGAAGCCGTTTCATCATTACTTAAACATGCACATACCCTCATCCAGAACCGGGCTTTCAGGTGATCACCAGGTCTCCTGAAACCCAGGAGGTCCTAAGATCTGGGCCCAGCCCCTGCTTCCAACCACCTCCTGCTCCCTCCTAGGAACACAGGGCATGAGAAGACATCAGGCCTCCTGGGAGCTGCCCACTTCTGTCACTTTTGGCCTGTGATAGAGCCACTGACCTTTGAATAGTGGGGGCCTTTTCTTCCCCAGTGTTTCCCCTCAACTGCTGATTCTAATCCCCATCATATCTTGTTTCTGATGTCAAATCTATGTTTAGCAAGGGCTGAGATTGGCAGCTCAATGGTAAATTTCTGCTTTCCATATGTATGATCATTGTTTAAACCTATTATAAGTTATGTTCGCTCAAGCATCATATCCCTAGTTTGCCAGCTGGAGGTGTGCTGAGGGTGACAAAGCATTATTTTTAGCTGAAAGAGGATCAGAGTTGCAGGAATAGGTGGCTCTACTTTGTGGGGGTGGGCGTTTTCTATCATGAGTAATATTGCCTGAAATGTAGTTGCACAGGCAGGTTTTTGCTCCTCTTTCCTCTAAAGAGATGGATTTACCACTGTATATTAGAGTGGGGAAGAGCAGAGTTCTCTGTGGGGCACTGAGTCTGGCTGTGCTGGGCAGATTTGCCAGCAGGGTTCTGAGGAGTGTTTTGTAGAGTCCTGGAGGAAGAAAGACAAGGTGATTGGGTGCTCAGGATCTGGGATCGCATGACTTGGGTTCCATCTTGGCTGTCCTTTTTTTTTTTTTTTTTTTTTTGAGACGGAGTTTCATTCTGTCACCTGGGCTAGAGTGCAGTGGCATGATCTCATCTCACCGCAACCTTCTCTCCCAGGTTCAAGTGATTCTCCTGCCTCAGCCTCCTGAGTAGCTGGGGTTATAGGCACCCACCACCATACCCAGCTACTTTTTTTTTGTATTTTTAGTAGAGATGGGGTTTCACCCAGCTACTTTTTTGTATTTTTAGTAGAGATGGGGTTTCACCATGTTGGGTCAGGCTGGTCTTGAACTCCTGCCCTCATGATTCATCTGCTTCAGACTCCCAAAGTGTTGGGATTACAGGTATAAGCCACCGTGCTCCACCATGGCTGCACTGTTTATTAACCATGTGACCTGAGTCAGATTGAGCCTCAAGTTTCCTTTCTGTACAGTGGGACTAGTACTGACATCATGGGGTCTTCAGGAGAATTACTATATGCTTACCACAATGTAAACCATCCAGCCCAGAGTGTGTGTAGTTAAGTGTAAATAGGCATGTACTTGTATGTAAGAAACAGGGCTGAGACATCCCAGAAATGTGCACTGCCCTCCTCATCCCTCCCTGACCTCCAGGCTGACCTCCATCAGTGAGATGCCAACCACAAAGGGAAGGCACTGTGGGAACCTTTGTATGGCTGGGCTTAAGGGCACAGACCCTGATGGGGCTTACACACATCTCCACCATTTACCGACTATGTCTGTGGTCAGCTATTAACCCTCCTTAAGCTCCCATTTTATTATCATCTATACAATGAAGACCAGAATAGCCCTCATCTCTGAGGAAGATATGAGGATTAAATCATATAAAGTCTGTCTGCGCATAGAACAGCTCCAGGTGTACTGTTCAGTGCTCAGTAAATGGTGGTTGGTTAGTTTATTAATCTTATTTCCCTACCAGCTGCCTCAGGAATGCTGGCTATGTCTCTTTTACCCCCTCTGGATAATAAAGTATTTAGGAGATAAATGTTTGAGTCTGAGTTTGAAGCCAGCTTCTGCCATGTATCAGCTGCTAAAAGTCAGGCAATTTCATAACCTCTCTAACCTTTAGTTTTCTTATCTGTCAAGTAGGGGCTATGAGTACCTACCACACAATCCTGCTGGGGGCAATGAATGAGGTTGTGCAGGTCTCAACATAGGACACGCAACACAGTGCTGCATTCATAAGAAAAATGTAAGAAATGGTATGCTCAGTTTTTAAAAATGGTTAACTTTTTATTCTGAATGAAAATGTCATCTCAACTCTTAGCAACTATTTTATTTTCTATATTCCATGGTGGGAAAATGGTTGAACAATTTTGATATGAACCAGAATAGTCTAGTGGTGTTCTGCCATTTCTTAATCCCAGTAGTAAGTCTTTGGCTTTTGGTCTATGATGCTCTAAATTCAGGGCTCTGATCAGGTTATGGCTCACCCCCTCCCTGTTATCAGCCCCGCACACGTTCACTCTGACACAGGCAACAGGAAGGGAAGGTTGAGTGACCTACTTCAGGAGAAGGCCAGTCCTGGGAGAGACCCTGCACTGGAGAACTTGCTAGAGTCCACAAAAGACTGATCTGATAATGGCGACAACAGGGAGTGAGAGAGGAGAAAAGAGAAATGATGCTGTTAGTCAGTAGAAATGGTATTCCCAAGCAAATCCCGGGCCTGAGCAGAATTGCTGGAGTTGGAAAGAGGACTTCTTGAGCACCTCCAGCACAGGAGAGATGAGGAGGGCTAAGGGCCAGGTCTGAGGAGAGCAAACACAAAGAAACAAAAGAAATGAGGGCAGAGAGAAGCAGGCCTGAGGCTAATCCCCTCAGCAACAGTGATGCATCTGCTTCAGGCCCTGGGAGGGTGAAGTCAAGGCATTGGATCTGGATTGGTAGGTGGGGCCTGGGGCTTACCTTGCAGACTGTTCCCGTTGGTGCTGGTGCAGGTGGGAGGTGGGGAGGTCTGGGGTCTGACGACTGGTGCGAAAGCACTCTTCTGTTTCACGGCTGAGACCATGTTGGCTGGTGAGAAGGAAAAGATGCCCGAGGAGCTGCTGCAGTTGGAGGGGAGGCTTGTGGAGGAGGCCATGGTGGGGCTGGATGGCACTACTGAAAGGGGCAATGGGAAAGGAAAGATCAGGGCCACTCATGACATCCTGAAGCAAAGAAGCTCAGATCTAACCCTCACCTAGCCACCTTGCTCTGCCCTGCTCAGATGATGCTTCTGGCACCAATCTTTCCGTACAAACCTTCCTTGATCGCTCAGGCTCTTGTCCACTTTCATTATACAGAACTTAGCACGTGCTACCTTTCATTGACGGGGATCTTTTATGTGTTTATTGTGGGGCTACTGTGGGGTCATCAGCAGCAATTGCCATTAAGGGACAATAACCCCTGGTCAACCAGCCCAAGGCACTAACCAATCCAAACACACTGAGTGCCTTTATGGGGCAGAACATAGAGCTGCCATCCTCAGAGTATTCCAGGCCAGGAAACAAAAGTGCAACCCCCTCTTATGAGGGATAAAGTAGCACAAAACAGTGACAAAGGTGAACACAGCCATCTCAGTGGAGGCAGGGAAGGGATATCAGAGAAGACTTCATGGAAGAGGTGTCAGGGGATACATCCCAGGTAGAGCCTAAAGTAAGGTTCTAGAAAAGGGGGTGGGGATAGGGGGAACAGAAAGAAGCCAGCTTGAGAGGATGGCCACCAGACTGCCACATGCAGCATTTGTGAAAAATGCAGAACTCTAAGTTCCAAATTCTTTATATCTCCCATGGAGCTATATATGAATGTTTGGGAAATAATAAGCAGTAGGATGGGAGTCTTACATAAATACTCACAGTTTGGTAGTAGTAGGGATGCAGATAACCAATGATGGGAGAACTTTGGCAACTCAGAGAAAACCTAGCCCTCTTGGCCTAGACTCTCTCTCCTCTTGCTCCAGGCTACTGATCTCTTGGTTACTTTAGGAGACAGAGATCTTACACACGCTAAGTCAAGACTAATATTTGTATACACTCACTTTCTATTTCCTCCATTTCCTGCAGGAAAGTATGTATCCTGTCTAATAATTTTCAGGCAGTAAATTCAAATTCAAGATATTTTCTTCTATTTTATTTTATCATGCAACTTAATAAACATCATGTATTATTTTATCATTCATAAGAATCTTCACGTCTTTTTCATCTTGTCATGGGCGGTGCAACCTGAAGTCAGGGCCTATCACATATCTTTTACACCTGAGCCAGCGAAGCAAGCTGGGACTCTCATGCAGTAGTGTAGGAACTTGCCCAAGGGCCATCACTAGAATGTGCTGAAGCCAGGAATCACGTCCAAATTCAGAGCTCTCTCTGCTAAGCTACCCTGCAAAGGAAACAGATCTCCAGTGCGAAAAGCCTCATTCCCATGAGCCCATCAGAGTCCAAACAGCTGTTCGGGTGGCCTTATTCTTTGGAAAGTTAGTTAGGAAAGTGGGAATCCAATTGGTCACAGACGGCAATTGCCATCAAGGGGGAAATGACCCCTTCTAATCAGCCGAGGCACCCCCCAATCCACAGACACTGAGTGCTTTATGGGGCAGAACACAGAGTCACCATCCTCAGAGTTTTCACAAACACTTTTCTAAACTGTACTTTTCCTTTTAATGAGACCAGCATTTTTATACATCTCTGAGGATTTTTAAATGCGAAAATACGCTCAATAATAACACCTATTTAAATTGCAAAACTCCTGCACGGTGGGTTTGATTTTTAAATATTCCTAGTCTTGAAATCCTGCTGGTTCACTGAGGAAGGCAATTAATCTCATTGGCAAATGCGATCATTATGTGTATTTAGAGGTGGGGAGTTTTGGGGGGTGCGGTTAGCAGAGGAAGGGGTAAAATACAGTCGAGCAGCTCCATTTGTTATAACATTATTAGTTATCAGCCACCACGCCAGAAAGTGTGATCACCAGTGGAATGTCTTATTTTTTTATTCCATCGGAATTTTTCAACATGAGTGCTTTATGAATAATTAAATATTACGGAGGCAAAAATTCAAATCAACTGGGCTTTGTGTTTATTGTTTTATTTGCATTTGTGCAGATAAAACCGTCTCATCTGAGAGCCTATTTGAGAATTTAATACTATATTTGTGAGCACTGAGAAAATCAATTAATGGAAATTAAATGTTCAAAGTTTCACAGTCTGACAGACGCAGTCTCAGGCTGAAGCTGCCGAGTATCTGCACAGACCTGGGGAGGAGAGCAATGCAAGCTCCTAAATTGAATTGCTACCATATAGCAATTAGTTTATTGATTTAATTAAGAATGGCACCTTTTAATTTTCAGGTCAGGATCGAAACATTTTCTGATTGAATAAACGGGAGAACAGTGAAATGATAGATCTCTATAAGAAACAACCTTTTGATAGGTCAGAATCTAATGTGACACTGATCCTAAACACTGACTCGTGAGTAGACAGACCTAATATATGCAGATTATTTGGGGAATTGTAAATGTTCAACAAACTGCTGATTCCAAACAAATAAGGTAAAAATGTATAATTTTGTCGACCCTGTGCAGAAAAATTCGCCCAGGTGTAAAAGTCCCTAAGTATATTTTCAGAAACAACTTCTCTTAAAGGGCAAGAATGATCTTTCCTCTTTCAAAGAACTAGCCCAATCCACATTTTAACTGTGAGAGAGGGCATCATTTGTAGCATTTGGGCCAAGACTCTAAGAAATCATTAATATTCTTTTATTTAATGGCACATCCATCTATCCTTCTACAAACATCTAAGAGTTTGGCCCCATTTTACACATCAGAAGAGTCGCTCACAATGTCCAAGATGAACTTCATTTTAGAGAGAGATCAGGAAATTGTGAGGACATGGGTTATGACCTTTATAGATAAGAAGTCCAGTTCTCTGACGTTCTTTAGAAGCAATATAAATGTACCAAAAAATTTGTAAGCCCAACTTCTTTAAGGCAGGGATGAGGCACCAAAGAATATGTTTTGTGTATATATGTGGATTTCTTTTCTTTTCTTTTTATTTTTAAAATCTTGCCAGATTTCTGGAAAAAATAAAGTATGTTTTGATTTGTTGTTTTAATACAAACAACAAATACAAACAAAGGGGGAAAATCCAAACATTAAAAAACAAAGGAGTCGTTTTCCTCAAGGGAGAGAGGTTAACTTTTAGACTATTATTACTATGTCATACCAACACCACTACATATTATCATCTTTGCATCATTATGATCATTAGATTTACTGAATGTGCCTCCATGGGCCAGGCATCAGGACAGGCTCACTACATGGATTATCTTCACTATGTTTCACAACACTGGATGGGGTGGATGCTAGTTCCTTCTCCATGTTACAGATGAGAAAATGGAGATGAATT
Source organism: Saimiri boliviensis (assembly GCF_048565385.1). Lineage (NCBI taxonomy): Eukaryota > Metazoa > Chordata > Mammalia > Primates > Cebidae > Saimiri > Saimiri boliviensis. The sequence continues at coordinate 23,730,239 of NC_133468.1, read as the reverse complement.
TTCTCATCTGTAAAATGAGATGAGAGGCTTAGCGAGATGAATTTGCCTCCTTTTATGTAGCTAAAATGATCAGATGAAATAAGACAAAACTAATAGATGTTTTGGGCTTAAGTAGATGACAAATATGGTGTCCTCATTATTTGTGGGTTTTTTTGTTTGCTTTTTTTTTTTTTTTTTTTTTTTTTTGACACAGGGTCTTGCTCTGTCACCCAGGCACTGGAGTGCAGTAGCACAATCATGGCTCATTGAAGCCTTGGGCTCGAGCAAACCTCCTGCCTCAGCTTCCTGAGTAGCTAGTGGTAACTGGCAGAAGCCGGAGTCAACCCATCTCCATCTGACTCTGAGCATGGGTTCTTGAAGCGACCTCATACAGCTGCTTGGGATGGCAGCAACATTCTGACCGTTAGAGAGGTTTTGTAGCAAGGAAGGTGAGCACTGGAGAGCAAAGATTCCTACTGGAGGTGATGGTGCCTTTAGCAGTATCACCCAGGGTTGTGCCTTGCAGGATGGAAAGATGGAGGCTCTCAGATCGAGAAGCCCTGCCCAGTGGGCCACATGGGACGATGCCAAGTCCTTCTAGCAAAACATGCAGGAACACAGGACACACATCTCTACTTACTGGCATAGGGCGAGTTGGCAGCTGAGCCGTTGAGGAAGGTGGGGGAGCCGCCCAGATTGGACATGGCAGCCGAGCCGTATCCGTTCATGCTCGTGGTGACGGAGTTATAGTTGGTCTGCTGGGGGGTGGTGCTCGGCACGTACCCATGTGGTGATACGCTGCTTGAGTTGCGGGTGAAACCTGAGGGGCGGGGGCAAAACGGGGGTGAGGGTGGCAGTCCTGGAAGACTCGGGGAAAGGAAGGTCGCTGTTTCTGGTCCCCTTGCAGCAACCCAGAGGGAAGGGATTGGGTGATTCATGTGTGTGGGTTGGTGGTGCTAGCTCTGTGATTAAAATGGGAAGCAAGCAAAAGACACATTTCTTAGAAGATCATAAATACTTAGCAGGGCCGTGAGAAGTGGCAATGCTGGGCCTATAAATTATCATTTTAGAGCAGAAATAAATCCCGATCTAAGAGATGTACCCTGGAGTTAACAGGTTCCTATTCCCTGAGCAAGAATGATGTGCTTTGGGCCCTCAAAACTTTAATTCCATTCCTCTTTGCGATCTGTCATTCATGGTTTATGGTTAAAAGTCAAATGTAGAGAAATGGCTAAATGCATGCATCCTTTCTAGCCCCCTATATTAGATTACCAGACGTGATAGCTAGGGCCAACATTGTACAATACTATCTTATACACACAAAGTAAGAATCTCCCTTTGGGGATGAAAATAATTTTTTAATATAAAAGTTGTTCATGACCAATCCATGAGGAGATGGGGTGCTCAAGGTTGAGAAGGGGGAGGGGCTAGGGGAGAGAAGAGAAAAGCAAGCTTCTGACCCTGATTGGTGGCTTGCGATGCCTCGGAGACATTCACGGCCAGTTGTCCACTGAACGAATTCACGCCCATCATCCCTGCATGGACTGAGGTGTTGGCAAGGGCTGGGAGTTGGTTGTGGTTGCGGGGGACACTGTACAGGGCCTCTGCAATGTCAGCCGCTCTCTTCAGAATGATTTCCTGAAAAGTCAAAGGAATATCCCCTTTAGCTACCCCCAGTCATATTTCCAATAATACCATTTTTCAAGTGCCAGGCACTGTGCTCAGGGTTTTCAGTGGTCAGCTGCATTAACTTCTGTAACCCTCCTGACAAACTGTTACATTAGTCTCGCCATCATCATGCCCAAATCCCAAATGGGGAAACTGAGGCTTGGAGATTAGAAAACCCCACCTAAGGATGCTCACCTATTTAAGAACAGAGCTGAGATTCATAACCCCATTTGTCTGACTTTGAAAGTCCATTATCTCAACTATGCCTTCATCTTACCCCTAGAGTCCACAGATGACAACACCGTGGGGTTGTCCATCCTTCCCTATAACATGTAGGAACTCTGAGGTTACCCACGGAAAGAGGGAGAAAGAGAGAAAGAAAGAGAGGCTGCAATACATCTCCCCTGTTGATGTTAAGGGAAGGTCACAGATGACTACCTGCATTCCTGAGTATTAATGGGAATGTGTCCCCCAGACATTGACTCAGGTGACATAAACAAGGAGTGAATGGTTTGTCAGATTCCGTTTCCTAAGCTATGTGAAGCCTATACATGGAGTTCTATGAACAGAAGCAGACAATACTATTCAGGCCTTGTTATAGTTTTCAGGAGAAGAAATTAAACCCTCTTTCTCTGCCTAAATGTGCTTGAAAACCTGAGAGAAATAAAATAAAGCACCAGTAACTCTCCTCTTCAGTTATAAAGTATCTTCTCACTAAAGATTGGTTTTAAATGGAGCATCTTTTCTCACACAGAAAATGATTCAGTAGAAAGGGCAGTAAAAGATTGACTAGTCTTGCAACATGTTATATCTGAATTACTGATACTCTTAACTCATGCACATGGCTTTAATATTTTGTGTGCTTTCTCATTACGGTACGGAATCTGAGATCTTTAATTGCATGCGGAAGTCCACACGGACTGGAAACCACAGCGCTCACCTGGTTGTTGTGTGGCATCCCATACAGCGCTTCTACCAGATCCGCAGCCCTTTTGAGTATCACTTCCTGTCAAGAGAAAAGCAGATACGATCCTTTGAGTGAAGGCAGGTTGTCGTTATCTTTTGACATGATCACGTTCCAGTCCCTCTGGCCATACTTTGCCAAGGCACCGCTATAAAGGCCGTAGCTTGGGGAACCCCAGAATGGCGTTAAATCACCAATTTATCCCTGTTCACATACACACTTAATTGAGTCAAAAGGTGAGCATCATTGGTACCACAAGATAAAATACATCACTCAATAGTCTGCCATAGGCATGATAAAGCACTCATATGTTTATTGCTGAATACAATTCCTAGGTCATTTACTAGATTACTACAATCGATGTCATTCAGTGCATGGTATGAGTCCCTAAGATGTGTTTATTTTGCACTTAATTGCTTATTCCAGGAAACATGACCTTATCAGACAAGTCATTTTGGAGGGATTTCCAATCAATCTTCAGCTACTAGAAGCATGTAGTATTAAACTTCTTTTGTTTATCTCTCTTGGATGGCAGAGCCATAATATAAGAGGGTGATTTAGGAAACCCACATACAGAGGCAGTGTACTGTTTGTCAAAAACTCTTACAAAAGGACTCTCCTGTCCTTAGAAGCCTCCTCTGCACCAATTTTTATAACTGGCAGTGTCTATTTCTTTTATAGAAATGATTTGCTGTGTCAGTATTGTTTGTCATTTCTCCCATTTACTCATTCATTCTCATCCTAGATACATGCTCAGCTGCTCATTCCAGTTGAAAAAAAAAAACAAAACCTCCCTCTTTTTACTTAGGTGGGCTTCCATATTTAGCTTGCATGCTTGGTTCTAATAATAGGGAGCACTCTACAAAAGTGAGTGTGGTGCTAATAGTTTTGGTTCTAACTAAAATCATTCTCTCTTCCTTTTCCCCTAATTTTCTACAGTTTCTGCAGATTTATTTATACTAGAATGTGAAAAGGAAAACAAAGTTAAGCCTGATATATGCAAAAGTAGGGGCTTATCAGAGAATCAAACCTAAGGGTGTGGTATGATCATCACAGGTGATTTGCAGGAAGATATGTTTAACATTTCTGGCTGTGGGTAAAGTTACCAACAGAAGTTTAACTTTAAATATTTTACACAATAGATTTCCACATAGAGAAGCAGTGCTGTTCAATTTTCATAGACTGAGACACTGATCAGAAAATAGGGAGATAATCGCATTCATTTTGCTGTCACCATAGCCTCTTCAAAAATCCTTGAACAACTCTTGAAATGACAAGCTTTTAGATACATATTAGCATTTTTCAATTTTAAATTCTCTATAATATAAGATAAAGTAGTTGTCATACTACAGTAACTACTTATGACATACCTAATGTCCTAAATTCAAAAATAAGATAGAGGGGTTTACAGTTCTCAATAAACATTTATGTTTGCCTTAAGCTGATAGACCCCCTTTATGGAACAATTTAGTTATTTCTCATGTAGGGAGTAAAGAACATTATATAATCAGGGGGGTTTCAGCCAATACATCTGAAATCATTTCTTTATTATTTAATATAAGCTACAAGCTAGTTTAGCACTTTTTGTTTGCAGTATTGTCTGACCACAGAAGTTAATAATTTACTACGGTGTGGGCACAGTATATCCTATCCCCAGATCAAATTCAGCCTGTGTCGCCTTCACTAAAACCTCATGGCTTTATCTGGCTCTTAGGAAAGATTAAAACAAAACAGGATCAAGTGAGTTTATTTACTAAGATTTGACTTCTCTAGGCCTATGTTCATTTGTTTCTCCAAATAAATATTTATCTCAGTGTTGGAGCCTGGCAGGGAAGGTATTTTCCTTTCTTTCCATTTTGTGGGGGAGGGTGACGGACAAGTCTCCTGTTTGTCAAAAGCATGATGTGGCACTGAAAGAAACTGCACTTGTGAACTTGGCTCTTGTAACACTATAATTGGGGACTTAGAGCAATGCTCCTTATTTTAATTAATTTCACAGAAGCAGGGAGGACGGAGTTCAAAATTATACTCCAAGATCTTTGAAGTTTTCTTAAGTCTGAAAAAAATTCCATCTATCAGTATATATTGTATATTCTTGGTGATAAAGTTTTCCAATGATGTAATGTACTTGTTTCTTTTTTTTTTTTTCTCCTTATATCGATACCCAGAGTTCTCATCCCCATTTAATCCTTTGAAAATAAAATACGTCTTGTTTCCTAAAGTAGCATCCTTCTTTGATCCACCATGCTGGGGCATGTTTTTCCATTGAGGACATAGCCATAGGTAGGTCATCAGCACAGCATCACTGCAGGCCAGCAGTCTTGGATTTGAGAAGCACGAACCTGGATTTTTTGTACTGGAAGGGACACCCTTAAATAATATCTTGCCCATTATAAAATATCCTTCACTGTAGTATCAACTTGTAAGGATTTAAGAAAGACTTGGTTCAGCTTTGCCCTTGTGATTCAGCTTCTATTAGTTATTTCTGCAAATGGGAAGGAGAAAGGAAATTTCTGGGTCCTCTATGAGTTAGTGCAATGAACCTGCAAGGTGCTTGGATTTCGGTGACCAGAAAATTGCTCTCACCTCCATGTCATTACGCTCCCAGTGAACTAGCCCCCAAGCGTGTTTGTGTTGGGGATCTAATATATTGCCTTTCAATCAGAGCTGAGAGCCACTGAACACACAGACAGAACATGACGAGCAGGTCAGGAAAGCAATAAAGATTTTACAGAGCTGTCCAAGGTGCTAAATTTACTCAATAATGGGTTTGGCACCATAGTGTTAACCTCTCATTTACTACCAGTTTGAGGGACTAAATTGAAGTAGCTGACTTCATTTACCTTGAAATGTATATTTTATGACATTATGTAAGTAGATTGAAAGGGCACTGCAGTTTTAACAATTTAAAGCCTAAAGCATGTTTAAGATGAAACTTGAATATTTATTGTATATTGCACTTAAAGTATATAGAATGTTAAAATGTATTGATTAAATTTGTAAAAGGCATTATAAAAATGACAGGTAGTATAAAAGATGTATGCCTTTTAAAATCAAATTGATAGTATATGCTATCTCTTCTGTGGTCACAAGTGTAATTTTTTTGCAGTTTTATATGGTAATTTGAAAAATCTGTAATTTCACATTAGGAAATGATTGAGCCTTGGATGTTAAAAAAAGAAATTTCCCATAAGGGGAAGAGCTGGATGTTTCATATAATCTTCTGTTTCTAAAATTGTTCCTAAAGTCTTATTTTTTGTGGCATTAGGCAGGAGCACAGTCTAAGGATCCTTTCATTCTAATATGGAATTTTAATATTTCCAAAAAGAAAGAACACTTGACTAGTACTAATATCTAATGTTTCAAGGCATTTACTTGTCAGGGGAGATTTTCTCCTTTTTTTCATAATGTTTAAAACGTCTCCCTGCTTGCAGATTCAAACATAAGAGTAGATATTAGACAATTCCAAGATAATTAATCCTATCCTTGGATTTTTTAAAAATACCTTTTGGTAATTAAAAAGATCAATACTAGTATCCTAAATATTGAAAAGCCCCAGAGTCTCCTTGTAGAGGTATGCTCTTTCTCCAGTCTACATCTTAAGTCAGACAATTTTTCTGTTCGTGGCTTTGGATGCTTTGGATTTCTTCTCTCTTGCCAATACAAAAAAAGTTTACTCTTTAAAAACAACAACTTTTCACTGATTCATTTCATCTCACAATTGAAACCTGGCTTCATCTGTCTTGCTATGACCATAAGTTGATGGTTACGTGAGTTGGGGTCTATGGAGAAAAATGTGAATACATTATTCTTACTCTGTTTAGAGTCTACAGAAGTGTTAGGGAGACTCAAGGAGAAGTGGGGTTCCAAGAAACAGTTCACATGTAGCTGGCATGGGTTTTACCTGTATTTTGGAAGCTTTATAATAAAAATGCGGAATGGGCTACAAATATATAGGTAAGATTAAGATTCAGCTTTACTTTCTACTTTGCGACCCAATCAATTAGCAAATATTGTTTGACCTTCTTCTTGCCCTCGTCATCATATGTGGATCTTATTCTCCAGCAACTTTCAGGGTGTGTTGTCTTCCCAGCACTGATCTACAAGGTTTGATGACAGCCACAAAAGATTGTTGCCATCATCTGGGCCCACCATCTTTATCCAGTCTTCTCTTCCTATGTATTTGAAGAACTGCTCTCTATGCTTGTCCTCCTAGCCTAGAAGTAGAACATTTGGCTCCTTTCTATCTCCATACCTTCACTCCTTTTGCCTTCCCCTTTCTTAGGGAAAATGCTGGCTTCATTCTGTGCCCATTGACAATCTCTGTCTCCATCCTCGGAGGCCTGGTACTGAAGGGGATTGCAATGAAGGAGATAACTCTCATTTATTGAAAGTGGAACGAGAACTCAGTCAATCTTCATAGAAAGCCTCTTAAGGTATTCTTCCTATTACCATCTGGCAGATAAGGAAACTGAAACTCAGAGAGGTCAGCTCACGTTCCCAAAGTTTCTACCACCGACTAGTGGCTGAGCATGGATTCAACCCCAGTCCTGTTAGCCATCAGAGCCTGGCTCTTGAAAATCACACTCTTCTATCAGAAATAATGCCACCTTCACTGATACCCCAGCTCCTAATCTCTCTAATTCCTCTAAGGAAGAGTACTGACAATCTTTGACACCCAGCACAGCACAGAAGTACATACTGAGAGGCCATTTTGCTCTGAAGTGTATTAGTCTTCATTCTCCACAGCTAGACTGCAGACTTTTTGAGGCCAAGGATAGGTCTTAATCCCCTTCTCTAAGCTCCTAGCATCACGTTTAGCAAACCACAGAGAAATTCATGTTGATGCGTTATTCTAAGATACAGTTACTGATTTTAAAAAGTGCACACTTAATTTGTATGATGAAATGACAAAGTCGTATATTTGGCAAGGTTTATTGAAGTAGGAGACTTAAATTTGGTGTTCCATTTAGCTACAGACTTTTAAATCCAATATATAAATTCCCAAAGGTCAAGTTTTGATCACTCCAAGTTTTTTTTGTCACCTTTTTTTTTTATGAATTTGCTCTTTCATTCCTGCTGGCTTAGACTTACATTTTAATTTTGTGATTAATACAATGAATCATGTCTAGTACAGACATTATCTCAAGTTATAGGCTGTTAGCAATGTGAGGTTGGTCCTCATGGTCCTCAGCCCTTTATTAGCTGTACTCTTAGGCCCTTGGAAATAGTTAGGTATTTGCAGATTCACAGAAAGACACCCTGGCAACCAGGCATATCATGACAAACACACAGACATAGTTAACTCATCTTTTCTTCTGTTTTATGACATTAAAAATCTTAGGATTATTCAGCATCCATGGGAATCTTCTCCTTAGCATTGACTTGAAATCTAGCTAACAAGCTCAAGTTCATTGGCCACATCTAGCCTCCTAGAGTGAAGGGAAAGGTCATCTAACTGGTCAATACTGGACCCAATTATAAACCCAACTCAAGGTTTTGGATAACTCAGCCCCAGAGGAGCAAGGAAGACAGTCTGAACTTTCTTTTGTTCACAGCACATATAGACCAATTCATAAAGATAACAGATACTGATACATGAACACAACATTAATTTTCAAGTTTCAGCATTAGATTTTGAGACTCTGGGAACTCTGTCCATAAACTTAAAGCCCAGGGATGCTTCCGTAATGTGGGAGGATAATCTGTGCTTGGTTTTATACTCATTCAAGTAGGAAATAATGTTTTCAGGGATGTAGATGGAAACGGGGGAAAAAAACCTACAAGCATCAATAATCAAAGTCAAGTTGAGTTGGGCGATTCCTGAGAAAGAAGCATAATTCTTCTCTGTTGCTGCACATTCCCCTGATAGCCATTTATCACCAACCCACTTTGCCTTATCAGGGGATTCAAAATGTAGTGGCCAAATATTAGCAACATACAGTGAAGTGAAATGGCAAAATCACTCTTGAGGTAGAGATGATACGTACCTATCACTGAAATCAGCATTGATTGCACTGACCTTCATACAGAGTTTACTGCAGGACCCAGATTTTGAAGTGTACCTTCAGCTCCTAGACTTTAGGTCCTGGCTATTTCTGCAGTGGCTTCTGAAAGCCTGGTGACATTACTGATTGGAAAGCCCGAATGCTGAAAAATTGATTGGAAGTTTCTTGCAGCCCATTTCCTGCAGAGCTAGATGTACAATGCAATAAATACTAGTTGTCCTGAGATGTATTTCTTTGGAGGGTAGTTTTATATCCCGACTTCCGTTGTGTTTATTCAGCCAAATGGAAAATTCCACAATGGTAGACTTTGCATTCTAAAAAATCAGTATAATGAGGGCAGTGAGGGAAAGACTAAAACAAACCAAAATAACACTTGGGCACTGTTTAGTTTCCCATCCTCTGAGACATTCCTCACATTTTTCATTTTTCTTGTAATATGAACTTCTTGAAATAGAGCTTGCTGCAGATCATTAGAAGCCTTTAGTGTCACACTTTAAACACTCTTTACTTAGAAGCCCTATGACTGAGAAGAGTCACTTACATTTAGCATGGATATAATTAAACATGTTTCTGTTGAAAGGGGCATTCTCATTACAGCTAAGGACCACTTTAGAGTAAATTGAAATGGAAAGGAGGAACATAAATGAGGTATAGGTAGCAAGTAGTTATTTCCAGGGAGGCATAAAATGCCAAATGTGTAACAATTATATTTTACAACCCCACATTTTAAAGACTTTATAGTATTTTAGTATATAAGAAGATTCCGCGGAAGCTTCGACTGCCCTGCAGAGCATTCTAGTGCATACTTGTTGCCCAGAGTCTTTTTTAAAAATGAAATTCTCACCACAGTAAAAAATCTCTAGATATTTCTAGAACAATGGAATTAAATATTTTGAGTCTACTGCTATTAATAACATAGGCCAAGGTATCAAAAGCATTCTAGCCTGGAGAAAATGCAGCAGGAGGACTTCTTCTGAACCTCTTCTAATTTTAAAGTTGATTTTATGTTCAGATGAGATGACAGCCCTCTTAATTCTCAAACATATTATTATGAACCAGCATGCGGCGTGGTTGGAGGTAAACCAGAAAACTTTGCCTTTGTTAAAAACATGGTGTAGGAGACTCTGAATCATATGAAATTAAACTAGGTTGTAAGCTAACGCAGCTATATCAACTAAGACATACTAACTTACGTGATTGACTTTTACAGTGGAAAGAAAAAGGCTGTTTTCAAGCAACTGTTATTGCCTCAATGGAAAAAAAAAATCAATGAAAGTGAAATGAACAAGAGATTTTTGTCTGAGTTGCAGTTAATACCACTGAAGAGCTATGGATATTAAAAGGTCAACAAATAAATTAGCCAGAGTGTTATGAAATGAATGATTTGGCTCATAATTTTATTGAGTGAAAATTGTTCGCTGCCTATTAGACCAGGTAATTTTTATCTGGTGCCTCAATTACTGTCCCGTAAGCAATAATATAGTTGTAAGAGCTGTTGGTTCGATCGCGTGACCTCCGAGAAGCTGGCTAGGACAGCTGACTTTACTATGATGGATAACTAAGCTTGGGCTCCATGAGGTGCCAAGTTTCCCTTTCCTGCAAGGGATCTCATAAAAGAAACATTACAGCTTGATTCATTTTACCAAAATGTTAGACTTTTCAAGTGTCAGCAGTTAAGTATAAATTGTGAAACCAGGTATTTCTGAGAAGAGTTATGACAATGGCTTTCCCCTCCCTTTTTTTTTTTTTTTTTTTTTTTTTTTTTTTTTTTTGGTCTCCTGGCATTTTCTTCTAAATGGTGTCATGGTAATTGGTGAATGGGAGCCTGGGGTGCTTCCCGCCACAAATACAGTGAAAAATGGTGTCTGCACCCTTGTGACTATGACCTGCTTGGAGGTACAGAGCTGAACTTGGTAACCTCTGGTGGGATCTTCTTATTCCAATTCATTGTACTGGTTTAAGACCAACGCTGTGGGTTCGGTCCTGCTGAGTGCCTTGGAAATCGACTTTCTGATCAGGATAAAAGTCTCTGCTTAAAGAGAAAGCTCTGGACAGAGGTGCCTTTTTCAGGGGTAGGTTGTAAAGTCAGCACATGAAACAAAAACGGCCTAGAGTCAAAATTACCCTTGAAAATCTTTTAAGTCACCTTTAAGTCGCCAAGGCCTGGGCTTTTAGAAAACACAAAAAGCCAAAAATTAACTACTTCTGTTTCTCTTTGTCTTTTGGCTGTGGCTTCTCTTTCCCTAAGCCAAGGCTGAATAAATAACGAGCTTGAAAGTCAAAGCACTGCTCAGTAAACAGAGATGTATTTGTCGTGTACACATATGTGGATGTGTACGTATGTGTGTGTTTAGTGTGTGTGTACACAAATGTTTGTGCATTCGTTAGTTGCCTTCGTGAGTGGTCAGTGAGCCTTAGCCCTGAGGCAGTAAGAGCACACCCTGCGCTCAGCTGTGCATCCTAAGAAGCAAGGAATGTTTACTGCATGCCCACTGTGAGCCCAGCACTGCATTATCAAGGTATTACATTTTTGGAGAGATACTATAGGGATACTTGGGTGATATGTTCCCATACTTTACAGATACATAAGGGAGGTAAGCATATAATTTGCTTTTGCTTCTTAAACTGTTGAACATGAACATCATTGGTTATTATATGTACCTCCAGACGAACAATATCTGTAAATGATAATTCTCAAGGCTTTACAGATGGTCCTGAGTATAACTGCAATTAAAATCCACTACTTCAAAACTGTTGGGGCTTGGTACTTATTACTCTAATGCTCCACTGAAGTGTTACTCCGAGCTGAAAACAGGGAGCAAGACGTAAGACCTCCTAGCATCTCTGTTCCTAAGGGCTTCAGCCTTTAAGGGGAGGATGTTGGGTGGCTGGAGGTAGAAATGACTTTGCCCCTTGTTTCTCCTGTCACCTACCTTTGACCTAATGAGTAATTACATTCAGTGCCGCTCTCTGCAGGGTGTGACATGAAGTAGGTTAAACTTAATCCTCCCGATCAAGACCTCAGTGCTAAAAAAGAACTTGAAAGAGTACAGTGCTGAGCTATTGGCGAATGGTTATCACAAGTCCCTCCCCCAGTGACTGTGCAGCTGAAGAGGGAAAGCATGGCGGCCAAGCTTTGCCTGCACGTGCGTGTGAATTCTTCCTGCCGCTTCCACCTGGCTCAGCCCTTTGTGAGCTAACCGCCGTCTAGGCTACCACTTGCCTCCTTCCCTAACCAGGCTGGAAGGGTTTTAAGACTGGTTTTGTAAATTGACTTTTTTTCCTTAAAATGTCTTGAATTGCTTAGGGATATAGGCTCTGGATCTGGAGTCCAGCAGACTTGGCTCAAATCCATGTATTAGCAGTGTAGACCCATGCCTCTGTGTCTTAATCTGTAAAATAGAGTTAATACCAACACCTGGTTCAGTAGATTATATTTAGTTAGTGATTATCAGGCAATAACCAGCAATATTGTGGACAGTCCCCTCTTATTTTCCAAAGCACTCTGGCAAGGTATATACATTCTTGCAGTCAACGTATATTGCATGCCTTGAGTGCTATGTTTGAGTTGTAATCCTATTTTCAAAACCCTGTAAAAGACTCTAAGGAGACTACTGGTTAGAAAGCAGGGGAGGTCAGGAAACCTCCACTTACAGCTGCATAAGCTTGAGCAGGTTACGTGTGCTCTATGAACCTCAGTTTCCTCATCTCTAAAATGGGAAGGAAACAATAATGACAAGCTTTGCCGCAAAATAAGTCAGCTAAAGATAAAATAACTAACCTAAAGAGGTGAGAGTTACAACTTTCATGGGGTCATCGGCCTTTTTAGTGAAGCTACCTACAACTTCTTTCCCCAGAGAAATGACATGTGCAGGCATTTGCGTGTGCATATTGATAATGCACACACGCACAGGAATTCTAAATGCAATTTCAGGGTTGCTAAAACTCCCCAGCTAAAAGAAATGTACGTAGTAAGGGATACCACACCCCTAAACTGAGCATATCAAACAGGGAAATGGAATCTACCTGTAAGTTTTCTGGTGGATACAGAGGAAGGAGAGGGAAATGGACTGCATTCCATAGTTTGTGTTTTTGACGACAGACTGTAGAGACGAAATGTTTCCTAGAGCCAAACTGAAACGTGTTTTTCCTAAGAGCTGACTATACCATAAGATGCGCATTTGTTTGTGTTTGTCTGAGGAGGGTCACTTTCATTTCAGGATATAATGTTAATAGAGTTTCCTCAAATTAAAAAAAAAAAGTAGATAAATGAGAACGAGAAAGAGATAGCAAGGGCAAGAGAGAAGCTAGTGTCAGTGTGGAAGGTGAAGATGTTGAGCTTTCCTTTATCCTTTTCTGAATCGCTTAGTCATCCCCCTTTCTGCTAGGAGGCAATGTGGTTATGCAAAGATTTCTTATTTGTGTTTTCACTGATGCGACTGCAGGTTTTGAATTACTGATAGTCTTTGCATAAAGACTAAAACAATAAAAGCATAATTAGAATACATTGTATACAGCCAACTCCAGTTTTATTTTGCCCCAGCTCTGTATTTATGATAAATCACTAAACACGAACACTCTTTAGGGAGGGTGATTTTAGGTCTCGTCTCTCCACTGAGCAAAAACAGTGCCTGTGACTGGAGTCTGAATTTCAATTTTGCGAGTGTACAGTTGAAGTGAATAATATTTGGCACAATACAGTGCACAACTGAGCCACTAAATGGCTGATTTACTAAATTATTATTAGATGAGCCCTTGCTGTTCCAAATGAAAGTGCAGTCACTGTCTTCCTTCATGGTGTGTTCAAATTGTTCTGTGTTTAAATATTCAGCATGAGGCTAATGTGAACTGATGAACTGAGACTATAAACATTCACTTTCAATACAGATAGAGCGACAGAGATGCAACATATCATGTGGCCTGCAGAGGTGAAAATGATTTATATTTAAGGATGTTGCTGCCTACTTCCATTACTTTAAGGTACTCTTAATTAGCCTGGTGTTTGAAATGACTAATTCACATGTACAGGGAGAGCAGCTTCAGGGAGACTGAGATTTTCGATTACCAGTGAAGGAGAAGGTACTGTGAGGATTTGCTACCTCTGTATTTCCAAGGAAGCCTCGAGTTTCTTCATGGCGGGCTGGCCACACAGCATAGTGTCTGCCAGAGATACTATGGGGCTTGACATTCACTGTGTTTTTGGAGACCCACCAAGAGGGTCCACAACTCCCCCTTCCCGCCATCCACCCCCTGCTGTTCGCCTCCCTTATAATCCCAGCCTACTGCACAGCCGCACGGGTACTCCAATCACCATGATACTGGCTTCTTTACTGACACCTGCTGGAATGAACAACAACCTTTTGCTCCTTGGGCAAATAGTACCCTCCTCTCTCTTCCCCTCTGAGGGCAGTTATAGGCAAGCACTTAAAATACTGTGATCACTTACAGTAGATTAGAATTTTTTATTGGTGCTGTGTTGCCATAACAACATGAAGACAGCAGATGACTTAAGCTAAGCTTGCAAAGCAAAAGGCTGCTCATCTGGCAGTTAAAATGAATACAGTTCATTTCACAAGTTTCCCATATGGACTCTTAGTGTATGGTAATGAGGAGACCATATGGTGAGAGAAAATGCACTGAGAACAATCGGGTTCCACTGGCTGAGTGGGAAGTTGGGAGAGGAAACCCGGGTGAGAGATTCTGGTGTGCTCTCTGGGTTCAAGGTTTGGCTGAGGTTTGTTTGGGATGGTTGTTTTCCATGGGGGTTTCGCGTTTCTTAATCCGTTCCTTAATATGTCGGCTGTGTGAAACGACAAACATCTTGCAAATTTTGCAATATCGTTCATCACAAACTGTCAGCAGTGTTTGCAAATCTGACTTGCCAGATCTTTTAAATGTGTTGTTCTTAAAAGGCAACAGTGCTAAGTTTTTAGACAAAGTGCAGGCAGATTTAAGCACTTCTGACAAGCAGAAACATTAACAGTAATCATTTTAAAAACACTTGCATCTTTTGCCTGCATGTTTAGCTGTAAATAATGCTAGAATGTATAAAAGCTTTAAAGTAAAAATGTAATAAATACTTTTTATTATGTTTCATAAAGGATAAAGAATGCTTTGAGCCATGTCTATGTGTTATCTCTACATGTGAACATAGAGGGATGGATAGCTCCCATTCTCCTTACTACTGACCAGATTGGAGACCTGGGAAGACAGCTTGAGAAAGGCTCTCAAGTCAATTCTGTACTATACATGCTTCATAAAAGATGAATATAAATGCATTAGTTAGACACGGTGAGCTAAATTAGAAGGTCAGGCAGGGCTGGGAGGGCTGAAAAATCACACAACCAATGAGTATAATTACTCTTTTTTAAGTCTATTAAGTGGTGTTGTTCTACCAAGGCTCAGGGGTATAGGACATGAAGAACAAGATAAAGTAATGTGTATTTATTACTCCCACTGGATCAATTTACCAGATATTTTCAGCTCCATAAAGCAAAATACACAAATGCAGCCTTTGTTACTTTTCTCAAACTGCTTTATTTTCTCTAAAAGAGGGGCTGGCTCTTGCAGAAAACACGCATTTGCCCTGAGAAGGTCCCCATGCCGAGCCTTCTCCATAGGGAAATGAGAGAAAGCTGGGGAGACTCCATGTAAGGACAGGGGCCAGGTGACTGCAGAGGAGAGGGCAGAGACATGTCACCTAAAGGCAGAATTCTTTGGGTCTTCATGTCTGCGGGAGAAATGGGGACGCACCATAGTGAACACAGTGAAGCTACCGAGCCTAAGGACCTGAGTTTTAATCGTAGTTTTCTCACGTGCTAGCTGTGATGTGATGTCGAAGCAAATCACTCAGACCTCTGGGGACTCTAACTCCTCATCTGTAAAATGGGGGACACCCATGGTGCAGGGATTAGTGGCCCCCATTTACTACAGTCTCGCTAGTGCCAGGGATGCCTCTTGGCATAAATTCTCATTATCTCATTAACACCTGACAACAATGCCATGAGGCAGCTGCTCTACAGAGGAGAAACCTGAAGCGCAGGAGGTTGAGTCACGTGCGCCAAGTAGTGGATCTTATTTCCAAAACAGACGCCTTTCTCACTTGAGAGCCCGCTCTCCTGGCCTCTATACTCTTCGAACACCCCTTGATAATGCAGTGCTGGGCTCACAGTAGGCAAGCAGTAAACATTCCTTGCTTCCTAGGATGCACAGCTGACATGCCTGATGCCACCTAAGCGCAGGGTGTGCTCTTACTGCCTCAGGGCTAAGGCTCACTGACCACTCACGAAGGCAACTAACAAACTGCAAGGGGCGGGGACACCTCTGACCTTGAACACAGAGAGCGCTCCTTGCTTAATGTGTCTGGATTGCATCACTGCAACCACCAGCATCTCAGAATTTCTGATCGACCGCATTCCCCAGCCCCTCCACCTCTAAATTATAAGAAAAGTCAACCTTGACCCCAAATTTGATCACATGTTCCTCCCCTTCCTGCCAGGATCCAAAAAGAAAGGCGAAACTGTATGAAACAGAACAGAATGCTGCGATTTAAAAACCTTAGCCTGCCCTTTTCTCCCTGTGTATATGAAAAAGGAAACCAAAAAACATCTGGGGTTAGCAAAATTACAGTATTTTAAATTTGTGTGTACAGCAACTATCACTGATGGTGACTTTCAGGGGCAAAATAATTTACAGAGCAGGATTCCGCTTGCTCCCGTTTTCCTATTGGGTAAATGGGAAAGATGTCTGCTTCCCCAGCTTCTCTCGCAGGAGGGGCTCCAATAAAACAAAGCAAGTCCAAGTTTTTCTGAAAAAGCACAAGCCTGTATACAAAGGCATATTATTATGGAAAGCTGTCTGCTTGGTCTTTGGAGCAGTTTCATTTGACAGAATATGTGGGTGGTTGTATGAATCTAGCTTTGTCTATTCACAAACACATGGGTTTAATAAAGAGGAGTTTGTTTTTTAAGGTGTGTGGTCCACAGCTCACAGAAACACTCCTGTTTGACAAACACTGACCATGATCCTAAGAAAGGCACACCCCATTTTTATCCCCCTAACAATGGACAGCAGGAGTATAAATCTCCCAAGTCCACAGGAATACCTTGTGCTGGCTCCATCCGCCACTTCCTGACCCTGCCCTTGAACTCTCGCTCCGCTTTAACATTCAAAGCCAAGAGGACAGCCACTCGGCTCTGAGTCACGCTGAGAGCTTCCTGGGGTGGGCTCCGGCCAGGCCTTGCACCGTCAAGTGGCTAGATGCAAGCCGTGGAGTGTTTCCTTAACACACAAGTCCATTGTGTCCTTGATTACTCTTCTCAAACCCAGGAAAAAAGGGCTGGAATTTCACCGTCAGGCCACCAGGGACAAAGTGACACGTGCCTATGCTGTTTGTTCAACATTTCTGAACATAACATGCAACCATTAAAATGTTTTCCTAAGCAAGTACACAAAACTCAACCCTAGATTCCTATTTCTGTCCTTTCCTTTCAAATAAGAAAAGGACTGCCTGGTTTCTGTAGACCTCAATTATTAAACCACATTTGTCTTCTAATTTTTAATAAATATTATTTTTTTGAGACAGAGTCTTGCTCTGTCACCCAGGCTGAAGCACAGTAGTGGTGTGTATGTCTCACTGCAGCCTCGACCTCCTAGGCTTAACTGGTCCTCTCACCTCAGCCTCCCAAGTAGCCGAGACTACGTGCACATGCCACCGTGCCTGGCTAATTTTTTTATTTTGTAGAGGTCTTGTGATGGTGCCCAGGCTAGTATTGAATTCCTGGCCTCAAGCAATTCCCCCACCTTTGCTTCCCAAATTACTGGGGTTACTGGCATGAGTTACCTTCCATAAGAATTTTTAAAGTGGCAACTATGGGCCAGATGTTATGCCAAGGGCACCCATGAGATGACGTCTCTTTATCCTTACATGATCCCCTATGAGTTAGCATGATTAATTATCCCCATTTTATCCATGAAAAAACTGAGGCACAGAGGAGGAATCGTATGCTCAACTGCTCACCAGGATTAGGATTTCCTGCTCTGCAGAGATCGGGTGGAAGAGCTCTCAGAAGCAAGGGTCCCAATCTCACTCAATTGGCAAATCATAGTATCTTTCGTTGACTGCTAAATAAGTCATTGAAATAAAACTTAAAAAGGTACAACATATCCCCACCCCATTTAACAGAAGAGGTCATTGAGGCACAAAGAGGTAAACAGTTTTGACCTAGGTTGCATAGCTAGCAAGTGGCCAATGTCTGAATCCCACCTTGCCCAGCCTGACTCTCCGCAGTATCTCCAGTGGACTCAAGAGAGCAAATGCTAAAGCCAGTGCTAAATATAAAGTGAATACAGTGCCCAAATGGGAACAATGGGAAGAATCTGGCATCGTATCCATGCCTTTGTTCTAGTGCTAAGACAGCTAAGGCACCAACCATTAATCAGGCCCACATCATTTATATCACTGTGCTATAAAATTACCACCTGTCCCATAGGAAATGCATAGGACCATGTTCTTGCTAGATAGGCAAGCCTCATGGTAAATCTCTCCACAGACCATCTACACCATGGGTGGAGACTGCTGTTTATTATTACAGTTAGATTATTTAACATATTAAATAATATTAACCTATAGATTATTTAATTGCTTACCAAGAATAAATTGGGGTGGAAATGGAAAGGGAAGGACAGCACTTCAGTAGAAAGTAAGGTGGTTTCTGGGAAATTGAAGGTTGAAACTGAAGCCATCAACTCTGAAAACTGAAGGTGTTTTTCCCCCAAAGTCAAAATGCCTTTGCTCATCACAGCACTTCCTCTCTTGGAGCAGTGAGCGCCCCTCCTCCCCACACCCCTTGTGTTCGCGTAGTGACGTGAGAGGTAGATTTCTCCTGGACAGGCCAGTTCTGACAGGTGGCTCCTGCCCACAAGGGCAGCCAGCACACAGGTAGGATTTGATGACAAAGTGATCCCCCAAGGAGGTTCACCGAGCTAAGAAGGATGGCAACTTCCTTTTCACAAGTGTTTTACAAGGATATATAGACCTAGAAATGGTGTATCTGTAGACTTACTGTGGCAAGGAAGAGTCCTTAAGACTACTCATTCAATTTAATTTACACTTGTGTGGTAAATAAAGTTTTTTGCTGTCAGTAAACAGTGAATGGAAGCTCAACTAATTCTGTACTTTGAACTCCTTTGATATTTACCTGCCCTCTCTCCGAGTCCTCACAGAATGTTGGTTACACTTTTCTTTAATGTGCTATGCTATTATTTTTGGTTATGATTAGTTGTTTGGAACACTCTACCACATAAAGCCCAAGTTCCTCAGGGGCAGGGATAGAAATATCCCAGACGTTCACAACAGGTACACCGCAGTCAGTAGAGGTCAATTTCCTTCTTTCTGCACTGGTAATTAATGACATATTCGTGTATGACATATATGAACTGTCTTGAATTTCTGTCATATTTGTTCCTGTTTTCCTAATTAGGTAGAATGCCTAAGGAGAGAGAGGTTGTCTTCTTTGTCCAGGCTGAAGATCTACCAATACATTTTGAGCTCTAACTATTCTCCTCTTGCTAGAACTAAGTACAGATCCTTGTAGAAGAAAATTTGGTGTTTCTTTTTCTTTTGAGAATTGTTAAGATATAGCGATTAAGTACCCCAGACTCTAGGGCGGTGCTGCATAGGTTCGAATCTCAGTTTAGCAATTTACATGCTATGTGACCTTGGGCAAATTATTTAATTTCTCTTTGCTTCATTGTTTCCTCTTCTAAAATAGGAATAGTAATAGTACTAACATCAGATTGTTGTTGAGCGGATAAAATGGCATAATAGATGTAAAAGTAAGCATGATGTTGCCTGGCACATACGTGCTTGCTACTTTTATTATTACTTATAGTAACAAACTCACAAAAACATGAGTGATCTATGAACTAATTTTTACCAGTAGCAGCACTTTTCTGCAAATCACTCAAGTTCAAGTTTTCAGAGACTATAACCCCAAAAGTCAGCATCCTTACCTTCGGCAAACGCTCAGGGTCACCAGGATGCCGAGGAATGACCTTCTGTAACCTCTGGAAACCATAATCGATGGTGGGTTCGTTGAGCGCTGCAATAAAGAAGTCACACAATTAGCGCATTTTCAAGAAATAAAGCAGAACATGGTTTGCCACAGTAATGGTGTGGAAATAACCAGGAAGTTCAAAGTTTAATTGATACTTTTGAATTGGATCACAAGATGATTGTGTGAATGATCTCTTTGCTGAACTTTTCCACCATCTGCTTCTGCTTTATACCAAGATGTGGAGTGACTTGCCCAAAAGAACATTAGAAGCAGGTCTTGAGCAGTGTTGCTTTGGCCAAATTCTACACTTCCTGTGTGATCATAAATAGAAAGTAAAATGGTATTTGATGTGACATTTTTAGGATTCACTTTAATTTTGTTGCTCAGGTAAAAATGCTTGGGCTTTTTAAAATTCTGCTGTTTACAATGTATAGCTATCATCAGGCAAGCCGTGTCGATATCTATACATAGTAAACAGCAGAATTAACAGTATCTGTTTAACTGCAAAATCCCTAGTGGACCTCAGCTGATATTATATCTCAGCACAATTAAACATGCAGGAGGCTGGTGAGAGGAGAGGAGAGAGCAGAAATGAGTCTTCGAGGTATGGAAAGCCGGAGCCGCCCTTGAGAGAGTCTGCAAAGCAGTGGATATTGAAAACACCCTGATTAAAAACCCTTACATCTGAAACGATAGATCCTTTCACCAACATTGATACTATTTGGGACCAGTATCTGTGCAGTACTAGCTTAGGGCAGCTGAGTCTCCAAGAACAATCCTTGAAAAGACCACAAGAAGAGCAAACCTGGAATAACATTTGGAGACAATGGACCTTGCTGTGCACACATTGACCACACACTCTTCAAAGCATCCTGAAATTAAACACATATTAAGTGGACTCTGGTCTATCATTTTCAAAATTTCTCCCTGGTATATGAAATATCTTCAGGCTGTCTCACGTGAAACAGTAGAAATGGCAGCTCCTACCCATAGCCTCCACATCCCTGTATTCTCTAAGTAAGGGGTAGGTGGGTGTTTTTAAAATTTCTTTTCTTTTTTAGTGTAATCAAAGTGTTCAACCACATATTTTCTCACACGCTGAATAAAAAAAGACAGTCTTTGTAGTTCTGACATTTAGCTATGCATTAGAAAACAAGTTGCCACATGCTTTACTTAAAATGCATTTCCATTAACCTAAATTTTAAAAGTAAGATTCATACTAGTACTAACTTTAAGAAACTGTATTAAATTCAAATAGGTCCCAAGGCTAATGGAAGCAATTTGTATACCAACCCAAACTGACTGGCCCACTTTTCAAAATACAGGTATGATAATCTTGTGGTTTTAAAAGGACATTTAAATTGAAAGACTGTGAATTTCGTACATAATTATACCAATAGAACCCTTTAACTTGTCAACTTGTAAATCTAAAAGGCTATCAATCATTTCTAAAGAGGAAATAAAACTTAAAATTCCTTGATTGACAGTGCTTACTTTTTATGTAAGGGGAAAAAAAAAAAAAGAAAGAAAAAAAAAAGCTGCATAAAGTGGCCAGAAATCCATTTACAAAAGTACATTGTTTTACATAGGTGAGTAAAAAGGCAATAATTACACCTCCAAAAGACACATAAATCAGAGTAAGTACTTTTTCTTCACTTGTATATTTTAAGTTAGAGTGAACTTTAGGTAACTTTTTATTAAAAAGATTTTTTCCCCCAAATGGAATGCTTATTGAAGTCATTAATAGAGTGGCATTTTCATTTAAGATAACGTAATCATTTTTGCAAATACGAGATTTAGTCAACCCTTCCCCCATTTCCAAACAGTAAACTTTCAACCTGTCTCTTGTGGAAATTAACTAAAATTACACCCAGGCGTACCAAATCTTTCTATCTATACTAGTTTATGAGTTAAGGCACAATATTTATTATTCCTTCCATTTTATGAATTACTTTCTAAACCCTTGAGAAGAATTCTTTTTTCAAATTAGACTTGTAGAGAAAATGCCATAGAATTCTTTATGCAGGGAAGCTGTTACTCGTAAAATCCACGGTATTTAATCAAGAAATGCATGAGAGAAACAGGAGTGAGCACCAAGGTTTCAGTTATTTCTCATATCCACCCCCCACCCATAATGCTAATTGCCAACAAAAATGTTTAACCATAAATAGTAGCTTTAGACAATTAAATGCATCCTTCTAGTATCGGAAAACATAATTCAGCATCCTGAAAATTCTAATTCTTAGGTTTATTTTTCAGTCTAAGATAGTAATAAAATTTGAATGGTTGTCCCACCTCTTCAATCATTAGCATAATGAATTCCTATTGTGTCTAGAAACCCATGGTTGTTAACTGAATGACTGTCTGACGTATGGCGGGGAAGGATATGTTTCTCCGGCTATATGGCCAACTCACAGAAGACCGACCGACAATATCAGCAATTAGAAGAACCAATTCAAATATCATATGGAACTAATAGCTAAAGAGCTGAGGACAAGTCATTCTGTTGCCACAGAGTAATTGAATTAGACATATTAAACTCATTATTCAAAGAAAAATAAGGCTTTACTCCAAGGAAGTGTACTATGTGAGAGGAAATATTTAAATAGTAAGGCAAGGGCTTATTTCCCATGCCTTTATGATTTGCTCTCTGCTCATAGTTTTAAACAAGTCAACCTGCCCTCCATTCAGGTACTGAATATTACAATGGAATTGCCCAGTTCTGGAGACAAAGCTAACATTAAAAATGCTAGACAAAGCTGACTGTCCTAAATTCAGAGGAACCTGATGATTTATCTGATTGCATTGACTAGAGAAAAAAATTAAACCAATTACTGAGTGGTGGGGGAGCCATCTGACAAAGATTATTTTAACTGCCCTCACAAAAATTATCTGGGAAGTGGGGGATGGTTAATGTAAGGCACCCTCATGGAATAGAATTTGATGCAATCCTCAAAAGCAATGTCATAGGTTAAAAAAAGCATTTGCTGATTTGTTGCTTAGTTTAAAAGATTACAGGAGCATGTGTACAATATGGTTACTTTTTTAAACAAACATATATAGAAAAAGAAAATGTGTCTGTGTATAAACTGCTAAATAGTAGTTGTTTCTAAGTAGTGAGTCTTAAAGTGCTTTTCTTCCTGCTCTTTTTGCTGTGCATTTTCTAAATTTTCCACAATGAACATATATTACTTTTATAATCAGAGAAAAAGGCTAAGAGCAAGAGATTGTTGCTGAGATGGAATTTGACCTGCTTGTATAAAGTAATGACATAAGAAACTATGCTTTAAAAGGGGTCTGTATACCCTTTAATAACCTTGCATAGGTTATTACAGACCATAAGAAAAATAAGTAGTATACTTTTGGCCAGTTGTATAAATATGTGACTATTCATAAACTCTCTGAAAATCAACAGAGAGGGTAACAGTGAGGAATCATAAAGAATGGTATATTTATTTCATCAGTGGGGGTAGTCATACCTTAGGGACATACATCTACTCTGCGAGAATGTAATATAAAGTTAATCCTTCAACAAAGTGACCTCATTGTACTCAAGCACAGGGCTCAGGAGGCACCAGAAGAAATGGGACTAACCAATTTTTTTTCCCCTCAAACTTGGGACAATTCTGAGAATCTGGTAGAGAAAGAAAAAAAAAAAGGAATTGGACACAATTAACTACAAATAAAGAAGCAAGAGCATCTTAGATTGAAAAAAGAAAAACAGATGAAGCTGTAAACTGCAAGAGAAATGGAATGATGAGAACAGCTTGTGTGGCCCTGCTTCCAAATACCCAGTCCACACTCTCTGAAAAGGGTTTGAGAGGGTGTCACCCTAAACCAGTTAGCAAGGGTAATCGAATAAGGAAGGAACATAGGTTTAGAAGAATCCATTATCCCAAATAGAAAAGCCTCAATGTTTACATCAGGAGAATAAAATGGGGCCAATGTATGCATTTAAAAAATTCCAAGACATTAAACTATACATTTATTCAGTAATCATTTTTAGTGCTTGCCATGTGCTCAAGGGGAGGGGGTGACATTTGTAGGAATGAACTGTTTTGTGTCACAGCACCGTAAGCCCTTAAAAACAAACTTTCTGAAAGGTACACATAATCCAACCCCAAAAGACAGATGAAATCCTCTACTTGCAGAGCTGGGATACAGGTCAGCATCTCACAGCCAGGCTTCCCTCCTGCTCAGGAATCCATTGCCTGGTCCTCCTCAGAGTCACCACCTCTGCTCCTTGTTCTGACAAAGTCTTCACACTAGGGTCACAGCACACTTAACAATCAGGCTATGGAGGGACCACAGCAATGGAATTCCAGCTGTCTTCCACTGACCCCTTCAAACTCATTTACTGGTATAAAGATATTTACTGAACCTGCATAGAAGGACTTCTTGGAGTTGTGTACAGCTTATGGAGGGGTATATCTGAAACATTCTTGTAAATACATAAAAAGCAAGATTAAATGCTCCTAAACAAGAGAGCAAGCTTGCAGGGCAGATGTTTCAGCTGAGATTTCAGAAGGATCCCCTCACCCAGAGCTGTGATTTGATATTGGTGGGATGTATGTGCTTTATGCACCGGCTGCCATTTCCACTGTCTCAACATTACTACTTTTGAAAAAGTAAAAGTTTATTCAATGGTTATAAAAATCAAACTGTTTTATCTGGCTTTATGTTGGGATTGCTTGTGGAGAGCTTTAGGGTCCTTCCAGATCTCATCATCTCAGCTCCCCTAAAGGAAACCAGTCTCTCGGCCCTTCTCTTTATGGGCTTCCATCCAGGTGCTAGTCAAGGCAAAACAGCTCTGGTTCTACAAAGCTATAATCTCTAATGTCCAGATGTGCGTGCAACATGAAATGCTATATGCAAAGAAAATCGAGATAATACAACTAGATTTTATGCACTCATACTAATCACGAGTTTCTAAAATTCAATTGAAAACTCTTTTTTCTTTTCTTTTCTTTGAGACAGAGTTTTGCTCTGCTGCCCAGGCTGGAGTGCAGTTATGCAATCTCAGCTCGCTGCAACCTCCGCCTCCTGAGTAGCTGGGATGTACCACCACGCCCAGCTAATTTTTCGTATTTTTAGTAGAGATGGGGTTTCATCACATTGGCCAGGCTGGTCTCGAACTCTCGACCTCAGGTCATATACCTGCTTCAGCCTCCCCAAGTGCAAGGATTACAGGTGTGAGCCACCGCGCCTGGCCAAAAACTCTTAATAATAAGTGATTTCTAATCAAATATGCATGTGGCCTTTTCATGCCTATAGTCTGTTTTTATTTATTAAAGAAATCCACCTCACAATCACATCAAATAAAGAAAATTCTCTGCAAGGGGATTTATTTGCAAATTAAAATCATTTAGTTAAGCCAGAAGATGCATTCTCAGTTATGAAAATTGATTTTTCTCTTTTTGGAGTTTCTTTTTAAAGAAGTCACTCCTCCGTCCCCCTTAACTTCTTGAATACTTATTCCTGCAAACAATGGAAATGAGAGGCTGCAGAGTTCTGTTGAGAAACACCAGGGGAAAGTACTCTGGGTGCCATTCCAACACTGGCTCACAGAGTTCCCTGCTTTTATAGCTCAGCAACTCACTGCCGCGCTTTCACATATTTCTGGGGTTTTAATTTCCTTTTTTTAATGGTTGTGTGACATGATGTCATTTTGACTGGAAATAAAAAGAAATGCAGATATTAGGAAGGCAATATTAATATTCTATTGCCATTTAATGTCCAAACAAATATCTGGACTCTATGCCAAGTAATAAATAAAACCTCATAGCAGAGGCAATGATAAAACTAGCACCTGGGTCTCCAAGCTTCCCTGGTGACTACTCTATATTTGAACTAAAGGAGTAACAGCCCTGCATTTCCCTCCAAGGCAGATCCATTCTGGGCATGAGAGTTATTACATATGTGTTAGGCAGAGCCTTTTTGTTCCATAATGGCCCCATTTTTCCCTCAGTCACTAAATTAACAACCAGAGGTAAACAATAAAACAGCAAGTTATCTTCACGAATCTATCTTTAAGACCGAGTTTAAAATATATAAACCGAAAAATCAAACAGAAACCTAAACAAGAGCCAGAAATATTGTTCATGAGGAAATTTGTTGCATTTCCAGTCATTTGGATATTTCATTACCTGCCTAGATGTCTGATGCACAAGCTGCAGGCCGGGTCACCTCTTCCGTGGAAGCGATGCACTGCCTAAGAAACCTAACACCAAATTCATCGCAAGTGGAGCTCCTGCTTTCCCGTGAAACGCTTTTACAGCCTGGTGCCCCTGCCTCCGGAGTGAGTGAGGCTCGGGAGGGCTTCAGAGGCCAGCCCACTGAACCAGAGAAAGCTGTAACTTTCTACAACAAGAAGAATGTCAAGACAAAGCCAACATAGGCAGAATTAACCAATATAGAAGCCCAAAGAAAATTTCCAAACTGCCTTTGAACACGCCCTGATTTCTTATTTGTAGTCTTCAAGTCTCTTGATGTATGACAACAACTTTGCATTCAAAAATTAAGCAAAGGAAGCAATACCTCTCTCTACCACAGGCACAATCAGAGGTATTAGGTGCCTTGAGTGGCTATGTCCTTTTTACAAGAAAGTGCAGCCAGGCCAACATGCAAAGCAAAGGCTGAAGACAGAAGGTGAACTGAAAAGCAAAGACCCTAGGAGGATGAAACAAAGCAGGGGCACTTGGAGGAAGACTGATGAGCGGAGATCCTCAGGACCGCAGCTTGGAATGCAAATAACTTGCCTATGTTTGAAAATTAACAACCCTTGGAGAAGTAAAAGCAATCAAGAAGAAGAATAAAGAAATAAAATCATCTTACTGTTTTTCTAAATCGAAAAGTAATGTTAACATGATTATTACATAAAAAAATTTTTTAAAGGTGGGGAAACTCCCATAATATCCCCCCATTCACGTAGAAGCATGATTTATATTTTAGTATGTATGCTTTCAAACATTTTCACAATACTATTTTATAAAAATATAGATTATATACATACTTATGCCTGTCTTTCTTTTTGATATTTGTAGCTTTCTATATTGTACAGATGGACATAATTTATGTAGCAAATCTTCCACTAACTGGAATGCAGGGCTTTTTTCCCAAAATTTTCACTGACTTAAGAAGCACTCTAATGAACACTTCTCAGGATGAATTGCTGGATTAAAAAATATGCACATTGCAAGTCTATCAATATACATTTCCTAACTATCCTTCATAAAATTTATGCCAATTTACATTTTGACAGGTTACTTTCAAAGGCATCTGCAAAGGAAAACTAATTTTTATGATTTTACATCTTAAACTCAATTATTCTCCAAGCTATAAGGACCTCTGCAGATTGTAGATTTAACAGTCACAATGATTCCTTGCAGAGGTGTCATTTTCAACATACCCTGAGGTCATATAAGACCCTTTTTCCAGTCACAGCAAAGTGCTTTCTAGAAATTATCTCATTGGTTTCTACAATATGCCCTTGATATAAATGTTAAAAATTACCACTCCTAATTCAAAGGTGGGAAACTGAGGCACAGAAAAATTTGGTTGCATTTATTAGCACAGAAGCCTCGTTGTTTATATTTTTACAGTGTTTGGCTTACTATTCCAAGATGACTTATTTTATTTTTATTTATTTATTTATTTTTTAGAGATGGAAGTCTCGCTCTGTCACCCAAGCTGGAAAGCAGTGATGTGATCTCGGCTCACTGCAACCTCTGCCTCCCGGGTTCTAGCAATTCTCTTGCTTCAGCCTCCCGAGTAGCTGGGATTACAGGTGTAAGCAGCCACACCCAGCTAATATTTTTTTGTATTTTGGTAGAGACGGGGTTTCCCTATGTTGCCCAGGCTGGTGTCAAACTCCTGAGCTCAGGCAATCCACCCACCTTAGCCTCCCAAAGTGCTAGGATTACAGGGGTGAGCCACTGTGCCTGGCCAACTGTTTTATTTTAATATTGATGAACCTCAATTTGCAGCACTTTGACAAGAACTGATACCAAATCAATTAAACTGCTTTTTTTTTTTTTTTTAAACTACATATTTGTGAAACACTAACAGGAATCTCTGTGCCTAGGCTCCTGACATTTTACACACAAACAAGCCATGTGGCGGCCTGATTTTCCATAAGGCTCACCATATCAGCAAAAAAAAACCTTTCAGGGAGGCCACCCTAGTATTTTAAACTCACCCCCAAACGCTCAAGAAAGGATGTTTTCTGTCACATGAAGTTCTCCTTACAAGGAGCTCTCAGATGCTGATTTGACTTTAGAGAAAAAGAGACACAAATGCTGTCTCTCTGACTGAGATACATTAAACCAATTCATAATACAGTTGGCTGGTATTTCCTAGAAGATAGGTGGTGAGAAGTCACTGGCATCAGCAGATCACCTCTTCATGAACAGACCCCTTTCTTGCCCTGCAGGGCTACACTCTTTCTAAAATGAGAAGTAGTGAACTCCCAATAATTAGGAAAAACTGCTAATTGTAATAAAGTTGATGAGAAAACCTGCCCCTGTTATTGTGTGTGATGTGCTCTGAACAGCATGCCCTTCCAGGAGTCTTAATTTAGAGTCCCAAATTTGATCCAAGTTGAAACTAAAATTAAATCCTTCGAGCAAACAGGAGTTTAATGGACACAGTGTTTTTTTTTTTTTTTTTTTTTTTTTGACTTTTCAATCTTTTTCATTCTGGGCGTTTTTTTATTTGGATCATTTATGATTGGGTTTCAAAGCCAAATTTTCTCCTTTAAATGAGAAGAGAAGAATTATTTCCACTGCGTAATGGATGATGGTGTTTAAATATTGGAGACCAACATATTCTGTCTTTCTTAACATTTAAGCCTACATCCATAATTCTCTTTCCTACTGGCATGGTTTCTGATATAACAAGAGTAATATTACTTCTATAATTGTGCTTCAGATTTCTTCCCAAAGAGTTTTGACGTTAGCTGTTATCGAGGGGGCAAAATCACCCAGCCTGTCTGATAAACATGTTGCCTTATATCCCCACCCCAGCAAGTGCTGTGGCACTGTACTTTTATCATCCAGTGTGTGTTCAGAATGAGCTTAGAACAGCAATTGCTGGGAATAGGCAGGCGATAAACCGCATTGATTTAACACATCTTGTTTTCAATCATGCTTGGATTTTCTGAGCACGCATTTTTCCTGTACTCTGGCTTGTAGCTTTTATCTGACGAGCTGATCCCTTTTCACTGGAAAATGAAAAGGTCGCACAATAAGACACGGTTTACTGGAACTTGAACACGCACCAGGGAAAGTATTTTAGATAAATACTGTCAGACATAGTGGAGCTGAATTTCAACAACACAATTGCTAAACAACAATACTTATTACTCTCCTAGAACAAGCCTACCAGCGACTTATGGCTCTCAGCAGGGGACAGCACCGAGTCAGGCTCCAAGGCGAAGAAACTCTTCTCTGAGCCTTACGCTAACCAAATGCGGAGTTCTGGGCTCAAGTCCCACTTGTGATTGTTAATATCATGGTTTTATGAGACAACTCGGAAAATGACTCCCACTGTTCACAGAGTCACTTCCTCCAAACCAGTGGACAGGTTTCAGGAGACCTGTCATGAAGTTACAACAGAGCTCTGCAGACGGTCAGATTGGGAAGGAAAAAAACACATCTCAAGAATAGTGATAAAAAAGTGACTCCAAATCATCCATTAATTCCACTAATAAGACAGGAAAGTACTTTTAACTGGAAGACCTCAGAAGATTAAGTAATTATTTGGTAACATTTTAATGAAATTAAAGAGAACTTCTAACAAGTATGCCAAGCGGACAGCTACAATGGCCTTACCGATAAGCCTGGAAGTTTTTATCAGCCAAAATTCCAACTTAAATAGCATCTTGATTTAAAAATAAATGAAGTCAGCCTTCTTCAGTATTGACCCAACCTAAGTGATTATTTTTGCTGAGCATCTTGATCCTAAGAAGTCTCCTCCGCCATTATAGTCTAGAACAATTTTCTTTTAATGCACATTCATTGTCTGCTTCAGAGCTCCTCAAACTGTCTCTGTTCACAGTACCCTGAGTATCTCAGCAATCCCTTCAGAGCATCCCTAAACCAAAAGAAATGCCCAGCACTTCTGTTTATTAACTACTCAGTTGCAAACAGCTTAACCTTTTATGTTCCAGCAACTTAGTAGGACATAAATATTCAAAAAAAATATATAAAGAAATTGACAGAAGAATATAACATTTTATTTCATTTTAAAATAACCGCAATTTACTAATGAAACGTGTGTTCCTGTTGGGCACCACACAACTTTGCATACCTCGGAATCAGACTGAACACTGCCACCCTCATTTTCTATTCCATTTTGGTTTTCACATGGCCCTTCCTTTTAACCACAGTAACTGCTGAAAACCAGCTTTGCAGAGGTATGACACTATCAAAAGGATGGGACAGTGGGTCATACCTATAATCCTAGCCCATTAGGAAGCTGAGGGAGGAGGATAGCTGTAGCCCAGGAGTTGGAAAGCAGCCTGGTCAATAGAGTGAAATCCTGTCTCTATAAAAGATTAAAAGAATCTGTCAAGTATGGTGGTGCATGACTGTGGTCCCAGCTACTCGGGAGGCTGAAGTGGGAGAATAGCTTGAGCTGGGGAGGTCGAAGCCACAGTGAGCCATGATTTCACCACTGCACTCCAGCCTGGGTGACAGAGCAAGACCCTGTCTCAAAAAAAAAAAAAAAAAAAAAAAAGATACAGTATAATGTAATATTGAATTTGGAACTAACTTAAACTAGTAGTTTACACAGTATCTGATGTACTTAAAGTATCACTGTTTCCCTCAAGTTTAAAATATCTCATAGCATCCCAATGAACTTGTAAGGACACCTTAGTCAATAAGTTTAGAAAACATGAATTCACGCAGAAGCATCTAATTAAATGCTAAGTGCTACAATGAATTACATTCATTCATGTGTATCTTTTCTTCTTTCAATAATTACAACAGATGCAGCAGCAACTCACACTTCCTAAGGACTTACTGTGTGCCAACGCTTTATGTGAACTAACCTATCCTTCACAACAACTCTACAAGGAGGTGCTATCTTTATTCCCATTAGACAGAGAAGAAAACTGAGGCTCAACGAGTTAAGACTTTGCCTAAATCCATAGAGCTAATGAATGAAGGGGCTGGGATTCAAACCCAGGCAGTCTGCCTTGAGAGCCCTACTCTGAACTCTTTATTAGAGCAGCCCAGTTAGGCCACCAAGGGGTCTTCAGAGCAGATCTCTAATAATTTTGGCTTCCAGGACTTTGCCGATGCTACTTTTGCTCTTCATCTATCCTTCTATCTACAATCTGTTTTAATCCATTCCTTTGTCTCAGTTTATATTCCATGAAAATGCTCCAGACCTCATTTGACTACCATTTTCCTAATAACACACTCTTCTTCCCTTTGTCCCAAGCCTTTTGGAGTAAGACTCAGCTAGATTGCAGCCAGGCTGCATCATTGACTGGATATATGTGCCTTCTGGAAAAGTCTCCTTCATCCTTTAAGTCTCCCTCAACTGTAAAGTGAAGATTTAATGTGCTATTATTTGTACAGTGATTAGCACATAAATACTCAACAGGCAGTTGTTATTACTATTAATAGAATACAAGCCATGTGCTAGAAACAGGGGCAGGTGCAGTGAATACAAGACTAATTAGACATATTTACATATTTCCCACTCTCAAGGAACTCCAGAGTCTAGAGGGGCAGAAAGACACAAACAAAATCCTAAAACAGTGTGGCAAATACAACAGCAGGAAGACTCGGGATTCTATAACAGCGGGTGTGTTTCACTTGTCCCTGGGGGTCAACCTTCCCCCTCTTCTTTACGCTAACTTGGAATTACAATTCAAACAATTCTACCACCTCTGGTTCTCAAATATTACCCTGAAATTGAGCTCTATCTGGAATAGGACACAACCATTTTAAGTTCTGTGAACATGGGGGGGAAAAATAGGAGATACCTAATAAAGACTGGATTCATTTCCAGACTTGGGATGTTTTATACTGTTTAATTAATTAAATAAAACTGTAGCCTTGCTGTATACAAGGCCCTGTGCTTAAGAAGGTGAAAAGAAAAAGATGTACGACACACAAGTCCAATGTCCTGGGCATCCCCAGCTGGAAATGATTCCATCTGAAAAACTCTTTTAGGCACTGTGCCATACCCTTGAGGAGAACATAATCCAGTGGGGAGACAGGCCTGCAATTGGCTACCCCAAAAGATACAGAACTGTAACATTATTAATGTACAATAGCACTGCACAAAAGGAGGAAAAACTAATTGTCTGTAATAGAGTCAGGGAAATATTTAGCTCAAATATCTGAGTTGGGTGTGGAAAGATAAATAGGATTTTTCTACTGAAAAGGACAGGAAAAGCATTCCAGCCAATAGGAACAGAATGAACAACGGGAAAGAGATATACAAAGGATGTATTCAAGTAGGGTTGATGGTCCAGTTTGGGAAGAGCACAGCTTAACATGTTGAGAGTGTGGTGTTAAAGGTTGACCATGAGTAGCAGTGTTGGCCTTGGTGCCTTGCTAAGGGCAGGCAGGCAACGAGGAGTCATTGAAGATTTTCCAGACCATAGGAGCAGCACAATCTGATCTACGTTTTAAAGAGCCATAGAAGTAAAATGAAGGTTGGCTCTTAAAGGCAGTATTATAGCAATAATCCAAATGGAAAATAAAAGACCAACTAATGATGGGGTGGTCATGGAGGAAAAAGTAGATTTCAGAGATATTGTAGAATAAAATCTACATGACTTCAGTAATATGCCAGATATAAGAGGATAGGAAGAATGGGGGATGGCTGACATTTCTAATTTATCTGACCGAGTGGAAACTGGCCAATTAGTGGAAAGAAAACGGTTTATGGGAGGAAAAATAATCATGAGTCCAATTTCAGACATGCTGGAATTTAGGTGCCAGAACAACCAGGTAAAAATATTTAGTAGACAGTTGAGAATAAAGAAGAGAAGCTCAGGCTAGGCACGGTGGCTCATTCCTATAATCCCACCATTTTGGGAGGCTACGGCAGGCGGATCACTTGAGGTCAGGAGTTCAAGACCAGCTTGGCTAACATGGTGAAACCTGTCTCTAAGAAAAATATAAAAATTAACCAAGCATAGTGGTGCATGCCTATAGTCCCAGCTACTTGGGAGGCTGAGGCAGGAGAATCACTTGAACCTGGGAAGTGGAGGTTGCAATGAGCAGAGACCATGCCACTGCACTCTAGCCTGAATGACAGAGTGGGACACCATCTCAGGAAAAACAAAAACAAAAAAAACAAAACAGAAGCTCAGGAAAAAGATCAGTCATGGAGTTAATGCTGTGGGGAACACCAAGACATGGGTAATAGCAAAAGCCACATGTGAAAAGGGAACCCAGGACAGATAATGTGATGGGGAACACAAGCAGATAAGGAATGGTTACAGAAAGATTGAGAGACAAGCCAAATGCAGGTCGAAAAGGTAGGAAGAATACCAGGAGAGAAGAATGTCACCGAACTCAAATCAAACAAAGAACTCAAAATATAAGGGGTTGTCAACACCATCTAGTGTAGTCAAGTAACCAACCAGGAGAGGTCTGAGGAGAGGCTGTCAATGTAAGTAAATTTGTAAATTAATGTATTTGGAAGTTGTAAATGTTATACTAAGATCATTAGCATAAATGGCAAGCAATTTCAGAAAACTTGTGGGTGCTTTAACCCTAAAGCTCTGCTTTTCTTCAGTCTCACTCAATAACTCCCAGTCAAAAGATACGAACCTAAGTGAGTAAGTGGGGTTGGCAATCTTGTTTGCCCGACTGTAGCTTAGCTTCCCGTAAGAGCCATACAAGAGAGTGTGGAGGATGCTCAGTCCCAAATCAGTCCCCAGTCCTAAAGAAAACTGTAGAACTTCAGACGCCCCAAGACAAAAGCTATGACTTTCCCCTGAAACAACTATGATGATGAACCTTGAGTTGACTTTTAGATTTGGTTAATTCCCGTTAGTCTATTTAGAGGAGTGAAGGTGAGGGGATTTTCATGGCTCTTGATGTCTTCCGCTCCCACTTTTGATGCCTGTCTTTTAAGAAGTGGACGGAACTAAGTAAACGGCTTAAGGTACCCAACGAAGTTCTCCTTCTTCTACTCTAGATTTGGACTTACCATCTGTCTCCTTGCCATAAAATATTGACAAAATACAGTGTATATGTAACTAGAATTTAATCTTCCCCTTTGGATGTTGGTGGTCTTAATATTGGTCCCCAGCGTCTTATAATCAATAGATGTTTAGTTAAGCAGTTCACTTGTTTTGGAGTAACAGTTATTGTGTGGGCAATGGGTATGTGGCCACTTCCGCAATAACCCCAGGTCTCCTGACAGAGTGAACGCTGCAATCCCATATTTGTTGCTATTAGCTCGATAGATGGTGGAAACCAATTTTGAAAAGCAGGTAATAAAGCACCACATAAAAAATAATGGAGTAATTACTTCTTGGTCAGGTAATACCTACTGCGATGATAAAAACCAAAAGGAGCACCAAGCATCGTAAGTGGGTTTGCTGTAAATTTGACACTGGTTCTGACCTTCAGCAAGGAAAATGTTTGATCCCACCCATCTAAGCCAGGTACACAGAAGACTCTCTGTGCCACGTATCTTTACCAAGTCTCTGTGTAAAAGCATTTTAATGAATTTATTTCATTAGTGCCTCTGTCAGTTCTCAAGAGCTGAAGAGACTGGACCAGTCGCTACATTACTGACCCAAAGGCTTTCATAATCTCATTTGAATTTAGGTCCCAAGGAGAGGGGTCTATGAACTGCATCAGGAAGAAATTGCCATGTAGATATAATTTGTTGTCTAAATGTAGAGGCTAAAGAAGCAGGGTGGGGGTTCTAATGGAACGCGAACCACACTGGCCAGGAGACAGTGAAGATAATGCTGGCTGTTGCTGTTGATCATAAGCAAACACCGTGGTAATCCACTAACCCAAGCAGAAGAAACCAATTAGCCTCCACCTTCAGGCTCTGATTCCTTTTTTCACATGTCATTCCAGGTGCTAGAGAGGCTTTCCTAATTCCCATGGAATGATGTGGGTGGGTGCAGGGAGTGAGGGAGAGACTTAGTCAAAGTTATTCCCTGAACTTTTAAGGATAGGATAGCACAGTCCATATTTAAGGACCTCATGATTAAGTTTTTATTACTACTGCTTTGGGTTGTTTCCAGCTTGGGGGAAGACTCATCGTTAATATTTCTGTTTAGCTTGTCTAAGATCTGTAAATGCTTCTCCTAAGGTACATGCATCGTGAGAAGCTTTCATGACAGGATGCTATTAGGGCATAGCATTTGTCAGAGCACATGATGAAGCAAGAGTAGGTTAGCTTTCACTAGTAAAAGTGACAATAGGTTAAATTCTCAATGGCAGCAACTTGAATGGAGACATGAGAACTCTTTTTTTTTTTTTTTTTTTTTTGAGACGGAGTTTCACTCTTGTTACCCAGGCTGGAGTGCAATGGCGCGATCTCGCTCACTGCAACCTCCGCCTCCTGGGTTCAGGCAATTCTCCTGCCTCAGCCTCCTGAGTAGCTGGGATTACAGGCACGCGCCACCATGCCCAGCTAATTTTTTGTATTTTTAGTAGAGATGGGGTTTCACCATGTTGACCAGGATGGTCTCGATCTCTTGACCTCGTGATCCACCCGCCTCGGCCTCCCAAAGTGCTGGGATTACAGGCTTGAGCCACCGCGCCCGGCCCGAGAACTCTTTATACCCTGAAGGTTGGTTAGAATTGGGTACAAGCTTTCTGGAAGGCGAATTGGCTATTTTAGATGGGGAGGATGAAATAATTTTAAGCTTACAGACTGAAGCTTTATTAAATTCGGAGGCATCCCCAAAAGTAGGCCTAATAGCCACACAAACTGTTTTTTCAAGTGGGCAAAGGCCTTTGTAAATGCCGTCTGGTGTTACAAGAAGCCTTGTTCTAGCTAAGATTCCTCCAGACCTCTTTTTCCTTCTAACCGGAATTAGAGGCTTACGTTTCCCAAACTGAATCTTTCATTTCTCTCTATATTGATGGATGCAATGGACCTGCTTAAAACCAACAAGGAAAAAAAAAAAGTGACCCTCCTTCTATACTCTCTCTCTAATCTTCCTGGTCCTATCGAAGCCTGGTGAATTTAGAGGAAATAAAAATACGTATTTAGCTCCATCTGTGGAATTCACTTTGCCTGAGGCCAGCATGTCAGATATTGTTACTGGCTTTTCCAGAGGGCTGGGACATAACCTGCAGGGGCAGGGATTGGCTTGATAAACTGCTGACTTATTCTCAAATGGAAAATTTTTGTGATTATATTGGGACAATAGGTACTGTGACCCTTTAAGGGCAAAATCAAACATACTGGATTGCATTTTTCTAAAGCTACCAAAACAACTTTTAGATACAAGTACATTCTGCTAAGTCTCCCTTCTAACTCTAGAATTAACGGGTTGATCTTCATGTGGTCAGGTAGAAAGGCAAAGGCATTATCTATCAACTCAATCCACTTCAGAACTTTATTGCTTCAAAAATCTTCCTTTAGCAAACACTACGAGGCTTGGAAAGCCTAAGTGATCAGTACAACATCAACAACTAGTCGAAAGCTGAATCACAACTAAAACTCAAAGGTTGGACCTGAAGCCACCCCAGGCCCTCCGCACTGTTCTTCCATGTGAGCCTGACTTAAAATAAATAGGATCATTTGTTGAGAAGCGGTTCTGAGAGTTTCGCTTTTGCAAACTTATTTTTTTTCCTTCAGATACCTCAAGAGGTAGGTATTCCTATTTCACAGATGAGAAAGCTATGGCTGCTAGTCTTGGGGGAAGGACTGGTAGCCAAAGAAAAGAAATGTGATTGAATTATACCTATGGAAAAAGACAACATCAAATCTGTCACTCAGATGACATCTTCCTATACATGATCTCCCTCCTATTACTGCTGATCATTTCAAAGCCAAATGGCCCTGCCATTTTGTAAAACAAACACCAACCGAAAGGAAGACAACAAAGCTCCCTAAAATCAACATACTATGATTTTGCCTACGTTCTTGTAATGGAAATGAGATAAGGATAGTAGTTCATAGTCACTGATGTACAATGACCACGTGCCAGCGACTGTGCTAAGCACTATATTACAAATCAATTCTTAGCTGCCTCTGTGAAGTCTGTACTGTTATTTTATGTTTTACAGGAGGAAGACCCTGAGGATGACAGAGAGGTGACAACTTACCCAAGTTTCACATCAGTAAGAGCTGAACCAGGATTCAAACTTGGGCAGGCCGTCACTATATTCCCCTGACTCCCGGATGGACTGCCCCTGTGGAAGCAGTTAGCTAATACATTGGAAGCAATGGTGTTATCTTTCCCTTCAGGGCAACGCAGGAGAAAACAAATAGTAAAAGATGCCTATAGCAAAAATATCTGTCTTCGACTTGAAAAATATAAATGTATATCCACATAGGCTATATAAAGACTTAACTTGGTTAAGACAGAAGTTTTAACAGGGAAACTTGCCAGAATGGATCACGCTTAAGTACAAAACCAGTTTCTGTGAGGTGTGTAGTGGTGATGTCACCCACAAAAAAGATGGGAAATGACACTTCTCCATTATCATCTTCTAGCTTGTTGAATCTCACCTGGCAAGTTTTCCCTATCGAGTAAGTTGAAAACGGTTACGGAATCCGGAGGCAGCTCCGGATAACATGGGTGGAATTCTGATATGCCTTCTTCATTAACTGCTCATACCCCAGAAATGAGAATAAAGCCGCTCTTCCTGGGGAGGCTTTTAACTGAAAAACTAATCTTAATTGAATGCACACATCAGTTAACTATCTTCAGATTCGCAAACCATTAATGCCCCATTTTCGCAGAGTGTCTTCTCTTCTTTCTGGCTCGTCTGAAGGCTGGCACTCTCAGGGCTGTGCTTAGAGGAATGTGAGATTCAGCAGGAATATGGAGGGGACAGGAGAGAAAAGAAGAGAGCATATTAAGTGCTCATCTTCACAACCAAACGACTGTTCTGGGGCTGAGCAGCAAGAGCGTCAAATAATGCTGCCCTTGCAAAATCGACATCCTCCCATTGCCACTCCAAGTCAGTGGCAAAGGAGTCACAAATAATGCCATTCTGCCCTCTGAGTACCAGTTAAGCAGCCTTCAAATGTGCCTACCGAGGGAAGACGAGGCTTGCAAATAGAGCCTTGCAGATGTAAAAGGATGGTAATGATAAAAGGAGGGGAGAAGAAAACTAATTGCAGATTTCTCTCTTGAAATATTTGGCCTGTTTGAAAGTTCCACTTTGTCTCTCAAGAGCAGAAAAACCTAAGCAGGAGTTTGA
The DNA here is from genome assembly GCF_048565385.1 of Saimiri boliviensis. NCBI lineage: Eukaryota > Metazoa > Chordata > Mammalia > Primates > Cebidae > Saimiri > Saimiri boliviensis. The sequence continues at coordinate 23,692,180 of NC_133468.1, read as the reverse complement.
GGTGTGTCCCCAAAGCAATCTTGTCGAGTTGTGACCCACAGCACGGCAATTCCCTGTGCAAGAGGGCCAGATTGACTGCCCATCTATGCCAGGAGAAGAAAGCTGCTTTATTTTTATTATTATTATTATTATTATTATTATTATTATTATTATTTTGAGACAGAGTCTCACTCTGTCACCCAGGCTGGAGTGTAGTGGCACAATCGCCACTCACTGCAACCTCCGCCTCTCTGGTTCAAGAGATTCTCCTGCCTCAGCCTCCTGAGTAGCTGAGATTACAGGTGTACACCACCACGCCTGGCTAATTTTTGCATATTTAGTAGAGATGGGGTTTTACCATGTTGGTCAGGCTGGTCTTGAACTCCTGACCTCATCATCTGCCCACCTCAGCCTCTTGAAGTGCTGAGATTACAGACATGAGCCACTGCGTGCAGCCAAAGCAAGCTTCCTGAGGAAGCACATGCCTCTTCCTGAGTATGTAGCCTCTTAAAGTCATAAGGGTACACAATTCTATAACTCTGCTGATGAAGACATCATTTACAATGGGACTTTGTGAAAGACAGAAACATATTTAAGTTCTTTCTGAATTTGGAACTAGATGGGTCCTATCAAAACCAATTTTCTAATTGTCACTAAAATATAGGAAACCATGAAGAAGATCCATGTCCCCAAATAATGCAATGCCATCTTTTTAGATTTTCTGCTTTTGGCTTGGAAATAAACTCAGAATCTAATAGTGTTCCCCTTGGCCAAAATTCTAAAACCAACAGTGACCGGAATCCTGTAAACATAGAAAGAGACTCCTAACTCACTATATTCCTGGCCTTGAAACGTTGCTGTGGAAAGCACCACCAATTCAGGCCACTTGAGTCTAGGATCACCCACACTACAGTGAAGCCAGCACTTGGTAGAAAACTGTGAAAGCGGGCTCTAGCATACCTCCTAGCAATGCCATTAGTTGTGACGTAGTCAATAAGCTCCCATAGAGTTTAGGATTTGGGGAAAACAGGTAATAGTTTTATATTACATGAGGGTGATAAATATACACTGAATAATAGCAGTGATGAGTTTCCTTTACATAGCAGCAGTATTTTCCTGGCTATGGGATTTAGCATATCAACAAAAGAGGTTGGCCATGCCACTTCTCAGAGTTTCATTAGCCTGCTAGAATATTTAGAGGTCTGGGCAAGGTAAACTAACTCTCCCATGTTTGTGCTGAAGCAGAGGTACCATAGACAGGTCCCATTCTGAGTACTGAATTATCTTGTCTCATGATGACATCAATACTGAAACTACAGAGAGCATCTTTTGTAGTCAACAATATGGGACACTGGATTTTTATCTCCCTTTGGACAGTGAGATTGTGGTTAGTATAACATTGGTGAATCTAACGTCAACGCTCTATGAAAAATTGTTTTATGAAGGCTAGAGAGAGGTTGGAGAGGGAGGTACACCCAGTTATAGATACATAAACACTGAAAGAGAAACTGAAATCAAATCTGTAAACAGCAGAAGTCAAAGCATCGTATTTGTCATTAAGCACCTACCATTTTAATATTCAAACGAGATATTTCCTGAAATATCAGATCAATTCTTAAAGGAGAGCTGTTCCCAGTGGGGTTTACTTGTGGTCCTCTGTCCGACATCCATTAGACAGGCTCCCTGTCTTTAGTAGCATGGGTTCAAACAAATGGTAAGAGAGGAAATAGATTCCATTCTCTCTGTTTACTTTATTACTATTGATTTCTGAATTCCCTCCGATCTATTTCCTAACTGAGCAGATAATATACATTTAGTACCAAAGGTAATTATCCAAAATGAATCTAGTTTGCAACTGGGTGATAAAAAAGAGAGAAGACACTGATAGATTAAATACTTATCATTAAAAAGTATAGCTGATTGTATTAATATATATACAAGAGCTTTAATATTCTCACTTTATGGCTAGATATAATTTCCTAGGCTAATCATGAGTTCATGTGTACACTTGGACAGATTTTATGTCTACTCTATTTTATAGCATTATTTTATATTGCAAATAATAAAAGCATTATAGGAAAAATTAATTCAAAAAAATTTTTTTAATCTACCTCTTGCAAAAAAAAAAAAAAAAGAATCATTTGGGCATTTTTAAAAAATCTTCAGAAAGGGCTAGAACATTTAGTTACCACAAATTACAATGGTTTTTAAAGCATCAAAGTTAGAGAAAAGAACAAAGATTTTATTATTATAAAAGTATATAAATAAATACAGTAAATCCCCACTGTGGGAGATGATGCAGCATTTTAACATTGTGTTTATGAAGAAATTTTAATGCATGGGAAAATGCTTATTAGGCTATGTGCAAAAACAGGATATAAAACTGTGTATGTGTAAACACAGACAATATAACCACAAATATGAAGAATATGTTTATATATTTGTTATATATAGAAAAATATGAAAGACATATGAAAATGTTTTTAGTGGTTACCTCTGGGTAATGGGTATTGGATGATTTTAACTCTTAAAATTCTGTCCTAGTTACTCTACATTTTCTAAATCAGCACATATTATTTTTATATCTAAGCAAGTATTAGAGAGATGGGTGAATGAACCACTTGGATTGAATGGAAGGTAGGACACAAGTTTCGTTTGCCCCTGGCTTATAATGACCTGAGGGCCTTCACATGCCAGGGACTCCTATACTGATGCCTCTTTGGAAACGTGCCCACCTGCAGGCAGAGTAAGCTTGAATTCTGCAGACTCCTACCAGATATGTTCAAGCATCATACACTCAGGGATCATCACACTTTCAAAAGACATATGTAGTTATAGAAATATTGAAGTATACTGAGGAACGAGTACAATGGAGCAGTTAAGAGATTGAATTCTGGAGTCAGATCGTCTGGCTAGGCTCCTCCACTTACTATTTGAGTAATTCTGGCAAATGACATAATCTATGTGTCAGTTTCCTTACCTGTTCAACCAGGACAGTCAAGTGCCTTCCTTACAGAGATGTTAGGGGAGTCAATGGGCTAAGTATTTGTAAAACACTTAGAAGACTGTGTTACACAATGAGTACTTATCCATTAAATGAATACATTTTAAAAATTCTGATATACTCATCAGAACCAACTTACAAATGAATAAATGGACATGGTCAAAATATTTATAAAACATTTGAGCTTTTGTAAATTCCTGAGGCAAGGTACAATTTCTGTTCAGCTTAAGTTGAGACTCAAGATTGCAGTGGTTTTAGATGGTTTCTTTGTACTGCCAAAGATCTGTCCATCCATACATTTCCATCCAGAATGATGTTGATAATGCTAAAGTTCAATGGAATAATTACTATGTACAGTACTATATGTAGTACTGTATGTAGTGTTTTGTTCCCCACTCTATATTTAGATTCTAATAGATGTAAAACTAAATAGGTATTCAATAAATGTTTACTGAATGAAAGCACAAATGAATGACTTCACCACAGCTGCATCAAGTTGTCTAAATATGAGCATATTTCCACAAAGGAGCCGTTGTTAAATGAACTTTCCTTCTTATTAAGAACTAGGATTGAAGTATCAAATTTCCTAGAATCTAAAACTTTTTACTGTTATGACTTGGAAACAATTAGATGGCAAGATTAAAAGGGAAAAATTATTTATTCTAAGATTAAAAAAAAATCACAGCTTAGGACTTGAATGTCTTCACAGATCCATTTCTTAGGAAATCAATAAGGATGTAGAAAACTTTACAAGTGGAGATACCAAGACAGCAATGGCAGCACCAATAAACAGAAATAGACAGTTCATCTCACTAGTTCTGTGGTTTTCTTCTACCCCGTAGAGCATGACAAGAGAATGTTAAAATAACTGAAATCAAGAACAATACTGGAATTAAGAACAGTCTACAATGACAAATTTTTACCGTAACAAATTTCATTACTAAGTGAGGGAGGAAAACAACTGTTTTTAGATACTGTCCATTGTTTTCTATATATTTCAAAGCACCTCTTCACACACGTAACTTTCAAACTGATAGTGTAACTGTTAGCGTTTTGCAGAGACCTTGGCTCCAATGGAGCAAATAAGAAGTGAAATGTCCCACGGATGTAAAATCTTGATAAGTTATATCCGTGTCACTCTGTTCAAATGTGGAACTGCTCAAACCACACAGATAATTATAGATGACCAGATTGTAACTGTTTTATTGCTTCTTTTTCCCCATAAATTTTAATTTTGGAAAGTTAAGTGAAAAATGTGGTTTCAGTTTCCTACAAATTGCACACAATTTGGTTTTAACAAGAAATAGAAAGAAAGGGTATGTTCTTTAAAGTGAATCATGAACTAGAGTTTGTTTTTGCTCTCTTAACACCACAAAAATAATAAAGCACAAAATTTAGACAAGATGCCTTACAAAATGGAAATCATGAACTGTAGTAAGAAAGCAGAAAGTCATTATTTTTTTATCTAAACATGATTTCAGAAATCTAACAGGATAATACAATTGAGCTGGTTTTTTTCCCTCTGGTGAAGTAAGCTAAAGTTACACAAAAAGAGAGAGAGAGAGAGAGAGAGAGAGACTGAAAGGAAACAGGAGTAGACACCGACAATCTTAGTACATGTAACAGGAAATCTGTTAATAAGAAAAGCTGTATGTATCTCCATCTTACTCTCTCCACAACTGTCACACACAACAAAAGAACAATTAACAACAATTAATTTTGAAACTATTTAAACACATACCTAGAAACAGGACAAAGCACAAGAATTTCTAAAGGAACTTTTAGTGTAAAGAAATTCTAGCCTTCTGATGGGTTCTGGCTATACTCTCAGAGTTAGACCAACGTGCTTTCTTGATTCAAGGCAGTGGTCTGCTACAGCTAACATGTTAAAGACAGGAACCTCATGAAGTGTCTCTACCACACCAAAACCATGGGCTGGAAAGCAAATAAGGAAATCAGTCAACCAATTTTTTTTTCTTCCTTTGTGCCAAACTTTGAGTGAATGTACTTTTCTTCCTTAAATTGATCACTGCTTTCACCTTTTCAGCACTGTAGACTATTGTCTATGTGTTAGGCAAAATAAAGTATTCGGGTAAAAACTATTTCATCAAAATCGTTGATCTTAATTGATCAAATTCTCCGTGGCCTGGCTTATTTAATAGCACCACCACAGCTTTCTCAAATTTCTACTTCCAAAAATGTTTCCTTTCAGACATATTGTGAAAGCCACAAAGCTTACCTGCATGAGTATCCTATAAACAAAGTTGTTGTAGACCAAATGTTAACATGTGTCCCTGGTAAATGCTGTAGCCCTAAACTTTCCTTTCCGGCCAAAGTATAGTATTTGCTAATTTTTTTCTAACTAGGGTTTAAAGTTGCAAGTCTAAAGTGCTTCTGACTGTTAAAACATGAGGCTCTGGCTTAGGACGGTCCAGTTATAAACTGGGACTTGGCTCATATGAAGTATTACTCATTGACTAATAATCCTATTAGTCAAAACTAAACTTTCAGTCAACTACATATTTTACATATTACTGCGTGAAGCTCTAGCAGAAGTTCACCATCCTAAATAGCCTTTGAAGGCTTCACAATAAACAAGAGGTGATTTACTCTCTTGAAATATAAAAGCTGACTTTTCCCACCCAAAAGTCAATAAATCTTTGGTGTTGGTGAAAGGCCATTCCCAACCTGCAGCAATCAAGTTATGCAACCCTCAGGCAATGACTTTTCATTGAGCTCAGACCTGGCTGACCACAGCATCCACATACATCTCAGTCTCCAGTGCTCAGCTGAGGGTACACTCTGATCACCACAATGTTGCAATAGAAAGAAAGGATTTTCTAGCAAAATGTTTGAAAGCTTCAATACTCTAAGAATCCACACAAAGCCATCTTGAGAGGGAAGCAAGTGATATGGTTTACTGGTAAATCCATGCTGGAGTATTTTTCATTCATTCATTTATTTATTCTTTCAGCATCTTTTCCACAAGAGCCTCCTCAACCTATGCCACCCACCAGCCTTGATTTCAAATCTATGATATCAGATTAGATTTTTTTCTAGTTAGAAAAAGTATTAGTAAATACTATATTTTGATCAGATCAAAAACACCATCCTGACCTGACAAGGACTCCCAAATATTAGATTCATTGTAATAAGCACCTTATTTCTCTGTAAACAAAAGTATTTAGATGACAATGGATGAGTACTGGAAACTGCTCAATTCAATGCAAACAATTATAATTGCAAGGAATTTTTTCTTACTCAAAATTGAATTCAAGCGAGTGCTCAGGATTTTCCATAGGATGATAAAGAAAACAAAAACACCCTAAGAAACCTCAAATCTCTCATGAGAGGTTGGGGAGAGAAGGAATTAAGAAGAAAGAGAGGGACAGTGTCAACAATGAGTTTGGGAAATCATTTGTCTAAGGTCCTGGACTATTGTAGAACATATTATGGCTGAGAGGTAAAATTAAAAGGGGACAGATGATGGATGGTATAGAGTTTTTCTTCTAATTTTTTATAATACCTACTTTTCTTATAAACTAATGTTTATTGTGTTTTTTTTTTCATATATAAAGACTGTCTATTGCCCATTTTTAAGAAGATGGAGCTCAGAAATTAGGGAAAAAGTAGAAAATACACATTCAAAGTGATGCTTCCTACCAGGAGCCCCCTGGCCATATCCCTCCCCACTTCTCTAGTTCCCTGGACCACCAGGTTGGGTTGTCTCCTTCCTAGTCATTTACCTAGATTTCTACCAGAACATTTTGCCACTTTGATTTGCATCGTATGCCAGCACAGCCTGCCCTCTGTTCATACTAGCTCTGCACCTGTCTCCTATTTTATCTTCGTTCTTTGCACCACACTTTGCACATAGTTGACATTCAATAAAAGGCAGAGAATGAAATTCAAGAGACCAGTAGACTCACTTCTACTTTAGGAAGTTCACTTTATTTTCAAGCTCCTAAATCTTTATTGGGATTAACTAGCTGAAGGCCTAAAAGTGAAAAGAAAGACAGGGATTGTGAAGGCATTTTGAGACATTTGATGGACTTAGAACTCCCACAGAATTTTAAAAAAGAAAACAAAGCCTGAGATCTGCACGTGCCTTGGTACAATGCCCTTGGAAGGAGAGAAACTTCATGGAAAGTGGTTGCCATGAGAGGATTTTGGGAGAACCCCTGTGAAGACACATGAGGGAGTTTAGGACAGGGCCTATCAGTGGAAGCGAAAACTAGTGCCCAAATATTCAAGACATGGTTTGGTGAAAAGATCACCTAAGATTCCAAATGAAATAGTGTAGATAAAGACATCTGGTAGTTTTCTTACTGAAAAAAGCCAAGTGTGAAATCAGATATTTTTGTTTTTAAGGCTTTCTTTCTAAAATTTCCTAACTTGGCCAAAATGTCAGTGGTACTTTAGCAGCTTAAAGAGCTCAGCAGTAAACATTAGCAAGTTGGCCCTGAGTGCTAACTTGCTGAATCTGCTGGGCTCTTGAGGTGGGTTCTACTGGCATCTTGGTTGAGCACCCCCAGAACCAGGCTCTCATTCTGGCAGGCTGTTTACCTCCAGCCAAATCTCAACCACAGCTCAACTTTCCCAGCCTCTGGAGATAAAGTGTTTGGGCCGCCTTCTGACCAAGTGTGAGATTTTTTTTTTTTCTGCTTATGAGATAGGCTATAGTGCCTTTCCCAGGATAATCAGTCATCTTGACTGGTGACCACAGGAAGAGGCAGACAAGACTGGCAGAGTCTGGATCAATGGGTGGGTTTCATAAAATCACTGAACTCTGTTGGGACAAATTTGATTGAGTTTTTCTTTTTCTCTCTTTTTTTTTTTTTTTTTTTTTTGGCCCTTTATTTTTTAAAATTGAGTAACTTACTCATTCTTCAAAAATTACTTAGAATATTTTACTTGAATCCATTCCTGACTAAAAATAACCTTTCGAAATATAAATGTAAGGGTTTCTGAATTCCTTTTCTATTCATCCACCAATCCAGTTATCTTGCAACCATTAAAGGACTTTAACTCTGCCAGTCATGGTGCTTGTGGTGCCTGACATGCAAACTCTATCCTTGCAGCTGCCTTTTTAAAATTCCCCAGTAAACATTTAATAAAGAAATAGATGAATAAATGAACTAATGAATTAACTAAATAATGAAGAGGGCAAATTCAAACTGGGGAAACTAGCAGAGCATATGCCATGGCTTTTGTGTGCCTATGGATTGAGGACATTCTGCCACAGATTTAAAATGCAGACACATTGGCACTAATTCCTGCAGCCTTGAAGTTGAGGCACTGAACATAAAAGACAAAGTCAGTGGGGCCTTTCTGTTAAAAAAAAAAAAAAAAAAAAAAAAAAAAAGACATGACTCCCGACCCTCATGCTGAAAAAGAAAAAAAAAAAAAAAAAAGACAAAGTGGGCTCATTCTAAATACCCCATCGCTCTTCACAGGTTGAGCTAGGAGCTTGCCTCCTTGTGGCTAAATTAGAGCAATGCTTTGCTCAGTCTGGACCCAGATGTCAGTGTGGTGGTATAGACGGCAAGGCCACACATCGGCTTATAAAATTTGAGAGCAGAAGAGTGCTTCAGTGGCATCCAGGGCTTCAAAAGGCATATGGTACATGCATACGTCCTATATTCTCTAACATAAAGGCAGGCCGTATGCTGGTCACCTATAATGATCAGCACAGTACCACCCTGTCTCCCTTGGAGGCTTACGCCTGCACTCTCCTTTCTGCAATGTTTATAGTCTCCCTTCTGTGGCATCAAGTTAGACTTTAACCATCTCTTATTACAAGAGTCACTAAGGAAAGTATGGAACAAATTTAAACCTGAGGAAATCAGACCTGTTAGACTATAATTTCTATGAGGGCAGGGATTATATGCATTATGTAATGTTATATATTTCACATTATATACCTGGTAACTCCAGTAACATACTGAGGATGATTAATAAATATTGGTTGAATTAATAAATAGGACACAGTGCAGCATTTTCATTACATTTTTGCCTCAACACTGAAGATCGTGTTATATGCACAAGAGTGTGGACTCTGAAGACAGTCTGCCTATGTAAAATGCCCGGCTCTGCCACTTCTAGTGGCATGACATGGAGCAAATGCTGGGCACCTCAATGACTCAGTTTCTTCATTTGTAATACAGAGATAACAATAGTACTTGCCTTGTAGTGTTGTTTTTAAGATTAAATTCTAAAAATACATTGACTGCTTAAAACAGCGTGTGGCAGAAAGTGCTTTGTGGGTATTAGCAGCAGTAGCTATTGTTATTTATTGATAAGAATCAGGGCTTTGTTCATTCATCATGCACTTTTTGAGCATCTTCTAGGCCAGGCATAGTACTAGGCATTAGAAATACACTTGTAGGCTGGGCACGGTGGCTCACGCCTATAATCCCAGCACTTTGGGAGGCCAAGGCGGGTGGATCATGAAGTCAAGAGATCGACACCATCCTGGTCAACATGGTGAAACCCCATCTCTACTAAAAATACAAAAATTAGCTGGGCATGGTGGCGCGTGCCTGTAATCCCAGCTACTCAGGAGGCTGAGGCAGGAGAATTGCTTGAACCCAGGAGGCGGAGGTTGCGGTGAGCTGAGATTGCGCCATTGCACCCCAGCCTGGGTAACAAGGGTGAAACTCCATCTCAGAAAAAAAAAAAGAAAAAAAAAAAAAAAAAGAAATACACTTGTAAACCAAATAGAGGTAAACTCTCAGATAATTACAGATGAAGAACTACTTCATTAAGTCTTTAATAATAACTATCATTTTTTGAGTTCTTCATGTGCACCATTTAAAATGTGCCAAGTACTTAACTCGTATTATTTCATCACAACAAACAAGTGAAGAAGATATGCTTATTTGTTTTCTCCATTACTGAGGTAAGGAAATGGAGGTTTAAGTGATAAAGTAACCTGTCTACGGCCAGAGGGCAAGGCCTAGGTCCTGACTCTTGATTCATTCATTTATTCAGCATCTACTGGGTACTGCTGAATATAAAGTTTTGTGCTGATGAGAGAGGACTTGTACACATGAGAAAATCACAGTGACAGTCACAAGTTTGTATTTCAATAATCAGCCTGTCTCAAATTAAGAGAAGCACACAACAGAGAAGGATTATAATAGATTAGCTAGGATATGACATTTATCTTCATAAATTTGAGACCGTACTATGAAACAACCAGCTGAATGGCCAATAGTTAATTTTTGACAATTTGTTTGCCCACAAGGGAAAAACTAGTATTTTAGAACAATTCGAATGCACCTGCCCTTTATAAGACATCAATGATTTTTTTAAAAAAACTTATGAGCTATTAGAAAAGTAATCTTAACGTTCTTTTTAATTCAGGCACTACAGAAGCTAAGTAATCATTGTTGCAATTAATTGCTTTCTTGTTGCTTGCCACTTTTTTTTCATTATGAGAAAAGACAGAGCAAATTATACAATATATATTTACTCAAGCTGAGATGACTTCACATCATTTATTGTATTTGTACTTCCCAAACATTGCGTGGTTATTCTTTTGAAACTAAAATTCCTCTAGCTCCAAACTGACTTAGCATACACCCTGCAGTGATACACTTGATAATCATGAGTCAAAAATGTGGAGCTCAAAAAGGCTGAGATAATATGTTGTCACTCCCATATTTATCACCACATTTCCTGAATCATCCAGCTTCATAATGATGATTTCTTTTCATTCTTTGCACTGTTTGGCAACTACATGTCTTGTGAATACCTAAAATGCTTATAAATATTCTCTTCCCTTGGAACCAATAAATCTTGAAAATTAAAAGACAAAGTTAAAATGACTTGTGCACTTCCCCAACGCCTCCACTAAATGTACCATACATCTCACAATTTCAATATTCACAGTTTAAGACTCAGTGATGACTTTCAATCTTACTATGTGGATAAAGAAGGAGGGGTGTGCTTTGCAGTTTATTGAAAGCTATTTTGGGAGTTAGTCTTGATAGTTAGATGTCTTATTCCTTCTGCTTCTCCATCCTTCCCCCTCTATTCACCTTTATTGACACCAGGCATAAGCCTCTTGTTCCATGGAACTATTTTTTTTCTTTTAGAGTCAGAAATGGAGAGACAGATATTACAGAAACAACAATTTCAAGCATCTGCTACAATGACATGAATCAATGCTTATTGAAATTTCAGGAAGCTTGATCTGCTGAGAACATAGTCAGCTGGTATGGCTCATATTTCTAGATAATGATCACAGACAGAGTGGCTGGGGGATGGGATAGGGAGAGTGAATCTTCTGGGCAAATGATAGCGTAGCATGAACACTGGGGAAAGTCCATGGATGCTTGCAAATAAAAGCAAATGTACCTGGGTGATGCTGTGGAGGTTAACGGTGCTATCCATCTGTATACTGTATAAAGTCTAAGGTACACATGGCTGTTTAAAGAAGTCCTCTAGCTCTCCTCATTGCACTCTACCAGATCCTCCTCCCTATTTCTTTCTTAACACTTTTGCCAATCTGATTATTATCTTATCTTCCCCTTAACTTGTGTATTGCCTTCCTTCTCTCACTGGAAGAGAGGTGTCGTGAGGGCAAGAACCTTCCTGAGTCACAAAACATAGGAAATGCCTGGAACACGATAGCAATTCAAAAGATTTTAATTAAATTGGAATTTGAATATTATTGCTCCTCCCTTCCGAAAAAAATGTAATGTGAGAGCCACATACATGTTTCCCCAATACTACTTGTAAGATCATCTTAAAGTCTGAAAAGAACCTAGAATTCTTCTGGAATGAAATACAGTCTGCCATTTTAAGGCCTCACTGTGATGATAGTACATTGCCAAGTAGATTTGTCCTTTAATGCTTTAGAAATTATAGGTGAATTAATAAATTTAGTTATCACAAATCAGAAATGTATGACTTACAAACTTGAATTTCAAACTTTCAGGCCAAATTTATTTAAACATTTTGCTCAGAAACCATCACAGTCTTGCTGAGTCCAAAAATTGTCTTACAATGTACAACACTGCCCCATTAAAGCAAAAGCCAATATTTTCCATTGCCCAAAGTGGCATAAATGTATTGTTTTCAATTTAGTGACTTAACAAGAAATACAGCAGCCAAGACAGGAATTCCTTCCAAGCAAGAGAACCCATTATATAAGATGAAGATCTGTTTGGTCCCCAAATGAACCACACCACATAGGAACTGTCATTAGCTACTATAAGGCAATGGAGAACTTATAAAACCAGAGCCAATGTGTTATTAAGACCAGGCACGGTGGCTTTAAGGCAATATAGATTTCTGAGCTATTTATTTATTTATTATTATTATTGCAGGTCCCACTCTCCCAGCTGCAACTATTCCAACTCTGCAGGACCCATGTAACAAGGCGATAGTATCTAAGAAATAATGAGCGAAGGAATGCTGTTCTTTCTTTCAGAGCAATCTCAGGTGCGATCTTATACCGTAAAGGACTGGATCAATACACCCAGCAGCAAGCCGCTCGATAACCCCTGAATTATTGCTTCATTTTTCTTCTTATTATAGATGAGTTGTGTTATTATTTTCCTCAAATCGATATTTTACAACCTTTTTTATCCGTTTCTCCATAAATTTTGTGATTACTTTAAACTGGGAATTCCGGTACACTAAATAAGATGCAGTATCTGAAAGGGACAGAATGTACTGACATGTTTTTTGTTTTTGTTTTTGCTTTACTCTTTTAGACACAATGCCTTGTTTAAAGCACGTCATAATCAATAGCCAAAGAAAAGTTTAACATAACCCTGTGCTTGCAAAATAAAAGTGCAAATCCTTTAAAATAGCAGCAGCCCAAACAGCACAAAGCTGAAAAACACAAAAGGAGACAGGATTGATCAGCACTTTGCATCTGAAATTTCATTCCTAATGCTTTTTTTTCCCTCCAGTTAAAGGGCCAATGCAATTCCCTTAAATTGTTTCTCACAAAGGAGATAACTCTATGCACCTTGGAGAGATTTAATTGGCTTCTATGGCTGTCTCCTGCTAAGTGTTTAAAACATCAGCAAATCAAATCATGTAATCTCATATCCTGTTCTGCCGTCGGTTTGCTCCAAGCTTGATTATTTAGATGTTACCATTAGCAGCGCCTACGCTCAGTGAAGGAGATCAGGAATATACTCTCTCCCCGAGTTCCGGGATGACTTGTGTTAATTCTACGCTTCCTATGAAATAATGTGTGTTATTTGGCAGAGAATGCTCAGTGGTAACTAAATAATCATTACAGTGCAGCCAGTGGTAATTACATGGTAATTCACATTAACTTCATAATAAGCACTGTATTTTTCACTATATCCATCTGAGAATGAGGCAGAATCATAGTCTTTCATTTCTTTTTAATGCCACCCAAAATAAAAATAAAGTAAAATCATTTTAAGGGCAGGAGGACAAGGAATATAATCCTGGTGAGTTAAGCTGGAGATTTCATTAAGGAAATACTTAAATCCATTAAGTCTAATTAGACATGACATCCCAGGATTCACAAACAGTAGTTCTAATAAACTCATTAAAAATTTTTGGTGATTTCTTTAGAAAATGGGAGAATATTATATTATAGGCTGTTTTATTACATTAAGGTTTTATAATTTTATATGGGCTCTTCTCTTTTTATGTAAAAGCCTATGGAACTTTATAAGAATAGTTCTACTTAAATCAATGAGTCTTAAACAACAATGTGCTTCTTGTAACATGTACTTAATAATGTAATAAACTATTCTAGGTAGTATAGAATAAAATGGAGAGCACTTTATTCTGATTGGCTGAAAGATAGCAGGATATAGGGGCTTAATTCCTTATAGAATTGCAGTGCACAATTTACACCTCAATCTTCATTTACATATGCATTATTTAATTTGGGCAATTATGAAGTCCTGAAAGCACTTTTCTATTACCACCTGGATCCTTAGAAGGATTCACACCATCAATGCATCATATATAAATGTATGAAGAAGCATTCTGAGAAGCAAGCAGTGGGAACAACTTTAATTGAATGCTTATATTAGCAAATTAAATTAGATGTTTTTAAATGAGCTACCCTTAATTAGCTGCAGTTGGAAAAGTGGAATAGATATATTTTACTTTTTACTCTACTCATTACCTTTGGCATCAATGGACAACTGCCCCCTTTTGGCTTTTCACCAATCATTGAGTGCCATTTTCGGAAACCTGAAAACGAAATCTTTTATTTGAATTCTAACACAAGCCCCAAATAAGGTTTAGAGCTGAAATCCCTTATAAAATACAATCTTGACTTTTTTTTTTTTTTTTTTTTTTTACGAATTGGGATATGCCACTGATACACTGAATGACACCTTCCTCACCTCTAATGCAGTACAATCCTAACAACACTTTCTGCACTCATTCATCGTCAGCCAGTCAACCTGCCTGTTGGGCATCCAACAGTAAACAAACACACTTCACTGAGCCAGGCGAACAGCACAAATCTCTTCTTAGGCAGGTTTTATTCTTATCCTTAATGACCACCATCTTGCAAGTATTTCTCTCTCATTGGCTTTTGATGATTTGCCTCTAAACCCACTAAGCAGAAGATCACCGAATAAGGGCTTTTATATCTTATCTCCTCAAGGACCACTAGGGGACTGAAGCACAAAGGAGGTCTACAGACATTTTGTGGCCAAGAGGGAATTTCACCAAGTCTCCACTGGGCAAGAGATTACAAGAGTAGAGCAGGGAACAGTATCTTTGGGTGGACCCCACTAAGTCCCTCTCCAAACGGACCCAGGGAATATGATCCACCAGTTCCAATCTGGTCTACGAACAATGTGCTGGTGTCTGACATGCCCTGCTTACAATGGGCTCCCACAAAAAGATGAGACAAAAGAAATGCCCTTAAATTGCATAACTCCACTTCACCCACGGTGAAAATGGCACTTGGCTTTTCTGTGGGGCTTTGATTTACTCAGAGGTCAAGAAAACTTCCTTCTTTTTTGTCAACAGACAGAAACATGTGTAAACAGATCAGAGTAATGACGTCCATGATACCCTTTTTGTAAACATATCACATATTGGAAGGCACAAGGAATTAAGTATCTACACCACCTCACCCTTTCCTTTCGAGTTTACTCAAAGATTCATGAACTCAAAGAATTAAAGAGTTTATCAAATGACCATGGTGATGCTTGTTGATTGATTTTCATATGTGTTAAAAAAATTTTGTTTTCATATATTTGCATATTTGATAATCTATTCACAAAATAATTAGTAAATCCATCTATATGTGATCTGCTGTGGTTTTGTAGCAAATTAATACTGTGTTGGTTTGGGAAAGACCTTTCCCTTATCTGAGCCTCAGTTGCCTCCTCTACAAAATGTTAGGATTCGTTCAGGCTATCTCTGGGGACCTTCCCATCTCTAAAACTCAGAATGATAGGCGTCTGTTCTCTTGGGTGCTCTTTTGATAAGTTCCACTGTTAATCAGGCACTTACTATATGTCATGCACTGTACTAAGTAAGCTTTTTGTATTTGTCAAATCCTCACAGAAGTCCTGTGATATATCCTCATTCCCACTTTTCAGAGGAGAAAATGAAGTCTCAGAGTGGTTAAGAAACTAGCAAGAATTTGGGCCAGGATTCAAACTGAGATAATGTCATGATTCTAGAGATCTATGGTCATCCAGTTTCTTGATAACTAGGTGAGTCTAAGGAAAATACACATAGTATGGAGACGAGCTCTTGGCTGATAGGTGAAAGAAAAGTTATCTGTTGTAAATATCTACTACTAACTGAGGGACTTTAGCCAAATCTTTAAAACTCTGTATGCCTTGTTTTCACAATCTATAAAGATGTCAACAACTTGGGCAACTAGATTATCTTGAAGACTCACAATCCATATATTTATGGTCACATTTGTCAATCTATCCTTCACACGTTTTCCTATGCATCGATTTGACTAATATTTATTGTGTCTCACTCCTTGCTGGGAACTGTGAACACTGGTTGAGAAAGACAGACAAGGACACTGCCTTCAGGAAGCTTATATACCAGAGAAAGACACAGGCTACACAAAAAAATAATTCAGATTGTATCAGCTGGTGATAGTGCTGTGAATAAAATAAAAGAGTTACATGCACTCAGAGTGTCAGTGCTGAGGGGGCAGCCTGAGGTTCTAGAAGCACCCCGTCTAATTAGTGAATTATGTTCATAGAGAACTAAAAAGGGGGGTCAAACGGGTAAGTCCATTTGGTAGGTGTAAAAATCTAAGATATTGAAAGATATAATCAACTAGTTGGAGGAATACAGATCTGATATCAGATCCATTACTAGATGACTTAAATGACCATAAATAAACCCCTTCATTTCTATCTATACCTCATTTTTACACCTGAAAATGGGGCTAAAAATACTTGTCTTTCCTCATAAAGAACAAAAAAGAACTGATGAATGAGAAAGGTTTGGTCAACTACAAAAATGTATTTAAGCAAATTTACTTATTTCTACAAACATTAAGATAAAGTGGAGACACACAGCGTCAGTAGCCAGGCCTGTACTTTGATGCCTAATACAGAACATTCCAGTAAGTCACAACAAGTTTTTTGCTTTGATGCTAGTAATTTTATTAAGGAAAATTTCTAAGCCTTTAGATAATCCTCCTTTGTCTTCCAAGCTAACCAGTACAAATGTTTCATTTTTCTATTCTTAAAAAAATGGAGAATTATGAGAATGACAAAGTTGCAGAAAACAGATAATTCAGAAGTATGCCTTCATCTAAACCTCCCTACAAGCTCAAAGAGTCATCTGGCTTCATTGGCTATTTAAAAAAATCAGTTAAAACTAAAAGGAAATGATGAACGTGTGTAGAATGACCAGGAAGGCCATATTCTGTGCAGATATTTAAATGTAGATATATTTTTAGCATTAAACAAAGATCTAAATGAACTCCGTATTGACTGGGAGTTGGTGCTTCCTGCAGCTAACCACCGAGGCTGATCCCAGGTGGCTCTGCCTAGCAAGTCAGGCCTTCCACCCATGATGTAAAGAAGTTAACCACAGTTGATGTTAACAGGAAAAAGATGAACAATTACACGTGCCAGATCGAAGAGCAGTGGGTCTGAGGGGAAGTCTACTCTTCTCCTGTTGTTTCTGCTCATGATTTAGGGAGGGCCAGTTTCTGTCTACCTCTCATCATTGAGAGATACTGCAGAAAATCTCAGGCCTGATATTAATGGGATGGTTTCCACCTGCACTTTCAGTACCTTGAATAATATGAGGTCCATGAAAAAGGATGAGCATACTTTATTCAAGTCAAAAATACTATGTGGCACAGATAATTCAACTCATACCAAGGATTGCACAAGGCTCAGGACCCAGCAACAGGAAAGCAATATCAATGTGCTGAAATATATATAAGCAAATCCCCTGCCCTCCAAAAAAGTTCTCTCATTAAATATTTGAGTCTTTTTAAGTTTCTCCTAGGCAAGATGCTTTCTCAATTATGTTACTTTAAATTGGTAGGAGCATGAAATAATCATAATCAATGGTGGTTTGGGAATGCTTACAGAGGTACAGAAGTCAGTCAAGACAATAAAAGGGTAAAAAATTAATAGAAACTTATTTTTAAGGAGACTGACCTCTCATCATTACAAATATTCCTCAAAACAAGCCTTTTAAATATAGGTTTTTAAAATATTGCTAATGGTTATTTACAGCTTAGAAAAAAATTTCCCGTGAAAGCATCATGCATAGATTTAAAAAAAGGTATATTACAAACAACTTAGAAGAGACTATGATGGAAGAAAAATGGCTCTGGCTTTGATTTAAAAAAAAAAAATGCTGATGGAAAAAATGACTAGGAAAAGTTTAATTATAGGTGGAAACCCAAAAATGCAGAAGTTATATTTGTAAATGTTGTAAATTATATATGTGATATTAGATATATACAAGTAACAAAATTTATATGTTAAATATTCTAAGTAGACATTTGATAATGTATTGGTATTCATAAACATGTATATGGTTAACTTGGCCTGGAAGCTCAAAATTTCACTAGAAAAAAAACAGAAACCTTACATTGAGAATCACACTATATTTCAGCATAAATGATGTTAAAAATTCTGAAACAGCTGGGCGCAGTGGCTCAAGCCTGTAATCCCAGCACTTTGGGAGGCTGAGGTGGGTGGATCATGAGGTCGAGAGATCGAGACCATCCTGGTCAACATGGTGAAACCCCGTCTCTACTAAAAATACAAAAAACTAGCTGAGCGTGGTGATGTGTGCCTGTAATCCCAGCTACTTAGGAGGCTGAGGCAGGAGAATTGCCTGAACCCAGGAGGCGGAGGTTGCGGTGAGCCGAGATTGCGCCATTGCACTCCAGCCTGGGTAACAAGAGCGAAACTCCGTCTAAAAAAAAAAAAAAATTCTGAAACAAGAAAAGATATGGCTGTCCAATGATAGAGGAATAACGAAGCAAATTATGGTGCAGCCATCAAATGGACTATTACACACCCACTAAAATGCATTCAGGGAAAATGTGAACTAACATAGGAAATGTTTGGTGTATAACAAACAACAAAGCAGATGCAAAACTATATAAACCTATGTGACTCACTGATAAAAATATAGGAGTATTTTTTAGCACTTTCTTTGAATACCCTTGAATACTTGCAAACAGTTTATTGGCTTTGAAAACCAAATCATGTTATATTATCCTAAAAAGATTAGAGGCTCAAAACTTTACAGTGTTGCATTACATTGGCAAGAATACATACAAGGCTCAGTTCCTACCTTCATTGTTCATAGCTTTCTAATCCCTTATCAGAAATTTATAGTTTAGATATGGCAACACATCTTAAAGATTAAAGCCATGTGACAAATAGTACATGTCCCTTAATAACCAAATCTCATGCCTTGGATTGTGTGAGCTTATCTGCCTCTTCTTTCTATATCATTTCCATATTAGAAGAAAGTACTCAAAAACATTAACAGTGATTATCCCTGAGGGATGAAATAATGGATAATCATTATTTCATACTTTTCTGTATTTTAAAAATCTTCCATATAAGTATGCATTATGTTCACAATTATATAATTTGGTTAAAATATTTAAGGCTCCAGTTCCTGTCAGAATTCACGTGTCATAGAAAAACCCCCAACCCTCCCATCACCAACAACCTAATTTTAGGGAATCAGGTAATTCCACAAATTAACCTAGCATGCCAGGCAGCTTACTCAGTATGGGCTCTGATATCCTTCATCAGAGTCCAAGTCCTGGCTCCTCCACTTACTAAAATAACCCAGGAAGTCACTTCATCTGAGTTTTTTTTTTTTGGTCTTAAAAATGGGTTAATAATAGAGCTTGTCTTGCACAGATTCTCAAGGGTGGTGCAGGGGTTGGGAGTGGGGGCAAGTGCTTTACATTTAGTAATCATAGAGAAGAAGACTGAGAGAAAAGATAGTGTGGAAAAAAGATGTGGAATAGGAGAGAACAGGAGAAAAGTTAACAAATGTCAAACTGAAGTGGAAGACCAGAAGAGCAGGGAGAGAAAGGAGAAATTTAGAACTCTAGCAGGAAATGTTACTAGCCCACAGAGGGTCAGAGAGGGACCTATGTTTATGTATTCTTTGTTACAATTTTGTATTCGATTATGTTTCAAATATTGTAAGGGTTTTAGATGAGTTCCATTTTAACTTATGGAAAGCACACCACCTGGTGGGTCCTGGGAAGCAGGGGAGCATGATTATGGAATTCATTTACCCTGGGGATTGTTCAGCTTGAAAACAGAAACAGTGCCACACTGTACAGCTAAATGCTTTTGGGAGCTGGTCCCAAGCTCTCAGGACATTGGGTCCTTGGAGCAACACACGCCCACTCAGTTGGGGATGGCTGATAAATTTCAGATCCTGACCCCAAATAATCTAAGTGTAGGACTACTGACCCTGTGCTGTGGGGTTTTCAGAAAGAAAATGAAAGGAGAACCCAAATTCCAGGTGGCTGTTTTAGCATGAAAATAAGGATATATCTCATCATAAGGTACTGCCGGGCATAAGGTGATTATCCATGACTAAAAATTGTTTTAAATTCATAACTCCCTGATATTTATGTATTTTCAAATGAAAAAACATAAATGATATGATGTAACATGTAACTTGATTATGGTGAGAAATCTGATAAATACATAGGAAAAATACTGCAAAATATGTATCATTGAATAACAGTAATAGCTAACATTGATTGAGTGCTTATTTTAGAAGAAACTAGTAGCAATGTGGGCAATTTCCATGTTATTTTAATTATGTTTTATTGGTGCTTCCTAAAGTATCTAAAACCAGTATCTATAACTTTGCAATAAAGAATGAAAAACAAGAGTGAATGCTCTAGTGGGTGCACGTCTCTTGGTTAACTTTAGCGATGAACAGGACTGGCATCCACATCACTGCAAACGCAGACAATTAAAACAAATAATCCCCATCAAACATTTGGAATATATCTTAGGGAAAGAGGAAAATAAATTTAGAGTTCCGCTTCTTCCTCTTATTCCATGATATTAGAGAAAGTCTCAAGATACACAGTCAAAAGCTGAAGGGTTCATTCATCATGAAGCTTGGTTTCAAAAAAACAAAACAAAAATAAAACCTTGAATACCTCCAAACAGTTTATTGGCTTTGAAAACCAAATCATGTTATTTCATACTAAAAAGATTAGAGGTTCAAAACTTTACAGTGTTGCATTACATTGGCAAGAATACATATAAAGCTCAGTTCCTACCTTTATTGTTAATAGCTTTCTAATGCCTTACCAGAAATTTATAGTTTAGATATGGCAACACATCTTAAAGATTAAAGCCATGTGACAAATAGTTCATGTTCCTTAATAACCAAATCTCATGCCTTAGATTGGGAGAGCTTATCTGCCTCTTCCTTCTATACGGTTTCATTGGTAGGAAATAGTTTATATCCCTATTACATGAATGATGAATGGGACCGTTGGTTATGGTCTGTTATTTGCTTGGCTGTAGTCAATATGTTTTCTTTGGACAGGGATTTCTGTGATTTATCTCTCTCCTGGCCTTATCACTTATTAACTCTGGGTAGACAGGAAAAAGCCAAGGTTGTATATAAGGCCTCGTGGCCATTTAGACCTCTAATGTCAGTGAAAATATCCCTTTTAATGATCCTGTTATACTAGCTACTCAAGTCCTGATTACACTCCACTCCAAATAGGAAATAAAGGTCATATTTCTTGGAAAGCATATACGTAAAATATGCAAAATAATACGGTTCCTTCAGACCAGTTTTATTCTTTGCAGAAACGGCTCCCATTTTATAGCTGTCACGGAAGTACAATGGTTACTTTGAGTGACTTTTGTTGCTGTTCTTCCCATTTTGGCACCGACAGTGTCTAAGTGTGCGAATGCCAGCAGTTTCAGAATCACCGATCACATCAGCAAACATCTGATCAGGAAAAAATTCATATTTTGTGGGGAAATAAAAAAATTTCCTTCAGGGGAGGAGGAGAGGCCTGGGACGTAGCCTTTGTATCACAAAAGCAAAAAGAATAAACACTCCTTCTGCCTTGAATTCTTTTCTTTGTGTGTAAACGGTCCATTTGGAGTACTATTTAAGACATGTGGACAGGAGCAGCCTGTGAATTTTTCGTTCTTGTTGGGTGTATTCCAATTAGGACACTGCTCAGGCAGAGCTGCTAGTCAAGTATTCGTTACCCAGCCCTCTTCTGGCTGAATCCTAAGTGAAAACAATCTGACAGAAAAGAAAACACATTCTTGCCTTCCTTCCTCCAATTCTTCCTGGGTTTGCTTAGGTTTGTCTTTATAACAGTTAACGTATGGATAGAATATTACACTGTGCAAAACATTTTAATGGCCATTTTTTCATTGATACTCCAAGCCCCTGGGGATGTACAGAGAAGTGATGGCCCCACCATCCCTTAGGTTGAGGAAGACAGAACCTAGCAACTCTAACGCCTCTGTCTCCCTCATCCCCACATCTAACCCATCTCACAGTCCTTTCCATTTTTCCTCTTAAATTCTTCTCGATTCCTCTCACTCCATTCCATCTCCACGGATTACCACCCAAATCAAAGTCACCAAATCTCTTTCCCAGACTACAGCAATGACCTCCTAAGAGGTCTTCCAAGATCCATTCTGGTCTCCTATGCTTCTTGCAGTCAGAATTGTTCCCCAAATGTAAATCTGATCATGTCCACCTGCCATTTCGGACACTTCAAAATTGTCCATCGTTCTTAAAAACCAAACTCCTTCCCATAGCTTAGGAGATTTTGCATATATTTATCCCTGCCTACTTCTCACAGCCTTCTGTCTCACCATTCTTCTCCTCCTCCTTTATTTTTCAGCCTTGCTGGAATTCCATTTTTTTTTTAATTTTTTTTTTATTTATTTTTATTTTTTTTTGAGATGGAGTTTTGCTCTTTTCACCTCGGCTGGAGTGCAATGGCACAATCTCTGCACACCACAACCTCCGCTTCCTGGTTTCAAGCAATTCTCCTGCTTCAGTCTCCCGAGTAGCTGGGATTACAGGCATGCACCACCACACCTGGCTAATTTGGTATTTTCAGTAGAGACAGGGTTTCTCCATGTTGGTCAGGCTGGTCTCAAACTCCTGACCTCAGGTGATTGGCCTGTCTTGGCCTCCCAAAGTGCTGGGACTACAGGCGTGAGCCACTACACCCAGCCAAAATGAATTTTTTTTTTTCTTTTTTTTTTTTGAGATTGAGTCTCACACTGTCACCCAGGCTCACTGCAATTCGTACAGCCTTTCAAGGTACCTTGTTTCCTCCCACACAGGGAGGAAACACCCTTCTCATTTGCTCCCTCTGCTGGAAGGCTCATTCCCCAACTCCCTGCTACCCCCTCTCTTCACTGATTGTTGGGTTAGCTCCTTGTCATCCTTCAAACCTCAGCTGGGGCATTTTTTCCTGTAGAGAAATATCTCTAACTGACTGGTCAGAGCTCCTTTATTATGTGCTCATCAAAAGCACTGTTTCTGTCTTTCCAGACATGTACCAGGTTTAAAATAATGAACTTATGAACATCCATTTTTCCTCTTAGTCTTTAAAATATTGAAAACGGGTATTGTGTCTGGTTTTGCTCAACATTGTTTTAGGACTTGGCCTAAAACTAGTTTAGAACATTGCCTAGAATAGAACAGGCAATCCATAAACATTTGTGAGATGAATGAATGAGGTAACAAAAGGAAGTGGCAAAATCAGAATAGTACACAGGTCTTTTTATTACTATTCTAATGTCCAGAAAGAAACAATGTCTTTAATCATAGCTGACACATACATAACATCAAAGTACATACTCTAATGACTAGTTCTTTGGATTTTCAAAAAAAATAATATCCCCACTATCTGCTTTTTACGCTTACTTTTAGGGAGCACTCATGCTAGACCAGGTACTCTCAGGATTGCATTGCATACATTAATCCATTTACTCCTTAGATGAAGATACTAGTAGCTCCATTTTACAGATAAGAAATTGAAAAATATTTCTAATATAAGCCAAATCTCATTTTTTCCTTTAAAGAAAAATCTACTATGTTCTATGCATATAAAACTTCAAGTAAAAAGAGATAGATTCTTAATTATCAGCTCTTATGTACATTCCATGTCTTCCAGAGCACAAAAATCAGTGAAGACCCATTGATCCTGGGCAATATGTCAATCAATTATTAGCACCTATTGCAAGTAAAATGCTGAGTCAACTCATTTCAACATTGTATATAAAATAAGATTGAGGAACTTTTTCCTTCATGAATCCTGTAGATTGTTTATGATTTCTCTACCTAAGAACAGAACAAGAGAGCTAAGGGCAAAATGAAGTGAATGATGAATGGGGTTGTCTTAGCACAGGGGACAAAAGAGATCCAAGGACAGAGACTCTCCCAGTCAGTCAAGATGAGTTACAGGGAACATCAAAGTCAGTTAGTCCAACTGACTCATTTCACAGTGAAGAGACTGGAGTGTGAAGCACTTAAGCCACTTGTCCTAGGTTTCACAGCCATTGAGTAGCAAAGCTGGGCTACAATGCAAGCCTTACTGCTCTCAACCCAGGGCTCTGTCCACTATACCACAGTAACAATTTGAACTGGATCCTTCAGGTGAATCAGCCACGTCCAATGTAGCTAAAGTGAACTGGAGGCACAATAAGGAAACTGGTTTGACTGGAGCATCATAAGCCCAAGACCCAAAGCACAGTGAGCCAAGCATTGGGACTTGGGCTACATCTCACATACAATGAGCAAAAAGGGAAAGTTTCTCTGCAGAGTAATGACCTGAAAGTGGCTTTTCAAAAGCTTGCCATGACAAAGAATTTATGTTAGAAAAGGCTAAAGTACAGGAGATCCATTAGGTACAAATTCTCCACTTCTCCCCTGTAACTGATAACTTTGTTCAAGCCCAAAGTGGCAGCCTTCATTTTGTAAAGGAGGTTTCCAAGAATGAGAAACAGAGCTTTCTGTTGAAAACTCTTGAACATGGAATTGAAGCTAATTATAACGTAAATACCTTTGAAGAGAGTTGGTGATAAGCTGTACCCCTGTTGCTATGGCCTCCAGAGGAGCTGATATGTAAATAAAAGAACAAGCATGTGTTGTTCCCTAACAAAATTAACATAAGAGAACCTTACAAATTAGGAGCATCTGATCAAAATATTAGTTGTGTGACACATTTCTGAGAAAATATTTGTTTTAAGCAAATTATTATATTCACACTTATCAATTTCTTTTTCTTGCTACCTTATTTACATTTTGCACTTCTATTTGTGGTTGACAGGTATTACTTGTTTCTTTAAACTGATGTCCATAGTAGTGCTACTAAAAATCCCAAAAGACACTTCTTAGATTTCTAGAAAGATGATGAGGATGATAAACAATACATGGAAAATAGTTATTCCATAGTAGGGACTCAGAAACAAATGAATGAATAATAATAATGGCCACCATTTATTAATGGAAACTACTAGTATCTAGCCTCATACTAAATATAGTTCCCAGATCCCAAAACTTTACATACGTTTCCCTGATCCTAAAAACAACCCCAGAAAGGTATTATTATTATTTCCTTAAAGATAAGGTGACTTGGCTTAGAGCCATCTTATGATGTTCCAAGGATATCTCTCTAGTAAATGGTAGATCTGAGAGTTTAATCTATTATATCCATCATCTTGAACCCATGCACTCAATTGGTATGCTGTACTGTCCGCTTAGGGGTGAGGGAAGAAAGAATGAGGGGAGTAAAGAAAAGAGAGAGGAAGGAGAACGGGAGATAGGAGAGATACGAGAGCAAGAAAAAAACAAGAGGGATGGTGAGAAAAAAAAGGAAACCTTAAAAGTCATGATAAAAGTTGTCAAGTTCCACAGAGCATACGCAGACAAAATAGCCCCTCCTATGTGCAAAGCAACATGTTATGCGTTGGCAAGGGATGCCGAGTTATTTTGGGCACGAGGTACAAACAGGAAGTATTTCCATGAAGAATTCTCATTTCAAAGTTAGTTCACAGGCTAATATACAGGAATGTGGGTTAGTCCTTCCACAAGAACAGGAAGTTGGGTGAAAAATGTTTGGAATTGGAAAATGTAGCAGTAGAAAGGATCTGATAAGTGACTTAACCAGTCATCTGAGCTGTTAGATGGTCATTCATCAGGGTTTTCACCAACTTTTGGGGTATCAGGTGGTAAACAGTTCTCAGGGTACCCCTAGGCTGGTCAAACCTTGTCCTGGTGGCCCATTCTTCCAGTCATATGTTCCCCAAGATACAGAGACCTCTCTGAAGGAAAAATAGCTCGAATGAAGGCAAAACATGCATTTGGAATTGGCCACTTCGTATCGGGAAAACCAACTACAAAAACTTTGAGGAAGCCGCTAAAGGTGCCTGAGAGTCTTTTATTAGCCATCCAAGGCTACTTAGGTCTTAGCAGGAGAGATCACAATTCTAAAAGATCCAAGTCCCTTAAAGATGTAACAACTGCAAGAAAACAAGCTGTGAGAATAATAAAGCTATCAGGGAGAGCCCTTACATGGCAGTGACGTTATGGCAGATTTAATTCCCATTGGACTGACTGACCAGAAATAGTGATAGGGCTTTGAAATCAATCCTGTGATTAGATAGCATTTTTATTTCCTTCTCTTAGAAAACATGTATTGAAAATTAAAGTCAGCCTTGCCCTACATTTTTATAAGAATAAATGGACACAACAAAGTAAGATCTAGAAAGTGCTATTGAGCTTTTCTGCTTTTAATCCAGCCAGGATTCACTTTCCAGAGCCTGTGATGCTTACTGGACAAACACAAGGGCATGGCACATTGGCAGCTATGGATTACTTGTGTGTTTCTGGTCTCAAGAACCAATGAGGGAGAGTTACATGCTTACCACTGTTACAAGTGGAGCCAGCTTGCAGGCAATCTGTGCTTGGTCAGATTCTTCCCTCCCTAAAAGGTCTGCCTTTATTAGTATAGATTAGGCCGTGCTGTTCCTGCCTCTTTTCTTCTTTTTCATGATTATGGACTTCTAGAGACATTCACATCTACAAATGCAAACTCTCTCTTGCATACTTTAAAAACAGCAGTAAGGCCTTAGTTTGGGGTGTTACTTTTCAACTCAATATTTTTAAAGGGAATAATTCCAAGAGATATTTCACTAACAAATACGAGGGTTAGCTTACCCAATCCAGAAAACCAAGTCTCACATCTTGAAATACTATGGATGTTAAAGAAAATGAAGTGTGAACTTCTGTGGGTGGACAGAGGAGGGGTGCTATACATTTACAATGATCTGAGCAGTTGTTTGGATACAAAGAACAGAGAGGTTTTATGAGCCATCTCTATACCCTTACTGGTAAGTGGTGACAGCAGAGGTAAACTGAGTAAATCACAGAGTAGCCCCAGCCATGAACAAGCAACGCATGGTGGAGGCATTTAATGCTAATGATCAAAAGGTCCGTGCATAGGTCACCAATGAATACAGATTCCCTTTCGTTAGAAATGAAGTGATGTCACAATAACTGTTAACAGCCAAGTAACTATACCAGAGGGGAAATTGTTGTGCCAATTTCTTCAGATTTTTATTTTTCCAATATGGGGAGAGGTTAGAGTCTCTCCTGGAATACTTAAAGAAAAACAGGGCTTCTTTTCTGCTGCCCACAGTTTGAGGCCCGATCACCAGAAGCATTTTTTCATACCTTAAATTTCCCACAGATGTACACACGTGCATATGCACCAACTTATTGCTCTTATCCTTAACTACTTTTCTAGCCTTGAATATCTGATACTTTTATCTTTTATCTTAATTCCAGTGTGATAGAGATTTTCCAAGATCTGATTTCTTAAATTGATGGCAATTTTTTGAATGGTTAAAAAACTCCAAATAATGATGGATCCCTAGCTCTTTACTTTTGAGAACTTAAGTAATTTAATGAGGGCGATTTTTTTTTTTTTCTAACTTTTATGGCCAGGTGGCTCTAGGGGATATTTTGTTGAAGACTGATTAAAAATAATTTCTTCTAAATGAGACCTGACCACAAAATGGAACCATTAATGGGCAGGGACGTTGTCACCAAAGCGGAAACCATGCCTGATTGCCTCCTGTACCTCCCACCACACAAGCCTTTACTTCTTTTTCTTCTCCTTTTCTTGTTCTTAATAGCTGAGTAAATAAGCAGCCAGCGAGGCCTAAATGTTTTTGGCCAAAAACAGAGTCCAAACTTCTCAGAGAAAACATTTGGCCTCTGTGGTTTTGAAATATGTTCCAGAACACTGAGTTCAGTGAGTAACATTGTGAAAAACTCCCATCCATTGGAATGATGCTGGGGAATGTTACAGTATCACAAGTTTCAATTGGTCCTTTTCCTGCAGCCCCATAATGAGACTTGTAAAACACACACACACACACACACACACACACACACACACACACACACACACACAGAGCTATGTGGAAGTTCTCATGGGAAAAATGAATGGCAAGAAGTCCTAGCTTTAAAAGAAACAGCTAATCTGCTAGTTTGATTGTTCTTCAAAACTTACGCTGAACCAATGAGCCTAATTAAAAACACTTGGCCTACTTCTATAAAGCATCATAGCTTTCTCTATGCTTCGTTTGTATACACCACAAACCTCCAGATAGACTATTATTTTTTCAAGTGCTCACTAACAAAGTGCTGACTTTGTTGGGATGGCTGAGCTAATTTCTTGAACTCAGTGTGAAACCTTAGCTAAACAAAATTGTGGTAATTTTCCTTAATTTGTAAAAGTGATTGGAGTGCAAACAAAATTTTCCTCTTGGGTCAATCCTATAATTTTCAATTAACTAAAACTAATCGTCAGGCAGGCACCAAACCTGCATTTTGTTTAAAGGGCTGGGAGGCATTTCCAAGGGTCAGGATGCATTAATTGTTTTTATAATTTCAAGAGAGAGAGAAAAAATGGGTGACTAAAAAGTATGTTTGGTTTTACTCCTAATATTGAAAGACAAGGGAAAGATGCTTTGAAGTAAAATGTCACAGAAAAATAAAATGTGTCCATTTAATTGTGTGGCTATAATTATGATTTGTTAACAGTTATCCCTTCACTGCTCTGTTATCTCTTTGTGTGAAAGCAACTTCCACTCTGTACTTATTTTGGCCTTGCGGTCTCTTATTGAATAGAAAGGGAGACCTGGAACCAGTTCATGGAGACAGCTACCATTACCCAGGGATGACTGACACTAAGCAGAGGGCCCAGAACTGCACTCCAAGCGCGGTTCTTTGCCAGCAGCATCAGCCTCACCTGGGAGCTCTTAAGCAACAGAAAATCGCAGGTCTATGTAGACCTGCTATAGCAGAATGTGAATTGTAAAAGAACCCTGGGTGTTTGGTTTGCACAGCTCTGTCTAGGGATCTCTTAGAGTCCACACTGGGCACTCAGCCTCTGTGCTTGATGTAATTCCACAGAGATGCTGCCTGGTTCTCTCCACCTGATAGGAGGGAATTCACATTCACTCTGGAACCCTAGCTTCTTGTCACAAGGCAGATCCATGTGCCAAGACTGTTTTGGGAGGATAAAAATGCAGCTTACTTGGAAAGAAGGCACCAACCCAGAATTAAATGTAAAAACTTCCAATTGTATGTAATACGAATGCTGTGAACAGGTTAGAGGAAAGACGTACCATTCATGAAAGCACAACCCTACTCCGTAAAGCAAACGAACCCTAACAAGGTGTCTTAACATCCATAAACTCAAGATTATCTACACCTCTTTCCCCTTCTCTCATTTTTCATGTTGCATCTTTAAGTATCCAACCAGTTATTTCAACAGATCCTGCCATTCAGCATGGAAACCTAGATGAATTCTTAATAATAATACAATAATAAAAGCACCACGTTTGGCTATACATATGGTAAAATGAAGAAAGCTAGCAGGTTTTAATTACATTTTAAAATAAAATATATGCTTTTATACATAACAGATGATGGAAAAGACCACACCAGACCAAGGCAGTTCTGTGCTCACCATCTGCAGCAGTTCTTACCTGTGTAAATGAATCTGCCTGGTGTTCCTTTGCAGAACTGCTTCGATTTGTAGGACAGTGTGACTTCCACAACACCAGGGATGTGCCGAGGAGGGGTCTGCACACGAATGGCATGAGGAGTGATCAACTGGAAGAGACATTTGGAGGGAAAAATTGTCATTGCAATATTTAAAACTTCGCAGCTCTCCATAAACAAAGCTTTAAAACACATAATTAACTTGTCTGCATTTAAATCCAATCTTGACGGAACCTGCATGAAAAACACTGACGACAGTATTTACAAATGCTGTGAGCACCATCATAACAACATTATCTGCGTTTTCCTACATGGCAGGCCTTCTGCTTCCTGGTTTGAACAGGGAACGTGGCCTAATGAAATGATTTATCTCCTACAGGATATCCTTTGGAAAATCTCTGAAGCAGACACCCAAATCAGAGCTGAGCTCTGCCATGCTTCTCCAGAAGTTGATGGGCCTGGTGTTTGAGCTGAGCCCGCCAACATGTGAAAAATACAGAGGGACGGAAACAGTAGGCCAACGCCTCTGATTAGCTGCAGAGTGCACGTATGAAGTACCCCTGACGACCGCTTGGTGTATTAACTACCAGAGGGACAATCAAAGAGCTTTAAGGGGAAAAGCAAAGAATCTGCCTCCCTGGAATAGCTTATGGACCTGGCAAAAATCAGGACTCTCCATAAAAGGGAAATGGAAGGCTGGGGAGGTTGCAGAATGATCACTGGTCCATTATGCAATGCCACGTGCACAATGAGAAAGTTCATTTCTGAACTCTGTTGGCAATCAGATTACACCATGAAGCAGAATTTATTTTTTATTACTCTTATCTTTGTTTACATAACTAAAATGTTATTAATGGCCATAAAACTGGCATTATCTGTGTCTTTGAAAAATCCAGCCCTGGTATTTGACTGGCTGACCTCTGATGGTGCCGGATTCTACATGTTCTCTTTCTATGGGATGCTGCAATTGTCTACTCTGACTCCTTTCAGATGCAGTTAGCTCAACATTTGTGGCACTGAGTCCACTATATACAGTGGAAAATTTATACAGTGTACACGAGTTTAACATGTTTGTGCTGTTCTCATGGAGATAACTTAGAAAGGGCTCTTATTTCAATGTGCAAACCCGGCCCAGTTCAAGTGTTTTCTCCAGAGAATCACAGATAACACCATGAGAGGCTGGATACAGCCTATGGGTCCCTTCACTGAGTAAACCATTCTAACACTAAGTCCTACAGAAAATAATTTGAGAAAGTTGCTACTGCTAGAGCACAAATAATTTCTATCAAATGCTCCCTCTTGAAACAAAGAAAAAGTCATCTGCATAGAAACCAAGTTAACTTAAGCAATTACAAATGCCTTATCCTCTTCCATAGAATATATGGAGCTTTAGATTATTTGCTAAAGATGCACGAAAGATATTTCAGCAAGACCATGTTTATGTGGAACCCCTGAAGACTGAGTTTATCTCCATGGGTTAGTGTTTTCAGTGGCTAAGTTTCTACCCATCAAAACACATGCAAAAAGTTTCTTAAAATTGTGTTCTACACAGGAACAGAAAACCAAATACCACATGTTCTCACATATAAGTAGGAGCTAAGTACTGGGTACTCAGACATAAACATGGCAACTATAGACAGTGGGGACTCTAGAGTGGGGAGGGAGGGAAGGGAACGAAGATTGAAAAACTATCTGTACATTGCTCACTACCTGGATGACAGGGTCATTCATGTCTCAAACCTCAGCATCAATATACCCATATAACAAACCTGCACGTGTACCCCCTAAATTTAAAGCAAAAGTTAAAATTATTTAAAAAGTTCTATTCATATTGTTAATTCTTCCAAAATGCATGGTATGCTTTTAAAATAAGCAAAGTGTATACAATTTAACTTATCCTTGGTAAATCAAGATATCATTTGGAATATTCTTGCTATAACATAATAAAGCCCTAAATGACTATTGAGGTATGAAGGGCTATTTATCCCTGTACTGAATGGCTCCAGGTTTCTAAGATTTTGAAATTATTTCTATTTACTCTGCTTCTTTGCCTTTTTCTTCCTGTTGTTCTTAGCACTTTCTAATTTGCTCTTGTCATCTGTAAGCATGGAAATCAGGAAATTGAGTTTAACACTACAGAGAGAATAAGAGAAGGAGGAGACTCTGAAGGCAGTGAAAGATGATCTTCCCCAAATCGAGAGCATGTTAATCTCCATTGTTCAGACACTGTTACTGCAAGGTTTGGAACTAACACTTTTTGAGTACCCAGGAGGAATCTACCATGTTGCTGGATATTTTACGTATAAACACTAATTTGATCAGAACGATGACTGTATTTTATTCTTTTTTTTTCAGATGAGAAAATCTTAAAATTAAGTTGCTTGCATAGGGCACTTTACCCTTGTCACGGCAAGGTAGAGCAAAAGGTGATACTGATGCAGTCAAAAAAAGTGACAGGGCAAATACTTCCTTTGTAATCATAGAGAAGAAACTGTTCATATGGAAACTTCTTAAAGGTAGTAACAAACTCATTTTTTTTCTGATCTAAAGACTGTGTGTGTGTGTTTTCTGTACCCATGCTATCTCCATTTGTCATTTATTGCCTGGTCCTTTGCTGTGTTTTTGGTAGTGAAGGACGGTCCATATTGTTATATTCCAAATACAAGGTATGCTTTGAATTTTAACCCATACTTGGGATATAGAGCACCATCAACTCAAAATAATACTTAGAAGAACTTTCAGTCAGTTAGAAAACACTTCACCTGCTCTCAGGGGAAATACATTTTAAAAGATGGAAAGATATTAGTAAATAGATGAAGATTCTTTTTAAGTATAGGGACTTACTATGTTTGAGTTGCTATACTGAGGAACAAAATTCATGGGCTTTATAAATTGATTAGATATGACTGCAATAAAACTACAGACTGAGAGTGGGGCTTCAGCATAAAGCATGAGGCTCAGGAAATGCAAACAAATTTTCATTTACAATTTCATTTTCAATTTTAATTAATTGCCCTAACTAAAGCAGAGATTCTTTCTGAACAACAATCCTTCACAGATGAGGTAGAATCTGAATCATAATTAGAGAATAAATTTGTTGATGTTTTCCTAGCTGTGAATGTTAGTCTGAAAAGAGTCTTTAGCATTGACACATGATATTGATGTTCATGGAGGAAAAACATTGTAGCTAACTTTGATCAATTTGAAAGCACAGGCTTATATACTAATCACTCAAAGAACTGTAGAATGTATCGCTGGAAGGAATGTTAGTGATATTTGAAAGCTAATCTTCTCATTTTGACAGCTAAGGACACAGAAATCTAGAAATGTTTAATGGCTCCAAAAATTGACCCAACATCCTAGAGGAAGGACAGGGTCTAGATCTAGGGTGTAGAACTCAGGATCCACAAATTACAAGATAAGTTTCACACATTGTTTCAGCCTGGCTGAACTAAAGGCAGCCACTCAAAGCAACAAGAAGGAGGGAGGGCTAGTTTAAATTTTTCAAATGTCCATAACTGAAATGTCACTTTCTTAGTTTTGTCATATCTACACAGCACCAATACAATTACATACTTAATGTTTCTAAAAGTGATTATCTTTTTGTTTAAAAAACTTGTTTTAAAAGAAACCTTTATGTCACTACCATAATTGAAAAACTGGTATCAACTACTAAAATAAGAAGGTATTCCACACAGTAATCTTGAAGTTAATATGATGTAAATTCTAGCTGGATATTGTTGACAACCTGAAGGAGTTTATTGAAAACGGTGATTAGCTAGTGTTAGATGTTAAAGACTTCTTTGCCCTGCGACTTTATCCCTTTAATAAAAATCACAATTATGAAATTTTAAAAAAAGATTAAAAGAGAAACAAAAGGAGTGATTGAAAGAGAAACCAAAAGGAGACTAACTTTCTCACAGTGTGATTCAGTTCTACTTCATGTCTGTGTCAAATCTAAAATTATCTCTTGTATTACCAGGGGCACACGCCCTATTACCTTGGTATACACTGTTCTAAGTGATTGAAGAACAGATTCATTCTTTGACTTAACTTCCTTAAATTACAAACCAAACAATTTAGGCTAGAAATATTCTTCTGAAACTCTGTAGCATCTGACACTACTCCTTCTCTTCTTTGGAACTCTCCATTTTCTTCACTTATGGGACACTAATCGTAAGACCTAAGACTTGCAAACTGTCTAATGGTTTACCAAGGCATTTTCATATTCACTAATTTTTAAAACTCATCTTTGTGGTTTATGTATTTCAGATGAGGAAAGTTGATGGTCAGGCAAGTTAACTAATATTAATTGAAACACTAGGATGAAAACCAATCTCTTATATATGTAAATAAGTATTTTCCAGAGATTTTCTCTTATTCGTTGATTCTGGATTATTTTGGTTTTCTTCATTTGCCCCACTTTTCTGTCAACTTGTTAATTGTAGAAATTTCACAAGTTTTGTCCCTTTGTTTCTCTCTATTTGCCTGGCACTTCTTGATTTCACCCATTAGCTCGACCACCTCAGGTAAACTGATTTCCAAATCTACACCTGCAGACTTGATCTCTTTGGTCAAGCACCAAACTTTTATGAGCAACAGAGTAACAGAATCTCTCCAAACAAGTCTTCTTGCCATCTCAATCTCAACATTACCCAAGCCAAATTTATCATCTTACTACCTCTAAATATATTTCTTGTTCCTGTGTCCCCTGTCTCAGTTAAAGGAATGCCAGCCTTTGAATTACCCAAAATAGAAAACTTGAGGTTATCATTATTTCTTTTTCTTCCTTTATTTTTCTTAAGTCGTATTGATTTTGCTCCTTAACTGGACCCCACTGGCTCTTCTCTACTTCCTCTCTTTCTCCTGTTCAGGCTGTCACTCTTTCTTACACTATTACAGTGTTGTTAGGAAAAATTGCCTTCTAAGTGACCTCCCTCTACTACTTTTTCCATCACAATTATCTTCTTCAAATACAATCTCATCATGTTATGCCCTGCCTCAAACTCTCAACTGCCTCCTTTGCCTACTACATAGTTCAAACTCCTTTGCAGAATAATATTTAGGGTTTTCCAAGGCCTGGCAGCCAATTTCCCTTCCTAGGCACACTTCGCACTTTGCTTTAGCACATTCTGGAGTAAAGGGCATGTGTATAGATGAAAACACCATACCTTTGCCCAGTGGTTTTGCTTTCTTTATGCCATTCTTTCCTACACATTCTTCTACTGGCACTTTACTTGTTCTTGAAGACTCCAATCATATGCTCCCTTTTCCTGTACGGTTTACCTGATCCTAAGGGTCAAAATTGCCTGTATTGTTGAGGAATTCTTACTATTATGATATTGATACTACAATGCTTAGCAGCCTATTTTACTTTGTGCCATAAATTCTGTCCTACGTGTCTTTCTCTCCCTAGATAGTTCCTGAGATCAGTAACACGGTGTACTTCACATTTGTAACTTCTAAAGTAGTTAACTTGGCCTGGTGTGGTGGCTCACATCTGTAATCTCAACACTTTGAGAGGCCGAGGCAGGAGAATCACTTGAGCCCAGGAATTTGAGACCAGCCTGAGAAACAAAGTGAGACCTCATCTCTACAAAATATATATATATATATATATATATATATGCACCTTTAGCCCCAGCTACTTGGGAGGCTGAGGTGGGAGGATGGCTTCAGCCCTGGAAGTCGAGGCTGAAGTGATTGACGATCGCACCACTGCTGTTCAGCATGAACGACTGAGCAAAACTGTCTCAGAAAAAATAAGAGTAAATAAAAATTGAAAAAAATTAAGTAGTTAATGACTTACATACAGAGTATTTTCAAAATATTTCTGGAATATTTTGTACATATGTACATAAATATGTACATAAATATGGCCAGAATTCTACTAAATCAGACTCCACTGGGTATCATAATCATTATCCATGAGTCCAGATGCATCTGCAGTTCTTAACCTGAAAATACTCAACTCTGATTTTCTACCTAAGTTGCTTTTAATGTCAGTTATCTGACTGGCTCCGCACTCGGGCCTCAACATGAGTGGGAGATGACTGCTTGTATATCATCTAAGTGGTAAAAAAGAAAAGGATGTCTGTGACTCCAGTGAGAAATGGTAAGATGAAATTTTTCAAAGTTTAAAAATTCATACTTAAAAAGTAGGCACCAAAAGATCTTTGCTAAATGGTAAGAGTGTTTATTTCTGAACTTCTAGCATTCAATGTGCTTTGTTTTCTCTGCCTGCCTCTTCCTCCTATGCATATGTATTTCTGTGTGTGTAAATTCCCCAAACTCACACCAGATCACATAAGTAATTGTGAAATAAACATATTTGTATGAAGCCATTATTTTTATAATGAAAAAATGTTATTTAAAAGTAGAATGACATCAGTTTGGGGCAATATGTATTACAAGTGATTATATAAGAATTCAGTGTATATTTGCATAGGAGAAAGGAAAAACATCAAAATGTTAATGGAAGTTACCCCCAGATGGTAGAAATTTGGGTAATTTTACTTTCTTCTGTATGCCTCTCTGAATTCTCCAATTGCTCAACAATAAAAATGCATTAGAAGAAATAATTTTTCCATGTAGCATTAACATGAAACACAGATAATCTCTGCAGGGCTCCAGGTGAGGCTGTCAGCATGCCAGGGACCTGCCAGCAGCAACACTTCTGCTCCCTCTAAGCCGCCTGTGTGAGCATTTTCTCTTCTCCAGACTCAGACCACAGGACCTGAAGAACCCTGTAGGGGTTAGCCAGGCGAGGTATGCTCATTGTGGCCTCTGGGTGCAAAGTAAAGCTGCTGTGGCCATGACAGAGATGGAGCCAGAGATGGAGGTGGTTGAATAGGGCCTCTCCTTGACAGAAGAGCTGAAATCAAGAGAGAGAATGCATGGTAGATTGTGCAGCTGTGCACGCAGAACTCCAAAGAGGCAGCCCGCAAAGTCTGGAAGCCCAGAAGAGGGGCACGGAAGAGGACAACCTTCTACATGGCTTTCAGACAGCCTCCCATCATATCAAAAGTATGGCCCCTATGGTAGGTAAATGAGAATACCTAAGTGTTTAAAAACATGAATGGAAGCATGTTGTAGAATTCCACGGGAAAAGAGTAACTCTTGGGGACTACTTTCTCCTCTGAGGGCCAGCAGCTTTTATTATATGCATTGTTCTAGTTCTCACTAAATGGATGATGGTAATGACCTTGATAATGACTTCAACAATCATGACCTTTAGTTGTCTTCTTCCTATGTGTCAAGCACTTTGTTAAACTCTTTCAGTGATTTATATCCTGAAGGATTAAGGGATAGGTATGATTATTAGCTGATTCGTGGATGAGGAAAGTAAGTTTCAGGAAAGTTAAGAAATACGATCAAGGAACCAACTGGAAGTGGCAAGTCAGGACTGACTAGTGACCATCATTATACAACCATGACTGTCTCTCCACATGACTGTTTATTGTTTTTCCACAATTCCTGGTACAGGTACTTTGCATCTGACCTCTGCCTTTGAAAGCTTGGATTGTATCCTCAGCTTTTCCCACACCTTGAAATGTCCTGGGAACATAGTGGGCACTCCAACAACTTTCCTCCCTGGTGAAAGGCAAGCTGAGAATAATTCCTCAGGAAAACAAAAAAGCAATTCCAAGATAAGCCTTTATGCATGTTTTCCAACCAATAGGAGTCGGTAAAATAAATGCAATTTGAAGTTCCAAGTCACAAAGCCAAAAAATAACTGAGATGACTAGAAAGCACACCAGCCATATCTCATTACTAGTTTTAGTACCTAATATTTTAACCTTAATCACCTTCAACACTTAAAAGAAAAAAAAAAGTACAAAACAAGCAAAGACTCAAAGAGAAGGGACAAAAGGAAACAGTGGTTTCTTCTCTGGAAAAAGAACATTTGTGGCTAGAAAACGCCTACTGTGGTCACTGGCAAGGTGGTTTTTAGATGTTACCCATCTAAGGGTCTGGGTTCTAAGTAAGGCATGCTAGCCCATTCACCCATTGACACCCTCTGTGCCTCAGTTTGCTAATCTTATACTGCAATAGTACTTATCTGCTCTGTGGAGGTGCTGATAATATTACATATGCTTTATGTTTGGGTAGAGCTTCTCTAGGGACCCTAAAGCACTCTCCAGATTAATGTTTTAATTTATGTATTAATAATTCTCACAGCATTCTCCCTCCTCCTCAGTTAGGATAATAATATCCACCTCTTTTGAGACAGGCAGGGGGTACTGAGTGATGGACATGAAGCAGACACTTAAATAAGAAAACTGTAACATAAGAGCATAATTAAAGCTCTAAAAACAAATAAAACTACAGAGTTTTAAAGAGATACCACGGTGTTAGGGACCAAACAGGCAAACTTGTTTTTCCTCCACCACTCTGAACGTGCATCTTTTTGGTTAGACATGGCATTTAAAAGATATTATTTTCAGGAGTTCCTAAAGGAAACTGAAATATGAAAATTATATATTCTTGGCCACTGCGCTGGCTGATCTTCCATATTATAGCTCTATTTCCCTGAAGTGGCTACAACATAAATCAGGAGATGCCAGATCTTCTTCTGAGTTCCTTGGTGTGTTTTGGTTTGTTCCCTAATCAGAGTTCTCTGGGTTTCATAACACAGATTCTTTCATTCCCAAGAATTGCCTGTCTCAAAAGCAGTGTATGATTTCTCAGGGAACGTGAGAAAAAGCCAGAGGAGGCATTTACTGTTTCACAAACATTCTGGTTTCCTTTTGTCCTTTTAAGAAAATAACTTTAAACCGATGTTTACCAAAATATGCTGAGTCACGTGAATCCTTAAAGATAAACTTTATGTATGAATGTCAAAGACTTTTGAAATTAAAGTCTCAGAAATTGAGTTAAATGGGGGAAACTTAAAATCTAGCTTTTGAATAGTCATGTTACTTAACACTGAAATTTCTCTCAATGTGGATATCGACATAGACTCAGATGGATAAAACAACATAGATGCTCTTTCCTGTTAACTGTGTCCCCTTAAGTAGAATATCGGCCCCATAAGGATATGAACTTGGCCTTCCTTATTTATGCTGTGTTCTCAGTGTTTAACAAGGCCCTGGAACTAGTAGGCCCTCCATAAATACTTGTTGAACATTGAATGAATAAATACTGTGAAGCCATTAGCCACCATTACTAATTAAGATTCACTAAAGTTCCTTATGAATCTACAAAAAGGAAATAACGCCATTCCATTCAGAATTCTTTTTACTAAAAAATACCCAAATAACAACAACAAGAAACTTTCTACTTTGCCACCACAAGCTTCCTGGTATCCTCATTAAACATTCACAGAAATATAGTGCCCAGTTCTTCTGACCAGGAATTTAACCAGGTCACTAAATCAATGCAGTTAATTGTACAAAACAAAACGGCAACAAGATCATCTTTCAAAATAACAGACTTGGGAGAAAAAGACTGCAGTAAATACATTATGCTTCTGCTGCCTCTGGTTTTGTGAGTTTATTTATTTATTTATTTATTTTGTAATTTATTTTTTAAATATACTTTCTCCAGCTCTCTTCCCAGGATGTAGATCTTTGCCAACTGGGCCCCATTAAAGACTGGATCCCACCCTGACCATCTGGGAGCTGGAAAAGCAAGGGTGAGTTCCTGAGGCCCAGGGTATTCCAGAAGGAGAGCATCAGACACCAGCAACGCCAGCCCCTGTGGTTTGAGGCTGCACAATGAGCTCTTTCTCAAGGCTTGTTTTTCTAAATTCAGTCAAGAAGGAACATCATTCCCTACTCAGGCCTGGCTCAGTGTCCTGTGTTCCTTGCTTGTTTGTTTGAAAATTAAAATATAAAAGAAAAAGGAAATCAGAATGCATTTATGGAAGGGGATGAATGTTTGTTATCAATGTTGGCAATTCACAAGGCAGAATCTTTGCCTGTGGAATTAGGAAAGAAAAATATAAAAGCCAACAGACTTATAGATGAAGTAGTCAGGGAATGAATTCACCTTTCACCAAAAGACTTGTAGAGTCTTTCCAAGCTATTTAAAAAAAAAAAAAAAAAAAGTCAAAGCTTTAAGATACAAAGACTCAAAGACTCATTCTAACATTTTTTGTGCTGTTGTTAATATCTACATATGGTATACATTGATACTAGCACATATAACTAGTAATTCTTCACTTAACATTCAGGAACTCAGAGATGTGATAAAATTAACCACTACAAAAAATTGAAGCCAAACCCCTTTTAACAATGTGTCTCTACACTTTCTTCTGCTGAAAGTCTTTCAAGGTTGCATTATACACACCTTGCTGTTTTAAACAGTATATATTAAATATATTTGCTAGCTCTTTTTTGATTACTCAGGGCCACCATCATTAGTAACAGTCATTAATGAGCTGCGCAGTAATAGAGTTCTGTGTCTGTTTTTTAGACTTTTTATTTCTTCCCTAGACATCAGGCCATCAGCTGTCACTGAGTCTGCATCCAATAGCCTGCCTCCACACTTGATCTGCCTCTAGTTTGGGCCTCCTAATATGCTGTTACCTAGGAAAACAGATAACGTAGTTTCTTAAGAAGTATTATGGCCAAGTATGGTGACTCACACCTGTAATCCCAGCTCTTTGGGAGGCCAAAGTGGGTGGATCACCTGAGGTCAGGAGTTCAAGACTAGCCTGACCAACATGAGGAAACCCCATCTCTACTAAGAAACATAAAAATTAGCTGGGCATGGTGGCAGGCACCTCTAATCCCAACTACTTGGGAGGCTGAGGCAGAAGAATCACTTGAACCCAGTAGGCGGAGGTTGCCTGTAGTCAAGATTGCACCATTGCACTCCAGCCTGGGTGACAGAGCAAAACTCCATCTCAAAAAAAAAAAAAAAAAAAAAAAAAAAGGATTTTCTTCTTGTTAACCCAAAGCTTTTTATTTTATTTACTTTTTTGGCTTGCCTCTGGTTTCATGCTGAATTTTGGAGAGTTGATGTTATTATAACACATCTCTGGATAAAAAAGTTTTATTACATTCATATTAGATAGTTAAGAGATGGCTATGGAGTCAGTTGGACTTTGATTCAAATTCATGCTTTGCCAATAATCAGCTGCGGGACCTTTGGAAAGTCACTCAACCTCTGCGCCCTTTAGTTTCCTTATTGAGGAATGCGGGGCGGGGTGGGTAGGATGGGGGAGGGAGGAAGATGGGACTAGTTACCTAACAGTTTATTACAAGGATTAATTGACATAATTTCTGTAATAAGTGTAGGAAAAGGCATCACTTGTATCAACCAGTCAACACGTGTTACTTCTATTACTACTCAATTCTCACCATCACCAATAGATTTACATTAAGGCATTTATGTATATACTTATTACACAATTGTATCTAAATATAAACCACCTCCCCATACATATATTAACAAAACCTGGACCATGATCTGTCTGTCTAGTACGGACACTTTCAAGCATCACCAGCTACAACAGTTGCTAATAGAGAGCATTTGTTTGAATGAATTAATGAAAAGGGAAATAGTATCATTCAACAGATTTTCACTAATGCCTCAGATGTGCAAAGCTCTGTGCTTGGCATCACAGAAAATTAAGCTGAATTGATCCTGGATCCTGCCTTCAAGGAAGAGGGTATGCCCTTAAATCATGATAATTAAAGATGGAAAGGTATAAGGAATACAATATGGTAGAGATAAGGCAACATAAGAATTTAGTCAGAAGAGAAAATAAGCTATACTTAGAGTCATATGGGAATATTTCAGAGAAAAAGGTGATATTTTATAGTATCTTAATGGGCAGAGGGATATGGGTACAGAAAGGAGGGAAAAGTATCCCGTGGAAGGAATGGCATCAGCAAGACAGGGAGAAAAGTTACTGCAGGTACTAGGAGCAGCTAACGAGTCAATGGAATAGAACCTAAATTAAGATGAATGGTGAGTGAGGATGATGAAAAGAAAGGTTAGCGTCAAGGTGGTGTGCCTGAATCCCAAACTAAGAAGTTGTGGCTTTAGAAAAGAGAAAGCCAGTAAAAGTTACAAGGCTTTATTTATTTAGCTCAGGGTATCAGGGAACCATCCTAGAGATCAGCCATCAGCAAGAAAAGGAATACAGCACTATCTAGATATCCATAAATATTCATTTCTTCATAACAGTCACATGACTGCAGCCAGGTGTGAATTCTGTCATTGACTCATATGAAAATTAGAAATTCATCACACTTCTGTGGTTCCTATTTTCAAGCTACAGACACATACATGCGCCTCCTGAATACACTGTAAATAACGAGCTGAAAATGCCATCTTAAAGTTCTTTTTAACTATTTCATAATTATCAACATAGAGAATAGATTTCAAGTGTCTCAGTCATCAAAAATGAAAATATAGGCTAAGGCATTTCAGGAATAAAGTGAGCATGGCCGTAACTATGTAACTATATTAAAAAGGCCATTAGAACATTTTTATCTGTTTTTTTTTTAATATGCTGGCTCATTTAGAAATGATTTCCCATAAAATTACTTAGGCTTGAAAGTTGTTCTTCAAAGTCATATTGAAAGTTTAATGCAACTAATCCAGACTGCTTTTAAATTTTTTAACAAGTTTATAATTTTGCATAAAGCATTTTCTACATAATAGATGGTCAATAAGCACAGGTTAAATATAGGACATGAAACATATTTAGAAAAAAATTAGGCAAGTATGAGCTATTTTAAATCCATGCATTTAATCAATTTTGAATTAAATTTATATTTACTCAATATATGTAAAATAAATGGACACAACTATTTACATTGTATTACATTTCTATCATAAAATTTTGAAAGAGGTAATATTTGACATAATGTCTTTCTCCATCTTAATTTTCTTTTTTATTTTAGTGGAGCTGTATCTCACAAGGTGGGATAGATAAGTCTTTAGAGTGCTGGTGCAATTACGTATAAAATTCAGGAGAGTTTGGTAAATTTCTGGAAATACGTTAAAAGCCTATGGAAGTTTCACGAGAAAATCTGGTAGAACCAAAACCGAATGGGAGTGAAGCTGGGTGTCAAGAGAACTGGGCTCTGAGCCCAGCACTAAGTATCTAGTATGCTCCCAGGACAAGCCATCATGCCACTCCGAAGTCTCTTTCTCCTCACAAAATAAGAAAGCTGTACTTGACTGGAAAAAAAGGTTTCTCAAGGCCCTTAAAATGTTGTGACTCTGCATGTGGTTCAGTAAGAGTCAAGGCCGGGCAAAAAGGCCTGGGAAACTTCCCGTGGAATACATGGATGCTTCTTAGTCATTCACTCTTTAACATCAGAGAGAAGCCAATCCTCCTTCTTATTGACAGTCATTCCTCTGAGCTATGTGTACAAAGGAGAATGGAAAGTAGAGATAGACAGAAAGAAAGGAATCAAGGATTGCATTTATCACTTGGTTTTCTGATTTTTTGATTTAAGTGGCAAAATTGCTTCTCAGCCCCTATACTGCCATTTGCCCAACTACATTCACCCACAGGTCTCCCCAGAGATTTCTTTTGACTTCATTCCCTATGTCTGGGAATGTGGTTGAAGGAAACGTTCATCTGGATAAAGAAGACAACAAGTAGGCCCTGTGTGAGACTAATTGCTTCATACAGCGAGGAAGCTGGCTTCTCCCATCTGAGCTAAGTGGTACTGGCTATCTTTAAATATAGCTGCCCTACAAAATCATATGGCATCTAATTCCAAGTGTGTACTGACTAAAACCAGATGCAAAATATGAGGGACAGTTTGTTCAAAGCCTTGCAGCATTCAAGAATAACGGCTCTACACATCTCTGGTCTAATCTGAATGATACTTTGCAAATATTTCAGATGATTTTCTCACATCTATCCCAGTGCAATCACTTTGTGATTGAATTTCATGACTTGGCTCCATTAACATGAAATCAAAATGCACTTCAGCCATCATAAATATACCATGTAAGATGATCCTTGGAAAAAAGAAAATGGGGGTTTCTGCGTTCACAAAAGTTTGGGACATGCTGAATACTGCATTTAAGTATTCGCGGTACATGCTAGTACCTCAAAGGTTCTGCAAAGCCCTAGAAGAAAGACCAGTAGAATTTGTTTGACTCAACATTTCCCAAACTTACCAGGAAAAATCTCCCTCTCTCATCTCCCAAGGGGTATCTATTAATATCCTGTAGAACTCGTATTCCACAGCACTCTCTGGAAGATGAATTAGGCCACACTGTGGTGTAAGTCTCAGATTTATATCAGATACCAGAATCTGAAGCATAGAGAGTAAAAATATTGACTGAAGACATATCAATCAGGAGATCCAATTTTGTGGCCAATTAAATTGTTTTGATGAAGTTCAAAGAATCCTTTTGCAAATAAACATCATATCTGTATATTCAAGCGTGCTCTGAAAGAAGAGTAGTGGAAAAAAAGGAGCAGTTTCCATCTGCTGTCACTGTCCCCGTCTTACTGTAGGGGGATTCTCAGGGGAAGAAACTCTACTTAAAAGGAATTACTAGGCCAGGCGAGGTGGCTCATGCCTGTAATACCAGCACTTTGGGAGGCTGAAGCGGGCAGATCATAAGGTCTCAAGTTCAAGACAAGCCTGGCCAACATGGTGAAACCCAATCTGTACTAAAAACGTAAAAATTAGCCAGGTGTGGTGGCATGCCCTTGTAGTCCCAGCTACTCAGGAGGCTGAGGCAAAAGAATCACTTGAACCAGGAGGCAGAGGTTTCAGTGAGCCAAGACTGTGCCATTGTACTCCAGCCTGGGCGACACAGTGAGACTGTCTCCAAAAAAAAAAGGAATCACTAGAATTGTAGCACTGATTTCAAAGAGGATGTAGACTAAGCCCTTTATTTTCAGTTGGGAAGCTGAGGCCCAGTGACCAACACTGACTAAATCTAGATGCTCTGATTGGGCAATGGAAGGATAGTCAATATCCAAGTCTCTCAACTGGCTCCTTATCCACTGCCACCCCATGCAATGTAAACCCTTGCCTGGAATACTGTTCTGTGCTCCCCACCAAATCCTCCATTTTACTTTTTAAAATTGACAGCTTAAACACTT
The DNA here is from genome assembly GCF_048565385.1 of Saimiri boliviensis. Lineage (NCBI taxonomy): Eukaryota > Metazoa > Chordata > Mammalia > Primates > Cebidae > Saimiri > Saimiri boliviensis. Next base: position 23,647,601 of record NC_133468.1, on the reverse strand, counting down.
TAAGTTGTATAAATTTTCTCAGATATTTCTGTGATTAAATAATAGGGTCATGAGAGCCTAACGTACCTAAGCACAGAGATACATCCATACTTAAGAGGACCTTGATTGGTCATTCAAACAATCTGCTTCTCACTACACCACTTTCTCTGCCTTCTAGAACCTTGCCTTGAATTGTAAACTACCAATTTAATACTAGATTATATAAATATATTATGTAACTCTCTAATTTGCTTCATGGGGGCAAGTTGTCTTTCCAAATAAAACACCAGATCCCACAAAGCCCAACTTTAATTACCCATGGTACCTATCGCAGTGCTAGACACCCAGAAGGCAAGCCCACCAGTGCTCACTGTTTAGAAACTGGAGGAATTCAGAGCAGATATTAAAATAACAATTAGTTCTACAAACCAGAAGCAGGAGCCCCTCCCTGCTCCGAATCACATGTTGGTAGAAAAGCAAAACAACAAAGTGCAACCCTGGTCAAAAAAAAAAAAAACCTCAACCCACATTAAACATGATCACACATCAACCCTGCTGGTTTGCCGAAATTTGTATATAAAACATTAAAAAGATTTTTTTAAAAAGACTTTTGGATTAGGACAGGGCAGGGAGCATAAGAATAACAGTCAAATAATTTTTTTTTCTAAAAGGAGGGAGAGGAGAAAGGGCAAGAAACAATGAAGAAAGAGGAAGGGGGCAAATTGAATTCACAAGAAAGCCATGTGAACTTGGGCACTCGCAGAAGGCAGCCCTGAGTTCGGAGAAATGAAGTGCTCCTTTCTTCTTCCCACCCCTCAGGGGGTGATCTGTGAGCTAAACTGAACTACTCATTTGCAGAAGATTGGGTTGGTAGGGGAAGAGCGCAGATGAGAGTAAATTAAGCCAGCTCGATTTTCTCTGGCCGTCTTTAAAATTCTTTAGTTTTAAAAAAAAAAAAAAAAAGACTCTAAATAATAGCATCAGCTGCTAATCTAAAATGTTATCTGCTTGTCCTAGCCTGCCAGCCTGCTTCTGGGTGTGTTGGGCTATAGAGTAAGGAAATGCAGAAGTGATAAAAGTCTGCTTAAAATTAGAAGGATGAGATCTTAGAGATGGCATAAACCTCAAGATCATGTCTTCTGGGGCAAAGACTTTGGATGGGCAGGGATCCAGTTCTGGAGATGAGGCTAACCAGGTTAACTCTGTTGCCCTAGCACAAGACATGTATCCTTTACTTCATAAAGATAAATTCTACCTAGAAGCCATATACAACTGGAGGATGAAGGGAAGCCTTCTTACCTCTCTGAGTCTGTACGTGCCAATTCTACCTGATTTTGGAAGGTAATAGCCACTGTTAAGACACCCAGAGCACAAGGCATCATGACAATGTGAGCCTATCACCCTGAGCTGATAACACCCTAGGATAAAAATAGTGGCAAAGGCTAAATTATGGAAGGTAAGCAGGTAAGCCCTGGCGTTGGACTATTTGGGTTCAAATCCCATCTCTACCACTTGATAACTGAACCACTTATTTAACTTCTCCAAGCTTCAATTTCCTCATCAGTAAAATGAGAACAACATCATACACAATGGTGAGAATGCCACGAGGGTCCTTCTGAACATTTATCATATTGCCTGGCAGGAACTAAGTGCTCAGTGAATGAATGTTAGCTAATATTAGTCACACTCTGCATTTTTCTATAGCTTTTTCTTAGATGCCTTCTGATCAAATTCTGATTCTGTATAATGCAAGCTTTGACTAATGGCCTCAATCTTGGTTGATATTTTTATGCTTCTACAAAAATAAAAGGCCCTGATGTAATTTTATTTGATTAAAAACAACCATCATTACTACTAGTATTACTATTACTACTTTCTACTACTATACCACCTGGCTTATGAAACATCTCCTTTTTTTCTTTCTTTCCTCTGTCACTCTTCCCTCTCTTAAGTTTGCATATGCTATCTTATCAACTAGGAATTTTAATTCCTTTATAAAAACATAGAGTATCCTTCAAATCCAATCTCTAGTCCTATCTGACTGTGTAACCTTGGGCAAGCTTTTTAACCTCTCTGAGACTCAGTTTACTTATATGTAAAATGAGAATAACAATAAGGCGATTGTGAGGATTAAAGTGACACCCATGAAGTGCCTACACATGATGAACCCTTAGCAAGCACGAGCTATTTCTCAATTCTCACCATTATACAATGGATTTCTTTATTTGGGGCAGTATCAAATTCTCTCCCTGCGTGAAAAAGCAGAGAAAATTATGTGTGCTAAGTAGCCTGTATGAAAACCTAAATATAGAAATAGTTTAGAATATTACAAAGAAGGTTCACTTCTGCAAGTCTCATTATTCTGAACATCAGGACAATCGTGATGATAATAGCCCAATCTAAAGTCTGACATCCAGGCCCTCAACTGCTAATGCAGTTAGATTTGCTTGTTTTAAAAGAATATGTGCACAAATATTTTGGGTAACAGTTTACATGAGGACAGGGTCATAGTTGATTTATGACATAGCTACAACCAAGAGCAGTCTGAAAGGAGGGACTGGACAACGAAGAAGCAGACATCCTCCACCCTCAGCTCCTGGCTGGACCCACCCTGACTCCTGGGACAGAGTGAAGAGGGGATCCTGACACATACAAGACAGTGGCAGTGGAGAGACCAAGGAGGGAGGAGGAAAAAGGTACTGCATTAATGGGTTTCCCTTCCCATGACTTTCATCAGTTTTGTTATATAGAAACAGATCCTTTAAAGCAATCTGGATAAACCTAAGTTACATGTTAACCTCCCTTTGCTATTCTTAAAACAGGTCAAGAAAGTAGGAAACTGAGAGGAAATGGAGGACCTTGACTAGGGGCAAGGCAGAGATGCAAATGAATGATTTCCTGATGTGTCCATATTCCTTATTCAGTGGAGTCCACTGAGGCTAAGAAGGCATAGGTTTTACAGGAGGAAGCTTCAGATGAACCCACCTTCTTCTCACAGGGTCCATAAGATTTACTGCCAATTCTGAGCTCCACTTTGACGGCAATGACATGAAGCAAGGAGTCCATATTATATCTACTCTTCCCATCTCCTAACTTCCAAGATAAGCAACGGAAAGAAATGGAAAAGGTGGACGATACGGCACACAAGATCTGTCCTTGTGAGGACTGCTGTCTCCAGCAGGATGAAGACCCTAGGCTGGCAGCAAAACCTGCCATGGATTTGACGCTTCTAATTTCCAACCCAATAGTTTCAACAAAAAATGGAGTACCGTTGGCAAGGGGAACTTAGTCCATCTTTCATGCCTGGAAAGTTCCAACTTGCCTAACCATTAGTTGGGTGGACTGAGAAGCCCATCTCTGATTCGGCTTTATGAGAACTTTGATTCTCTGACCAAATGCATACTTCTTGTTGGCTGAGTGGAAAATACCAAGTCAGCAGCAGCAGGAGCTAGCAAGGGGCTTGCCTGAGTGGGTTACTGGCAGTTAGCAATGTACTGACAAGGCTTAGAAAGAAGAGCAGCCTCTGTTCTGGAAAGGTAAACATACCCAACTATCACAGTCTTAACTTTCTGCTCTTCTGTATGGCCCCTCTAAAGAGAAAACAAAAAGAAAATATCTAGATAGGCTAAACCGTGGTGTCATGAGAGCACAGGTGGAAATGGAAATCTTTGTATGGCCATATACAAATCACTTATATTGGGCAGCGGCTCTCTGGTTATGTCATTATTTGTCTAGAAGCCCCAGTCTCCTTATCAAGAAAAGAAGTATGCTAAGGGTATCTACCTCATAGTGTAGAAAGAAGGGTAAAATGACTATCTTAAGGTTTAGCACATTGCCTAATGTGGTAAATCTCAGTCAGTTAGGACGACTACATACTTACAAAGCAAATGGGATGAATGAACCTATGGTATCTTGTAATGCTAACATCGTTTTACTTTGGTGAACTGAAAGAGAAGGTGCCCTGAACATGCTAGCTAAGAAACTGGGGCTCAGAACTGAGAACACAATGGCAGATTTGCAATGGCATCTATATAACAGGATGCACATTTGAGCTGATGCTGATGGTTGCCTGACAAGTCAACTGGTAGGTTAAAAGAACAGTCACAGTGCTTGGACAGCACTGCACAATTAGAACATAGTCATTTTCATGGGGTTGCAGTCACACAGGGAGATGCCTGATAGTTGTAAATTCCTAAGGAGCCCAGTTCTTCTAAATTCTCCCAGCAAACCATTCTCTCCAATGAATAGTCATCAAATAAGTCAAGAACCACCTACACCTGGATTATGCTGCCATTGAATGGTGTTCCTTGAAGATCAGGCTATAGTAGACTCTTTCTACAAAATAGCCACAGGTGACACCCTTGCTAAAGCTTGAATGGGTGTAATATACATCTTGTGACTTTACATCTCCTCTTCAATTCTCAACATACAATAGGACCTCCACACCATGTCAAGCCCAAAAGAGAAAGTGCAAAACAGAAGCTCTCCCACTGCCTATGGGCCAGAGAATGGAAGTCATTCCAGTGGTAACTGTTGCCTCCTGGTAAACCCGAACCATCTCTTCTAGTTTCCCCAAATTCTATAGACTGAAGCTGGCCCACCCAGAGCGGCACCACTAAAGTCTATACATTCTATTAGAAATTCAAGTATAGGCAGTATCTTCAACTAGATCAAGTTATTAGATATTAATGTTCAGACAACACCTACCTCACTCCAGACCAGCATGGTACCGAATATGACCTGTAACCCATCAAAGAAATTGTCCCCTATGATGATCACAGTCGCGCCTCCCGTCGTCCATCCTTCACTCGGGCTGATGGCTTTGATACAGGGAGTAGCTGCTTTTCAACACACATGAAAAAGAGAAGGAGTCTGCTGTTAGAACCAAACTTTAATGATGAAGACTTGAGAAAAAGGAAAAAAAAAATCTTTTATCTTTTCACTAACAGAACGTCCCTCAAGATCTCAGCATTTCCTAGCCACATTAGGACCTGAAACTTAAGGGTGCAACTACGGTTTTTAAAAGCATTCTTTTCATTGTTTCTATGAAGATACACATATTTTACCCAAATCTTTATCAAACCTGAAACTTTATGAAATAAAACACAAAGTAAATTTTAATTTGTAAATGCTAAGAATTTTTTTTATGAAAAATGGGTGACTTTCTGGAATATATTGGAGACCTTACAGAATTGCTTCATAGTTAAATATATCTCCTGAAAAGAAAACTCACATATTTTTAGATAAACATTGCTATCCAATAGAAAGCTAAGAAAGAGAGGAGCCTGGAGCAGGAAATGATTCTTGCTCCATGCCTTCTGTCTGAACACTAACATAGCAACATGTCTCAACAAAAATCATTAAGATTTTTTTTTTTCAAATAAATGTCATAGATCCCATTTTACAGATGCAAAGAATGCAGGTCACTTGGGGTGAATTATGTAACCAAAGAGCTGAGTCAGGGCTGAGCCACAGAGTTTTCCATGACCTTTGCTTTGCTGTCTTTCCCAGGCATAAAACCCTAGAATTGACTTTTTCAAAATTTCATATCTCTTTTCTTTCCATTATACATGGTCCTTGGAGATGGGAAATAATTTGTAAATACTGTGATTCCAAATAGACTGGAGGTAGTTTGTTTAATGAGCATGGCATACTTTCAACAGAATTGCTGGGCATACATGTAATTGTTGGATTGTTTTTAAAATCTCTCAGAGGGCACCTTCCTGCCACTGAGGATTTTTAACTCCACAATGTCATGCTTCTGTTCTCATGATTACTTTTAGGAAGAACAACAAAGCAAAATCCTAAAGCAAGGGAGATATTGTTCAAGGAGAGAAAATGGGACCCTCATCTTTAATAAAAAGTTTATTAAGTATCCAAGGCTGACTTTCCGAGCATTGAAGCCAATGAGAGCACTAGTTAATTTTAACAGGAAAAAAACTGGCAAAAAATATTTGGACTTTGTCAAATTTGGCAAAATGTCATGCTTTAACTTTTGCAAGAAGGAAAGAAAATATTAAGTCCAGCCCGGTGGGACCAGTGCTCACGTGCCACCACACAAACAAGTAGAATGGGTTTGATTTTGATTCAAATTAACCTTAAAAAATTGCACAGAGAAATTTGGAAATATCCAAACTAAACATTTCATGTTGGCTGAATTTACAGCAATGCATTGACAACTAAAAATCGGCAGTTCAGATGATTTTTCTCTCCTCTACTTTCTCGCAAAAACAAAATAATTAATCAAGAAGATGTAAATGATTCATAACTTGAGTTGAAATTTCTTGTCCGAATTTTTAACATACATAGAGGTTGTGATCAGTGTTCCACAAGCAAAGGGCTTTGTCTTAAACAAAAATGACCTTTAAAAGTATAAATGTTTAAATGCATGATTAAATACTCCCAAAGCAGTGGTAGAATATGATGTATGATTTGAAGCAAGTTGTAAGAGAAATAAACTATATTTAACAACTACATAAAGTTCTTAAAATATAAGCAGTTTGGAAACATTTTGTTAAGGTCTCCAAAGATCAATTCTTAATTTATGACTCAATCCACTTAGTTGTTAGGTTGGAGTACAAAAGGTGTTACGATATCCTTGGTACTTCTGAGAAGAACAGGATATCTGTTTATCTGGATTGGTCTTGAGATTCCTGCTTGAATCAAAGTATGGAATCCAAAGGGGCCATTAATTGCCGACCCTGTGATTACCCACACAGACCCTGCAAAATGGTCTTGGTGCTTACTATCGATTTTAGGTTTGGAATTTCTGTTAATTTTTATTTTTTTTAAAATCACACATGTGTATTTCTTTAGCTAAATATGGTCTCCTGCAGGCTTCTCTTCATTGCACAAAGGGAGGTGGAAGGCAGGGTGTTTCTATGTCTTTGAGAAGCCCTCCTACAGGAAAGGCCTTATAATAGCATGGACAAGACCTGCTGGTTCTGAACTTGACCCATTCCCTCTTTTTTTCACTTGTTATATGTAGGATACAGAAGTCATATGGGTGTACATGCATGTGTGTGTGTGTGTGCTTTCAAACACTTCCCAAGGAAAGTTGTAATGTTTTCAAATGCTGTGAGCAATGTTCCAGAAAGAGAGCTATCTGTCAATGACTCAGAGGAAAGAGAGAGCATCAAGCTTTCAGAGATAACCAGGCGAGGAAACACTATTTGACACCGTCTTCTTAGTTTTAGAGAAATAAAGTGAAGTACCCCCGGAACTTAAGGGAAGTACCCTGGGAAGAATGACACATCCCTCAGTCCCTTCTACCTCTACACTCAGCACCATCCACTCTCCTGCTTCAAGACTATATGCAATTCTTGGAGCAGGTAAGTCATTCAGACCTTTCTAAGTTTAGACCTGTAAGGGTTCCAAAGTTCCTCCTATACATCTGTTATATCATATTAGTCTTGAGGGGAAACTTTGTGACACCTCCCCACTGGCAAGTTTGAAAAATATGTAAAGGAATCATGAGCTATCCCAGAGAGAGAGGATGAGGAGGGGAAGCTAGTAGCATTTAGTAACTGGAGGTCAAACCAGGTGTAGTGGCACACACCTGTAAACCCAGCACTTTGGGAGGCTGAAGTGAAACGATCTCTTGACGCCAAGAGTTCAAGCCTGGCCTAGGCAACACAGTAAGACCTTGTTTCTATGAAAGGTTTTTTAAAAAAACTACCAGGTGCAAGCCTGTCATCCTAGCTACTGGGGAGGCTGAGGCAGAAGGACTGCTTGAACCAAGGAGTTCAAGGCTGCAGTGAGCTATGAGTGCACTACTGTGCTCCGCCTGGGTGAGGCCCTGTCTTTCAAAAATGAATGAATGAATGAATGAATGCTAAGTATCCAACAATGCACGGATGAATGGAATCATCCCCATAAATGAAGAACCCCAAAATGTCAATAATGCAACATGGAAAACACCATGTGCACGAATACTGCAACATAGAAAACACTGAGTGCAAAAGAGAATCAGGCCCAAGAGCTATTGCTAAGAATTCACAGAACCGTGTAGACCAAGGCAAGACATTCGAGTGAATACAGCAGCTCAGACTCTCAGAACAAGGATGAGATGAATGGCCACTGACCCTCAACGTCTGTAAAGCAACGGGAAATGATGAGGGTGCTGGTGAATTTCATGTGCCCCAGGAAGAGGTGGCAGCCCCACTCAGCTTCAGCCTTTGGTGGCCCCACACACATGCAGGCCCAGTGTGGTCTGGGTTTCTGCTCCTCTTTCCAAAGAAGCCAGGAAGCCATATTTTTATATGAAATTTTTCAATCTTTAAATGTTGGAAACTAATGCAATATATTTTTTAATGTGTAGGTCAATCACAATGTTTGTGGGCTGACATTAACTCACAGGCTGCCATTTTACACTTTAACCCTAGTCACAACACAACTGCCAGGCTAAAAACAGACCTGGAAATACTTGCAATTGTGGTCAAAACTATAGGTACCCAAATGTTTACTGCAGTACTGACAGCAAAAAATGCAGATGCCTAACCCTCCGCCAACAGGGGAGTGGTTAAAGAAATTATGGTATATTCATAGTATAGAATACTAGGAGCGTCATTCAAATACACAAAAGAATTCTATTAACTGATATGGAGAGATTTCAAAATATGTTAGCAAGTCAAAAAAACAATTTGCAAACTAAAGAACAGTGTAATTAAGTTTATTTTTGAATGATATCTGTGAGCCTGTATATGCTCTAGTATGTGTATGTATGCAGTTCTATGTGAACAGGTATGATGGACAAAGGCCTGGAAGGAAGGATATGCATAACTGTCCCCAGAGGGTCCTTATAAGAAGGACTAGACCGGGGTTGACAGAAAAGAAAGACTATTAACATTTATTCCCTACACATCTCTATGATTTAGATATTTTAATGTGTACAAATTAAGATACTATGTAATAAAAATAAAAAATTAAGTTGCAGCAGAACATTTAATTCTATGAGAGAGAACAGTTGTACTTTTCAGAGCAAAATGACATTTTAAAAAAGCAAAATAAAACAAACAAACAAAACAGCTGCGCTGACCCTGAGTCTCGCCTTCTCTCCTCGTGCTGGACATGTTTTCTCTAAAAAAGCTCAGAGTACATCCAAAGGAGCCAAGGACTTGTTTCTTACATTTGGGATACTCAGAGAAAAACCAAGGGAAGACAGGGAAAAACCACTTTTAATTGTCACAGTGGATGGATTCAGTGGAATTTGACTGTGAAAAGATTTATGAAAGAATTCAATTCAGCACAGGGATGTGATAATCAATACAATTCTATCGCCAAGAAAATATTATGGAATGTGGAGGTGGTATTTGAATACAAAACCACTTTTACCAGCAAATTCTTGATTTAATTAATACAAGATTCTTTCTTCCTCCCCAGTGAATTTTCACACTCTATCCAAAAGTCCAGTAAGCCAATTTCTGGTTTTAAATCTCATTAAAAATAAAAGTTTAGGGTTGAGGGGAGTGGGATCCACCTCTTTTTTAAAAATCCCTTCCCCCACCCCTCACCAGCCACCGAAAGTAGAGATTTTCCTTCCCTCAAACTATGACAATAACATGATTACCCTACCACAGTTTAGCATAATGGCTCTGAAATGCTCGTGGCACATTGCAGAGTTAAAGTGGAAATTATTAGGTAGCTCTTCTTTGTTATAATAATGATCACTCCACAAATAAAAGCTCTTCTCCCAAAGGTACTGCAAGGCACAAAATGCTAATTCTGAAGATTATGTGTGTGCTTTTATTAAATATTACTATGCCCTGCCTGTTTGAGGGCTTCTCTGCTCTGATTGTTTTATGAGTACCATGTTAATGTCATTCCCATCTTGCTAGCAGCAGGCACACATTTTAGCGTTTGTATGAGAGTTGATCAAAGGCCACGTGCTGGGGGAATTGCTGAGAAAACACGGACAAGCGATAAAAATCTAACAGATTAATTGGTTTAAATTTCATTTCAGGGTGTTGAACTTTGGCTCAGGACTCTAATACTACACCGTGAGTCAGGGCCTAATTACCAGATTTCCAATTTGCTTCTTGAACAATGGTCGTGGTGAGAAGGAAAAGAGAGGGAAGAATAAAAAAGGAAAGAAATCGTTCGGCTCCAGTACATATTTAACAACTAATGTTCTGTGTGCAGACAATTGCACCAGGGGACATTTGCTATCACCTGCTCTATCTCCCGAGCATTTATATTTCCTTCAAATAGCCACAGAAGGCAGAAGAAATCACAGATGCCCTCGGTAGTGTAAAATTTTCTGATTTACAGAATAAGTGTTACATGATTCAAGTGCCTGCACACTCGCACTGGGAGCATCAGTCTCTTTATTAGCAAGGTGAATTTATAAGCTGGAATCGCACTTCAGCTTCCAATAGAAATGATCTATTTCATTGATAGAAAGCAAGGGCCAGGAGAGCCATGTTTACCTCGGGGTTTATGGGTGGCCTTGGGAATAAGGGTTAATTGAGCTCAGAGGTGCCTGCCCATTGAGGTGAATTAGTGGTGTGTGCAGCTATCAGCAGGGCCCTAGGGCTGCTCTTATTTTTCCTTCTGAAATCTCTCTGTGCTGTGATCAATACCTCACGTGTTTGGGGTAGCCATATACATGACCCAGGTTCAGCATTTATCATATCTTATCCCCAAAATGAGGCTTTTGTGACAGTCAATGCGACATTATGAAAGCCTAATTCGAGATCTAGCACTTGACTTTTTTCTCCATTCCCGTATCTAAATACACTGGAGAAATAACACACTGTCAGTTGATAAAATGTACAAATTTAGACATTTTCTAATCTAAATCTAAATCTCAAGATGATATAAGGTTCTTTTCCATTCCCCTTACATATGGAATGAAAACAGGCATACTCTCCTTTCCCGGAGTTCTATTAACCAGAACGAGCATTTCTACAAGACAGACCACTGATGCTTACAATGGAAGCAAAGATGCTGGCACTAGCCTTTACTGGCTTCTCAGTAAAGACAGAAATATGTAAGAATGTTAAGTTGATTTTGACATTCGGAGTATGACTGTATTTGAAAATGGGCAAGAGCTCCAGTTGTTCAAATGCCACATCTAGCACTTAGTGCAACCTCGAAACGGTCTCTTACCTTCTTTAAGGTGTAGTTTCCATATGGGCACATATATGAGTTCCAGCAAAATGCACAGAAAATGCCTGCTTGTGTTTTGTTGTTTTACTATGCAGCAGCTACACAGTATGCTAGTATGCTAGTTGCTGCTGTAATAATTTATCATCAGCTCCCCATTAACCAGAGTTTATTTATTTACGAGAATACCCTATACTTTCATCAGTCCAGATTATGTAGTTGATTGTAAAACTTTCCTAAGAACTCCCAGTTCAGCTGCTTGCTAACATATCCAGCTAAATGTACCGAGTAGGTGGAATTGGCAACAGTCCCTCCAAAGTAGAATGTTTTTTTAAGGATCTCATTTGCCTGGAATGAATATTAATGGGAAACTTTTCAGAAATGAGAAATTGACTTTAATGTTATTGTCCCAAATTTTTGAGACTTGGCAGAAAACGTAAAACCCATGAGCTCAGCTCATGTCTACGGGATACTTGTGACCTCGTAAAACTCAGGCTTTTCTCCCTTTTATCTCCTTAATTGTGGTGATGTTGTGCTTGGGAGAAACTGTTTGAGAGACTATTGAATGCACAAAATATTCCGCTTGGACTCAGTGGACAGATAGCTGTTCCTCCTGCTCACTCTGAACACTTGTGTTTTGCTGGTATTCTTGTTTGTTTGTTTGTTTGTTTTCTGGTCAGTGATGACCTTCCTGCTCACAGCTCTTTAGCACTACAACCTGTCTTCTTTGATCCTGAAACTAGCAGCTACTGGACAGGAAGGAGGACAAACAGAAGGTTTTCCTCCAGCTGGAAGACTGCTCTTCTGTATTTTCACCATGCTCAGGAGGCAAATCTATTCTTTGTTTATCCATTCTCCAACTGGATGCGTTAGAAACCAAAAGCAGTTCGAATGCCTGACCTGAACTCTGGTACCAGAGTATACAAACTTCACTTTCAAAATGCTAACTCCAAATAAACAAATAAACTCAGCCAATAAACAAACAGATTTGGCGATTTCCTCATGCAAGGTGTAGCCGTCTTTGTAACATATATGCTGTTGCTTTAACTTGTGTTACTAGGGATTTGTTTCTGCCTTACTTTATCTTCTTCAGTAATTGCATTATGCAGTTAAGCATTTTATTGTTTATTAGGGTTTTTATTTTATTTTGTTATTTGTCTGCATTTATTGCCGTGTCCACTAACATATCTAGATATTACTTGGCAAAGAATCATGTATTATAAATGCAAAAGAGTGTGTGTGTGTGTGTGTGTGTGTGTGTCTGTGATGTTTGTCACTTTAAGGAGAAATGTAACCCATGATACAGAGATTTCTCAATACTAGATGCAATTAAACCTATTAAATATTAAATGAGAAGATTGAGAATCTCAAGTGTTTTTCATCTTTTATTCCAAAGTGACTTCATTTGGCAAGAAAGCCCTTTGCTTTGACAGTATTAATGGCTCTCACAGAAAAGAAGAAAAGGAAAAATTCATAGGCGCTATTTGGAAATGCAGCTCCAATGTCCATCTACATTAAGGCAGTGATAGCCTAGCGGTAAATATCTAGATGCACCTAAACTTAGCAAAATAGTGTCTACGTTCCAATTTATGCCATTTGCTAATTATAGACTAAGCCCAAATTATATTCTCTTCTTATTTTGCAGCTTCCTTATTTTATTGAATTAGCAAAATTTCTCAGCAATCTAAGGACGTAGCACCTGAGCAAGGGACAAAAGTGCTGGTGTAACAACTATGCCCGAAACGTTCCAGGGCAAGCACTTTTGGATTCCCGAGTTCGCCTGTCTGAGATCCAGAACTGCGTGCAGGTTCATTACACCGGGTTATTTGACAATTTAGCAGTAAAAAATCTTGACATTTTGATGTACCTGTAACTTCTAAATTGCACTTGAAAGACTTGTTGAAGGCTTTTTTGATTTAATGACACACAACATAGCATTGTTTCATAATATGCAAAAATTGTTTGTTAACGACACTGCAGCTCAGAATTTTATAACTCAAGGTGTGACTACACTGTTTTCCACCGCGTGTTTGATCTGCCAAATCCAAAATTAAAAAGTGTAAAATGTTAATCCCAGAGCAGCCAAAGGTAAATACTGTCATCAGTTCTTTGGGATCCTCCCCGCCGCCCCCACCGCCTTATGCTATGATTGTCAGTCACTCCATTGCAAAGCAATGGGGAAAAATTGTCATGGAGGGTAAGCGAATTTTCAAAATGAATTATTCATAGATCCAATTGTGATATTTGTTGTAACAATAGTAAATTCACTTGCCTCTGATTATATAATAAGTAAATAACTCTTTTCTTCCTGACAAGGAGAACTTTCATGCGCAAAATTATTTTTAGTCCAGTTCTTCTTATTGTCCTGTTGTTAGAAAAGTTTGGGAAATGAAAGCCAGAGGGGAAAATGAAATGAAAATAACCTTCCAAAAATGAGCACCCTATATTGTGAAAAGGGGAAATAATTTCAGGTTAAAAAATATGCAACTGCTTCTTCAAGGACTACTCAAGTCTTTATTCACAAGCAATCTTCCTGGGCCTGGAAAATCATAAAGTCAAATATGAGCAAGTCTAGTGGAAAATCTGTGACGTTAATCTTGGCCGGAGTCGTATTTTTAACAGGCCTTGAATGTGTGTGCCGGATTATCCAGATGGCCATACAGGAATCGGCCTGATAGGATTAAACCTTTATGCTGAACTCTGCTCCATCTGTTCTCCAAGGTTTGCCTTTCCTTATCTGAATATGAATTTTTAGCCTTCTTATGTCTGGAGGCAGGACCAAATTCAGCAATAAAAACATAGATGCATGCAGATAATTTAGCATTTCATTAGTTACTCTCAGTTCATATTACCTTAGTCTTTTTCTAGAAAATGTTTTTGCTATGAATTTTGCTACAAAGAAATTTTAAAACATGTAGAATCAACTTTTTTGTTAAAGGGTTTTGTCTTTCTCTTCCTACTGAATTCTAGGATTCATTCAATTCACTGCTATAATAGGGATTTACATTGATGTTTACCCACACAGATAAAAAAGGTAGACATGGTAATCTCTTAGCAGAATTTGACTATAAGACTAGATGACGTATAATTCCAGTTGGATAAAGGATCCAAGCAGAAGATATTCATATGTTTTCTTCTTTTTTTTCTATTACAAGAGGATCGGTATTAGTCATTACTTAACGAAATTAGCTACAACACTGTTTTTATCATTTTCATTAAGTTTTCTATGTTTTTAAGGAAGCGTTTTTTTTTTTTTTTTTTTTTTTTTTTTTTTTTTTTTTTCTGGGGCATGGGCAGGGGTGTGGAGGCAGAAGCCATAATTTAGAACTTCATCTGGAGTAAAAAAGGCTGACATTTGTTTTGTCCTCCATGCATATATCCCTAGAAGCAGTGAAGTTACTTATCAATCAGCTAGAAAAGTTGGCTTAGGGCAGGTTTCAGGAAAAAGGACAGGGAGTTGCCAATAAGCCAGAGCTTGGTAGATGGCTCTGGGTTTCAAATCTATGACAAAGACAGAGGGAGAATTCTGAGTGCTGGGCACGGTGGGGTGGAGAGGATCAGTGACAAATTTCCCAGACAAACAATGTGCAAATGAATGAAAAAGTTGCATGAGAGAGGGCCCTTTTAGAATCCTACTTTCAGGTTGGTTTATAGCAACATGATCATTAGATGTGCTCAACGTGTTCACAATGGAAATGTCGAGATGGCAGCCTGTGCACCCTTGGCCCTAAGAAGAGAGGATCCCTCTAGCAGTCTAGCAGGATTCCACAGGCTTCCCTCTCACAGTACCCTCACTCACACTGGCTCTTGGCTCTATGCTGTCATGAATGCGGGAGTCAAGCAGCTAATCAAATAATTTAGGCTTTCCCACTCACAAGTATAGTTATTATACTTAAGTAGTACCCTTAACTGAACATTTAGGGGACAGACAACAGTCAGACTTCCCATTTAAGCTTAAGATGACTTATGCCTATTATTATGAATATGCACATAAACATCTTGTAAAACATAAGTCTTAGGCTCCTGAAACTGACAAGAATTCAAGCCAGGTAATAAGGAGTGGTTCCCACTTTGAAAGTAGATGGCCCTAGGTAACGAAGCCCACTGTAAGTCATCTCTTGTAAGATGGGCAAGTTCACACACACAGCCCTACTGTTTATCCTCAACATTCTATCCTGGATGAGGTCAACTGACTGGATGTTCAATCCCATCCCTTAATCTGCTTTTGCTTTGCCTATCATAGTAGCCACTAGCTACATGCAACTATTTACATTTAGTTTTCAATTAATTAACATAAAATACAAATTATTTCCTCAGTCATACCAGCCACATTTCAAGTAGTCAATCATTATAGTGGCTAGTAGCTATCATATTGGACAGCATACAGATAGGACACTTCCATCATCACAGGAAGTTAAATTGAATAGCACTGATCTCAGGATCAAGTTTTCATAACGGAGCCTATAACTGATAAAGACTAATCAGAGCTACAATATACGGATGTCCTCCACAGACCAGAAACTGTGCTAGGAAAAACTAATCTCTAATCGTTCCAATAAGAATCACAAAATCGAATACTCACGGGCTAGGCAGGAAGGTAAGTTAATGCAGTGAGATGAGGCAATGCAATGGGAGTGGTAGGGATTGTGGCTAAGGAAGACGATTTCTGAGTTTTCCCTACCTGTTGCCATTTGGGAATGTGGATCCAGCACTACTACCAACTCTTCTGATTATAAAAGACATTTGCAAATCCAGGTTTTCATATAAAATCTTTATTTTTTAATTGCCAGCAACTAATATATAATTTCTTAAAGTGCCATGCAACCCAAACCTAAATATGGCTAAAGGCTGGATTCAGTTCATGATCTACCACTGTACAACATATATAAATCCTTGGAGGATACAGAATCATATTTTAATAATTATTAATTTCTGCAATCATACAACTAATACTTTTACTGACTTACCAAACAATAAACACAATCATGGCCAATTTTGCTCCCGATCTCTACGTCTTCTCCCAAAACACATCAAAGTTCCTCAGTTGGCCTTTCTTTGCTATGCAGAAGATTTTATTTTTCTTTTCTTTTCTTTTTTTTTTTTTTTTTTTGAAACAGTTTGACCCTGTTGCCCAGACTAGAGTGCAATGGTGCAACCTTGGCTCACTGCAACCTCCACCTCTCGAGTTCAAGTGATTCTCCTGCCTCAGCCTCCCGACCTCTCTAGTAGCTGGGACTGTAGGCGCATGCCACCACAACCTAATTTTTTGTATTTTTAGTAGAGATGGGGTTTCACTATGTTGGCCAGGCAAGTCTCGATCTCCTGATCTCGGATGATCCGCCCACCTTGACATCCCAAAGTGCTGAGATTACAGGCTTGAGCCACCATGCCTGGCTATGCAGATGATTTTCTATGTGCAGTTTGGGAGATGAGCTCCCTGTTCCTGAAGGATTTTTATTGTCATCATGCAAGACAGCATAGATAGTGACTTTTTAAGAAAACCGTGTTTTGAATGTGAGCAGCATTTTGAAATCAACCTTGCCCAACCTCTAATAATGCACAAGTCCTGCTTTGTGCTTTTCAGAATAGTGCTGCTTATATTTCTCTCCACAACCGAGGCTGCCATTGCTAACGTACTTGAGTGAACTTTCATTATTGAGAGCCTTATCATTTGAGCCAGTTTCCTCTCCTCCCTGACACATTCAGTGACACTGCAATCCAGCGTTTGTTACAGCACAGATGTTTCCGTGGTGATGATCTGTGATGTCATAAGCACAGGAATGTGTATCATCCACTTTACCCACATGAGCCATGCAAAAAAGAGTGGGAACTCCACTTCCATTTAAACTCCATGATGTACTGACTCAACTTCCTCAAAAATTACTCTTTGGGGTCTGAGCTGTTTTGTCTGGACATCAAAGAGCAAACACTCACACTTGCCTGTTTGTGATTCATTTCTACTAGAGAATTATTAGTTATATGCAAAGTCCAGTCTACCTATCAAAACCCAGATTAACCTTCCTCAAATACTAGCTTTCAAAACTTAGTCAGCATGATCAACTCCACCCTCACAAGTCTGGCCCATTTCTTTCTCCAGCCTTATTTTCAGCCTCAGCAGCAGTTAAGAGCACCACCTCTAGATTCAGGGGTTCTCAGCTAGCTTACATTTCAGCTTCACCACTTACCAGCTTGGGCTAATTACTTTACTGTTTGAAAGCCTCAGTTTCTACCACTTTAATTGAGGATAATTATTCTATGACAGTCCACCTGGCTGGGCTCAGTGGCTCATGCCTATAATCCCAGCACTTTTGGGAGGCTGAGGCAGGTAGATCACCTGAGGTCAGGAGTTCAAGACCATCCTGGCCAACACGGTGAAACCCCGTCTCTACTAAAAATACAAAAATTAGCTGGGCGTGGTGGCGTGTACCTGTAGTCCCAGCTACTCGGGAGGCTGAGGCAGGAGAATTGCTTGAACCCGGGAGGTGGAGGTTGCAGTGAGCCGAGATTGTGCCACTGTAGTCCAGCCTGGTGCTTGGCAACAGAGTGAGACTCTGTCTCAAAAAAAAAAAAAAAAAAAAAAATTAGCTGGGCATGGTGGTGCACACCTGTAGTCCCAGCTACTCAGGAGGCGGAGGCAGGAGAATTGCTTGAACCTGGGAGGCGGAGGTTGCAGTAGATCGCACCATTGCACTCCAGCCTGGGCAACGGAGTGAGACTCTGTCTTAAAAAAAAAAAAAAAAAGACAGCCCACTTCATAGGGTTGTTGTCAGGTTTGAGTGAGTTAATCTATGTGAAGAGTTCAGTTCAGAGTGGGCAAAAATTGTAAGATGATGAAGAGAAGGAGGAAGAAGAGAAGTTGCTGTAAGAGAAAGAGAAGGAAAATAGAGAAGAAAAGAAAGATGGTGATGACAGGCTTCCCAAATCCACTGTCTCCAAATATCCTTTGCATGTTCCCAGCATATTTTTTATGAAGGATATACCACTTACTTCCATCAGCCAGAGTTACTTGCCAAAATGATCCATCTTTTGCATGAAGGTGTTTCTTTCTATTCCAGTCTACAGAACACTAACCCTTTAGCGAACTCTTCCTATCATTCCCATTTATTGTTTATTGCACTTTCCCTTGAACTCTCATCTTGATAGATCCATGTGTTTATATATCTATATAGCTGGGCATGTATATGTAGGCAAATCAACCCAACTAGTCAATGCATCCCTTATAGACAGGAACCTCATTCATTTATAAGCAGGGTAGACAGTGCTCTGCACTTAACCTATACCTGACAATTAACTACATTAAGTTTTTCACTAGCTTTACTATACATTATCTCAATTATTCTTAATATCAACTTTGAGCAGTAGGCAAGCAGACCATATTCCTCATTCCACTTTACAAATGAAATAGCCGAATCTCAGAAATTCACCTGAATTTGAGACTTTGGGAATTCATGTTGATTGATACAGCTGAATATCTCAAAACACCCAAAGTACCCTTCAACTTTGCTGTTTATCTGAAATTTCTGTTCAGTTTGGCTGAAATATTCACTTCAATCATACAAATACAGCCAAAGTACCATAAAATCTTAAGTTGTGCAATTTCTTATCCCCAAGATAGAGGGTGGATATTTATTAACTTTACATAATATTACTACTCTATTTCCAAGTAAAGTTATTTTCCCCCTAAGACTCAGATCCACGTATGAATTATAGTAAAATCTCTCTCCACCTTCTTCTATTTCCAAGTTCAGAAAATGGCATCCTAATATAATACCACAGATGCCAATTTAAACACAGGAACATTGAAAATACTGCCAAACTTCCAGGCTTAGAAGCTTTTCTATTGTTACATGTTGGGCTGCTAAACACACACAGAGTTTGAACATGTAATACAAATAATAGCAACACTATAAGAAACATTTTTAAAGTACGGGGCAGTTCCTTTTAACTTTCATTTTTAATCTGGACATTGTTCATTCCAATGGTCTTCACTACAGAACGTTGTACGTGTCATGACAGTAATAAAATTTACTGATTAACAAATAGACTATTCTAAAACAGTGCCTTAATAACACTCTCCCCCAACTTTCCTTTCCGTTTGAACAAGGATTGGATTCCACAGGCCTTTAGCTAATCAAATCAAGGAGAGTTTCTAGGATTCTGCCAAAGTTAAAAGGTAGAGGAATATGAGGTCTGACTTTATAGATTTGTTGCACATAATAGTTACTGGAAAAGCACAGCTGGTTTGATGATTCCACCAGAAGATTTTGGCAAAGAAAGACCAAAGATATATTTTCTTCCTCTATCAAGAAATGAACAAATATATTGGAACTGGCTGGGATATATTCCCCCTCACCTGCTAGCCCATGGATAATACGCCCAACAGCATTTGCCTCAGACCCAGCACATAGTGGGTGCTCAGTGTCTGTTGGCTTCTCCAGCTATGCTCAAAAGAGAAATAGATAAAAATAATAAAGAATCAAAGAAAGGTCTCAATCTGAACCAAGCATGATCATTTTAATCATCATTCTTCTAAACAGCAGCCCAAGTACATTGCTCTCTGTTCATATTCAACATATGCACTATCTTGAAATTTTTATTACTTTGCCCCAAGGTCGATGAAAGCAACAGAAGGGTTGAGAAGAGGCCTCAAATCTGACACTGTCTGTGTCCCTGTTCCCTGGGTCCCCTGCTGCATTTCTCCCCAGAACTGCGGATGAAAATTGTGGGTTTGAACAACTGGTGTCCCGCTGATTGCAACTGTCAATTAAATAAGCCAGCAACACAGAAGCATATGTTCGCATATAAAATATTGATTAATTTCACAGATTGGGATAAAAATATATTAGTACTTGGGTTCTGCTTTCATGCTTAGTGTTCAAATATGCATTCAGTCCATTCAGATCTATTTCTGCACCCTGTGGGCTCAAGAGTGTTACTTTTGTGTTTCGCTTTTCTTTTCTTTCTCTGGTTACCCATGTCAGTGCTTCTGTTATGACTGACCAGGAGCATACGTTTAAGCGGGATTTTAATTACTAGGTCATCTGCCAACCGACTTGCCCACAGCAGGCCAGCAGAGAAGCCTCAGTCCTGCAATCCATGCCTTGGACTTTCTCTTGTGTCCTTCTAGGTAAATCTCTTTTTTTTTTTTGAGGATGCTAAAATCATGCTGATGGCATCATATTCATCTGATAAGAATGATGATCACCTAATTTCTATAAAGTTTCATTTCTGTCCACTGAGTATTTCAAGTTGCAGGGCTGGCACCGGGACTTCGAGATGGGGTGCCTGATAGCGTGACGTGATACCAGGACTTTTAATCTTAACCCAGAAAAGCACCTTCCCATATATCACTGCACATGCCAACTAACTTACCCTTGGGATTTAGCATAGATCTGGCTTTTCAATTTGCCTTTGAGTAATGTCGTCAATTTGTTTCAGTTGAAGCAGGTATTATATTACGTGCTCAAATAGCAGCAGAATTTCTCTCCACCTCTGAAGTCCAATGTGGAGGGGAGATTGGCCCTGACTAAACAGTAAGAGGAAACAGTGGGGAGGACCCCTTGTGTCAGCTACTTGGAGATCCAAAAGCTGCAGATAAAACACCTAACTTTGGCCATGACCAAATCCTTAAAGGATGGCCTCAGTTTCCCAAATGTGTTAAGTAAAACTAATAATACTAGTGCCCTCCCATGGCTGTGAAGAGCATTAAAAGAGACCATACAAAGTACTTAGCATTGAACTTGATGCAGAGAAGTACTTAACTGGCTATGATAACAGTAAAGCCATCGCCCAAAACACTGCTCTAAATGCTACCATTTTACGGACAATGAGTTCTGTTACCCTGTGATAACAAAACTGCAGTGGAATCACATCTCAAAGTCAAAGAGTATACAACCTATGGAAATTTTCCAAGTTTAGTTTCTCAAAAATGGATCTCAGACCTGACCTGCCTTCCCTGTTTGCCCTCCCTACAGCTTCTAATGTTTTGTCCCTACATGGATTTTTTAATATGCTTTCCCCTCTCCTGTTTATGCTCATTTAAAATTGTAAAAGTTTACCTGATTCTACAGACTTGGCTGAGTCCCCCAGTTTTAAGCTGTCTTAGCAGTCTGTGTTTGTAACTTACAGCACTAAACCACTGTTGTAGATTAAATCATTCCATGTGCCATTATTTGCCTAATATCAGCACATAAATACTTACACACACGTCACAGTATACCTCAGAATGCTCACAACTGTCCCTGCCTCATCACCTCTGTAGCCCCATTGTCTGATTTAATTGGCAGTCAGTCAATAAACGTGTTAGTGTTAAATAGATGAATGACTGAATGAATAGGCAAATAAACTAAAGAGGAATCATTGGTGTTACTAAGACGTTAAGGAACTAAGCAGAGTCGCTGAAAAGTTAAGAATTCTTCCAGAAGTTATGAACAACTGCCACTACACCCACGACGGGCTTCCTAGGTCGACAAGTGGCTACGTGGAGTCCCATTTCCTGGGCTGATCTAGCCCCCATTTCAGCAGCAGGCACTCCATTCTCTTGGGGGTTAAAATTAGCACCAGTAAGCTTCCCCCTTTAGCGGGCTCTAATCATGCAAGGACCCAGGTGGATCTTGCTGACAGATGTTAAGGTTAGAAGGAAGGGTAGCAGCCAGATGAGAAAACAGAGCCACCCCCTTCCGGAGGTACCAGGACTTCCTGCCTTTGGGCCCGGTGGTTCCTGCCTGCCTGCCCCTCCCCCATGCATCAGTTTCAACACAGTTGCTGCTCTTTCTGTCATTTGAACTCAACTTCTATCTCAGAAATTGACCGGTGATCCTGCCCTTGACAACACAATGTCAGCCTTGCTCAGTGTCCAGCTAGTTCCGTATATATTATCATAATGTGCTGCCTGGGTGGACCCTGGCTGATTTTCTCTCTTGATTCAAATCCTCTTTCCAAACTCATTTCTGCTCTCTGACATGCAGATACTACTTGTTTAAAAATAAAAAACAGTGGCTTGGGAGAAGCTTTAGTTTTTCAAATCCTGTTAGGATATTTAAGTCTCTTCTAGTGGTAAACTGAGCCTAAAAGACTTCCTTTTAAACATGATTTGACTCAAAAAAGAAAAAATGTTTCCCAGAGTCCTACAGTGTTTTCTGGTGACTGGAAAGAATTATTACTTCCCCCAACCCTTAAAGCCCTCTCTAATAGCATTTCCCAAACTTCAGTCATAATTTTCCTCTATCCCTATATACTTACAGTATTATTTACTTAATAGTATTTAGCTGCTGTTTGTTTAGATCAACTTTTTCTTTAAATTTAGTCTTTCCCTAAGCAATAATAGCTGTGAGATCATGATTTTGAGGCTAGAGTTATTGTTTTGTTTATGCATTAACGTAAACATATAACCATGAAACAATGTTTTAATGTTTTTCCCCCCATCTTTTCAAATTACCTCACCTACTGCACAGGAAATAGTGATCTGGAAGCTCGCTGCCAACCATCAAGCTGCTTGTACACAACAGCCTCCCAGCTGCAGAAATCCAGGGAGAAGAATGCAGGGTGAAAGCTACCTAAGGCACAATGGCTGTGTAGGCCACGCTTCTGCGGCTTTTCCTGGCTTCCTAAAACCAACAGTTAACCTCCTGCAGAGGTGGTCAACGTGAAGGGAAACTGGCCTTAGGCCCATTCCCTAGAATGACCATAACCTGGGAATTTCGGTAGCCACTTCTCAAGGCGGCATGTGTGTAAACCCTCAAGAGATAGAAGAACCTCTCACAGAATTAGCTGGGTTCCAAAAACAAATCATCAGAGGTTGGAAGACCCTTCCAAGACCCACCTTGACAGATGAGGAAACGGGCCCAGAGAAATCAAAGTACACACTCAAAGTCATGTAGTAAGGTCGTGGCAGAGCTTGGTTTTACTTTATTTCTGCATACAGAACTGAAAATGGTCAAAAACCAAAAATATTTCCAATTCAACCCCTGGCCACTGCTGCTAAATATCTCATGTCAAGAAGGGTTTATGAACAGCACATCAAAGCTTTTACTTGCCCATGAACATCACTTGAAGCCTCTGAAATTCTCAAGTGAGGAAAGCTCCTGCGACAGGTATAGAGGCGGCTTGGTTTGAAACAACCAGCTAGGCACATCAATGCAACTGGAATTATGATGCTTTTATAACCAAATAGAAGACATAAAATAATTAGGCTTAAAAAAGTTCGACCAGGCTGGCTCATGCCTGTAATCCCAGCACACTGAGAGACCAAGGGGATGTAATTGCTTAAGCCCAGGCATTCAAGACCAGCCTGGGCAACAGAGTGACCCCTGTCTCTGCAAAATCAAAATAATTAGCCTGGTGTGGTGGTGTGTACCTGTAGTCCCAGCTACTTGGGAGGCTGAGGTGGGAGGATAGCTTGAGTGCAGGAATTTGTGGCTAAAGTGAGCTATGATTACACCACTACACTTCATCGCCTGGGCAACAGAGCAAGGCCCTCTCTCAGAAAAAAAAAAATTTTTTTTTCAATAAATTTCTGTCATTTCTGGCCAAAATATAAGTAGAAAGCAACACCCTTCTCCCCCAAATTTTCCCCCTCGACAACACACCACACTTTGTGCTTATTAAAATAAGTTAGGTATGACTCATTCATTTATTAGCTCAACCAACCAACCAAATACTGGAAATTTCCCACAGTTTACAAGTTTGTCAAGAAATTCATATAAGAAACTAGCCTCCCTGTATCCAAATCAGTTTCCCATGTTATTTCTAGCATGAGGTTTACAAACTCTTCAGTATCCTAATGGTTGCTTAACTCACAATCTCATCATTTTCTCATGGACTCCTTCCTCCACACCTTGTACACGTGCCAGCAAGCCCATATGGTCAACAAATGACTTCTAGGGAGATGAGTTAGAACATTCTTGCAAATAAATAAAATATTACCAGCATCCTTATTATCTTGCCAGCCCCATGCAAAATATACTAGTCATCGAATTAAATTAGGATTTTAAAAAATTTGACTCGCAGAATATGTCCCCGCCACAGGAAAAGTTTCCTTCAGGTTCCTTGCTTGTGTTAAGACAAAAATAGGAACGAGAGGCTAGGATACTGGAAAGACTTTCTTAGGCTGTAATGTACCAAAGCAGTAGTTGCGAGTACCGGCTTCAGCATCAGGCTCCCGGGGTTTGAACCCTGGATCTACTACTTAATTGCTGTGCGAATTTAGGCTGGTTATTTACCCTCTCTTTAGCATCAGTTTTCTCATCTTTACAACAGGATATCCATAGCACTCTGTGCCTGTCATAGTAGGGCTCATGGAATGTTTATTGTTATTATTCTTAGCACCATTATTAGGCAGACCTAAGGTCGAATTCCAGGTCTTATTCTGATCAGTTATGCAGCTTTGAGTGAGTTACTTACTCTTTCTAAACCTCAGTTTTCTCACCTGTAAAATGGGGATAATAATTATTATATATCAAGAGATTTGTTGGAAGACAGGATGAGATGAGAGGTAAAATAGTTACCATGGTGCTGGCCTATAGTAAATGCTCTGCAAATGCTGATGATAGTTCAAAAAAAACCACAGTAGTGGTAGTAAATAGTAATAGAATAATAAATATTACTACCTGGCCTGGTTACTGTCCAGCACGGTAACAAAGTCTGAGCACTATTTTTTTTTTTTCTGTTGTCAGTGCTGTCGGTGGTGCCATGGTAAAATAAGCAGAACACAGATCATCTGCTCATGAACTCTTCAATCTGTCTGACGCTGAGATCTTGCTGGCTACTGCAACTCCAGTGGTAGGATTTCTGGTGTTACCTGCTTTACGAATTACTCAGGGAATACACTGGAAATGAGTCTTCACCAACATCCTTGTGTATCACCTTGAGTACTTACCACGTCCTTTCTATTTCAAGGAAAGACAAAAGGCATCTTCCCAGCTGCTCAGAGTAAAAGCCCTGATTTGACACCTGAAAATCTGGGGCATCAGTCCTCTATTTTATGACACATCTGGATATTCTTAACCCTAATGTTCTGTTCTTACATCTGTCTTCTTTATTCAAGTAGGAAAAATCAATTGGTAAGTTGTAACATGCCACCCTCAGTCACAAAAGATGACACCAGTATTTTTCTACTCAGCCTAGGCCCTTCACCAAGATGATGTTGCCTTAGTGGTTTTGGCTGGGATTCTGCACTAAAACTAGGCACAGAAGGACTGCTGGCTGTGTGAGAAGCTATGTATCATCCATCATCTGCCACTGTGTTTTGAATGTAAATTTCTATCAGGAAGATGGATTTATTTTACAGACATTCTTCTCAGGATCATGGGAATCCCAGAAAGACTAGAGGCAAGGCTAGGCCAACATGAAATGTACATTAGAGTGAAGCAAATCCTCTGGCATGATTATCCAGCGACTGGGAAGTTTGCAACCCCTGAAATGCACATGGACAAGCGCAAAGAGCATTGCATGGATTTTGACAGAAACTAGCTATGTTTACACACGAGCAGATTATATCCATTCTCTAGGTTTCTGTGAAATGAGGGTGAGTAAAGAAAATGACCTTCCATCCTGGCTCAGGCACTGCCCCTGGTGGGAGGAGAGAGAGAAATTTGGGAGGGTATTTTTTCTCTGTTGTTTTAGTTTATTTTCACTCACTAAGTTTTGTTGGGGCAATATACATTTTAATGGGTCAAATAATGCAGCAGCTCTCTACTCTAAAGACCTTGAAAAGGTGAGGGTCTCCATACACTCAAAAAGAAGGCAAAACGTACGCTCTTTCTAAGCCACTTATGAAAAACTAAATCAATAATACAAAGCCACCTGAAAATAAAAGGACTCTTAAAATATTTGACTTTCTATAAGAAACACATGCACTATTGATACAATAAGAAGTAATTAGGGGGATAGCTCCAAGACACGGCCAACTCCCTGGTGAGCTTCCAAAGCCCAGCAGTGAAGAGCAAAGTTATAAGCAACTCTAAGCAAGCTTGCCCTGGGCTTTCGTGGGATCTGAGGAGCCCATGTAATTGAAACTGAGTTCACCAAAGCCCTGCCTGACCCCCACACCACAACTACCATGGAGACCATGACCTGACCAGCCCACCTTGGCCTGCATGAATGATGTAGCCCTCACAGCCGCCCTGCTCCCATCTCCTGCCACTCCTCCCTTGCCTGGGAGCAACAGGAACCCTCTCAGTCTCCTTCTGTTCCTAGAATTCACCTAAGCAAAACAGCCCTTGCACACAGTTTCCTTTACCTGGCAATTTTTTTAACCCCTTTGCCTACTGCTATGGTTTGAATAGATGAATAGTTGGTTGAATGTTCTGCCAAAATTCATGTTGAAATTTAATTGCAATTTCAACAGTATTAAGAGGTAGGACCTTTAAGATGTGATTAGATCATGGGGGCTCTACCCTCCTGAACAGACTAATTCCATTATTGTGGAAGTGCGTTACTTATGAAAGGGAGCTCTCTTCACCCACCTTTGCTTGTCTTTCTACATTTCCACAATGGGATGATGCAGCCTGGAAGCCCTCACCAGATGCTGGCATTACACCCTTGGACTTCCCAGCCTCCAGAACTGTAAGACATAAATTCCTTTCCCTCAAAAATTACCCAGTCTGTTATAGCAACAGAAAACAGACTAAGACACCTAGTAAAAACTTACTTATCTATTTGGTTTTGGCACAAATGAGATTCTCAAAGAAGTCTTCCCTGACACTTCATTACTCCCCTTTGCTTTTGTGGTCCCCCTTTGATCCACTCTAATTCATTAGTTGTACATTTTACTTAGTACCACTCCTCTCTACTTACGTCATTCTGTGAAGACAAGGACTGAGTCTGCCTTATACTACTGCACCTAGCTTGATGTCTGGCATGTAGCGCATGCTTAGTATGAATGAATGATTTCAAGTCTACCTGATTGACACCTCCTCCCTTGGCGGGAAATCCAAAGGAAGGGTTCTTAGAAAACGCTAGTGGATTCCTCTGTTCCCAGGAAGCCCTGTTTCTCCAAAGGCACCTCCTGCAGAAAGTCATCTGCCAATAGCTTCAATTGAAAGCACCATAAAATAGTGCATGCTAAAAGGAAGTCTAGAGAGGACCCCGCATGGCTTTTGCAGGACATACAAAACTGAGGCCCACAGAAGCAAAGTGACTTTCCCAGGGCCACACAGCTATTTAATGGCAGTCAGGACTAGAAACCAGCTCTCCAGACAGACAGCCTGATCCTCCTTCTAGCCTCTTGATGAGATCATATTATATAGAAGGGAAAAGAGGCTCCTTTGGAGTAAGGTCCCCAAGCTCAAACCATCTTTCTCCACATTTCCATAAAAATAAAAAATCGTAAGGTTTTTTTTTGACATATTTAAATGCAGCTGGTCACAGGAAGTCAATGGGCCTGGACACCCAGGGGCAACTGACAGAAGCAAAAACTGCCTCTGTCTGGATCAAACGGATTACAGAAGGTCATATGCTAAAGATCAGGAACAACGTCATACTGTCAGGGACAGTTGTAATGGAATACTACAACCAAAAGGTCAGAATTCACTGCTGGTGGTAAACACCTGACTCGATTTCTCCAAAGCTGTAATTACAGCCAGGAGATGGGCCCAGGGCGTCTATTACCAGTCTTTATTCTTCAAAATATTTCTAATGTGAGCAAACTCCACTATTGTTTTTATTTGTTTTATCTTGAGATCCTGGCACATTTATGTTTTATGTTGCAGTCTTTATTATAACTCTGAAGGGAAATTTAATTGATTTGTATCTGATGCCCATAAAAGCTAAATTTCAATCATTTTCCGTTTTTGAAAAGTGAATATGTTTTAAAGAATCTATTTTTGATCTAAAAAACTAAGTAGGACCTCAGGTCAGAGCTCATGAA
This sequence comes from Saimiri boliviensis, assembly GCF_048565385.1. Classification (NCBI taxonomy): domain Eukaryota; kingdom Metazoa; phylum Chordata; class Mammalia; order Primates; family Cebidae; genus Saimiri; species Saimiri boliviensis. Next base: position 23,619,649 of record NC_133468.1, on the reverse strand, counting down.
GACTAAAACGTTTATATTCTCAAAACTCTTGACTAATAGTTCCGTTGATTTTTTAGAAAAATAAATATAAAGATATACAAATTCAAAACAACAACAACGAAAAACTAGATCTAAAGAACACCCTACTGGGGACTTAATCCCAGTCCAGGAAAGGGCTCCTACTGATAGGTGAGCTCTGGAACCTGCTCACATTTCTTTAGTCACCATGGAGGAGGCAATTCCTCCAACAGCCCAAAAAGCGGAGAAGAGAAAAAAAAAAGAGAAGAGAGGAAGGGAGAAAAACACATGCACACCAAAATAAAAAAAATACATATATCCCCTTTAAAAAAATGAGCATTTAAACTGCTTGTCAGATGGTTTCCTGACAAAGCCACTAGAGTGTATTCACAGGCATTTGCATAAATGCTGCCGGTGAGTTCACCGTGGCTGCAAGCGCTAATGGTACATAAAGTAATTTAGTCACTTCTCCCGGCATTCTATGTCAGGATGATGAGCACGGGCACTTTGCCTTGTTGCATATTAGATCATTAGATAATAAAGTGATACTGCATGCAAGCTGACAGGGGCTCGGCACCACAGCACTGTGAGGCCACCGCATTTTGCCACGGGGGAAGAAACAGAGAAACTGATGCCACAGTTGGCCTTGAATTGAAGTAAACACAACCTGGAACTCAGGGGACTAGCAATGCCAATAGCAACACTCCCTAAAGCCCTGAACGAATCCCTAGAACATGGTCTTCATGAACTTGCCCAAATGACTGAAAGACAAGGCAAGCACACAGGGTAGCGCTGAACGTAGCCTTGGGCAACCACTTGGCGCCATTCATCTCAAACCCACGCTTTTTCAAAAATTGGAACCAGGAGAGCAGCAACATTTTGAGGCTGCCTCTATCCACAGCTGTACATCTTCCACTAAGCTATTGCTTAAAGAAGAAACCTCACTAGCCTAAATGCTCCCATAAATATCCAGCCAAAGAGAATCTTGGTATTCATGAATGAAGAGAAAGTACGGAGGGGAAGAGCTGTTTCCACGATCTATAGCATGCAGGGATTCACTCTCTTTAGACCATGCAAGAGTCTATGAAATAAATTTGCCTTTGTCAACTCTCATACTCGAATTACAGGGTCATTTATCAGAGCACAGGGGTTTGTGAGTGCACGGGTCATATAAGAAAGCCCATGCATGAATGTAAAGCACGATCTCTGCCTCTACTTATATGCAGAAAGGTGAGCTGCAAAAGGAAACTTCCTCCAACAGTCTGACAAGCAGGATATAAATAGAGATGTGAAGAGTAGCCCAAAATAATTCAGGCTACCTGTAAATGAGACGGTAAATTCCAGAACGGGGGAGAACGCAGGTTCCCGCAGATCACAAGAGGAGAACAGGCTCCGCTGTCTCGCCATGAGGTCGCTGTTTGAAAGCGGTCGGGGGTGACAGTGGAGAGACAGAGGGATGCGGGTGTGTGATTCTATAAGTCTTTTAAACAGAGCATTTTGAAATAGGACTTTTCAGCAACAAAATAAAGTATTACCCTCGCATCGACATGAATTAGCATCTAGGTCCACTCCCACACAGCACCAATGAAAGAGTTCAATAGTCATCCTTTGCTGAGTAGATATTTATGTGTCAGCTTGAAGTGTCTAAATGAGTGGGTGGTTTTGTGTGGTTGGTTGACTCACTCTGCAGAGAAGCAGATTTCTATGTTATTGTCATTACTAAGAATTTCAACATGTCTACCTTTACTTTCCACTGGAGAGAAGGGAAGTAAGGCTTAGGTAAAGGCAAGACCCCCTCGTTGAAGGAAATAAGACATACTCACATTCCCAACGACGGCCAACCATTTACACACAGTGAAATGTCACCATTTTTTGAATATCTTATAATAATATGGCCATTTGTGGACTTATAAACTGAAGCAGTTGAATAAAATGCTGTCTTTAAAACTTAGAATAATATGATATCCCAACTGAAATATTAATATATACTCTTAGAAGAGAGAACCTCTGAGCTGAGGAAGTTGAGCTCTGTGTTGGTCCAGAGGTCTCAAACTGTTGGCCTGTGGCTGCATTCTTCCTGAATGGCTTTTTTTCCCCTCTCCTCCTTTCTGTGTTCAAAACTTTGTAATTAGTTACTAACAATTAAAAATTAGGGGAGTTTTAATTCTTGCCAAACTGGAACATCCGGCCCCACTTATGTTCTCACTCCCCTAAGTAACAACTGGCTGGGACTGGGGGTCACCAGAGCGTAGACTTGCCTGTCTTCTCAGCCTCCACCCAGACCACTTCCCTATCTACATTACCTGCCCCCACCCAAAGCACAGTTTTTTGTTTTTTGTTTTTTTTAACTCTCCTACAGATCATCACCTTCATTTTAACAAGGAGGAAATCAAGGATACCAAAAGCTAAAGCAACTTGTCCAAGGTCGAACAGAGGCCGGAGTGAAACTAAGAACTGAATTTGGGGTTCCTGGTACCTATTTCAAGGCCCGCTCATTTACCATGCTGCAAAATAATGTTACTGATCTTCATTGCCTAGAGGAATCCTTTAGAGGAGGCTATATTCTACGTTTGCTTTCAGTTTTTGTTGGAGGGATAATTTGCATGGTGTCAGGAGCCTTCTCACTGGCTTCCCAAGAGCAGAAATAGGAGCTGCATGTGGCCTGAGCAGATTTTGAAAGTGTGAACCCAGATTTCAAACTGACAGTCAAGACCAGGCGTCCCCAAACTTTTTACACAGGGGACCAGTTCATGTCCCTCAGACCGTTGGAGGGCCGCCACATACTGTGCTCTTCTCACTGACCACCAATGAAAGAGGTGCCCCTTCCTGAAGTGTGGCGGGGGGCCGGATAAATGGCCTCAGGAGGCTGCATGCGGCCCGCGGGCCGTAGTTTGGGGACTCCTGGTCAAGACTTTCACCAGATTGGGCAGTACCTATTGCAGGTAACCAGCCACAGTCAAAAACGTAACTTCAGTCCTTAAGCAGCACTCTCCAAATCATGCGCACTGAGTATTTCCCTATTTTTTTCCTCCTCCTTTCACCTAAACACCTCTAAGTCACACAATGCCTTAAGTGACTCCAAAGGTATTATAAAGGCAACATTACGGTAAAGTGAGGATCAGAATAATTTTAAGTACAGAAATGGAACTAGGAATGTAATCATGAGCAGGTGTTTCAAATGGCCTCCTGCAAAAAGTAATATCCATCCATCTTAGTACTAATGAAACCATAAAGAAGCAGCTTTTGAAAGATGATGGTTTACTTTAAAAAGACTGTAAAACTGGATGTGGTGAAGAATCCCTTCTAAGAGTGTTACATCTGGCTAATTAATAAAAAGTACCGTTCGTGTGTTCCATAAGCACAGGAGAAAAAAAAAAACAGGCAAAAATGATGAGAGTGGTGTGTTTATTAAATTGGGATGATGGCAGGGAAGGGAGTTTTCTGTCTTATGAATTATGGGCAACTCCTGGCCCATGGAAAAAAACAGGCAATCAGATGATAATTTGCATGGTAGTGTTCTAAAAAGAATCTTGCTGACCTAGCAAAATAGAAAGGGAAGTGAGGGAAATGGGTTAAGAGTCTGAGGCAATTGAAGAAAGTCTAGTATGGTGACTGCTATCCAGTAGAGCCTCAATCACTCATTCTTAGATGGATGGATGGATAGATGGATGGGTAAGTGGAAAGGAGGAAGAGTAGATACATTACACACACATGCAGCACTGAAAAATTCAGACGCGCACCTAACCCAACCCATGGTTCTTCTGAGTGGCATTCACTTTCCTTGATTCAAATTTTTATCTGGTTTCCTTCATTCCTCTCAAAGACACCACTTCTTAGCCATAATGCTCAAAACAAATGTGATTTCTCCCTATCAAAGTCTACCTACAGAAAGCAAGTTCTATCACATGGTGAAGAGGTGAGACCTATGTACAGGGCACAGGAGGGACATTTGATCTGAGCTTCATATTCAGAAAGCATCTCCAACCTAGACATTGAACCTGATCTTCAAAGGACGTTCAACATGTAGTCCCTGAGATCCACCAGGAGAATAGTAAAGAGGGTGGGTTCATTATAAAACCTCAATGGTCAATTATAAACATACCAGATATATCACAATTTTTGTGATACAAAATTGTGTGGCCCTTCCTCATTTTTCCTGGGATTGGCCTTTCCTTAGTTTGTAATCCAGTGAGAGCTTAAAATAAAGCAATGGTCCAGGCCTCCTCCTTTCTCTCAACCTGAAAGGAGGCAATATTAGCCATTTCCAGAGTAGAGAGTGGTCACACAAGAAAGGTGGGCCTCTGAGATATTTTCCAGTCTTAAATATGTGGCATCATATGTTGAAGAGGAAAAAACCCTAGAGGATCAATCTTGTTCAAAAAGACTTCTGACATTTGAAACAGAGTAGAACATGTGGTGGAGTGGAAGAAAGAAACCAAATAAATTCACAGTTAAAGCAGCAATGCCAACCAATGAAAATGATTCGCCTACCATGTTCCAGATAAGAGGGCGTACCTTCCGAGGGGTCAAGCCTCCGAGCCCTCCGCCCATGCTTGGAATTATTATGGACAAACATGTTATCAGAGACTGCCAGGACATGGCCATCCACATTGACTGTCGTAGACACCACGACCTAGAGACATAGGAAAGAAATGAATGAACATTTTAATATAAAAGCGTGGTGGGTAATAAACTCAAGTTAAATAAATAACAGCTGGGAGCTGAAGAAAATTGCATAGCTATTTCACATAATAACTGGTGCTTATGCTGTACAAGTCTAACAAGAGGAGCTATTGATGAGTGGGTCTTTGGCATGGAACGCTTTTGATGCAGTTTTAAGTAAAATTGCACAGTTTATAGTTATACAGCAGAAGGTACACTGTTAACCATAATTTTAACAAGAGGATCTTTATTAGCATATTTTTTTACACAAGGGTGGTTGTGTTTCACCTAAATTACCCTTCAGTTTAGACACTGAAGCAGATATCACAGTTGATCATGCAAATAAAAATCTTTTGAATCTTTAAAATATTTCCCCCGCACCGTGTAGGGGTTAAGAGGATAGAGAAATGAAAAAGATTTCAGTAAGAGCTGGGATGCATTTTTCTCTCCTGGGTATCTTTCTGAAATTTCTTTTACTTTTTTCTTTTCACATTAGTTTGTTTCATCAGACCAAAGTCCCCCTCGCTACTATCACCATCACCCCTCCCCCCCAAAATTCCTGCTAATTAAGGGTCTTAGATCTGTTTCAAATTAAAAAAAAAAAAAAAATGGTGGGACTGGCCCAAGGCATAATTTAGACACTGAAACCATCTCATAAAGCGACTGTGAACCCAGTTTGCCAGAAGAGACACGGGCAGAGATGTTGTCTCAGAGAACTTTGACTAAAACAATGAGAAGAAATGACCTACACTTCTCCTTATATTAAATGGGAAAGGGATTAAAACTGAAACCCACAGAGATATGTTTATTCATGCGACCTCTTACAACCAAATATAATAATCGTCTGTAATTGCTGCTTCAGCTCCCACCTCATGCTTTGACACAGGAAACAGCAATCAGCCCGCTCCCGTTTAATCCACCTATTATGTTGACTAATTAACTTTGCTCGACAGTTTATTTCTTCCTCCATTATCAGCCCCTGTCAGCCGCAAGCACCCTGCAGCATAGGGGGAACCTCAGGCTCTTTGATTGATCACCGATAGATTGACATGCAGATTAATTTAATTAGAATCACCTCACTTGAGAAATGAAAGACAATGGCAAGAGGGCTAATAGATCTGCTCTCATAATGAGGGGAGCCTCCAGAGCGAAGGCTGAGGATTTCTGATTTATTTTGCTCAATTCCCCAGTTGCTTGGAAAGACTCACTTTAATTGTTCTTGGTTTTGAGAGGCATTAGCCTCTGAAGAGGTGAACTGCTTTACAAGGATTGGCACAGACGGAGGCCTCAGTTTCTGAGGAAGCCTTTTCTCCAAGTTGGCTAAAGGGGGCAACCACTTCCGAAGAGTCTTGTGCAACACTCATGTTTCATCAGCTGAGTTGGGCAGAGGGGGAGATGCCAGGCCCCAGTCTACGCCTGTGAATTGTCAGCGCAGACTCCAGTCCCCACCAGTCTTACCACACTTAAAAGTTCCCCTGTCCCCCTGGTTGACCTAAAGGCATCCTGGCAAAATACGGTGAATTTCCCTTTCCCAGAGCCTGAAAGATGCCCATGAATTGCAGGCTGTGACTGCATCACTCATGCTAGTAGCATAGGGTTGATTTTGTTTTCTGAAACTACATTATTAAAATGCATAGGAAATAGTTGAGAGTTCAATCAGGGATACAGAGTATTCTCCTTAGCCACTGTGAAACCCCAAATTCCATCTAGAACAAATCATCTGGGGGATGGCATGTAAGTTTGATGCAGTAGTTTGCAGAGTGGATCTTCCCTTAATTCATGATTGACCAACAAGATCTGACACAGCCTGAAACTTATGTGTTTACAAGTTAATTTAAAAGAAGGAAGAGAAGGAGGAGAAGAAAACGGTCTACTATTTTGTCTTCAGAAACTCATGTGCAGTGGCAAAGTCAATTTTACTTAAGGCAACAGAAGTTCACTTTTCTTTATAGAGAGACGACTTCTTAGGACTTACAATTACATAACAGAGCTGGGTCTTTCAAAGAAATTTTGATTTACTATGAGACCACAGTTGAGCGGTCACTGGAGTCGTTAGCTGAAGAAACTATAAAAGGAATCCCAAACCATATCTGTTTTCAGTGTCAGGAAATACAGAAAGTGGTTATTCTAGATGTCTGTCTTAGGAGGAAAAAACACAACAGTGACAATTCACCATGCACCTGTAAGACACAAGCTCTCCAAACTTAAGGCTTAAAATATTCAGTATCTTTTAAAGACACTGTCATCTAATCCCTACTTTAAACAAAAATGTCAAGAACGGTTAAGGAAAAAAAAACTATACCCCATATGTTTTTCTTTTCTTGGCAACAGAAGAACCACCAGGGCCACATGTGTGATAGAATCATTTGGTTGAAATGCCAATCAAAATCGGAGAAAAGATAATACAGAGAATCTTCATACTTTTCATTTCTAGAAAATGAACAGCTAATCTGTTCCTCAAAAACTCACAGTACAACTTGCCTACCACAAAACGACTTCTCCCATTTCAATTTGGAAATAGTCAGGATATATTTAAATAAAACATTTGCTAAAATTAATCCACAGAGCAACTTGTAAATTAAAAAAAAAATACGCTAGATGCAAAAGGGGGACTGAAGTGTCCTTTAAAAACAGGCCCATGCTAGGAGGGAAAAGGGCCTTTACAGTTTCACACGAGATTAACGAGGTGCTGACACTTTCATGCAGGCAAGGGGACAGACAGGCCTGCCAAATCTCCTACCTTCCTAAATTTTGTCAATAAAACATAGCCTAAATTTGAGACAGATAAACATTAAAAATGATTTTACCTTTGGACACAACCACCCTTTTCCTCTTTCCCCGCTTCTCCACTCCCCTGCCCAGAGAAAAAGATGTTGAGAATATGAAGAAATGGGTATGTTTAGAATTTTGTGATATCTGTTATAATTACACCTTTACTTTCTAGAACTGCATTGTCCAATGCAGAAGTCAAATATGTGGCTATTTAAATTTAAACCAAACAAAATTTTAGATTCCCTTCCTGAGCCTCAATAGCCACATTTCAAGTGTTTCATAGCCATAGGTAACTCTGGTTACCATATTGGACGTGGCGAATGGGGAATTTTTTTTTTTTTTATCATTGCAGAATGTTCTATTGGATGCTCTAGAATGGTTTTGAAATAAATTGTACTGCTTGATTCTTGAAGATGCCCATGTTATATCTCCTGAAATATCAGCCTATGTAAACAAGTTTGGGTTTATACATACATATATACTTTATCACTGTATTTTTCTAATGAAATTTCTATTAGGGGGCTTTGCTTCTTAAGGTAGCAATTAAGAGATATGCTGGTAAACACTCAGTATGTTCCAAGGGTTTTTCCATCTGGGCCCTCCCTTCCAGTCATGAGTATTCAGAATAAGAGAACGAGAAGGGCAGAAAAGAAGTCTCTAGCTGACCATGGACTTTGGATATTTCCACTTTGGGTATTTTCAATTTCTTGGCTCATATCAGTGGTTCAGAATCTCCTCTGTTTTATCTTTTTCTGGATTAATATCCTTAAAAGCTATTATTCCTATCCCTCTCTATTTAGAATTTGAAAGAACTAGACACAAAATTTCATTCCTGGCTCCCAAACTTTCCTGGTTAATGTGGCTTTGGCCAGGTTAACTTCTCTGAGTCCCAGTGTCCCTGACTCTCAATAGGAATAATGACCATACTTAACTCATAAGGTAATTGTGAAGCTTAAATTAATTAAAGAGGCTAGCATGGTTCCTGGTTCACATGGAGCACTCAATAAACATGAGTAGCAGTAATAGAGTAGGAGTTGTCACTTTGTTGGTGATGTTAAACAAAAAGTTCAAAAGAATGTGTTGGGTTGATAACCTGAAGCATCTTAATGGCCATAAAGAAGACCTAGCACACACTAATTTTTTTTAAAAAAGGATACAGACAGTGTTTCTTCTATGTCCACTGCTCAACACAAACTTACAATTGTAAAGACTTTTGTGCTGATAACACATTATTATACATTTAGGCCTCGCATGAATTGCAGTTTTCACTGGTTTATATAATTTTGCTTTCTAGAACCTATCTGTATCTTAGTCTGTTACATTTGAGGCTTTATAAATGAAACCTCACTATTCTGAAGAGTCTGTAAATGAGATGTCTCATGAGTTCGGTCTAGTTTTCCCAATGTTTCCCCATCAGTGAGGGTTTCTCAGGAGTTTTGTTATTGGTTAGTACTTCCTCACCATCGCTTCTCGGGCAGCCCCTCTTCCCTTCATGTTGGGCAGGAGACCTTGTATGTCCTCACTCTATTATCTAAGATTCATGAAGCATGACCTCTGTCTCATGAGCAGATTTTCAAAAAGATATAACCAGCTAAATTCAATCATGAGTGGAAGATCACATTAACCAAAGTAGCAGTTTGCGTGGAAGAAAGGGTTATGACAAAAGCAACCCCAAATGTTGAAGTCTGCATCTTTAAGCATTTCTTCAACAAACACAGAATCGGAGCAAAGATTAGACCATAATAAATTTCAAATATTTTGACAGTTAAGGACTTCCTTCCAAAAAAATAACCACTTCCTCATGTTAATTTTCAATGACTATTCAAAAATTCCAAATCTTGGTTTTCAATGATGATGCTCGGTAACTCAGTAAAAGGAAATCAGTGTTGAAGTTAGTCTGTTCCATGCTTCCTAACCTCTGGCTTTAACTTGTGCTTTTGCATTCAGTTAGGGCTTTAAATCATAAGGCTTTAAAAATACTAACTTGAACTACATGAAATAAAAAGTATTGGGCAGCATTTCATGGAATAATACTCAGCAATAAGAAGGAATAAACAATTGATATCCCAGGGAATTATGTTGAGGGTAAAAGCCAATAACCAGGGGATACCGACTGCATGTTAAGGGCTGAATTGTTCCTCCCCCAGAAATTCATATGTTGAAGACCTGATCCCCAGTACCTCAGAATGTGACTATATTTTCAGATAGGGCTTTGATTACTTTAAAATGAGGCCATTAGAGAGGTCCCTAATTCAATCCTTACAGGAGGAAGTTTGGACACTCAGAGAAGCTTAGCATGGTTACTAAAACAGGACAAGACTAGGCATCCTCGTGATGAAAATTCCCCATAGATGGACTGTCGTGTTAGACACACAAAGCTAGACATGATACAACTTTATAGAACTAAAAAGATATCCACACAAACAAGTACCAGTAAAACAAGGGAAATCTGAATAAGATGGGTGGATTCCATGAATGTCCATATTCTGGTTGTCATATTGTAAAATAACTTTGCACAATGTTACTGAGGAAGACTGGGTAACTGGTACACGGGATCTTTCTGTATTACTTCTCATAACTGCATGTAAATCTAAAATTATGTGAATAAAAAAACTCAAGTAAATAAAAGGCATCGGCAACCAAGATGTCCTTCACTGGGTGAATGGATAAACAAACTGGTGATCCATATAATAGAATATCACTTTGCAATTTAAGAAAATGCGCTATCAAGCCACAGTTAGTCATAGAGGGGTCTTACATGCATATTACTAAATAAGAAAAAGTAAATCTCAAGCGACTACTGTATGATTCCCACTATATATGACATTCTGGAAAAGGCAAAACTATGAAGACAGTGAAAAGACCAGAGGCTGTCAGGAGTCTGAAAGAAGACAGGGATGAATGGACTAAGGACAGAAGATTTTTGGGGCAGTGAAACCATTCTGTATAACACTGCAATGATGAACATGTCCATGCCCTTGTCCAAACCTATAGAATGTACACACAGTGAACCCTAGTGTAAACTATAAATTAATTGATTGATTGATTTTTGAGACAGAGTCCTGTTCTGTTACCCAACCTGGAGTGCAGTGGTGTGCGATCTCAGCTACTGCAACCTCTCCCTCCCAGGCTAAAGTGGTCCTCCCACCTTAGTTCCTGAGCAGCTGGAACAAGAAGCATGCACCACCACATTCAGCCTTTTTTTTCCCTTTTTTTTTTTTTTTTTTTTTTTTTTTTTTTTTTTTTTTTTGGTGAAAACAGGGTTTCACCATGTTGCCCAGACTGGTCTTGAACTCCTGGGCCATGCAGTCTACCCACGTCGGCCTCCCAGAGTGCTGGGATTACAGGCGTGAGCCACCACACCCGGCCCACAAAACTATGGACTTTAATAATATATTGATATTGGCACATCAATTGTAACAAATGTGTCACACTAATCCAAGATATTACTAATAGGGGAAAATGAGGGGTAGGGAATGGGGATAGGGTTGAGAGGGTATATGAGAACTCTGGACTTACCTTTATGTAAATAAAGCTAAGACAGCTCTACAAAATAAAGTCTATATATTTTTTAAAAAGCATTGACAGCAGGGGGTGGGGAGGTGGGGAGAGATAGCATGGGGAGAAATGCCAGATATAGGTGATGGGGAGGAAGGCAGCAAATCACACTGCCATGTGTGTACCCATGCAACAATCTTGCATGTTCTTCACATGTACCCCAAACCTAAAATGCAATTAAAAAAAGCATTGATGACACTTCTACCCTCAACCCCATACAGTCTACACTCCACCTGTCTGCTTAACTACTTTGCAGGCTCGTCAAATGTTAGAGTCACAAGTGACCCTAGAGATCAGCTAATCTAGTGGCTCCCAACTAAGAGTTTTTGACAGTAATAACGGGTAACAATATTGCAGAGTGGGAATCATAAAAGCATCCACAGTAAGGCTGCATACTGAAATATTCAGTTAATTTTCCCTTGTCTGGGACCCTATCAACTAACTCCATATGGAAACTCTGGTTATCACATCTACATGAGAACCTCTCAACTAGCAATTTTTCATGGCTTTAAAGAACTCTAAAGAGACTGTGATTCTTAATAAATGCAATTCGACTGAAAACATATGTCATCATATGAAGTTCATAAGATAAAATGATAAAAGGAGTCCTCAATATAAGTTATGAGAGTCCAATTTGTCCAACACCTCCTTTTGCAGCTTGGCAAATGAAAGCCAGGAGTTAAAAAACAAAACAAAACAAAACAAAACAAACACTTCAGCTGGGTGCAGTGGCTCACACCTATAATCCCAGCACTTCGGGAGGTCAAGGTAGGCAGATCACTTGAGGTCAGGAGGTTGAGACGAGCCTGGCCAATAGGGTGAAACTCTCTCTACTAAAAAGACAAAAATTAGCTGGATGTGGTGGTGCATGCCTATAATCCCAGCTACTCAGGAGGCCAAGGCAGGGGAATTGCTTGAACCCGGGAGGTGGAGGATGCAGTGAGCTGAGATCATGCCACTGCACTCCAGCCTGGGTGACAGAGCAAGACTCTGCCTCAAAAAAAAAAAAAAAAAAAAAAGGTAACTTTCAAGGTCATAGGACAAATTAAGAGCAGAGGCAAGCCTGAAGGGAAACCTGTAGACTCACAGTGCAGTTCTCACCCATGCCTAGCTCCAGCCTTTCAATATTTTCAAGCCCTGGCTTACATCTTCTCTCTGGACTCTCCTCCTATCTTCCGTACAAACCTATGGTGTCTGTGTGACTGACTACAGTTTAAGTATTATTTACATAAAAGTGGTCTGCAGCAGTTAGGTCTTCATTAACTTTGTCCTTCAAAATATCTTTGACTGATATGGAATGCGATATTCTCAGAAATGTGCCTGATTGCTAGGTTCTATCTGGTTGAAAGATTCCAAATAACTCATTAAAAATTATGGAGGACGCATGAACCTACAGGATGTAACAGAGTGGAAATGCTGGAGTGAAGGAGTGGTTAATGGAATTAAATTCACACTTTAAGGCTTGAGGCAAAACTAGCTCTTAACAGGAAGACAAGAACAGACACTTCTAAATCCTCAGATACATGTGCTAAACTAATTTAGACCTTTAGAAAGTATATTGAGCTTCAGACTCCTGAACGGTGACAAAGGATAAACATGAAAAGCTCATGAGTGATCTGAACCTCAGTCCTCCCTCGGTGGATCAGGATACTTTTGATGACGCTTGAGGGTGTCATCAGTGTTTAGTGCTGTGTGTCCTCATTGGCCATTTTAGGCAGGAATGAGACAAACAGGATTGTCAGGCATGCTCTGTAATGATGGGGCTATGGCACAGGGATGTGGAAATCAGGACCAAGAAAATAGCATACTGATCAATGGCTCGGATTCCAGAGTCAGATGATCCTGAGTTTGGTCTCCGGTCCCATCACTTACTTGCTGTAATCTTAGATTAGTCACTTGGTGATGGGAATAAATGATGAGCCTACTATGTGTCTATCATGTGTCCAGCATTATTCTATACACTGAAGAAGCAACCATGAACAAAACCGATAGAGCATTCACTAAGCAGGAGTTTAGTTCTTATTGGGGATAGAGAGGAGGTCAGACAATAACTAAGCATTAAAAGCAAAATTTCAGATTGTGATAAGTTCCAAGAAAAAATAAAATATCTTTCACCTAGGTGGTACCTAGGTGGAAGATATTTTTAATTGGGTGATTAGGAAAGGCATCTATAAGGAAGTGACCAAAAAATGGATTATGTATTGTTTTATTTTTAGAAGAAATGAGGTTTCGCCATGTTGGCCAGACTGGTCTCAAACTCCCTGCCTCAAGTGATCCACCTGCCTCGTACTCCCAAAGTGTTGGACTTACTGGTATGAGCCATCAGGCCTGGCCTGAAATCTGCATTAAAAATGTCTGGCCATTCAATGTGTCACAGAGTTTTCCAGAGAGATAGAATAGGAAGTGCAAAGATCCTGAGGGAAGAATGAATTTGGTATAAGCGGGGAAGAAAAATGAAGGAAAGCCAATGTGGTTGACAGGAGCAAAGGAAACAAGAGAAAAAGTGGAAGAAAAATAAGATTATACATGAATAATGCTTAGTACAGTGTCTGACATATAACTAGAGCTCTGTAAGTTACAACTTAAAAAGTAGAAGAATACAAGGATCCCTTTGGCTGGTAAATCCCAGTAACTATAGGCATCTTCAGAGTCAGTATCCATCGGCAATCACTGACCAAAGCAAATCCTTTTACATTCATTCATGTATTTTACATTTCCTTCAAAGGCAGCTGTGCTTAATGTGGAAATACGTGTTCTCTAAGTGCAGAGCAACCACTCATCAAATGCTGTTCATAAAGATTCCTTCTCAGTGATGCTCACTTTCTGCCAAGGCTCAGCATAAGGCTCATGCCAAGATACATATTTGCCCAGTAAGTCATAATGGTTTAATATATCAGGGTGAAAATCCACCATTTGTATTTACCATGTTATGTGAATTAATCCTGTATTCGGAAACTATCATTAGAGCTGCTTTCAGTATAATTAATCAGCATGGAGCCTCTTGAAATTATTCTGTATAAAGAGAGTGATCGCAGCTCGAGCCCCTAGCATTCTGTTGGTAGAGAATTTAATTGCAAGATGTGCTGTTTGTCAAAACAATGTAACAATATAAGTACATCCAAGACAGGGGGTGGGAGTCAGTGGAGGAGAAATAAAGAAGGACATATTCTTATCCCTTTTATCTAAGTGTATTTCAAACAGACAGAAACTGCAGAGGTCGGGCATGTATTTTAAGAATCCTCTAATTATTCCCTATAACATATGGATTCAGAGATACCATGGCTTCTTAAACAAACCGCAAAGATCCTCCAAAATGTCTAGAATTTACTAGAAAAGGCAGGGAGTTGTCTTTTAATATCATAACTTACGTCATCATTTTTAAAAGCAAAACACAATTTTGGTGGGAATTTGGGATGAATAACCTGGTGGTTTCTCCTCTTCTTTCCTATCCAAATGACTAAGATGTAAAGGAAGGTTGTTTTCCTCCTCAGATAAACATGAGGTAAACGGCAGTTTTGTGCTTGCTGCTTCATCTGCTCAGAACATTCTCTGGCTCTTCCTAAGATGCTTTACCCTTATTCTTGACCTCTGAACTTGAATGCCCTTACCTCAGAACACTTTCCTGGTCACCTGCTTTAAGAGAGATTTCCATCTTTCACCCCACACGGTTTTTCTCTCTCATAATATCCTATTTAATTTTCTTTATAACAGCAGTTACAATTTCTAATATTTATCCTTGGTAATGTGTACACATCTTCATTGTGGCAGCTGATGGCAATTATTCTACATACATCCATTTGTTTAATCTTCACAGGCTGCACAGCTAGAGCATGCAAGCCTCCCTGTGATTGTGTATGGCCATGTGACTGACTTCTAGCCAATGGAAGTGAGCAAATTTGTAAGCCAAGGGTTTTAAAAAGCACGTGGTCTCCATCATGTGCCCTTCACCCATCAGAAACTGGATAAAGACAGCAGGGTTCTATAGAATAGGGGAGGCATAAAACAACAGGAACCCAGGTCCCCAAGTAACCTCAAGGACAATACCTGCTCATCAACCAGGAACACTTGCCTTGTACCATTACGTGAGCAAGAAGTAATCTTCTGCTCCAGGTGAGCCATTCGATATTATATGGTCTACTTGTTACAGCAGCTACTATCATCCCAAGAAGAATATAAGTTTCACCGGGCAAAGACCTTATCTTTCTTGTTCATCATGATAGACTCACCACTTAGCACTTCAGTAAATATTACTGAATACACGCATGCATGTGTGCATAAATATGTCTTCCATTTACATTTCTATATAGTTATAGATCTAACATTCATATATGAATATAGATTTATAGCCAGTGGAAACACTATTAAAGAGATAAGATGAATTTGGAAATTTATACGTTACTTCGGTCTCTTAAGTGTTACGGTATCTATTGCGATGACAGCTTGAACACGATTCTTGTTCTTCCCTTAGCACCCTCATTCTGCCACTCCCCAAAAGGAAAGCTACTGATAAAGGTTTAAATCTTAAGGTTGAATTGCCTGGCTCCTGTTAGTTAAAAACGAGACCGAGGCATAGTTTTAACATAGTCCTTTGACATTAGCATCTTTTTAGTGTCAAGATGAAGAAAGAGGCTTGTTTAGTCATCAGTGAATTTCTCCGTGTCACGAGGTCTTTCCATCTCCAGCTTGCTCCCCGTTTCCCCCCAGCCTTCCCCATGCCCACCAGTCCTGAACAAAGCCTGTATCCACTGTTGTATTTAAGCAAGTTTCTTATCCTAACCACAGCCTAGGGATTTCAAAAGAAAGCAACCATTATTTAAAAAAAAAAAAAAAAAAAAGATGGTGCCAGATTTTCTACAAGGTTTATTCCATACTGCCTTAAAGTATGAACACAGCCCAGCTCTGCAGAAAGTGATTAATTTCTTGAAAACACTAAGGTCACACTAATTGACATGACCTGTGTAATTAAGCAATCTCTGTTTACACAGCAGAAGCCCAGCCGCTGTGAAGCTGAGTTTGCTTGACAGAATGTCTTTCCATGTCAAGAGATCAACAACCTTTCTATGTCCTCCTCAGTCACCTACACAGGCCCCTGATTGCTGTTCAGAGGAGACACGCTCCAGCGTTGCTTTATGAAGATCAGGCTGGCCGGCAAGCATACAAAGTGAGACAGAAGAAAGCAGTGGCAGTGACCACTGGACAGACCCTGCTTCGTAGGCAAGAGAGTGTGTCTTCAGGCAGATGTGCCAGGACTCAGGTTTTCAATATAACTGGGAAAAGCCATATTGACATGTAAGGAAGAGATCAGAGGTTTTTTGTGCCAGAAAGACATTCTTTTACTCTCCCTCAGAAGCAACAGAAACATAAAAATATTTGAAACCAGCCTTCCAATTAGTGTGCTATGAGAAAAATGCTGAAAAGTATATGTCTTGTTCATAAGCAATCTTCAATCAATATCATTGTGACATACACCTCTGTAGCCAGGACAGCTACAGCAAAGATTAATCTCTCTGTCTTGGTTCAGTCATAAGACTTGGGAAATTTAGTATGATTTCTTAGCAGACCACTCTGAGGTGTCTGGGGGCCGCTTTATTCATACCCCATCTAAATGAGGGTCTCTCTTCCCTTTAGAGAACTGACCAAATCCTTTACAGGTTAAGTGAAGCTCAGGTTGACTGCTAAACAATAGCTTGTTTTTCTAAAGTCCCTGCAAGTAAAAATTGATCAACACTGTAGTTGTACACTGCAAAAATGTTCATGTTCCCCCACTTCCACACAGCTCTAACCTCTGCATGATGAACTTTGCTTATATGTCAATGCTCTTCGTGCAGATGGCACCTTTAGGCTCTATTAGGGCAAACATCTCTTTTGAAAACCCCTCTCAGGCTTTCCTGGGATTTCAGTACATATTTGTGGGGAGTCATTAGGGCTCTCAGATGTTACAAGATCTCCTTATGGCCTCACTAAATATCTGCTGACGGACTATGGACAATTTCTTTGTTGCTTCAAAACATCAGAAGATATCTGAGTCAGACTGCTTGGGTTATACCACTGCCTTACCATTTAGCAGATGTGTGACTTTGGGTAAATTGCTTAACTGTTCTAAATCTGTTTCCTCATTTTAAAAATGGGAATAATCCATATTTCCATATTCTTAACAAGGGTATTATGGAGGTAAACATATTAACTTGTGTCAAATACTTTGCATAAAGCATCTCACTAAAGAAGCACCAAATAAATGTTAGCTTTACCATCACAATTGCCACCAATATCCATAGAAGTACATAAAGGTAAACACATGGACACATGCATTTAAACACGTGAACATGGAACATGCTGTATATAGACACAGTTATCTTCCCAGCACTTAATCAGTTAGGAATGAACCAAGACAGGGAACGTAAGAAGCTTGGGGTGGAGGCAAAACAAACAAACAAAAAAACACCTGAGGATGACAGTGAGTTCAGTTTGAAGCTGACTGAGTTGAAGTTCCTGAAAATATCCAGCAGGCATACGGACAGTTAGATCTAAACCTGGGTGTCAGGTCTCAGGGATTCTGACACCAGAATCCTCAATGCATAAATAGTGGTTAAGATGCTGTGAGAGGAGAAGATACTGAAGACAGCCTATAAAATGGGAAAAGATCTGGAACTCAGAAGGAGCCGTGGAGAGCACCAACATTTACAGGAAGGCAGACAAACAGCATCCCTTGTAGGGAGTTCACAATGAGTGACTACTGTCATGTAATTCAAGAAAAAAAAAAAAAAAAGAAACATGGATTCAAAAAGGGTGTAATGGCTGCCAGCATGAAATAATACAGAGGGAGGTAAGAGTAAATAGTCATGGAAGAGATAAGACTGTGGAAGAAAAAAATCTAAGGTTGGATAACAGAGATCTGAGGTTTTGCTTTAACTCTCGAGGCAATTCATCCATCCTCTAATTACACAAATATCCATGTGCTTGCATGCATGAAACCCAATGTTGATTGTGTAAAAATAATAATTAAAGAAGCGTATTAATGTATTGGGACACAAAAATAAAATGTCCCAGTGTTCCTTCTGCTGTGGGTTCCTCCATCCTCTTCTAGGTAGCAAAGAGTGGGTGATGCGAACAAAGCAGGTTAAACCTGAGAACCTATAGGAATTTGTCATTGTTAATAAAGAGAGACATGGCTCATCTTTAACTTAAAAACTGACTCTTTGGTGGCTAAGGTAGCTGCCCCTATTGATCTATTTTAGGACCCATTTGAGAATCGCAGGCAAGAGCATCGCCAGGGTGCAGATAAATCATATTTATTTGAAAGACAGTATGGACTTTGTGCTGGACAGCTCTCATGCTTAATCAAAGTGTGCACTTTTTGGGACAGTGGCACTGTCACCAGTAAGAGTCTGTCAGAGGTTATCAGATGTAGGACTAAATCAGTGGTTCTCAATCAGGGGCCATTTTGCCTCTCCCCCCTCCACCAGAAGACATTTGACAATATCTTCAGACATTTTTGGTTGCCATGATTGGGAGGTGGATGTTCTCTACTAGCATCTAGAAGGTAGAGGCCAGTGGCGCTGCTAAACATCCTACAATGCATGGGAGCAGCCCCCATGATTTCCCCAAAAGAGAATGATCCAGTCTAAAATGTTAACTGTACCCAGGTTGAGAAACTCCAGGCTGAACTAATGATCCATCTTCAGTTTACCACATGGATTTTCTCCAAAGGCTTGCATTTGTATTTTATCACTTACAAATTAACTATTCATGTAAAATATTATCTTTCCTATGTAGTGAAATAAGCAGAATCATAATTTTTACTCTATTTTACAGTTGAGGATACTGAAGCTCCAAAGGATTATAAGACTTTGCAGGTATCTATGTTGTGCCTATTCAGCTCAGTACCCCTTCTACTAAACAAAGAAAACTATTTTGTTTGCAAATAGAAGCTTTGTAGATACTCTCAAAAGTAATAGACTAAATTGGTTTCTCATCTTGTATAAGAGCTTTTCAGACATTTCACTACTAGGCTCCACAAAGAAAAGAAAGCCCCTGGAAGTTCTATATGAATGCTCTTTTAGGTTCCCAGTATCATCAAAGTCCATCCCAAACTCTGCTGCCTAAGAAGTACAGCGGAGTTAATTCTGGTATACGTAAGGCATTTAAGCATGTTTATTAGACATACATTGTTTCACACCTGGCTATGCTTTGTTCCTAACCCAAGCTTTGGTCGAATTAAATATAAGGCTCATGTCAAGACCAAAGCAAGCTACCAAACAGTTTATTCCAAAATCCAGCCTCACGTTGCAAGACCGTAAGCAACACACACTTAGTAGCACCACATGTGTGGTTTTGCCAGCTTAATTGCAAAGCTGACTCAAACATAACACAAAAAATCCTCTGTGGGGATGAGAGTACCAAGTTTACCAGTTTGGAATCAGATGATGAGCAGAGGAAACATTTTCTAAGAAACTACACACCTCCCCATTACTGTGTGTCAAGACAAAAGGTGGTGAGGCCAAGATAGTTTTGGAGAAATGCCTCAGAATCTCAGGAGAGATGTCTTTTTTCCTACTGCATTTGTTCTTTAATGAGGCTAACAAGTCTCATCTCCTTAAAAGAAATCATCTTGGAGACTAAGAAATATTGACATCCCCAATCAGTGCTCATGATCATCTCTTTCCCTTTTCCCATCAGAGAATGAAGGAGCAGCTAAAATTTTTCAGGATCCTCTCAGAGATCATACGTTTCAATGTACATTTAAAGCTGACTAAATATACTTAAGTGCCTCCTTTAAACACCATGCTGTTCCCCTGATGGATCACATGAGCCTACATAAACGGATCATTACTCTGACAGGGAAACTTACATTGACCGTGCAAATAACTTAGCCATGCCATTAGATGGAGAGCAGCACAAGGGTCTAAAGCTTTGGGACTCAAAGTGTAGGCCATGGCTGTGGAATCATACTGCAGCTTGTTAGGAATGCAGAATTCTATTCCCACCCCAGACCTCTATTAGCATTTTAATAAGATCCTCAGGGGATTTGCAGCACTTTTAAGTTAGAGAAGCACCATGTCTAGACTCAACAACCTTTCCTAAAATCCAAGTATCATTTTGCATCTTAGAAGTAAATGCATTTTTTGTGAGTCCTCTTCCTTTAGTAAATGTATAATTAAGGACATTTCTGAAACAGAACTGTTATCCATCTCGTTTTAGAGATGTTATGCTTCTTAACAGGCCTATTATAATAGGCAGGTACCACCGGCAATTTCCAAGATTGGAAGAGGTGAGCAGAGAGAAAGGAAGGAAGAAAAAGACAAAATTGTAAAGCCGAGCAGTTATGCTAGTCCAGTTGTACTCTTTACTCTCTTTTTGTTTATTTATTTATTTATTTTGGTGGAGGTGGATAGGGTCTTACTCCGTCACCCAGGCTGGAGTGCAGTGGCATGATCTCAGCTGCAACCTCCACCTCCAGGGTTCAAGTGATCCCCCCACCACAGCCTCCTGAGTAGCTAGGACAACAAATTCATTCAACACTCAGCTAATTTTTGTATTTTTCTGTAGGGTTGAAGTTTCACCATATTGGCCAGGCTGGTCTCCAAGTCTTAACCTCAAATGATCTGTCTGCCTTGGCCTCTCAAACTGCTAAGATTACAGGTGTGAGCTACCATGCTCTCACTCTTTTCTACATGTAAAATTTTAGGCAAATAATTCATTTCTTTCTTTTTTATTTTATTTTATGAGACAGAGTCTCACTCTCTCACCCAAGCTGGAGTGCAGTGGTGCAATAGCTTACTGCAACCTCCACTTCCCGGGTTCAAGTGATTCCCCTGCCTCAGCCTCTCAAGTAGCTGGGACTACATGTGCCCACCACCACATCCAGCTAATTTTTGTATTTTTAGTAAAGATTAGGTTTCACCATGTTGGCCAGGCTGGTCTTGAACTCCTGACCTCAGGTGAACCACCTGCCTCGGCCTCCCAAAGTGCTGGGATTCGAGGTGTAGCCACCACACCCAGCCAGAAGTCATCATTTCTATGTACTTCACTTAATCTGTGGGGGTTTAGCATATGAGTCCATTCAGGAAGCCAAAGCTAGACTCGAAGAACACCATTGTCTCAACAGTGAGCGCAGGTGATACAGTTCCCATGCTTGTTTAATCTAAACAACTCCTAGATTGCAGACACCTGGGGAATCAAGGGCCTCAGCTGCTCTTCACCTCTGGAGAAACAACTACGTATCTTCTCCCTAAAATTTTTTTTAATTCCCTCCTGATATTCATGTCATTACTGAGATTCAATAAAGACAAGACAGACCCACCTGGAATCTCCGCATGTCACGTGGGTTTCCCGCATTCTTTAGGCAATTTTGGTTACATTTGAGGAAAAATTTCAAGAAGAACCTGTGAAGAAACAAATCATCATGGTTAACATTTCACTTTCTGACATGGGAGGGGAAAAAAGAGGTAATTCACCCCTGGGCTGTGCATTAGATTCTCTTGACACGTTTTCCAAACTATTCAGCATGGTGTTAGAGCCAGTATTTCATCGGTGGCCTTAGCCTTTATTTTGTATCCACACTGGACCTTCCTTATGACAGGAACACTCTTGGCACTGCCAACAGATCTCACAGAAGAATTAAGCCCCAAGGAAGTATATTCACTTATACAGAGGGAAAGCTTTCATCATAATTTAAGATAGGTTTCAATTGGATATAATTGTCTGAGAATGACTCATGGTCCCCGACAATAGCAAGTAATTTAAGCCCTACAGACTCACAGATGATGAACTGGCAAATACACGCTAGATGAATACAAGGATTTGGTAAACACTTTTTATCTTAGCCTCTCAAGTAAAATGTTTTAATTAGCAGTACTTATGAGAAATAAGTAGAATTCACAAAGTGACCAAACTCCTTTGACTTCTCAAATGCCTCCTGAATGTTTTTCTTAAACTGTCTGCTGTAGACACGAGTTAGCTGTTGACTGAATAAAGATTTTCCTGCCTCATTGCCGCCTTGGTTTCTGAATTGGTTCTATAGTGAGATTCATGGGTTTTACTTGCTAAGGTGACCAAAGGCCCCGATTTGCCAAGAAAAATCCCAGTTTATACCAGCGGTACTGGTATGTATTAATAGTAACTACTTTAACTCTCAAAAATGTCCTGGTATGGGTGATAAATTATATGGTCCCTCTATAACTTTCTGAGTTATTTCTTATGTAACCATCACAGTGGTTAAAGTCTATCATGGAAAAGTAGCAGCTATTAAAAGTGCCATATTCTGGCATTCATATCAGCCACGTGTAATTAAACCCCTCTACCTGCCCAGATTTGGGAAAAGAAGTATTTCCAAAGATACCTAAGTTCTACAATCGCTTTTACTATTAGGCCTAGATGTGATGTGTTTGTGGATTTTAGGCCCAAATATTTCCTAAAAATATCAAAATGCATTAAAATGCTGGTCAATTGAATTCTTGTCATAATTCTCTTTTCTTTCCCCTTCTCCCACTTTAAGACCACACTGGAGTAAAATCCCCACCTCAACACAGATAGATTATGAAGAACGATCACCCCATGATGCCTCGGTCTGAATTTGGCTCTGACTGCAATGTCTGTCAATCATGTAACACCGGGGTCCTCTATAACAAGGGCACTGAACGAAAACACACAGAGTTCAGCCAATTTCTGAATATGAAAATGAGAGAAATCCCAGATGACTCCCTTTCATCCTTGGTCTCTTAGAATCTGCCAAGATGGGAGTATGATGTGGGAATCATTCTTTAGAGAGAAACAATGGTTTTTTTTTTCAACCAAAAGAGTAACATTTAAAAATCCAAACATCTTCCTGAAATGACTTTTTAATGCCACACAGTATTTGACTGCCCATTAATGAAAGCAGACTTCTAAATAATCATCTGCCCCTACTTCCAGATTCTCTCCACAGAAGCCAAAGTTGATCAACGTTTCATCCAAGATGAATGGCTTATGGAACACTACTGAAGCCCAGCTGTGTGAAACAAAATCCCCCCGTACCAAGACCCACACTGTCGCTGCACAGGCAAATCAGCCAGTCACTGATTCCTGCCCACTTTCAATACGATCGATTTGGTAAAGAAATGGGGATTAAGGCAGTGGCCCAAATCCTAAGTGCCTTTCCACTGTCTCATTCGTCTGACCTCTCAGAAGGCAAGTGCTGAGTAGCCCTGCTGACCACACATGGTTTTCAAAAGCTAATACAGTGGAGCTGATGGTTGTGATCCTCCTATCTTACTGGGGTTCAATCCTATATCCAAAGACACTGAAGACAGGAAAACTGGCTGTGCTTTCAAGAATATCTAGTTAGAATGGCATATTTCAAAGCTACTTTGAGCCCCAGGAGAGGGTTTGATTATCACTAAACTGACGAGAGTGGATGTGGTATGGTGAAAAGCCACAGCCATCAGAAACACCCAGAATGAGATTCATATCCTGACTCTACCAGGTATACCTGTGTGACTTTGGATAAGGAGCTGAACGTCTCTGCGCCACACTTTCCTTATCTACAAACTGGGTATAGTAACAGGCCTTACCGTATGGGGAAAATGTGAAAATTGAGATAAGACTTAGTGACAGATACTTGGTAGGCATCCTGAGGGTGGCAGTCATCATAAGAATGGCTTCCGTGTATTGGGTGCTTACCTTGTGCTCAGTGCAATACTAAGAACAAATCCATTTTCTCATATAATCCTCCCAAGTAACCTCTGCTATGAATCCCATTTTACAGATAAGGAAACTGAGATTCAGAGAAGTAAAATAACTTGCCCAAAGGCTAGGAAATGTGAATCTAGAATTCAGATTCAGACAGTGCAGCTCCAGAGACTGTATACTCTTCTCTTAGTCACCATGCTATGGTAGTTTTAGAAATGATAGAAGCTGCACAATAGTAATGCACAGTTAGTCATACTAACTGTACCATTGATAGCAGTTGTGCTAATAAGAGGAAATAAGGGTGCCAAGTAAGTAAGAGTAATGATTAGCATCATGACTTCCACAACAGCAAGGTGAACATTATGGAGGTAGACGTCATTGCCATCCTCCCTCCAGTGGGCCCCCCTGCTTGCTTCCCCAGCGTTGGTAATATCAGCCGCCTGTGTGTGTTTAAGCCATTTGAGCCCAGACCTGACAGCCAGATTCAGGTTGTGCTAGAAGGAGCTGTCAGCACACCCCCTGGCATCTGCAAGTCAGACAACTGCTAGCCACCATGAGGGGGTCCATCTGGTGCCAAAATGAATTTTGAAAGACAGGCAAACAGGACACCAGCTCTGCCAGGGAGAAACAGAATCAAGGGAGCAGGGGATCTTCTGCCTCAAAGATGAGCTGGGGCAGGGCGCCTGTCAGCAGTCCATCGTTAGCACAAAAGCTATGCCGGGCACACACCAGATCCCCGTTACCCTAAGCTGGCCTGTCACTTGACATGCTGGCAGAGTCCCTTGCCCGCCCCCTCAACAGTGGATCACTTGCTGAAATTGAAGGCTTGACCATCTGTCGTGGGGAAGACACGGCCGTCAACTGGTGCCTGAGGCCTCACACAAGCCCTTATGTGGCAAAGACACTCTGAAGAGCCAACTCTTTTGGGGAAAGCCAGCCCTACCCCAGGGGGAGCCTCAGAAATTCTAAGTTTTCCCCTAAGTAAAAGCCAAGTGCCTGACCCTTTCGGATCACACTTCCTTAAAGGAACTGAGAGGAGTTAGAAGGAGGAGTTAAAAATATCCCCACAGCCGTGGCACACGCATTTGGGGGATGACTTATCAGGCTAAGTTTATAAGGCCTTTGTAAACCGGGAAACGCGTGCGCATCTGCTGGCCTACGGAGAAGATCTCAGATTCCGAGGGGGCTTTTAACAAAGTGGAGGTTATTGTAACTCAAAACCTCACTTTTGTCTAATGAATTGCTGCATTTTGTGAGGCGGGTGTGTTTGATAAAGTGTTGTCAGGAGAAAAAGTGTGGCAGCCTTACCCCAACTGTGGGAAACTGACCCACAGCAGGACAAAGCCCCTATTGACCCTGTAGAGTTCCAAGGAGTTCCATAAACTCCAGGAAACAGGCTGACCAGGATCAAACTCCTTTTTAACTCAAGTCTTTTTTTTTTTTTTTTTTTTTTTGAGGGGAGAGGGAAGGAGGTAACAAGAAACTCGACATCTTTCTGTTAACTTTCAGAACGAATAATATCATCTTGTGTTCACGCAATGCGCTAATTATTCAGAGCACTTATATTCCTAATATGTCACTGAATCCTCATGAGATTCCTATAAATTAGGCACACCAGGAATTATCAAAGTCATTTGAAAGGCAAGAAAACAAAGACAACAAAATTAACGAATTTATCTACAGCCAACAATCAATCTCCTAAACTGGCCAAAAGGACTAGTCATGGTATGTGTTTTCCATGAATTCTAGGATTTTATAAGTGATCTTAACCATCACTTAGTCTAAACTCCTCATTTTGCTTATGAGAAAAATGAGATATCAGAAGACATGACAATATTCATATGGTTAATAAATATCAGAGCTGAAACTATAAGCCACATGTCCTGATGTCTAGTTATATAATTTTCCCAACATAATATTAGCTTCTCAAGCCAATGCTATAAGAGCTGAACAACTGCACTTTTAAACTATTTAGTCTACTACCTCCAATGGGAAAGTGACATCCTATTAAAAGTCGTATTTGAATTCATCTATCAGGCCAATGTAGGACATTAGCCCATCATGGAACTAACTGAACCCAACAAAAACATTGGTAGAACAAAATTGCTTATTCAATGACATACCTGTATCACCTTTTACAAACCAGTAGATATTAGTATTTGGCTTGAGTGGCATCCACAGCAGTACTGTACTGGTAGCAGCTGACCAGCACAGTACTTAAGACCAAAAGGTGACTCTGGACTCCCCCAAAAGGAAAATTCATTTAATTAGTCAGCAAGATCTGACTCATCTACATGAGGAGGTAAAATTTTTAAAAAGTCACCTCTGCATACATACCTAGAACCCAGTGGGTTTTCAGTAAATACTTGCTCAAGTAAATGTAGTCTAGGGCCTCCTAGGGATAGAATTGAGAGTGTTTTTACAATAGACAGCAGCAGAGTATGCTGGACAAGAGCTTGCATTGGAGCTAAGATAAGCCTGGGTCAATTTCAACAATTCCCTGAACCTCAATGGCCTCATTAAAACATGAGAGTAATAGTACTTCTCTCCTAGGATCACTGTGCAGCTTTCATCATCATCCTAGCTTCACTCCTTAATTAATTGGGTGACTTTCGACAAATTATTTAACCTCTCTGTGCCTCAATTTTTCTCATCCGTAAGATGGGGAAAACAGCAGAACCTACTTTAAAGAGTTAATGAGAATTAAATGAGTTAACATACGTAGAGTGTTGAAATAATACGTGCCATGGAGGAAGCGTTGACCCTTTTCGTCATCATTTATCCCTGGCAACTGCTCACTGCCTAGCACTCAGAGATGTTGAGATTTTCAGATATAAAAAGTATTCTTCTCTCTTTAAATGTTAAGGTCAAGAAAAGAAGCAAAGACCTATGTACCCAATGAGAACTATAGGTTTCATTGAATGACCTACAAAAAGAAGAAGAAGAAAAAAAAAAGAAGAAACCACCACCAAGGAAAGACAATAGTGGCTACATCAGCTTTCCCAATGGCTAAGACACATAAAGGAAAGGCCTAGTGCCTTAAATCATGGAGGACTCCAGCTAGTCAGAGCTGAAGGGCACACACAGTAAAACTGCCCATTAGGCAGCAGCTTGTACATCAGTAATTATCATGCAAAGCACTTGCAATCGATCTGGGCTGAGCAGGTTGAGTTTTTACCTCCCTCAACCCAAATTCTGAAAAAATCACGTTTGGATTTTTGCAGCTGCTCTTGTAATGTCCAGGCTGAACAGGAAAAGCATCCAGGCACACCTAAACCGAGACATAAAACCCCCATTTGCAATCTCAAGGCTCCTTGGAAGTTCCTCTGACTTATGTCTGCAGATGGTTATGTGGCAGATGATCCTTCCCAAAGATATTCAGGACACGGAGACTTGCTCTGGCCCAATGCAGGAAACAGCTGTGTGGAAACAACTGTGGGGTCCCTTCTGTGTGAAGTTCAAGCTGCTCCCACCCCACACACCATGGAGGGTGGAGAGGGAAATGCCTCATGATTAAAAGGACCTCTTTGGAAAAGTCATTTCCACAGACTGCACCATCCCCTCTGCTTTGAAAAAGAAACGTACAACCTCTTGCCTCCACGACCGGGCCTACTGCCCAGAAATAACCAAGGAAATCTTTCTAGGAGTGTAAGGATTCTCTCCCAAAATAAATATATTGAACCAAAAAGCACCTATCCCTACCCAGCCCACCTGAGCTTTCAGGGGCTTTCTTTGAAATGCCATCACTATCTCACGGTAGCCTTCGAAGACACAGAGCTCCGTGAAGAGGTAAACAAAAGTCTCACAGCCATGAAAAATGGATCTCTCTTGCAACAGGGCAGGCCAAAACAGTGAGAAAAAAACAAACTCTTATTTTCAATGTCAAAGAAAACGTTTTGGTTCCCAGCATACAGCAGTGTTGTGGAGTACAGTTCATCCATGTGAAAATCTGATACCCACAAGGCGGCCAAAATCCCAGAATGCCACGAGGGCAGGCTGAGGCGGCTGAACCCATGTAAGGGTAAAGGTCTCTCACTGCTGGGCTGACTTCCTCTCCTTTTCTGATATTAACATGCATTTCTGAGAGAGAACCTCTTTGACTTAAGCACTGATAGTTCTGTTTGAGAGGTGGGGTGGGCAGAAGAGGAGGAATAAGATCCTGGAGGGAATTCTGCACAGATGAAGCAAATTCTCTCCTCCCTCCCTGCAGTGAAGAGTGGAGCAGTACCGAGTTGTGACACTATCTTGGGGATCCCAGGGGGAGAGCATGTGGCTGCCCCTATTCTTGGCCACTGACTTCAAGAAGTTTACCTTTTCCATTGGCCAAGGTCCTTCAGCTCTTGGGCACTTCTGGAAAGTGTTCTCAGCCTGAAGGGATGAGCATGATCAACTTGAAAAGCATTCATTACCTCAGAGCTCAGAGTATGCCCTTGAGGGAAGGGCATTATTAGTATCAAGAATTAAAAAACAAGCAAACAAAAAAAAACAAAAACAAAAATGGTGTTGGGATAACACAGCAGCCAACTAAAGAGTTTAAAAATAGTTTTAAGGAAAAGGACCCACTCCACAGAGGTCTCCTCATATTAGAAGGCAAATCTGAAAGGCAGGAAAAAGGCTTGAGATAGTGAATAGGTAGAGGACAGGACAACTAACCAGTGGCCAATGGGGAAAGAAAAAACT
This sequence comes from Saimiri boliviensis, assembly GCF_048565385.1. Lineage (NCBI taxonomy): Eukaryota > Metazoa > Chordata > Mammalia > Primates > Cebidae > Saimiri > Saimiri boliviensis. The sequence continues at coordinate 23,591,314 of NC_133468.1, read as the reverse complement.
GCAATTTCTTAGAAATGACACAGAAAAGGGAGGTTAGAGCAAGGGTGCTCTAGCTGAGCACTGACTTCTGCCTATCTGGCCCAACGCACTTCCCTAGCAAGGTCTGATTGGAAATTTAAGAGGGAAAGAATTCTAAGTTCCTGTGTGGTAGAGAAGATGTGTATCCTCAGGGATGCTCTTTTACAAGATTTCTCAAATGCCAAGTGTTTCTTGCCAAAACATATTAAGGTACAAACTTTGGCCCTGGGTGGACTTTTGAAGTCATCCCCATGATTTGATATGCAGCAGGAATGAGCAGATAAAAAAACCAAGCATCTGTCTGTCCTTGGAACTGGGGACAACTGAGGACACATTTGTTTTAAACTGTTTCCATCATAAGGAACCTAATTTCTGCTGGGAATCATGGCCACAGAATTCCTGCAGACAGGTTTTGAGTAAAGCCATCAGGTCTTGGACTTCTGGGTTATTGGTGCAAATCTGTCCCCAGGCTGAAAAGGACGCACAGGCAGGTGGCCACTTTGCTTCAGTAACAGCGACCCACCTCACAAAGCCACGCATAAACAATGAGGCAGGAGGAGCCTCAGCTCAACTTAGCAGTTACTACTGCAAACACAAGCACTATACCACGTGTATGGCCCTGTCCCGAGTGCTTTGTATGTATTAATTTATTTTCTCTGCACAACAGTCCTATGAGATTCTACCTCTTTTCTCATTTTACAGATAATGCTACTGAGAGATAAGGTAATTTGCCCAAGGTTTCCCATCTAGTAATTAGTGGAGCCAAGATTTGAACATGGGCAGTTGGGCTCCAAAGCCCACATCCATTAAACTATATTCTTCACATGTTATATATACTATATCATGGGAGTGGGGATCATTGACCATATCTGGCTATATTCTTATCATCATCATCACCAGATTCATTCAAAATTACAACTTCAGACAGCATAGACATTTCACTAGAAATGCCAGCACTTTCACTAGATTACAGTTAATTATAAATTTTATTATTTTTGATTTTGCTCATGACCACTCTCACCCTATTTGTGATCCCTCAAATGCATTTGAACCATAATGAAAGACCAGTGGGTGTTTTGGTAATAGAACCAACCCAAATAATGAGAACAGTGGCCAAAACATAGCCAGTGTAATCTGGGTCTCTAGGGAGGAGTCCATGAACATCATCTTAAGGATTAGTTATGATTTTTACCAGTCACTACGTTTTAATGTCTTTTATGCAGACAGAAAGCCAGGGCTTGTACGTGAGAAGCTTTTAGTATCTCCTTGTTCAATACACATGTGTTTAACATTTTAAAGCAGACTCATTTAGAATCTGATGTTAGAATTTCACTTTTCCCTTCTAAGCACTCAGAGAGTTTCGATATTAACTTCCCCTGTGGAGGTAACAGATGTCAGAGAGAGATCAAGAAGTTCAAGTCCACAGTAACTGAGGCATATAGTTCTGCCTGGACGCTCAACTTATGATTCTTTTCAAGACTTCACAAAGTATAAATGCTCATTGTCACACATTCCTTCACTTAACCAACAGATCTTCCCAGAGAATCCAATATGTATTGATTCTTCTCAGTACCAATTCTGCTAAGAACATGATGACTTCGGTACAAGTTTTTCTCCAAAAGAAAAATAAAAAAGAAGGAAACTTCTTACATTCAAATTCCCAGAAAAACTTTTGACTGCTAGGATGATAGAGTATACGAGTAGTTGCCAAGGAACTCTGAATACCTTTAAAATATGAATTTGTTGTGGGTGTTCTGGCAGGGGCTGGATCAGTGAAACTTTCCAAGTCCCTGATAATGCCAATAATGTACTCTCCTCCTCTTCACCTTTCAGCGTTCTTCACTTCAGTCACACCGAGCTACATCCTGTGCCCTGAACATGAAATTTCCTTCCTGCCTTCACCATAGGCTGCCTCCCTGGATCTGAAATGCCTCCCTCACTCCCACATCAACTCAGCATCCCATCATCCCACTTATCCCTCCAGGTGCAGTATAAATGTACTGAGCCCGTGAAACCTTCCCAGATACCCGGAGCTGGAATTAATCCTCCCGCCTACACTCTGTTACAGCACTTGTCCCACTTGGTTTTCACTGCAAGTCCTGCAGTTGCTTGTGTCATGGTCTGCCCCTCCGTGATGCCACAGACTCCTGGTAATGCCTTTCCATTCCCAACAGCTCCTTGCACAGCTGTACTTGCACAACACTGAATACACAGGTGACTTAAGATTAGTTGCAAATATTAATGGCAGTCAGCTTTGACTGATAGTGCAAGGATGATTTCTTTCCTCTATTTTCTTCTATATCTTCTGAATTTTCTATGAATAGGCACTACTTTAATGAAATAATAAACAACTGCAGTGTAAAACTTGAAGTGAGTATCATTCAGCATGGAACCTAGGGATGTTGGCCCCATTCTACCAGGAATGAATTAGGAACTAAAGATTATGAGCAGCTTTCTCTAAGTGTCTATGCTCTAATATTTACATTTAACTCAAATGTGAAGAGTTAAGAGCTATCCATCTCATACTCTGTAAAATGTAGGTCATTTATTAGTTTCATATTGCATAATTCATAAATAAGTATCAACTGGGAAGCCTCCACACCACTGGTGTCCTTAAATTCCTACTTTGTATTTTAAAGTTTGATGTTGAGAAAGTTTTATCTCTAAGTTAAACCCACCATTGTTTTCCCAACATTCAAGTGTAACCCAAAGAATAAAAGGCTGTGTAACTAAAGTCTGTTTAGTTCTTTCTCCAAAATTCTACCCACCATTCTGTTGACTTTTGTTGAAGCTCTTAGTTAAAACTTAATGATTCACTATTTCTTCATTCAGCATACTTCCTTAGGCTATCCATTTATTCATTCAGTCTGTTCTTCATTCAATAAGTATTTACTAAGCACCTACTCTGGACCAAACAGAAGGCATACAACAGACAACCCAGTCCCTTCCCTTGTGAAGGTTCATTGAAGTAAAGGTCTCAGGCTGTCTTAATCAGAATTACCTAAGAAACTTGCCCTGACAGAGACAGAGTAGGAATGGTATGCAAATTTCTGTATATGGGCTTTCCTGTGGGATGAGTCTACCTGGACTGGAAGGGTATTTGAAGAATTTTGATGCATACTAAACTTGAGAATTGAGAGCTAGTTGATTCTTAAAATCAACAATAATACCAATACTATGCGATAAGTGAAATGATGGCGCTATGTACCAGAAATAGTAAACTGCCTGGGCAACTCATTGTGTATCACTGAAATTAAGCATAAAAACTTAAGTCAAAACACTACTGAGTAGAAATAAAAATAAAATTATCCCACCCATCCTCTTTTATCCCAGCACAAGCTGCAGGGAAAGAAAAAGGTTCCTGGTCAGGCATGGTGGCTCATGCCCATAAACCCAGCACTTTGGGAGGCCGAGGCAGGTGGATCACCTGAGGCCAGGAGTTTGAGACCAGCCTATCCAACATGGTGAAACTCTGTCTCTACTAAAAATACAAAAATTAGCTGAGTGTGATGGTACACACCTGAAATCTCAGCTACTCCGGAGGCTGAGACAGGAGAATCACTTGAACCCAGGAGGTAGAAGTTGCAGTGAATCAAGACTGGGTGACAGAGCGAGACTCTGTCAAGAAAGCAAAGGGAAGGGAAAGGAGAAGGGAAAGATGAAAAGAAGAAGAAAGGGGTTCCTGCTTGCCAGGAAAAGCTGATATTTGGAAACTCTGTGCTTCAGGGAAAGGAAATAACTAGAAAAACTCATTTTTCTACCAAAAAAAAAAAAAGTATATATAGAAGAAAGGGATTAGCTGAAAAAGCTGTTCCCCAAGAAAATAAAAAGCACAGAATCTTGCTAAGGACGTCAAGTATTTTGAAACTATTTTAAATCATCATTTCCCTTTTAATATTCTCACCGCATTTGTTCGCTTTTCCCAGCACACCCTCCCTTATCCCAATCTCAACATTTTCATATGTTGCCTGCCGTCCCCTGGCCTCACACATCATTGGGAATAATGAATTTAATTTGAGCAATGGGTTTCATTGAAAAAAAATCTCTGCATCCCAATATGCCACACAAGCTGAGCTCAGATAAAAACAAGTGACTCCTTAATTTGGATTTAAAGCTCAGGACCAGTCTACAAATAAAAATGACCAGTAAGCATCATCCCCCAGAGCACTGACAGTAATCTCCTGTGCTCCAAATTATTCCAGTCTATATTATGGACGATCCAATAAGCCTGTGTGTTCTAGTCCATAAAACTATAAGAAGAAATTTATCATTTTGAAATCATAATGCAAAATAGAGTCTGACACCTTATTAAGCACTATTTCTCATTGTATCATAAGGATGCTGATGGAAAATGAAACTAAAGCAGTATCAGAGACGAACAATGACAGCTTTTAGAGTTTCTGAGGGTGCTCTGCCGCTCACAGGTCACTACACTCACTTGCCCTCCCCACATGTCACTTTCGAACAGCTTCAGTTTAAACCTGAAACACTGGAAACGTAATTCTAAAAAAAAAAAAAAGTTTTCATCGTATCAGAAAATTGGTTGATCATTTACTAAAACAAAGAATGCTGGGATGGGATAAGAAATGATCTAATCCAGATATTCTTAACCTACAGTCAGGGGGTGGTCTACATGGCATCCATGATCACCCCAACACTGTATGTACTTTTGTTTACTTGCTTCCTGGTGGAATGGGTCCAGAGGCTTTAGAAGGAGTCTGAGTAGACTGTCAGAATCCTTTTTCTTCCATTTGATAACAGTCTGCTATTCTCTTTTTAGAGAACATCTTCACCCTCACTCAAGAGTCTTTACATTTCAGCAGCATAAACTCATTCCACACTTGGACCAAAGGGACACTTGTGATCTAGTCCTGGCCAGTCAGAACATCATAACCCCCAACTATACAACTCCTTCAGAGACTGCCATGTGACCCAAGTCAAGCCCACCAGGCCCTGTCTGAGCTAGACTCAGGACTTTGGTTTGGGTGGCTTAAAAAAAAAATCCATTTATTAGAGTTGAACCAGAAAAGATGTGCAGCTGGGGTTGCTGGAAAATTCAATGCATGTGAGATGAATCTATAATAGAATATAATCCATTCATATTCTACCTAATAGAGATCACTGGAAAAGTAAGCTTTCATAGGTGGGGAGGAGAGAAGGCAGGAAGAGCTTACATCATACCCGCACACATACTCACATACAGATACATTTATATATATATATTTTTTTTTTTTTATTTCTCATGCAGAATTGCTATTAACTTTCAAAATGATAGAAGCTTATTTTGTTGCTGATAACTGTTTATTGATATGGGGATATTTTATAACAAAACTCCTTTGAAGAAAAGAGAATGAAAAAGTACGTAAATTACGGGTTTTTTTTCTTTTTTAAATTGTACTTTAGGTTCTGAGTACATGTGCAGATCATGCAGGATCGGTGCATAGGTGCACACATGGCAGTGCGGTTTGCTGCCTCCATCCCCCCCATCACCTACATCTGGCATTTCTCCCCATGTTATCCCTCCCCAACCTCCCCACTCACCTGCTGTCCCTCCCTTGTTCCCCCCAACAGACCCCAGTGTGTGATGCTTTCCTCCTTGTGTTCTCATTGTTCAGTACCTGCCTATGAGTGAGAACATGTGGTGTTTGATTTTCTCTTCCTGTGTCAGTTTGCTGAGAATGATGGTTTCCAGGTTCATCCATGTCCCTACAAAGGACAGGAACTCATCATTTCTTATGGCTGCATAGTATTCCATGGTGTATATGTACCACGTTTTCCTTGTCCAGACTATCACTGATGGGCATTTGGGTTGGTTCCAGGTCTTTGAAATTCGAAGTCTCAAACTCAGACCCTACAGAGCCCAGGAAGGTGAGACGATGAGTGAATTAGGCTGCATGTGAAACCACAGACAGCACTGAGAATTATCAGAAGTCAAGAGTCAATGTCTTGTCTAGAGGGAGAGCTTGACTCTTCTCCAGCCAACTGACTCCACAGGGCAATATGGGCACAGTGTTGTCAGTCCTGCCTATTTGAAGAGAAGCTGGAAATACATATAGTTTAGTGTGAAATTTGCCAATCTTCCAAACAACAGAAGGGCCAGACCAAACAAATCTGGAAGAGGAACGCAGTTTGCATCTTCTGCCCTAAACTGTAATAACCGAAGTGGCAGCAAGCCATTTGTCTGCAAGACGAGGGCAGGTCCACTTTGTGCCCATTTTAAGATAAAAACAATAATAAAACAAGGATCCCTGTGGCTCCACTGAATGGGACTCCTCTCACTGAAAAACAAACGTAGCTCTTGCTTTTGAAGAAATGGCATGTTTCCTTTTGTTTGTTTTGTTATTAAGAATCCCGTCACCTGAAATTCAGATGTAGTCAAGCTTGATTTTCTCCCAGACCTTTGGCAGCTGACGGGTTGGGTGAAGGGAGAAGTTGGTAAAAGCATCTGGTCCCAGAAGCAAAGTGAAGGCAGTGCATATTTACCAGCATGAGGCTGTCCACAGACAGCGAATAGAGACACAGGGAAAACCTCCAATACCCACCTGTTCACAGCTGGATTTCCCAGGGCACTTAATTTAATCAGAAGCAGTAAGTTGTAGCAGCATTTTACAACCAATTAACCATGCAGGAAACAAAACAACTGACTCGGTGCCTTCCTCCCTGCTTCGAAAGAGTCTGTGGCCTCAAAAGTCAGCAATTTGGAACTCTCTGTATGAAAGAAGATGCCGTCAAACCCAACACAAACAAGTTTTATCCCTTCCTACATTTAATGGGAGGACACCTGAATCTGGCCAGGCTTTGTTGGCATGAGAATCGCTTCCATTTTCACATGAAGAGCGCCCATTTTGGTTAGCACATGCCAGGCACTGAGCATTTACACAATCATTCCAATGAATCCTTACCACTACCCCTTTGTTAGGGCCTACTAGATTTCCGTCTACAGATGAAGGTACTGAGGTGAGAGGAACTGGTAACAGAGCCTAAGGTCACATACAAATGAAAGAACCAGGATCTGGACCCGGGATACATTGTTCATCACAGAAAGCAAAATCTTAGCATAGAACTCACTGATTTCCCCTGCACCAAGTTGAAAGTAAAACCACGTGGTAAGAGATAGCTTCTGGCATTCATGGGGATAAACTTCCTTGTATAAAAAACAGGTATTCGAATTTACACTTACTTCTATAGGTAATAATTTTCCACTAAATCAATCATGATTTTTAAAAACAAGCTAGACCTTTTAAAGTGTGCTTCAGTTTAAAAAATCGTTTCTAACTTCTCACTAATTGATCCTCACAAAAAGTCTTGAAGTATGTGACAGGGAGTGGATAAAGTCACTTCCATTGGATGGATTAGTTCACCGAAGCTCCAAGAAGTCAGGTGGCATGGCCAAGGTCACCCGGCTGATTAGTGGTAGCCTCTGGTTCCCATTCGTGAACACCCCAGCCATGGGGGCTACTTTCCACATCCACAGACATGCCAAGCTCTTCCCCACCCCAGGTCCTGGAGGGATCCGGCCCTAGCTCTCTCCCACCCTTCAGGTCTCCCTGAGATGTCATCTCCCCAGGAAAATCTTCCGGCATCCTGCCTCAGCGGTCCCCCTCTCATTCCCCGTCATTCTCATACCCAGATCCTATTATAGTGCTTGGTATCTGGCAGTCAAATATTTGCAAAGTGAATGAGTAAGTAAGTAAATGAATGCCTGATGAATTCTCAACTTTCTGAATTTTCTAACTCAACACAGTGACTAAGCAACAGGACTTTCTCCCTAGCACCTCTGGTTATCTATAGAGTAACACATGATGACAAACCTGCCCCAGCAATACTGAAGGACCCACCTGCTGAAATAAGACCATGGTGGGACACCCCCTGCCCTGCTCCAAACACACGCACTGATTCTTCAGTGTCTTTCTCAGTTGACTCAAGGCTAGATGACAGAAAGAGCCACACGACGTGGAAGATATAAATAAAAAAGGTCATAAACCGATAGTTGATTAAAACAAAGTAGAAAGTCTTCAAAGTTAAGAAGAGAAGAAGCTATAGGCAGGTATAGCAGGCTACAACAGGGGTTCCTAGTTCTTCTGAGTTTTCATCCCTCTCTCTGGGGTTCTTCTGCTGATGGCTATCAGATGTCAGAGAGACTTCTGAGAGAAACCTGATGCAATCCCCCTAATTTAAGCTAAGAGGTGTGGTGAGAGAGCACTGGGTCTGCTTGAACCCAGTTTGTGTTCCCTCTCAAGCAGTCTACTTCCAAAACCATTCCTTGAATCCTGAGAGTGTTTTGAGTGTTATTTTTGATACAGAAGGATCTTCTCTTACAAATATAATGATGTTGATAAATTGTTCTCAAAGTGAAGAGCCTGGGGAAATATGGGATTTTACGTATTTTTCCTTGAACCATGGAATCAAGTTTGCATGCACACTCTGGTGTGGTGGTTCTTAGCCAACATGACTCAGAATACCAATTTCCTTCTGATGATGGTGATTCTTTCAGAGCAGGTGTCCCCAAACTGCGGCCCCCTGAGGCCATTTATCCGGCCTCCCGCCGCACTTCAGGAAGGGGCACCTCTTTCATTGGTGGTCAGTGAGAGGAGCACAGTATGTGGCGGCCCTCCAACGGTCTGAGGGACAGTGAACTGGCCCCCTGTGTAAAACGTTTGGGGATGCCTGTTTTAGAGGGAAAGATTGCTCCAAAGCAGCCTAACTGAATACTTTATCAAGTGCTAGGCTTTCAAAAACTAATAGGGAGGTAAGCATCGCTCATGTTTATACTACATTTAGTGCATGACTTTAGTCCTCGCAGCATCCCTACACTCCCCCATCCACTCACCCTGCCTCCATTTCTGTCCCAGGGCTCCAGGTGAGAAAGCGGCCAAATCACAGGGAGATAAGTAACTTGCCTGCCAACAGGTAGCTCATGGCAGGTATAGAAAAGATTTGAATGCGGAGTCTCACTAGACCGCTTTTGCTCATAAGAACTGCAACTGGGCTCTCTAAGAACCTGGGCTCTCTTTGCCACTGTAGGGTACAGCAACATGCCTGCACTGGCAGCTGCCACATTTCCCTGTCCTTAGACACTGTATGGTAAAATCTGGCAACAGGCCTATCTATTTAAAAAATAAAAAATAAAAAATAAACCTTTCTTCTGCCCTTGAAGCAATCACCTGCTACTTTTGTGATCTGGAACAAAACTACTTTTGCCACCTTCTCTCTCGTACTCTCTGCGTCCGAGATTATGTTGATCTGAGGACCAACAGGGTTGCTTGGATCTAACCCCGTTGGATCCTCGGGATCCTTCTGCATTCCCTCAGCACCCCTTCTGCTTGGCCTACTCAGTAGTTTTGCACATGCTATGGCTCCCTCCTGGCAAACTTTCTCTTCCCCTCTCCTATCCCTTCACACCTGAACAACACATCATCCCATCATCAGATAGCACATGCACTGGGGCACTGCCCTGGCTCTTCCCCAAAATCTCCCCAAATTCTCTCCTCTGTGCTTCTGCTACAATTATTATGTTGCAAAATATCAAGTTTTATACCTCTGTTGCCCCTAAAAACAAGTTCCTACCCATCCATTATGACAAAGTTTTGTAGGATTGAAGTCCCAAAGACCAAATTTCACTCACATTCCAAGTATAATCTTTTTGGTGCTGTTCATCATTGGACTAGAATCCTGCACTGGGCTATTTATACTCTTTGGATTGCTCGCATTTCTTCCCTCAGGAACTAAACAAAAAAAAAAAAAAAAAAAAAAAAAAAAGCAAGCATAAGTGCTTTCGTGCCTCAAATAAGACAATCCATTCGCCAAGAGTTTCATGATGCGGTTGGGTGGCGGTTTTCCATACTAAACATGGAGAGAGGGGAAAAAAATCCATTTAACTTTGATTTCTTGCTTTTTGCTGGAAAGCTTTACAAGTTGCTTCTTGTTCTCACCTAGTAGAAGGGTCATTGCCTTAGCTGGGATTGTGACAAGCCTCTCCAGAATTAGAGTACTTTATTATCACATTAGTATTGGAAAAAGTCACATAATTAACAGAATTTATCCTCATTTACTCTGTAAAAGCACTAATATTCAATCTCTCTGACTCTGTTTAATTACTTTCCTTAACACAACTTTTTTTTCCAGGTTGACCCTTCGTGGGCTCATCTGCAGAAATGTGTTAAAACTTTTTCTCCCTCTCCTCCATTTAAGTGGCTAGACTGTATTCATTTGAATAAGCATAAAAGGTGCGCCATAAGGTCTGTCATAGTTCACACAATGCCATTGAATTAGCAGCCATGACAGTGTCATGCTTTTGCTGGAGATCCTCTGTTCAGAGTAAGTGATGACAGCCACCAGAATTACTGTTAATTGTAATATGACACTGGCATTTCACCGGCTGCATCTAGTGGTAAACTTGTATTAGTTCAGGTTCCTAAGAAATTCAGAAGCTGAGATACGGCAATTCTTCAAAGAGAACAGCCAGACCCGCCTGACACATGCTGCCTTCTCAGGTACTGCTTCTTCATACCTGCTTGCTCAAAAGAATGGGAAATACATGCACACACACAAACACACACACACACTCACTCACTCTCTCTCTCTCTCTCTCTCTCTCTCTCTCTCTTTTCAATGCAAAGCCACCTCTAGATAACAACGTCATCACTAGATAACAAATCTGGAAGGCACCAGCTTGCTCCAAAGACTGCATCCTCTTCCTTTTGGACAGCAAAGTGTAAAGAAAAGTAAGCAAGGCTTCAGGCACGAACATTTACTGGAGGCTGAATTTCTGCTCCCCTATTTCTGAAACCCATTTGGTAAATGTGCCTCTGTATTTCATATTGAGGCAGCCTGCTCCAGAAGACATGGGCTCAGAGGAAAGGAAGAGGGGCTTGGCTTGAACAGATCTTTTGGCATGGAAGTAGTTGGTTCGCTTCTCAGGGAAGGTAAAGCCCTCCTGATGAGGTCAGGGGTGGGGCCTGGTGAGTGACAGTGAGACAGTGAATAAAAAAGACAGGTGTCCTAGTTCCTTAGACAGTGAGTATCAAAAGTAGAGGATTCAGGCAGTCTGTGCCTGCCTAACATACGTGGGTGTTGTAAAAGACTTTCACCACAATAATTGCCACCCAACAGCTTGTTTATTTACCAAATGAAAAATCAGCCCTTCTCCATTTCCCATACTAGAGACATATCTCAATGTTAATGTGAAGAAAGGTCCAGTAAGAGTTCTTTCTTATCTGTCCTCATTTGGAGTCAAGTGATATGCATTTATGTTGGTCTTTAACACAAATTAGAATCACTTTGTGGACCTCATATATTATATGGCCCACATTCACTGGAAAATCAGAGGTCTCTCTGACCTCCAAGCTATAGCTCATTCTTTTCCAGGTCTGTTTAAGATTCTCCCTCTCCCACTAAGACTTCCCAGATTTTCCCGTTCAGAGTTGATATCACTTCTCCATACACCAGAGGTGTTCGAGGTCTCCGAGAGTCTTATAATACTTAGATCATTTTATACTTTGGGTATCTGTGCATGAATCTGATGGCTTCATTTGGCTGTGAACACCTAGAAGGGGTTAAAGGGGTTGAGGCTTTTCCGAACCTCACAGACCACACTTGGGCGATTCCTGGCTGAAACGAACTCTCTTGTATCTCCAAAGCTGCCCCTCACGTAACCTTTGGTCAAACACTTCATCATTTTGGTCCCAGAAGTTGGCCACTTCCCATCCCACCTTCAAGCCTCTGTGCATACTGTTCCCTCTGTCTGGAATGTCATCTGTCTACTGCAAGGAAATTGAGCCTACTCCTCAAGCCAACTCCAAATCCACCTTGATCACATTGGCCAGAACAGCATTATCTAAATTCCCAAGGCTGTTGTTGAGATCACGTTGGTCACTCAGTACCTTGTACTTGCCTATTTGCATTCACATTTCATATCTGGACAGCCAGACTATAACCGTCTATGTTTTGGGACATATTTGAGAGAACGTATTTTATACAATCCTGTTTCCTCCGCAATGCTTAGTAGAATCTTGTTTGTACATCACTGTTTGGTGAATAAATGAACTTTAGTCTAATATTTCATTTTGGGATCTCCAGAGAAATAAGACAAGTATTGATGAATAAACTCCTATAGTATTGCCAATAAACTTCTACTTCTGCACCTACCCATGATGCTATCAACATGATTACAACTATTCTTATTGTTAAAGTTCCCATTATTTGAGTCCTTACTATACACAAGGTCATTTGCTAAGAACTTGACAAACATTATCCCATTGAATGCTCATAACAACCCTAAGATGGTCACTACTAAGTTAGACACTATCAATAGTCCATCTGTCTGGGGTCACAAATCTAGTCTATGAGGGACCCTGGATTCAAATCTGGGTATGACTAAGGCCAATATCTGTGTTCTTACTCACGACACTATTTGTAGCCACCTGATCATGATTTGGAGGTATTCACAATGTGTGTGAAGACTGCCTCCTCTGGCTTCTGACATAGGAATGCAGATCTGGGGTATAAAAGTGGCCCCGCTCAGAGTTTGAAGGCAAGCCACCACCATGTGGACAGGAGCCACCTCTCATGATTTCCACTGACCAAGACTTGGCTACCATCTTGGCATGGTGTTCTTCAGTGCCACCAAGCCCTTTTCACTTTTAGAAAGACAAGAAAACTCTCACTGCCTGCCTTTCTGAGCCAATGTGGTCAGCCTGAATTTTAAGAGTTGTTGCTTAAAGGTTTTGTAAGACAAACAAGTGATATTTTTTGATGGCTCAGACTGTTTTGCTCCTTCTACCTTTCAGTCTGAGCCCTCGGCACACCCTGTGTCTCTGTTGCACGCATGTCTCAGGCCATAAATCCCTTTTGCCTCTGAACTCTGGCATCGCCATCGTGACATCCACCTCCAGCACCCTGCACAGGGGCCAGCATGGGCCTCTCACCATCAGCTGCTTCACCATGTCAGTATCACAGGGAGCAGGACACACATTCCAGAACCGGGTAGATTAACCTCCAAGATGACACTCAATTTTAGCTTTAGCCTCCCTAAATCCTCAACAAAAACTTTAACAGCCAGAACTGATTTAGGACCTTAACTGTAAATCTCCTCTCTTCTCATGCACTCACTAAAGGGGTGATGAGTAAAATCAATTTGGATGTTTTCTGGTCACTTGTCTTCTGTGTCCCCTGGAGGATTCAAGGTGATGGCTAAGAACTCTCATCAAAAATTTCACTCAAAGGCAGGCTAAAAAAAAAAAAAAGGAGAAAAAGAAACTGGAAGGTGAAGAGAAATATTAATGTCTTCTATCAAATGAGGATTTGTGAAACTATCTGAAGCAAAATCATTCCTTTATGGAAATGAAGCCGACCTAGTAGACTGCTAAAAACAACAGTGACAGAATGTACACTCAGTTTTTAGAGCCTTGCTGCCTTGCTGATCAGCAACGGAGCCCTGCCATGAGAACACATCTCCTTTTCACTCAAGTGAGGATCTGCAAGGGCATTTTCAAAAGTAAATAAATGTCCACAAAGAACAAAAAAAATATCAGTAGAGAACTGAGTCTCTCAAGAACATCTCCAGCAAAATAAACCCTTGTTTATGTACCCTCCCTCCATTGGCCTGAGCCAGAAATGTTCCCTGCAACTTGAAACCGATGGCACAGGAGTTGAGAGAAATGTCCGGAATTAGCTTAGTCAAATGCTACCTTCAATTAATACTCCTCTGGTGCTTAACAAGATCCCAGGTCTGAAGCAGTTTAGTTTCACTTTAGCAGTTCCCATTGTATCAGGTCATCATGCCTCACCTTTCCTTTTCTTTGGCTTTGTGGTATCTTACATAGAGACACCTCTTTAAAATCCCAGGTGGCATATTTTGAAGAAGTGTCTAGATATTTTTCTTATAAAGGTTGATTTATTGTTTAAAAAAAGTTTAAAATCCAAAATTCATAAATAAAAAGCGTCTGTATCCCATTTTGTCCCAAGCCCTTCAAATATATACAAATTTAATAACCATATACAGATTCTATATTCTTTTTTCATGTTATTTCATATCTTCAAAATGTGATTATTTTACTCTATAACATTTCCTCATATACAGTAGATATTCAAATTATCTCCTAATGTTGGATTACTTTCAGATTTTTTCCTATGATAAATAATTCCTTGGTGAAGATCCCTGTATGTAAAATTTTATCTGAATACCCAAGGATTCCGTTAAAATAATTACCTAGGACAAGAATTTCTGAGTCAAAGGTGGCAGATTGCTTGAGAGGGAGGCTAAAATAGTTTCATCTGAAAAAAACAAAACATTGGCATAGGTCAAAGTAACTTGAGATTCAGCCAAAGTAGGCAGGGAAAACTTCAAAAAGTGGCCCAATGGTGTAAATGCTTTTGGTAAGTTGGGTCTCAGGTACATCCAATGTTTATTAAAAAAACAAAAACACACAAACAAGCAAAAACTGCAGTGAAGCAGGCAGCACGTACTGCATATCCATAAATCCCACCTGTTTTCATCTGCCATCATAAAATGCATTGACATCCATGACAGTGCTGTCACCATCTTGGGCTAGAAGTAACCACAAATGAAGGCTGTCTCACAGAAGCCCCTACATGCCACTATGCTTGTTCCACTGTGCCTGCTACAGGGTTGAGAAAAGGACTCAGCTACAGCAAAGCAAGTTAATATTGGATATGGCCAGGGTTTCCACTTGGCCCATGCTACCACTAAGATACCATGCCCAAGAGCAGGGTGAGAGAAAGCTCATTTTAAGCAATCTCTGCTTAAAGTCTTAATGAAGTTATATCCTCCCTGAGAAACTGCATCCTTTGTAAAGTGGATATCATATTGTGAGTTAAGGTTTAAGGAAAATTCACAACAAGTGACCTACAATATGATTATTATCATTTTTGTAAAATAATGGGAAATTGTTCAATAAGAACATCTCATCAGGAACAGCGGTCCTTCATGAGACTCACATTCTCCAGTGATTTAATTCTACAGACCCCGACTCTGATTCCTGAAGACATTTTGTTTTCCTGAGACATCAGCCTCTACTACAACTGCTATTGCCTCAAATTATATATCATCTCCTCTTACTGTCTCACGGCAAAAGTTCACCATTTACAATTTGGTACCAAAAACTCCGTTAGCTAAATCTCATGCCCCCCACCATCCCATATTCTTCATATTCCTTTATGTAAATACTAAAGGTGTGTAACCCTCATGCTTACGGTTTGGAAGTCTATCTCACTTGATGTTTCCTAAACCCTCTGAGCTCTCTTAAGCCTCCTTAAATGCTATTTCATTCCCCCTTATAAGTTCTCACCCCTGCCCATTCCTGGTCTAAAAGAATCCTCTGCATTTCAAGAATGATCACAACTCCTACCTCTACCTCTAAGACGCCTTCCCAAGTTCCTTCAGGGAGACACAGAGCATCCCACCTCAGTTTCCCATGATACATTCCTCCAGAATCACATCTGTCACATTGCTCCATGTCCGCCACTTGCCAATCTCTCCCAACTAGAGAGTAAGATTCTTGAAGGTAACAACCATGCATGTTCATCTCTGTATCCTCAGAATCTGAGACAGAGCTTATAAATATCTGCTTGATTCTGAAAAAACTAAATGATAAAATGCTACTTACAATTAAGAAATAATTGAGAATCCAAAATAAAGTAACAGGCACCAAGAGCCTGATGATACTCTGGCTATAAACTATGTGTGTGAGCAGAGCATTGTGGCTTATTGTAAAAAATCATATGCTGGAATGTTTGCAAAACCGAATTGTACTAATAAAAAACATCTGCAGCTTTATACTATGTGGCCATAATCTTGATTTTTTTTAATAAAATGCAGAGTATCCTTTGTAACAATAAATACAAGCTCTGTGAAGTCTCATTAGTATAACTCAAACTTTTTCTTTGGTGCATTCTAAACAGATTTTACATAAATGATGCCAAAGTCTCATGAAAATATACAGAAACCTGAAGCTCAATGGTAGCAGATGCAGAGACTCCTCACAGAGCTGCTGAGGGGGTAAATCAAAGCTAACTCAGGGGCCATGCATGGTGACTCATGCCTGTGATCCCAGCACTTTGGGAGGCCGAGTCTGGTGGATCACCTGAGGTCAGGAGTTCGAGACTAGCCTGGCCAACATGGCAAAATCCCGTTTCTACTAAAAATACAAAAAAGTAGCTGGTTGTGGTGGTGCGTACCTATAATCCCAGCTACTGGGAAGGCTGAAGCAGGAAAATCACTTGAACCCAGGAGGTGGAGGCTGCAGTGAGCCGAGATCCTGCCACCGTACTGCAGCTTGGGCGACAGAGTGAGACTCCATCTCCAAAAAAAAAAAAAAAAAAAAAAAAAATCTAATTCAGGGGTCGCCTTAGATATGAATACTGAGAGCACTGGTTTTTAAACCAAGATCTGGCACTGGGTTTATTTAAAATCTCAAATAGTCTCTTGTCTTTCTGCCAAGGCAAAGGAGCAAGGGGAACTGCTGTAAAAATGAGGTGCTTGTGGACTACATGAACGAGGAAGAAATATTGGAGTTGTCTATACAGCTTTTCACCCAAAGAACAGATCCCTTCCCCAATTTCCCTGACAAATGATTGCTCTAATAGTTTCATGCCTGGCCTCGTTGCTGGAGTGGAGAAGAAAGGAGAGCTCTCTCTTTCCATCGACTGACTTTCTCGTGGGGAAAAAAGACAAAAAACAAGTGAAAGACTCACAAGTCAAAAAAGATAATGTCAGTTACTGGTTTGAGCTATCAGAAAAGAAAGGATGGCAGATGGAAAGTGATTGCTGCCAGAAAGCAGAGAACTCAAAAGAGAAGGGAAGATCTTGGAAATTATGATATCTTGGCTGGGAATTGAAGGGCAAGAAGGAGCCAGCCATGCCAAAACCCAGAATAGCAGTCTAGTCCGTGCAAAGGCCAGGGTGGCTGTAGCACAGTGAGCCAGCAAGAAGGTGATGTGAACACAGTTCCAGCGCAGGCAGGAGCATTCCAGCCGTAACAGAGAGCAGCCCATCACTGGGAGGTGGTCCTTCCCATCCGAGCTGGATGACGCTGCCAGGACATGCCCTCTTCCTGAGAACTGAATTCTGCCCTCCTATCATTCACCTTCAAAAACTTCAGTTTTGAGCTCAGGTTCAGATAGCATTACATCTTCTTCCTCCCTGAGACAATCCAAAAATAATTTAAATCAGAGAAATTGGCCACCTTTTCTTCCCAGGACTCTTTTCCAGGATAAGCCTACTTTAGTCCTTCACCCCTTCAGGATAGGATTCACAAACCCTTTCCATCCTGTTCACCCTTTTCCAAATACTCTCTAATTAGACAACGCCCCTCCTCAATTATGCCAGAACTAAGCAAGCCTCCAAAATGTTAGAGGCAGTACAGCAGGTGGGTTATGGCATGAACTTGGTTAAAAAATGTTCTGGTCTGGGCCCTACCACTTATCAGTTGTGTGACCATAACCAAGTCACTTAACCTCTCTAGACCTCTGCCTCCTCAACTGTAAAATGAGAACTGTAATACCTACCTTGAAGCATTATTGTGAGAATAAGAGAATATATGTAAAGTTCCAAGGGCTATGGATGGCATATATTAAATGCTCAGTAAAGTTAAGCTAGTACTAATTTGATGATGATAATAATGGTAATAATGAGATCACAATCATTCCCCATCTTGATCTAAAATCTGTATTTGTTCAAATTCAAGTTTAAGACATGTGTGGTGTTTGCAGTAGTAGGGTAGGGAAACAGCAGCCATATACATTTTTATTGAACCTTTTCCCCCAGATTTTTTGCATATAATACAATCGCCCTAATCTGATTACAGTAACAGAGAAAGATCAATAAAGAACTAAACCATAAAATTGGATACATCTGGCTCCAATTACTGCACAAATATAACCATATCAATATTATTCAGATAATACTGCAAATACTTAAACAATGTCTGCAGATCACCTTCCTGGAGGCAAGAGAAAGGTCTTATCCACCCTCATTGGAGCAAATACGTTAGTCCTCAATATTAGAGTGCAGAAAGGGGAATTTAGTTAGAGGTCTCTCTAGGCAAATGGTATCACATTTGATGATCAAACTCACGCAATGTTAGATCTCAAAGGGACCCAAATGAAACATATCACAGGCATGGACATGGAAGCTCAGAAAGGTGAAGGCACTTGCCCAAGGCCACAAAGCTAATTTGGGTCAAAACTGAGACTCTTCATCTCTTCCCAGAAGCCATCCTAGGCAAACCAGTTACAGACCTGAGTCCCTCTGGACAGGTCCTCTTGATCTTCTTCAAAATCTTCTTGTAGAAATGTACTCTGAGACAGGAGAGAGTCAGTTTCCCTCATTTCCATGGTTTGTAACCCTAATTCATCTGAACTCAGAGTTCCTCAGGGAGTAGAAAGTCAAGGCTGGCATCTCCAAAGCTGCATAAATCTCTCACCTAAGGAACGTCATCATTTTTCTCTTGTCACAACCCTTCCAGCCTAATATTTGACAGCTCTGATCAGGTACTGTCCAAACATTTATTAAAACATTTTAAATGATGAATATATCCAATTATTACTATTAATGTAGCTAATACTGACTAATGAGGGGGAAATGCAGGAGCCAGTGTCCCGCAATTCATTACCCCTGCCTTGTCAACAATTCAAAGCCCGAAACCTAATCATCCATACCGGGCCCTGTTATATTTCACACGTCACTTTTAATAAGTCACTCAGTGCCTATAAATTAATGTAACATGTCGGCGTTTATGAGTATGGCTTTGTCGCTGTTAACAAATGATGTTCTGGCCCAGTCTACAACAGCTAGGCAGTGACGAATGATGGAAGATGATTTCTTTCCAAACTATAAACCATACACTGGGGACTGCAGTAATATATACATACATATATATATATATATATGTATCTCCACATAGTGCATATGTCTAAGCACACACAGACCTACCACACAAACTAACAAAGCATGCCAACATACACAGAGGCAAAAACACGGAATAAATATGATGTGTAATTTTTGACAAAGAGCTGTGCAATATCCCCTGTACTTTCTTCTCTAAAAGGTTAAACATGTAGCACTGGGAACCATGACAGTTCCATAAATGTGATCAATGTCAATTTCAAATTTGTTGTGAGTTCTGGTCTATTGTGTCTGGCCAGGTTTCAGGGCAGCCTAACATCCCAGCTAATAATGGTGTCAATGAAAAGGGGAGGGTTCACATTATACCTAGAAACCAGTAATTAGAGAAAGGGCCTGAATTTTTATGACAAAATTGGTGGTCATTGGGTGTTGAGTTGGAAGAGGTTACTTATTTGCTTCTAAACAGATCTGAATAATTTATATCTCCCCCTAAGCCAAGACTTCATATTTCAAAAAATCATTAGTGTGTAATTTGGGTGTAACTCAACCTCCATATTTTCGTCTAACTCACGGTTCAAGATGGGATATAGTGTTTCTTTAACTGGTGACCGTTTTTTGTTTCTTTGTCCCTGTCAGAGGCAGCTCTGGAACTACAGAGACACTTTGGGTCTTTGCACACCTACACTGAGTACCATACGCAGTGACAAAACTCTAGGGACAAAGAAAGCCAGAGAGTTGCTTGAGAATCAGTCTTCATAGAAGGCCACAGCTCTGTGGGCTGAGTTCTTGGTGCAGACAACAATTCTCCCCACCTGCCTCAGTTTGAGAAAGAAAAATACCTCTCCATTTATTGGAGTGTACCAAGAATTCCATATGGTTAGATATTTTATTATTAATATTTTCTTCCTTTCTGCAATCCCATCTTAGCTTCAGAGCTAATTATAATGGACATTAAAAATGGACATTTGAAATATAGATACTTGAAAAGTTTGAAGTGGATTTTCCAGGGTTGCTATTATGGCTCCTCTTTGATGAGCATTCAACCATTTCAGACCCCGCCTTCACTGGTTCTTTCTACTTGTCTACAAAACTCAGAAGACGGCATTACCACGTGACTACAAATCTGACAAAAACTGAAATGTTTTTTTCCTCTAAGGATTGTATATCTACATCTGGAAATTCTTTATGTAATTCTGACACAAGGATTTTGCTCAAATATCAGGGACAGGATTCAAATAAGAGTTCCCCAAGAAACAAACAACATAAAAATGGTTCCCATTCATTTTTTTTTCCATATTCTTCATTCTGTCATTGAATTTTCATTAAGAAACAACACCCTTAGGATTTTAATGTCTAGACAAAGATTCCTGTTTTATAAACCCAGAGTTTAGAGTTTAATTTTGTATGTGTGTGGCTGAGAGTTTAGTTCTTCCAACCTATGTGTTAGAAATGGTAGAGAGCTAAACATACGGCTTTTGAAAAAAAATCACTCAGGCTTGGTACGGTGGCTCTCACCTGTAATCCCAGCACTTTCGGAGGCGGAGGTGGAGGCAGATAGATCATGAGGTCAGGAGTTCGAAACCAGCCTGACCAACATGGTGAAACCCCATCTCTATTAAAAATACAAAAATTAGCTGGACATAGTGGCACTGGCCTGTAATCCCAACTACTCAGGAGGCTGAGGCAGAAGAATTGCTTGAACCTGGGAGGCAGAGGTTGTATTGAGCCGACATCGTGCCATTGCACTCCAGCCTGGGTGACAGAGCAAGACTTTGTTTCAAAAAAAAAAAAAAAAAAAAAAAAAATCACTCAAAAATTTAAAGGAAATTAAGACGACGAGATCTCCGAACATGTTTCCATTACATGTTTATTAGAAAAGTACTCGCATTGCATTTCCTCTGGCAGGGAACATACTGCCCAGTTTAGGTTGTTTTCGTTTTTCTTCTGGGATCTATACATGTCTAGTTCAAGGTTAACACCCTTCACATCCCCTCGTACATTAGAGAGAAATTCACAGTGAAGAAAGGACACTGCTTTTTTGTTACTTAAAAATTGGGCAACATCTGATGCTCAAGAAAATGGTTTCAAAGTGTGTCCCGTAGTCACAATCCACACAGCCACATGTGGTGTGCCACAGTACGGGCTAGCAGACCAGCGAGTAAAGTGACGACACGGTGCCCCGTCTCTGGGTGTTTGCACAATTTCAAGCAGTGAAGATGCTGAAAACGCGGCACAGTGGTCAGGGGCCGTGGCAATGCTTTGTTGGGGACAGAGGCGTGGGAATGGCATAAGCAAAACTTGAGATGATTTCAACATGGTTGATGTTGAAAGCATTAACTTTTAACCTACTCTTGAAAAGATTCAAAATGACTTCATAGAACAACCTCACAACAATCCAAAGAGGTTTCACGTTGTCTTGACAAAGAGGGACCAAGAAAGAAAAGAAAGATGATATGTACTTTTCCTTCGGAATCATGAAACGTGGCATTCAAGTTTTTCTCCTTTCAGGGTTGGTGTTTTCTTCAGTGTGTCAGAGGAAAAAGGCACTTGGTTTGGGGTGTGTACATGTGTGTGTATGTGTGTAACAGTGACGCAAAAATGAAAGACACCAGAACTTTGGCCACTGTGTGGAACAAAATGCAGAATGCTGTCTGCTCTGGTTGCTCTATAAAGATATCACCCAGGAGGAGACAGCTGAAAAGCGCTTTTCCCAGCAGAGAGGGCTTCACAAGGCGCAGTGAGATCCCACTGGGAATAGGAACAATTTGCATAACAATGTGCTGCTTATCCGGGAGGACCCAAAGGATCTGGATACCCGGAGAGAAAGCACCACACTTTTCAGTGCAGCCCACTGTAGAGAAAGGCATTGCCGTTCAGTTTATGGGGGCACAGAAGGGAAGACACCCCCAACCTTTCACTATCATTTTATTGCATGAAATAATTGAGAACCTCCTATTTCCTCTCCTCCAAACATTCTGTTTTGCTATATTGGTAGTATTCTCTTTTTTGTCCCTAATTGGCCCAAGTCCTAACAAATACACACACATATACACACAAGTTTTGTTGTTTGTTTTGTTTTGCTCTTTTGGGACCCACCCAAATCCAAGGTCTCCCCATCCCCTTTTCACTTCACTCTGCCTTTTCATCCAGGTCAGTGGCTTGGAATCATGCATGACACATTCACTGCTTGATCTTGTGAACACTGGAAAGACTGTCTTTATTCTTTCATGAAGATAATTGGAGAGTCTATTCTCTGTGCTCTGGGGGATACCTATTTTGTTTGCCTTTCTTTTGAATGAGAAAGAGGCATGTCTGAGGGTGATACTTATTCCTGCTGTTTTGTTTTGGGGACCGGGTAGGGAGGCTGTCGAAGAAAGCCAAGAAAACCCAGAGAAAGCAAAACTCTAATTCCACAATATGCCAAATACTCATCAAGAGCAAGATGCCATGCTCCAAAGCTGCTACTGTGTATCAACGAGCAGTACACCTCGTGCCAAAACAAAGTTTTTTTGCCAAAGCGTATTGGCAAGGGCTAGATTTAGAGAGCCCAAAACAGAAATGTATATGCCCTCCACTTCAACCAAAGGCAAAACAGCATTTGGCCATGTAATTAAAAATACAGTGTTCACGATTGAAGTGACGTGAACATTCTGCTCCACTGCTCCAGGAAAGGCTGGGCATCTCTGGAGTCCCACCATTTCTAGATGTCATAATTTAGGACAAGAAAATTAAGTTAGTAACAGGAAACAATAAAATTTCATTTAGCATCTACTACAGACTATGGATGACATTAAGTATTTTCAAATATTATCACCTACTTGAGAATAAGATATCTGGCCAGGTATGGTGGCTCATGCCTGTATTACCAGCACTTTGGGAGGCCAAGGCAGGAGGATCCCTTGAACTCAGGAGTTCAAGCAGCCTGGGCAACATGGCGAAACACCATCTCTACGAAAAATCAGCTGGGCATGGTTGCACGCACCCATAGTCCCAGCTGTTTGGGAGGCTAAGTTAAGAGAATCATCTGAGCCCAAGAGGTCAAAGCTTCAGTGAACTATGATTGCACCACTGGACTCCAGCCTGGGCAACAGAGTGAGACCCTGAAAAACAAAACAAAAGACAATAAAAGGCAAGACAAGAAATCTGTGTCTTGTCCACTAGGTCTGGAACCTAAACCAACCTAAACCAAGATCCAACGCCCTGGGGCTCTTTGCACTTGTACATACTTAACATAGAGTGGACAGGGCATCAGAGGACTCTGTGCAAGGTTACGGGGAGAATATTTGAGGGAATATTTAGTCTGATAGATGACTTGATAAACAAGATAGCTGCTTTCAAATATTTGAACTATTTATTCTTTGTACAAAGCAGCAAACCTGCAATGAAAAAGTCTATAGGACAGACTGGGACCAAAGGGTGAACATTCAGTTAAGAAGGAACACTCTGAGAGAAGGAAAAAAAAATACTCTTTAATAGTGAGAGACGATCTGCCTTACAAGATGAGTTCCCTATCGCAGTACACATTCTAGAAAAGACTAAGCACTACTTGGAAGAAATATCAGATAAGAGAGGTGCTCATTTAGCTGCTACTAATTTCCCTTAAGCCTTAGGGTCTAAGACCAGTATAACCTTGGAGAGGTTCAACTTCTGACATGCAGATTGCTGCAGAAAACAATTAAGACATTAAAACCAAATGCCAGTAGTCAGAAAAAGCAAAGTTCTGCATGAAAACGATTCTGTATTTCCATCCCCTCCCAACTTAAAAAATAATAATAATTAAATAATGTTCTAGACACATTTGGACTCCCTTGGGAAAAAAAAAAAGGCCATACAATTGCATTGGCACAACTGTTGCTATTCGAAATAGTTACCTAATAATAATAATATGTAGAACAATCAAAATAGGGAGGAAACAGCCAGAGAGTCATTCTTGCAAATGGTCACACATCTAGGGAGGCAGAAATAAGAAATGTTTAACAAGCAGTCTTCTTTAAGTTACGACAAATGATGCTCTGACTTTGTGAAAACCCCCTGGCCAAGGATCTGAAGTCCATCCCCACATGTGGAAACAGGAATGATAAAACCATAAAATGTCAGAATGAAGAACCTCTAATTTAGTCATGTCTTTCCACAGATGGGGAGACAGAAGCTCAGCTAGCTTGGTGGATTTGCTTAATGACACAGTTCATTAATGGCAGAGCTGGGGCTAGAGCCTTCCCCTGACCTAGCCTTATGACAGGATCTCTTTCTACAGCAATACACCAAATTCACATTTCTAGAATTGAACATAAAAAAAAAAAAAACCAGAAAGCACCAGCTTAGAACAGTTAAGACCAATGGGTTCAAAGCCTAAAAGAAGGCAGATAGTCACCTCAGCAGGTGCAGAGTACTTCGTGGAATTGCAGCCATGGCTTTTCCAAAAATACGGAAAGTCGGTGGAAAGAATTTTACAAAAAATACTTCGGAATCTAATTCTGTTGCCAAAACAGACACGAACAAGTAGTCAGGAGAGACACAGTCATCCCAACCCCATGATTGTCTTAGGTCTTAAACTTCCCTCTGCCTTTAGATAGGACTTTCCTATCTACCCAAGTAGAAAAAGAAAAGCTTTCTTCTTTTTTTTTTTTTTTAGTATGATGGGATGGTCTCAGCTCACTGCAACCTCAACCTCCTGGGTTCCCTTGATTCTCCTGCCTTAGCCTCCCAAGTAGCTGGGATTACAGGTATGCACCGTTATGCCTAGCTAATTTGTGTGTTTTTAGTAGAGATAGAGTTTCATCATGTTGTCCAGGCTGCTCTCAAACTCCTGATCCCATGTAATCTTCCCGCCTTGGCCTCCCAACGTGCTGGGATCACAGACATGTGCCACCTCATCTGGCCCTGTTTTAGTCTTCTCTGATTTTGGTGATAGAATGGAAGAAAATAAGAATGCAGGATATTCATATCTGAATTTTAATTTTGAAACCTGGTTAGCCCACAATTCACTCTTTTCAAGTGAACTGTCATAAGCTCCTAAGAACTATATAATTTATTCCCAGGCCATCACTCAGTGTACAGACATAGGCATTCACACTGTGGGATACCCTAGCAGATAAAATAATGATCTTATTTCATCCTCAATCATGCTTCACTTTTCTTTTCTGTGTACATATTTTTTGAGGAACTATTAATTAATCAGAGTCCTGCTACATAGCATTAATTCAGTTCAATAAAATGGGTATGTGCTGAGCTCTTATAATATGCCAGGCCCTGTCCCTGGGCACAAACCAGAAATCTTCCAGAGCACATTCTTTTTGGATAACAAAACAAGCTACTATTTTGGCTTTAAAAAAAACCATACCTTTGTCCAGGGCTTTTCAATAAAGAATGACACTGATTTTCTTTAATGCCAATCAACATTATTCAACAAGATCCACAATGGCTTACAACAACCTGAAAAACCTTCATTCATTAATGATAGTCAATTTTTCCCCCTACTCTGACTTACTGTAGTGGATATGGGACTCCTGTGCCATTAGAAACGATTTTCATCAATACAAGTGAACCTTCAATTAGAAAAGCCAACTAACCAGAACCCCATTTAGTTAGTGGTGATTCTACTGTCTAAAGACAAAGATAACTGGATTGCCCAAAAGTGCATGTCTTCGCCTGCAATAGCATCTTAGATTCTATATCCTCCTTTTGCCTGTCACTCAACCCTTCCATTCCCTTTGACTCTAGAGAATACACAGCTCTCTAGAGGGATTCACCACTGTTTTGGCATTGCCACAGTGTTCGCTGAACTTCAATCACTCACAACAGAACCTTCAGAATTTTTGCCATTTTTACCTATAATATTATTCACTTAATATTTTATATATACGGACTCATTTCCTTTTGTTTCTAATAACTTATTTTTGAATGACACTTTCCATTCTTACTACGAATGAAAACCCGTACTACTTGTCTGAGATAGAAGAAAGCAACATAATTTAAAGTTAATGTAAAAAACAAACAAACAAACAAAAAAATTAACTAAATTTTGGCTAGATACGTAGGGTGTTTATCGAAAAGGGAGAGGAAGCAAATGTGAGGGAGGTGGTAAAGGTAGATTCCCCACCAAACAAAGACCTTGGCCTAATCAGGAAAACTAAAAGAAATTTTAAATAAGATGATCTCCTTATCACCTGATTCAGTGCTATTTAAAGTCACCTACAGGTACCACTTAAAAGCAGCCCACACACCACTAGCAGTATGCAGGTACACAGTGAGCAGCTGTGAGTTGGCTAATATAGGTATGGGAAAGCTCACATTATACACACAAGGGAAGACAACCTGTATGATGGAAAGAAGGCTAGAGAGAAAATATTGATCAACCTAAGAGAAGAGACAGAGGAGGGTTTGCTAGTGATTTGCATAGAGTTGGAAGTTCCTAGACCAGGGGAAAATTCATGAGTTTCCACTGGTAGAGGAGAAAACTAAAATATATCAGCAGTAGGTTATGAGCTGTCATTAATTTTTCTGCTTTTCCTCTTTAAACATGGATACTGATAATGAAATACCAGAAAAGTACACTCTGTGGTGCATCTGGCTTTTGGTATTTATTAACATTGACTTTTGAAACTAAATAAAGAAAAGAGAGAGGAGATACAACCATAGCATGTTCCCACCCTCAGATAAATATCAAAAGAATATAATGTATGTGGGAGAAAGATCAAGTTGGCAGAAAAGGGAAAGGAGAATTAGGAAAGCAAAATAAATAGGTGCAGAGAAACTGTCACACAAGTGAATTGAGACTCAGTATTTAATTAGGGACAGCAAGCTTGCAAGGCTCTTGGTAAACGTCTGCCGAAACCAACCACGTGTTGGTTAACACTGAGACATACAAACTGATCAATAGTACAAAACAAAAGGGCTCAGGTATGCATGTAAAGTCATACATCATCTCAATAAATTATGCTGTGTGTAGACAGGTTTTTTTGGAATGATCATTCTGAGATCAAGAGCTAAATCATCTCAGCCACATCTTAGATTTCTGCAAAACTCGGCAGGAATTATGAGGCTTAACAGCATTCTGACAATTAGCATATTATAAATACAAAAATGATATATTAAGGGAAAGGAGGAAAAAAGGCCAGCGTTTTACACCTACAGTAATATAATTCCACTACTTAATGCAAAGTAACAGGCCTCAGAGTGTTTGGGATCCTCTTGTATGGTGTTATCTTCTCTATCAGTAAATGAGACTATGTGAACAGTACAACCTATAAATAATTCAAGGCCTGAGATGGCAATTATAGAACCATGCACAACTAGCATGAATATTTTATGAAGGCTAAAACAGCTCTCAGAATGAATCATGGAGAGATGAACACACACACACATGGGCACATGCACACACACACACACACACACGCGGCAATTTTGGCCAAATTGTATTTCCAAGACAAGGCCTCTTTTTGATCCCTAGAATACCTTTATTTTATAGAAACAGGCTGACAGTTGTTTTTTTTTTTTTTCTTGAATTTATTTTCTAAAATCCAAACAGAGGAATGAAGGTATGAATTTGTCAATTGGGTAAAAGCTCGAAACCGAGGAAGGACAAGCCATTTTTAACCTGAACTTCTGTAGATAATTCCAAGTGGTGTTTTTTAACCTATCCAAATGGACTCTACGAAAAGTACCAAGTTCCAATGTATCAAAATTGAAACTGAAACCAGTGTCACTTCTTCATGAGTCAAGCAAGAACACTTCCTACCCAAAAACTTCCCTCATATAAATAAGCTTTTATTTCTAATTAGTCCTTGAGGAATACCTGTAATCTCTGCTTTCACTACATTCATAAGACAAAACAAATATTACTGAGCCATAAGCCTGAGCAAACAAGCTACTATATTTAAAAGTAGCAGCCCAGATGTCATACTCTATTAGGAAACGGGCAATGCCTAACTCCTGAGCTGTTTCTGTAACCAAAGGATGTGCACAGCTGAAAAAAAATGAAATCATGTGAAATCATTGATTTCTCTGTGCAATGTACCTGTGCTATTTGAATAAGAGTTAATATTCATTTGAATTTTACAGAGATTGGTACTCATCTTTTTCACCTGCCTCTTATTTACACATACCCGGCTAATATCCATGTGGTTACAGAAAACACCACTGTTTTCCTAAAGTCAAGTTTAGCATAATTTACTCTCTTAATTACAATCTAAAACTGTGAAGACTTTTCCCAGTCCCTTCACAAAAGAACCTTACATTTATGACCCTTTGGTATGAATATGTGCTCTTTTCACCTGATTACAACAAAAAGAATGGAACTTCAGGACTCTAGGATCTTGCTGTAGGAAGGGACCTTAGATACCTTCTGATCCAACCACTTCATTTTGTGGATGAGAAAAGTTTAGAGGCCAAAAAACTGTTTCATAGCATATTCAGAATCACATGACTAGTTAAAACACCAGGGCTAATGATAATATAAAATATAATAATATTAGCAAGAATAAAAACCAGTAAAACTTCAAGTATTTACAGTGAGCTTGCAATAAGACGAGTACCTACAGAGGTACTTGTCTCCTTTAGGT
The DNA here is from genome assembly GCF_048565385.1 of Saimiri boliviensis. Taxonomy (NCBI): domain Eukaryota; kingdom Metazoa; phylum Chordata; class Mammalia; order Primates; family Cebidae; genus Saimiri; species Saimiri boliviensis. The sequence continues at coordinate 23,562,871 of NC_133468.1, read as the reverse complement.
TCCTGATACGTCTAATAGGTAGTACTATTATTGTCTCCATTTAAGGATATGAAAACAGAGGCTTGCAGAGATTCGTGGATCTCCTACCCTCAATCCCACGACCCCTTTCTCTCTACTGTACTCTTCAGGAAGTTACATCAGAATTCTCTACCTGAGTCTCGGCTACAAGACACTTTTTATTACATGGACCCATTGTTACTGGAGACTTCCCAGATGCAAGACACACCGATGTTCTCAGTCTCACTGTGCCTGCTGCTTTGTGAGACCTCCGAGGGCATAGAGAGAAAAGGAAGCTCCCACCACCTACCCTGCAAGAACTTCAGGAAAAACAGTATCTTTCCATAAAAAGTTTCACGTTGCCCTATTATTCAGTTTAAGAAGTTCAGAGCCACTGTTCCATAGGCCCTGCCTTTTGTGTTGGATTTGGAGGCATGAAAATACCTTTAGAATTTGTAAATCTCAAGGCAACCAAGTGAAACGCCACCTATCACAGCAGCTGGAGGGCAGGCCAGTGTTATGCTTTGATAGCCCCCTTTTGATTGTATCAATACAAAGGAAATTAAAAAATAGCATGATTCTCTCCCTCTCTTCTGCCCAGGCCCAGCTTTAACAGGAGGATAACATAGAGGTCTTTTTACGTTTGTGTATAAATAGAACTACCCTGTTTACTGATTTCTTTTAGATGCTCCCAAATATGCATGGCTTTGGACCAACAAAGTCAGAGAAATACCCTGTTCTATTGTAAAAGTGTAAAGAACTGAGCAAGTGAACTGGCTTCTGGCATGTGTTTGCTTGAAGTCTCCACCTCCACCAACTCCTTTTCCTACTGTGCCCAGATTCACTTCAAAAACCTCATCCCACAGTTCCAAGCCCGATTAAGACGGTGCTGAGAAGAGGAAATCCAGTAACTGAGTACAAGCCACTCTCCGCACGCCTGCCTCTATTCTTCCTGTATTCTCTAGGGAGCTACAGTGTCACTTACTAGGTGCATGCACCCGAACGGGTTAATCTTTTCTTTTCCTTATTTCGACAGCCATGTTTACCTTTCAAAAAGGCGAGGAGAGGCACAGTGCAGCACTGGAGTGCTAACTGCTAACACATGGGCTATGCTACGTCTCGGCAAAAAATTTCTCTCATACTTGTACCAGCATCCCAGCCAAGATCAACACCATGGGTTTGATTTTCTTCATCATGAATTGACAGCTTATTTATCTCCATGGAAGAACTTTCTAAGCCCTTTAGGCACCCAGGCAACTTAGGAGGCATTCAGCTGACTGTTCAAAAATATTATTGCTTCATCGAAAACAGAGACTAAATTATTTCATTCCTGTTAGGCTGTTCTTTCTCTAAAGAGACATTTTGGTGACCCTGAGTTAAGACAATAGTGTGTAACCAAACACTACAAACGCATACACACACATACACACATCCTTTCCAATTGGTATTGTATTTTGAAAACCTTTTTAGACCTTATGTTATGCTGACATTACTAAGTTTTGTGAGAATGCACACTTTCCATGGCTTCCCTTTCCAATAATGCTTGTGAAGCCTCATTAGAATAATTAGGAAAGAAGTCATTTCCGTTCTCCATATCTTTCTCTTTCCAGTGCCTGCAAAACCAGCAAGAAATAGAATACATATGCCAACTCCTGAGTCACAATGGAAAAGAACATAACTCCATGTTGCTGTATGGGACCTAAAGCAACCACAACTCTGTCAGGTTCTTACGTCCAGAGAAAACTTGTCACTGCTCATGGGAGAAGTTTAAATCAATTTGCAAGCAGAAGACAACCCAGAACACACTAACTAATTGAGTACGCAGATGCAGAATCCAAAAAGTATTTTCCCTAGTAATAAATCACCTACGATTTTGCAAAGAACAGCAATGAGAATATTGACCTGCTTTGGAGTGAGGACAGATCTGTATTTATAACTATCATCAGGAAAAAAAAACATATATGAGCATCAGAAAGTGGCATGGGAAGAGAGAGAGAACAGAGAAAGGTTTGCTGGTTAGAGCGAAGTATCTTCTGACCACAGAGCCTCCCAGGTCAAAGCTAGTGCCCATTTCTCTAAAAGTATCTCTTCAATGAAGACACTGGTTTCTGACGTTATGACTTCCACATAACACTAACAACAAGAGGAAATACTTACTGAATCCTTATTCTGGGCCAGGTGCCCTGCTGAATGCCGTGTCTCATTTAATCCCTACAACAACGCTATCATGTGGGTATATACTAGCACTGCTTTCATTTTTCAATGAGGAAACTGACATTCAGACAAGCAATTCGACTAACTTGCCCAAGTTCACACATTTCTACTTTTAGCCAGCCTAAATTTCTTTTCCTTTTTTCCTGAGATGGAGTCTTGCTCTGTTGTCCAGGCTGGAATGCAACGGTATGATCTCGGCTGACGGCAACCTCTGCCTCCCGGGTTCAAGCGAGTCTCCTGCCTCAGCCTCCCGAGTAGCTGGGGCTATAGGCACGTGCCATGACACCCAGCTAATTTTTGTATTTTTAGTAGAGATAGGGTTTTACCATGTTTGCCAAGGTGGTTTCAAACTCTTGACCTCAAGTGATCCACCTGCCTTAGCCTCCTAAAGTGCTTTTTGGGAGTAAAGAAATGAGCCACCGTGCCTGGCATAGTCAGCCTAAATTTCTTTACACAGTCCTAAAGATCAATAAATAGAAAAAGAGAATAGATTATTTTCATTCCAAATTGGCAACCAAAACTCCTTGGGCTTTTTTTTTTTTTTTCCTAGTCTACATCCCTATTATTCACTCTGCTGATTCCTGCCATCCACTCTGCCTTATTATCATCATCTATGCCCCATCTGTTGTCTGAATGTTTTGTTTGTAAACGTCTGGCATGGGATGGTTGCTTCGGTACAGTATGTAACAGGGTGCTTACATGTGATCAGTGATCACAATGGCGAACGCAGAAACTGGAGACATCTTACGTGACTCCAATGTGGCAACAAATGATTCTGTGATACACAGCGTGCACAAGCACGCATGCTCAAGCAAGAGAGTGCATGTGTCAAGGCAGAGAGGCTGTCCCAAGAAAGAAGAAAGTTCCAGCGGAAACAGTCTTGTGTGTTTCCACCTGAAAGATAATGAATGTGAGAAAAGAAAGCCACAGAGCAAATGTTACAGAAACTCCCAGGAGGAAGATATATGGAAAAGTGCATTGTGTGGAAGGCGATGCTAAGAATAAAATCATGTTGAACAGTCGAAGGCAATTTGAGTTTATTAATGAAGAGAGAAGAAACTGACAGGAGGGCACCCCGGTCCTGGAGTAGCCCTGATTTTGAATTTATATTGTCAATATTAATCATTCCTATGGTCTCAGTAAGACTGTGAAATACTTGAGAGTAGAGACTGGGCGACATGCCTTTCTGTCTCTCTGTCTTTCTCTCTCTGTCTCTGTCTGTCTGTCTCTCTCTCTCTCTCTCTCTCTCGTTCTCTCTGTCTCCTGAACCAGGCTTTCTGCAACATCAAGACAGGAAGGGTGTTCAGAGATTACCAGTACAATCACCTCACTTTAGACACACAGAGATAGAAGTGCAGACGGGTTACAGGATGGGGCCCAAATCACACAACAAATTAATGGCAAAAGCCCAGTCTCCGCAAGAAACCAGGCCTGTGGACTTTTTGCCTTGTGCACTTCTAAAAGTGCCCCACAGCCTTTTTGGGGAGGCTCTTGATAAATACTCACAAAGCGCTGTCAAATTCTGGGTGCTCTGAGAAAGGGAGGAAGAGAAGATCCCACAAGTTTCCCATGCTCAGACCCCGGTTTCATGCAGCTTCCCCCACCGTCCATGACACTCACAAGGGTTATAAACATGATAACCTGAGAAACCGCGGCTTTAGAAACATGGATTAAGGATGCCGTGAGAGAGCTCAACATTAATGATGTTTCAATGAGGGTCAGTTGGAAATGTGGAGGAAAGAAAATTTTGAAAAGTGTATTATCAATCTGATCATAAAGATTATTAGGTAAGACGCACGCCGTCTTATACACACGCTGGTACATTCCCACACTCTTCTGCCTAGCACGGCATTAACATATGTACATATTTGTTCGATAGAATCCTTCAAAGTCCTCTCCCTTAGAGTCATTTGCAGATACTTCTCCAACATGATGCAGATCAAAATGCAATATACAAAGTCAGGTAATGTCCCCAGCATCAAATTAAAATAGCTAACCGGCCAACAGATGGCAGCTGAAGCCAATCGCTTGCCGATTTAAATAAGAACGTGTTCGGTTCCGTTGTGCACATTTTTCTAAACAGAAGTTGACTGCTAAATGAAATCAACTTCAGAGCCCAGTTGTTTGTAATGTGAAGGGGAAATTACAAAAAAAACACACACACACAAAAATGCCTTCTTTGTTCCTGGAACCCGGGGTGATTCACAAGCACGGACATCCCCTGGTCTTCTGATTTTAAATCACTAAGGTGGAAATGTCATTCACCCAGGAGGTTATTGATTAAAATAAAGAGCAGGAATGTTTTCTGCATGAACCTCACTTCTGCTGGCAATGTTACATCACTTAGAGACTGAAAAGAAAGAAGAAGGGGGGAAAAGCAGCAAAGAGGAAGGTTCAAAACAGTCACAGACTGGGAATAAATAACACAAAGAAACTCTCTGGCCTGGGGATAGAAGCAGAGGTTGGCATTATTTTACATTAGAAACACTTCGTATTCAAAACAGTAATTGATAGCAGAGAAGTGTTGGGGGAGAGAGCCACTCCCTTTCAGGCAGGCTGCCCTGCCAATCAAACTCAACCTTTCTTTGAATGAATAAAAGCTTCATTGCCCTATTATGCTGATACAGTCAGACAGGACTAAAGTAGCCTGTTTGTCAAGTTTATGTGCGCTGCCCCAAGCTACTTAGATTCTGATGCTTAAATAATCCCCTCAGAATCACCCATGATTTTGGATATGTTCTCTTTTTTAACAGCACAGTGTAAATTTTACCCCGGAGTTGCCTGCCCCTGGCCACAGATGGGCAAGAGGGGGCCGTCCCTCCTCCTCTGTGTTAGTACAAGGAGGGCATTTGGCTGTCTTTTGTTTACGATCTGCTGCGGTGCTGAAGTGCTCTGCACGCAGGTCTGGATGTGCTGCGGGCTGTCTGAAGCCTGCAGACGTTCGCCAGATTCCACATTCCCAGCTCTACAGGAAGTCAGTGTAGAGAAGTCTCCACATCGCCTCTCTTGTCATCAGGGATTTGGGCTAAATAGCAGCAAACCTTGCTTGCAACTAAGTGATCAATGAAAACTGAAGGGCCTGGGGGTTGTCTGCTTCCTTGGTCCCAATCCTTCTCTGCTTCCAGCAGCAAGTCAGTGATCTGGACTCAGAGAGGACTGGAAGGTTACCCAGCACCCCATACCAGCAATGCAGGGATTCTGAGGAGTGACTTCAGGTACTGGCAGCCGCCGGGGCTCGGAAAGCTGAAAATGCATCTGTCCCCTACCTCCCTTCACAGGGCCATGTGGCTTTGACTTCCCTAGTTGCTTCTGCTTAAAAATACACGTGACAAAACTGCTTTGTATTTGCAAAGGAGTCGTGAGTAACAATGAACATGCAATTGGGCTGGAAATAGATTTATCAGGCTTCAAGGATTATTGTTTGCTGAGAGATGGTACACACATTACTATTTCACAGTTCAGCTATGACATTATTAACCTACTGTGCAAGGATTTTATTGCCAGATTGGTCCATTTATCAAAAATAAGAGAAACTCAAAACCCCATAAGGAAGTTAACATTTCAAGCAGGCTTGGCTTTCACTTAACACCATTAATCTATCTATTTACATAAGAGCAAGAAATGTTCATTTAGTAACGTCTCTCCATTTGGTATAAAAGCTGCAAGATGGTACTGGATGCAAGCACATGAATGTCATGCTCATTGTCACAGGAAAAATGAGTGTTTTCTCCTTAAAATGAGTTGGCGTCCCCAGAGTCTGCCACATATTCCGGGCTGCAGTGTGCTAGATGCTAGGTACTCAACCAGCAAAGCACTAAGTCCACGTCCTGGAACATTTACAGACCCAAGCTGGAAAGAGAGGTGTGGAGAAAGGTATGGAAAAATGAGGAGACCTTCCTAATTATTTTGAGACAATACAAAATAAAAATACACCAAGTTTCTTGAAGGAAAAATAATTGTATCCAATCTTACCACAACAAGGAGTCCTTATAATCAAAAAGGATAGGAAAGTAATGGCAAACAACCCAATAGTTCAGAGACGCAGGTGATCTGGGACTAGGATGATAGTAGTCTTTGACACATCTTCTCCAAGAGGAGGTTTGGATAACACAGGGATATTCAGGGAGCAGTGCACGTTGCTGGGTTACGCACCATCAAGCACCTCGCGTTGCACGTGCACCCCAAGATGGTGCATAGCCCCGCTGTTCCTGTGCGAAACTGCATGACTGTGTGAGGAATGTATTTATCTGTGGGGAAAGACACAGGCCTTGAAAGAAAGAAAACGGGGGTGAATCATTCCGTTTCTATTTGTCAACCTCTCTCGTGTTTCTTCCTTCCTTCTTTTTGTTTTATTATTTCTTTATGGAAGAAGAGACAGTCCCCAAGCCCATAAAGTCTCTGCAGACATTTTCATCCTGTCAGTCTTCTTTCTTCAAAATATGTATGAAATGTTAAAAAAAAAAAAAAAAAAAAGTGAAGAGAGTCACCAGAAAGAGGTACATTCATTTCTGAAAGGTATGTATTTGTGTCTGTGTGCATATACATATTTGCATAGATAAAAATGTATGTGTGTATATATGTATACACTGTGTCTTCAGTGGTCATATATACATATATTCATAGATTAAAATGTAAATGTGTATACACATATATTTTTATCTATGAATATATATATATATATATATATATATATATGACCACTGAAGACACAGACAATTTGCTTATGCATCTAAAGTTCATAATACACATACATAATACATATAAAAAATGAATGTCCCTTTTTCTGGCAACAGCTTCTCTTCACTTTACAGGAACATATATGTGTATATATACATGCACATGTCAGTATAAAGAAACACATACCCAGCTGACGCAGAGACTTAACAACACAAACACATTCCGCACGGCCTACCGTGCACTCCCTACTAAAAGGCAGTGCGCTGGCTTTTGTGATAAGCGATCCAGAGATGGTAGCCTTGAATCAACACCAGCAACTATGCTGAGGATGTTACAAACATTGCTGTCTCCAATCCTCACAAGCCTGCGAGAGTAGTTAGCCCCATTTTACAAATGGGGAAGTTGAGGCCTTGGCAGGTTACGCAGCTGCTTGCTCAAGTCACAGCTGCTAAGCTACTGAGGCTGGGTTCCACCAGATGCCAAAGCCCGTGTCTCCTTCCCTACTGCGCAGAAGCATTTTACTCTGGCACGGTGTGAAGAACCAAAGAGGATACGAAGATAAAGAAGTGGTCCCTGCCCTGGAGGAGCTCACAGTCTAATATAAGAGCCACATACACTACTAACAAGACAGAAACTAACAAACGTCCCAGCAGAGTAAAAAGGAAGCAAATGGCAAACTCAGCACCACCTTGGGAACCAAGATATCTTCAGGGAAGCTATGAGCTCCAACCAACACACACAGCATCTTTTCTCTTGTATGAACCTGTTACAGCAGGTGCACAAACACCCTGCACCCTGTAAAGTTTCTGGCACAATACTATTATTTGCTTACATTTTTCTATCCTGAAAGCCTAAGTCACTGTTGTCATATTTTCAGAGGCTTATTTCGGTTCAAAGAACAGAATAGCTGCTGTGACATTAAATCAAGTGTCATCCATTTACATTTGATCAGAATCATCTTAGCAAAAATACAGTAAGTGAGGCATAGTAGTATAAATGAGAAGTTGAAAGTCAGAGAGATCTTGGTTTATTCCTGATTCTACCAAGTACTTGATTATATCCTCTTGTGTAGATGAGAAATATGAGTCTAGGGAGTTCTGAGAACACTTTAAGACACCTCTCAAATTCTTTTAATCTCACTTTTCTCATCGGTAAAATGAGAATAATATATTAAATAAGCATCTATGTAGCACTAATTACTTGCCAAGCACCATGTTCACTGCTGAAGACATTAAAATGAAGAAAGGTGTGCAAGGTAGCCCTCAGGATGGGAAAAGATGAACAGATAGCTAGAATGCTGTGTGAGAATGCTTTTATGCAGAACACAGGGCACAATGAGAGTGTGCAAGAGACACACCCAACTCAGCCTCTGGCGGAGATGATCAGAAAAAATCACCATGAAAAAGTTTAATCCTGAGTGCAATTCTGAAACAGCAGCAACAATACTGCTCATCATTATTATATTACTAATATTCAATTAATTGCTTACTCTATGATAGAAAATATCTTAAATGATTTGTCTATTCATCCATTTGTGCTTATTGACAAAAAAAGTAGGTAGTATTATCCCTAATTTAAAACGAGGAATTGAGACACAGAGAAATTCATTTACCCAAAGTCACCCAGCTACTGAGAGGGAGATCCAGGATTCAAATGCAGGTAGCCTAACTCTACGTTCAGACTTTGAACTTCTGTGCTATTTGTCTCACAAATGGAGAGAAGGAGTGCTCCAGGCAGCAGATGCAGCATGTGCAAAAGCTCATCTGCCTGAGGTTAAAGGCGCACCCCTGCAACTGCAGGGAGCTCAGTGTGGCAGGAGGCCAGGTCTGTGACTTTGTTGGGGATGCAGAGGAAGGAGACATAAGCCCAGGCAGACCACTGAAGACACAGGCAATTTGCTTCTACATCTGAAGTTTATCCAGATGACAATGGGAAGACGTGGAAGGATTTCAGCCAGAATATTGTGTTTTAAAACCAGCCCTCTGGCTGTCACATGGAAGACAAAACTGAGCCGCCTAAAAGGAAAAGGGAACAGTGAAAAGATAGCCACAGTTGTCAGGTTGGAAAATAAAGAGGACACAAGAGAAAGAGAAGTAGACTCAGGCAAGAAATGTTAAGTCAGTAATGCAGTCAGGAGTTGATGACAGACTAAATAAGGGTGACACCCTTGCTTTGGGCTGCTGAGCTGCCTGGGTGATGGTACCATTGGTTCAGTGATATTGAGAGGATCCGCTAATAATACACACATTCCAGGGGTAGTGCAGGGAGCAGAAGCAGCCCACATATTACCATCATATCATCTGAGTTTATCAAGCACCCGCTATGGACCAGGCACTCCGCTAGCATTTTCCTTCCTCTGCTCATCCAATCCTCACGATGACTCTGCAGGAAAGACACTGGCTCCATCACAGATGTGGAAATGAAGTCCACAACATCTGGGCAAGTCATTTAAAGGTCACCCTACGAAGTGGTAGAACCAGGACTCAAACCTAGGTCTGTCAAGCACTGAAGTCTGTGTTAACCATTATTCTCTGCCAGGATGTTGTCTGCTGTTTTCAGTTTTCTCTTTCTGACATAGAAAAATGTCAGAAAGATGTGATCGAAGGTAGCCGGTCTATTCTGCGAAGTACCTATTGAAATTGCTTCTCTGCCTGTGCCCTCTCTGCCTGTGCCCTCTCTGCAACTCCCTCAAATCTCACTCCAAGCACAGTTTGAAGGAGGTTGTTCTAAGTCAGGAGGAGGAAAGGAGTCTGGCCTTGCTGGCAGCAGTTGGTGTGAATGGGAAGGTGTGCCACTCCCTTTGCCCAATTCTTCTGTTCTAATTCTTAGAGGAACCTATCAATGCCTACCTTCCAGATTATCTACAAGGATGCAGCTATTGTCTAGGTAGCCTGTTATAAGCAAAGTCATAATTCAAGACAAGCTTGTCATGAAAACATCGCTTTGGAAAAAGCGGTGTGGACCAGCAGCTAAACCACAAGTTTTACAAACTCAACAGACGTTCCTTGCATTGGCAAATCAAAAGCTGGTCTGAAGCCAGATGCTCAGTGTCTTCCAGCAATCCTCATCAATAACTGACACATTCCATGCTATTTCTAAAGTATAACATTCCAAGTTAGACAGACAGGCATTTGCTCTGCATTGGTGGATTTGAGTCCAAAGGATTCACAAATACGTTCTTTAGATTAAAGCATTTCTGTACAGATTTGGGGGTAAAAGAGGGCTTTCACCACAGGGAACTCCAATCCCAAACCCTCTGTCCATCTTAAACTAATATAAAGTAAGTGTTATTTCTGTTTCTCTTTCAAAATAAAAACGATTTACCCCTAGCCCAACATCTATGTAAGGTAATGCTGCCTACATACTAGGAGATTAATATTTAACAACATGTAGAGCCACTTTGAGATAATGGATACTTGTTTTAAATTCAAAACCCAGATAGGATTACTCTCTTTATAAAAGGAGGCTTACACCAGGCGTGGTGGCTTATGTCTGTAATCCCAACACTTTGGGAGGCTGAGGTGAGTGGATCACCTGAGGTCAGGAGTTCAAGACCAGCCTGACCAACATGGTGAAACCCCATCTCTACTAAAAATACAAAAATTAGCTGGGTATGGTGGCATGCACATGTAATCTCAGCTACTCGAGAGGCCGAGGCAGGAGAATCGCTTGAACCCAGGAGTCAGAGGTTGCAGTGAGCCGAGATCATGTCATTGCACTCCAGCCCGGGCAACAAGAGTGAAACTCCATCTCAAAAAAAAAAAAGAGACTTTATGTTGACCGAAGAGGACACCACAGATGTAGAAACCTAGATTTTTTAAAGGCCCCAATTTCAAGTATTCAGCCATTTGGGGGCACACCTACTGGCAAAATCAAATTGGTACTTAACATTTCTTTTCAATGACTCAGCAAATGAATGGCTTCTATTCTGTTATCATAAGTTTTTTAGACATATAAGACCATATGTCTCTATTTTTATTTGAAAAATATGGCCAATAAAACCTAACAGGTACTGAGACATCTGCTGAATTATAACAGCCAAGCTGAAGATACATCTTTTCCTTGTCAATAACTTAGAAATTCTTTGATTCTAAAAATAAACCACAAAGTTTACCACCATTGAACCACCCTATATTTTAAAAATAGGCTTCAACGTGTATGTCATTTCTTCAGAAACAGCCACTGTAAGTGACAAACGCCTGTGATGTTGTTGCAAAACTCTTGGGCCTAGAGTTAGTGAGCTTCATGTTAAGGCTTATCTCTAAAATGTCCTGTTTATCAGAAGCAGTTTTAACCTAAATTTCATATTTAATAAATATTATTAAATAGTTGAAATACATACTATTAAATAAAATGTATACATTTTGCCAGACAATTCTTAAGAAAAGCATACAGGCAAGGTACCATTTTGAATTACAGCCTTCACAGTCAGTCCCTACCTGCATCCTCAGCAAGCTTCTCTGTGGTTGGGAGCTTCTTTTATGCTCCTCTATTTATTTTCACTTTAACCCAGTATTCTAGAAGTGATTTCTACTCCATTTTCTACTGCCTAGTACGATTCACTTCAGTGGGAGACTGGGTTATAAAACAATATATTTAAAGCATTTCATGTTTATGATTCAAAGAGGAGAGAAAAGTCTAACCTTGAGCACTGAAAAGTTTGCCACGTTGCCAGGGTCCAAGGTGAAGAGCGATTTCTGTTTTGCTTCAATATGAATTGCAAAATTCAAATGATTAACCTTACCTCTGGGCTCTCTGTTTCCAGGGGAAACAGGAGAAAGGATGATTTCTCTGCTTAAATCTCTAAATCAGTCTGCCTGGAGTAAAGCTAGCAGGTGAGGGCTCGGCAGAAGTCACATCCTTGTGTCATCAAAACCTTACAAATTATGCTTTTGATTAGAAAAGAGGCCCCACAAAAGGCAACATATATTGATAGTTACCACTACTAAGTTCTTTTTCCATTTTTCCTAGTTGGTGAAGAAATAAAAGAGGCTCTTAAAATTCACTACTCATTTTTTATTCGTGTGTGTGTGTGATTGTTGTGTGTATATGTGGAATTGATGTCTGACTTAAAATCAAAATATCAGAAAGAATATTGACTATGGCTAGCATGTATTATGGCTAATAAAATGTAACTGGGCTAAATTGTTCTCAGAGAAAGTTGTGTATACATTCCTAAAAGGCAAGAATGTGAACCTGGTATAGAGTCATAAAAGTAATAAATCTGCATAGCTACAGGAAGTTTTCACACCCAATGTGCTAACTTTGTTCAGTGAGTTGAAAAGAAAATATTTTCTATGACTGTATCTTTTCAATTTAAAATAAATACCTCCACCAGATCCCAATAAAAATTGACAAAGCATATTAAAGATCATGGAACTGATGCTAACACATTTTGAATAGAGGAGAAAAGTCTGCTGTGGGAAAAAGAATAACCAAAAGGTTTGATTTGTGTCTTGATACGAAGTCACTCCTGCATACACCACTACACCTCTATCATCCTTCTCACCACGCAATTCTCCCCGGGCCTCTGCCACTTCAGAACGTTCACTACCACCTCCGTCTATGAACCTAGGGGTTCTCTTCCTCCTTCTACCTCTTCATCTTCCCACCAGGTTTGCCTCCTGCTCTCCTCCCTGTCATCGATGTGTCCTCTCCCAATCAACACAAAGAGAATTTTCTTTCCTCTACTTCCCCCACCAACATGTTGAATAATTCTCTTACATTCCTGCCCTCTTCCCATCCACGTCTTCAGGCATTTAGTTCCCACCGATTTTTTTTTTTTCCAAGTATGTTCCCCAGTGAGAACGACTTGCTTGTAATACCACAAAAGTATCCTGATTTCCCACAACTTCATTTCCACCTTTTAGAAAGTGGCTAGGATTCCACAATGCTAACTTAAACCCTAATACAGTATGCCTGGCCCATGGTAAGCATTCGACAAATACTTGCAGAATAAACCACATCTAAATCAATAGATGGGGACAGCAAGTGGTGGGAGGTGGCTGTGGGGGCAATATTGCAAGTGGGATATGGCTAAAAGGACCCTGGAAAATCCTGCTTAGGACAGTATTTAGCCAGCTTCTCAGTTGGAGCAGCTAAATGATCCACACTCCCATTCTAGTTAGGTTTCTTGAGGTTAAAATTTTAAATATAAATTTGTACGAGTCCTAGCAATTCCTCTACTGCCTCATGTAATATACAGGAAAAATTAAAGATAAAAATCCCTCAAAAATGATGGCACAGATGAAAAGAAATCTTGACAATAGGCTGATCTAAGGCACTTACGGTGCTGAGCTAAGAGAGTGGGATTCTAGCCCCTGTTAGCCCTAATTCATTGGTGAAACTGGACAACCAAAGGTTGCTAGAATTTAGAGCAGAAAAGCTTCATGAATTATCTGCTTAGATGTTCCATTTTACAGATTAGACCCAGAGGGATAAAGGGAATATGTGTGAAGATACGGAATGAGTCAGCAGGAGAGTCAAAGCCAACATCCCGATCTTCCCTACTCCTCTTCTGCAGCTGGTCCTCCGTATCTCTGGGTTTCACAACCACAGATTCAATCAACCACAAATCAAAGATATTCAAACAATAAACAGTAACAGTACAAAAATAAATTAAAATTTAAAAATACAGTCCAGCAACAATTCACATAGCGTTTACATTGATTTGGGTATTGTAAGTAATCTAGAGATTATTTAAAGTACACAGGAGGATATGCCTAGGCTATATGCAAATACTATGACTTTTTATATTAAGGATTTGAGCCTCTGCAGATTTTGGTATCCAAAGGGGCATCCTGGATCCAATCCCCCACAGATAGGAAGGGACAAATGTAATAATATCCTCCTGTCTAATCCCCTAGGTTGTTGTGAGAATAACATGAAAATATACGTGCTAGATGTAAAAAAAATTTTGCAAAGCTAAAACTGTCACACAGGGATATTGTAAGAGTTTTTTCCCTAAACGTTAGACTTAACTTTTAAAAATTGTTTAATCCCTGCCGTCTGGCCACAGGCCTTTATTCAATGTGGTAATTATGCTTTCCTACAAGTAATGTCAAAGATGATCCTCATTTATTCATTCATTTAACAGCCTTTATCCTCATATGTTTAATTCCAAAACAAATGGCCACCAGCCACTTCTACATGCCTCTCAGAACCACGCAAACTTTTCAACGAGCTCCACCAGTCTTTTATTTTTCTTTTCTAAAGACACAGACCTTTTTCCTGTCTCAACCACGGGACTCCTATAGCATTATCTTACACACCTCAGTCATTTCTTTCTCATTGTTACAAATGGAGACAAGAACTGAAAGCAGCATTAGAGTAATTTCCTCCAGGTTACTGTATATTCAATACTTCTATTCATACTTTTCATTTCGTCTGCTGCCTTTGTTTTTGGTCCCTCCCCCCAGCCCCTGCCACCCTGCTGCTAAGCCTGGTATCAAATATACAAGAGTTTTACATACTGAAGCTGAGATTATGCCATTTTCCCTTTACTTGGGAATGGATCACTCCTGAAAGTGTAGGTTTTCTATTTAACATTTTACAATAAAACTTAATCAGCTCTGATGGCAATGATTTACTGCATCCTGGGCTACTGTCTACCTTATTATGGGCACTATTTATTTTCTTCCTCTTGCCTGAAATTTCAAAGATAAATAAAACAACTTGACTGTTGAGCATAAGGCAGATCTTCTGTCCACTCAGGAAGTTAATCCACAAGTGAAACTGGTATGTTACTTTCTTTTCCACAAAAGAATCACACGTTATCCCGAAGCTGGGGGGCATTAAAGTTCACAATTTCCCACTGCACACATTTGGTTTTGTGTTTGTTTTGTTTTAGTTTGAGCAAACCAATGCTTTCTGATTCGGGAGGCTGGCATTTTTAAAACCCTATGTCTCTCTCTTGCCACTGTCTTCTTTAGGCTTCAAGACATCATTTCTGTATTTAGCCAACTTCTGAAGTGAGAAAACTAAGTGCAGTAGTAACTGAGCAATGAAAATTGATTTCAGCGGGAACCGTGTCCCTGTAACTGTAGGAAGGAGCTCATCCTTCTCTTATGGTAACAAAATCCTCTTCCCTTTTTATTGATATATATGTGGTATTTTTCCCCTAATGCTTACTTCCCTGCAAGCAAAAAATAAATCTCTCCAGCAGCTCTGCCCTGTTATTTCCTTTGGATTCAAAGTAGACCCAGTGCTAAAGTCTGGTCATTTCCAGAGCCATTACTTTTCCAAGTCTCAACTTGGGGCTAATCTTTATTTCTCTGATATTTTTCCCTCTTAGATCCAGCCAAATAGTGTATGTGTGTGTGTGTGCCTATATATGTGTGTAAATTACATATGTATGTTTATGCATATATATGTGTACACTGTAGACACACACAGTAATTAGCCATCTCTTGGCTCAGTAAAGTCTCCTTGGCAATGTTTTTAATATCCAACTCTCTCTTACTCTATAGTTTTCCAATTCCTATAAACTAGAATTCTTGTTTTTTGGTATTTCAGTTTTTATTCTTCTGGTCTCATGGAAAAGCAAATGACGCAAAGTTCAATATTGTCTTTATTTGTTTTAATATTTATTTACTTGTTTTTACTAATGAATTACCATTCATCCCAGAGCTCCCCTTGTTCTGTATGTAGAGTCAACATAGCTTTTATGAATTTCATCCATAATTGCTGTGATTGTGCAACATACTAGGGAATATTATCTTACAAAGATATTTGTTTATTTTATTCCTATATGTGTATACACACACACATACATGTATATACATACACACACATATTTATAGTCCTTCCTAAGTTTAATATTCTATTCAACAGTATTTCATTCTTCCACCTATATATAGGTTAAGCATCCCTAATCCAAAAATCTGAGTCTGGACACTGTGACTCATGCCTGTAATCTCAGCACTTTAGGAGGCCGAGGCAGGTGGATCACTTGAGATCAGGTGTTTGAGACCAGCCTGACCAACATGGTAAACCTCGTCTCTATTAAAAATACAAAAATTATCTGGGCATGGTGGTGCATGCCTGTAACCCCAGCTGCTTGGGAAGCTGAGGCAGGACAATCACATGAACCTGGGAGGCAGAAGCTGCAGTGAGCCGAGATTGCACGACTGCATTTCAGCCTGGGTGACGAAAAAGAACAAAAATATGAAATCCAAAATATTCCAAAATATGGGCATTTTGAGCACTGACATGCCACAAGTGGGAAAATTCCACCCGTGGCCACATGTGATGGGTCACAGTCAAACCTTTGTTTTATGTAGAAATGTATTTAAAATATTCTATAAAATTACCTGTAGACTATATGTGTAAGACATACATATACGTAAAATATACCCTAACTTAGATATGGATACCATCCCCAACATATCTTTGATACATGAACAAGCTCTCAAAATTCCCCATTCTGATCAGACCTTACTATATGACTTTTCCTGCTAAGATACTTTGAAAAAAAAAAGTGGTACACTCAATTTCTATTCCTATTTTTTATTATTTTTAATTTCAAGCCATAATGATTTTGCTCACTCAGCACCTACTCCAACGGCCCCTTTTCCCTTGGTTTTTTTTTTTCTAACCCTTACTTTATACATAAGGTTATTCCTTTGATTTTATTTCTGCCAGCCTAACACGTTTCTTCTTTGCTGATCTTTTCCAAACAGTTTATGTCCCTCACACGCCATTCATTTTCATAACTCCTCTCTGATTTAGCTATACCTATCATTTGGAAACGGAGAATGCCTGAACTCCTTTGAAAACCCACATGTCAAAATGTAATAAAAATGTTTTCATTGTTACATTGTTTTAAGAGAAATGAATGGCTTGCTCAACTACCAGTTCCAAATTTATATTCAATTTTGGGAATATATATTATTAAGCCTTTTTTTCTCTTCCCCTGGTTATAAAATACTCAACTTGACTCTGTGGTCTTGCATGGCTGGGATTAGGAGTTAAGGCATTCCTTATAAATCAGTGTAATCTTCACAACAGGACATTGCTGTATTGAGAATTCCTGTCTGTATTGTGCATTTTCAATTACGTTACATGTTTCTACTTAGTAAGCCAGCTTAATTCTACGCTATGTCACAATATTAGAACATGTCCAGGTTAGAAAAAGGGGCAATCTTACTTCTCTTGTAAGTTGTTTAGCCTTTGGCACTTATAAATCCCCCCAAAACACAGGGGAAATCCCTTTTCCTTGCTTTTAATATGTCTTTAGATTTATTACATGAGGAATCTGCTCACTTAATCCTTTGCTGAGGCCAAGGCTCGTCAGTCTTCTAATAAAGGTTCCACGAAGAGAAAGGAAGAAAACAAAATCACAAAATAGGTGTTCAAGGGATGCTTCAAACTTAAAACACATTTCCAAGTATATTCTCCTCAAGACAGTCAAAAAGAGGCAGGAGACTTTAAATTACTCTGCATAAAACCAGCCCCATTTATCTTGGCCTTTCTTTCTAGACAGTCTAGCCAGGGCAAGCAAGCAGGGAAGAGGCTGAAGGGCTCTTCGGGGACCAAATTACCGTTTCGAATGGTTCTTGTGTTCCAGGTTTAGGACAATGTTGTCTGAGAAATCTTACAAAAGATTTGGTGTTCTTCAAAGAGCTCCGTTAAAACATTTAAAATGATGGAAGATTATGTCGTTTTTAAAAAAAGGGAAGTGAGGTGGAGAAGCTTTATTTAAAATATGTTTTAAGCAGTTCTGGCCCAAATGCTAAAACTCCTGCAAACGAATGAAGGAAAAAAAAAGGTCACTAAAACAAAAAATTAACATATCATCTAAAATGCCACTTCCAAGTTCCCAGCAAATATGGCAGAGTCCACAGAGTACTGATTGCATCATGAAATAATTTTTAAATCTCCCTATGCATTTCTGATACCAAAATATAATGCTGAGACAATATTATTCTTTGGATCAAATCTGATTTAGGGTCTTTTTTCAAGCTTTAGTTAGGCAAGAGACCATTAAATCTTTTTCCCTGGTTCTTGAAAATCCTCTCTATGTACAAACATGAGAAAATAAAAAATAGAAGGCAGATAAATAAAAAGTAAAATGTTTTAATGCCTAAATATGTCTTTATCCTTTTCAAGTTTCTTTTTCTCCCCTTTTTTATTCATAATCCTGAAACTACCCTGGGTTAAGTTCCATCAGGAGGCAGATTATTTTCCATGATGCTAAAAAGGTCCCAATTAGTTGTGGCATGCAGAGTGACCCATCCTTCAAAACTCAAACCAGATATCACTTCCTCATGGTTTTATAGGCAGAACCAGTTGCTCTTTCACCATCACAGAGAAGAGCAAGGAGTGTGGTAGAAGAAACACAGGAACTTGTCCATTTACTGTGTCACATGGGCAGGTCATCCAGTGTTGCTGCGTTTCCACTCCCTCATCTGTAAAATGGAGCTCGTGCTTGCCCTGCTGATTTCAATGGGCTTTTACAACAATCAGATGGGCCTGTGCACAGAAAGGCTTTATAAAGTATCAATTTGCCAACAGTACCTAAGCCAACAGTCTCTTACCTGGTTTCCTTTAAGAAGCCAGATATGTTTCAGAAAGCAGAACTCTTTAGATTTTAGAAAGGTAACATCACATATACTATATATACTATATATTATGTAGCAATCTATACAGTGAAATATATAAATATGAACATCAAATAGAATAAAGATTGTAATGAATGCCAAAATCAATTTCAGTCTGTAAGAATCATGTCCAAATTTATTTATCATTGCCCACATTTATTTACCAATTGAGGAGAACAGATTATCATTTTCCCTTGAGGACTATGAACATCAGTAGTAAGTTAGATGCCAGGTTGGAAATGCTGGACATCAACACTATTCATTGAGCATTCACTATGAGCAGAATACTCAGCACAGCACTTTGAAAAATAATAAAAATGCAGTAAAAAATAACATTTAGCCAGGCGCAACAGCAGATGGATTGCTTGAGCCCGGGAGTTTGAGGCCAGCCTGGCAACATAGAGAGACCCTATCTCAAAAAAAAAAAAAAAAAAAAAAAATTATAACAATATGTTTGGGGCCGGGCTGGGTGGCTCAAGCCTGTAATCCCAGCACTTTGGGAGGCCGAGGCGGGTGGATCACAAGGTCAAGAGATCGAGACCATCCTGGTCAACATGGTGAAACCCCGTCTCTACTAAAAATACAAAAAAATTAGCTGGGCATGGTGGCATGTGCCTGTAATCCTAGCTACTCAGGAGGCTGAGGCAGGAGAATTGCCTGAACCCAGGAGGCGGAGGTTGCGGTGAGCCGAGATCGCGCCATTGCACTCCAGCCTGGCTAACAAGAGCGAAACTCCATCTCAAAAAAATATATATATATATACATTTGGCGATTTTATAATAATTTTAATGAAAATAAAGTCAAATACTAATATCAGTCAATTCTTACAGAGTACTTACTATATGCCCTAAGCATTCTACATGCATTAGTTCATTTAATGCTCACAACGGCTGATGCCAAATATTATCCATAATCTACTGACGAAGAGGCTGGACCAGAAAGAAGGAAGGTCATCTGCCCTGCCCAGGTCAGTGACTAAAGACATTTTTATCATTCTACTGGGGCACCATCAATAAACAAGATGAGAATGGTAAGCAATTCAGATGGGGAGGAGTGACCTGGCCAAAGAAGATTCTGAAGCCTGGTACCCTGAACTACCTAATAAGTGATCCCTTGAGGCAGAGGTGGAAACTGCTCCCAGCCTGTAAACATATCTAGAGCTTGAGTTTCCCAACCAGCTGCTGAAATGCAACTCAACTTCCAAGTTCTAAAAATAAAACTCCTGTCATCAGCCAAATCCTACTTTTGGAACTATTGAGATATACAAATATTTCTTCTCCTGAAATGCATTCTTGATTCAGCATAAAGAAAGAGGCAAAGAAGAGTAGTCATTAAAAGAAAATGGAAAAGGAAAGGAATTACAAATTATTCTATACAACAGGTAACAAGTAAGAGAAAAATTAAAGGCAAAGGTAGGTTGAACAGGGATAGGTTCTTTAGTCACAAAGACAATAAAAGAAGAAAATAATAATATGGATTGTTAACCCTTCACAGAAGGCAAGTTTCAAATCACTTTCAATCAAAATAAAATATTCCTTAATCACTTGAGGATAAAGAGCTTTCAAGGACTATGGTACCATTCGATGTGGAGACTGGATCACAAAATTTCCATTTAATTATCCACTGTTGAATATGATTTGCTATATTGATAGGAAGTTGAGTTTTTTCCCTCAACTATTACAGATTAAATTGTAATCTCCAGAGGGCACACGCTTTGCCCATTTTTTTCTTGTGTCTCCTTTATACACATTTCTGAAAGATTAAACACTCAATAAATAGTTCATTCAATAATAGTAATCACTACCACTTTTGAAGACCTGTAATGTACTACATGCTGATTGTTTTTCATAATTCTCCAATTTAATCTTGTTTTAGGGGAATATTATTACCCACAACTTCCTGATGAAAAAAATCAAAGATTAAGTAACTTGCTCAAGACCACACAGCTAGGTGGCAAAGACTGGGTCTAAAATAGTACGATTTTAAAGTTCTCGTTTCTCTGATGTTGTACATATGCGTTGTGCATATTTATACACATAGGATAAAGTCACATGGGTAGTTGCTTTATTTTCCATGATCTCACCATCTTCCTTCATTATTCCATCAAAGTTGTCTCTGTAGCCAAAATGACTCCAATAGCTCTATAAAACCTTTTGTAAAATAAATACCCAAAGAATTTCCACTTTTGATATTTCATTTTTCTCCTTGGAAGATCAGAAAAAAAAAACTAGTTGCCTTTATCCCTGCCTACCCATCTATCCTATCCCAGCGGCACAGATAGAGTCTCAGAGATGTGCCCAGTTTATACATCTCAGTAGTAATGGAGGTAGAATTTAGATCCCCTGATTTCAGCCCAAGACACACAGAACATGAGAGATATTTTGAGCAGCCAGTTCACTTTTGGGAAGGATCTATTATACCCTTAGTATTACTGTAGGACAACTAAAATCATTCTTGCACTCATTCTATTATAAAGACACATATGTACATGTATGTTCATTGCAGCACTATTCACAATAGCAAAGACATGGAATCAACCCAAATGCCCATCAGTGATAGCCTGGATAAAAAAAAAAAAAAAAAAAAAAAAAAAAAAGTAGTACATACATGGAATACTATATAAAAAAAGAATGAGATCATGTCCTTTTTTGGGACACGAATGGAGCTGAAGGCCATTATCCTTAGCAAACTAATGCAGGAACAGAAAACCAAATATCATGTGTTCTTGCTTATAAGTGGGAGGTAAATGATGAGAACACATGGGCATATAAAGGGGAACAACACACACTGAGGGGTATTGGAGGGTGGAGGGTGGGAGGAGGGAGAGGATCAGGTAAAATAACGAATGGATACTAGGCTTAATACCCAGATGACTAAATAATCAGTACAACAAACCCCCATGACACACGTTTACCTATATCACAAACCTGCACATCCTGCACATGTGCCCCTGAAGTTAAAAGCAAAAGAAAAGAAAAAGCATTCTTGCCCTCATGGAGTTGAAGGGGACAGCTAACACACATATGCAATTAAGAAATGAACTGTTCAAGTTGATGATGCTAATTCACCACATGCAACAGAATTTCATAGAAGCCACAATCCAATGGCAAAAAGAGCCACAAGACTTCAAGTTCAAGTTGTGCCACTGCCTCCATGGCTGTTTTGGTGCAGTCACTTTCTCTTCCTCTTACAGGATGATTAGTTTGGAAATGGAGAATTATGTCTTGTCTCCCTCCAACAGTGAAGAGTGATGTGAGCTTTGACAGTGGAAAATGGGGATATTAACAGTACCTCCACCGGACTGCTGCGAGGAGGAAATCAGACAATGCACCAAAGGTGCTGGGTGAGGCTTCTAGAAGGCTCCACAGATGCTGGCCATCACTATTTACCATCGAAAGGTCATTGCTGATTCCAAAACTGTAAAAGGCGATCTTTTGTCAGAGTTTTTTTCTTTCCCCAGAAGACTCTAATCTCTTCCTATTTAAGAACCACGACTTTTAAGTTTACCCTTTGTCTTTAAAATATTTTTTAAATATCAAAAGCAGCATGGTTATTATAGTGTATATACTTAGCAACTGAAGACCAGAGACATCTATCTTGGGTCTGAATAGCCCCTGGTCTTTTTTGCTATCTCCAGGTGCTCTCCTTTTACCAATATTTGCATTGGCAACTGTTCCACATCATCACTGAACATTCGACATCAGACTTAAGAATTTCTGACGCTGGCAGAAAAGTGCTTGCCCCTCACTATCCTTTCTCAGAAATTACTCATTGTAGTCAAATGTGCCCAAGTCCCTGAAGCATATGTAATAAACTACCAACCAGAGTCGGAAGTTCTTTCCACCTTGAAGCATTTGCCCTAATCTTAGAACGGGATATTTCTTTTATTTTTGCAATGCAACTTTTATTTTTCCAAACTACCCAGTACCAGAGGTTTTTCTAACTGGGACATTTGTTAGCCTAAGAAATATAGAAAATAATTGTTGAGTATAAGTTGACATCACATTTTCATTTCCCTCACTTCTGCTATTTTCAAAACCTCAGACTTTCCACTGGTAGTACTGCACTGCATGGCTATCATCTGCACGCTAAGCAGGGGATTATCTGTTTTGTCTCTCAGAAATCCCGCTTTTTTGTTGCAAATGCAGCTCTAATAGGCAGAAGTTGCAACACAATCCAACAGTGAAGATTTAGGAAAGATCCGTGTTCTAGGGCAGTGAGAGTCTGCCTGAGGTGGTGGTCCTACTAGCCCTGCAAAAGGAAATGTGGAAACGAAGCTTAAAACAGCCCTCCCTCCCCACAGTGACACCACAACCTGCTTACAATGAGCAGTGATAACAAGGATTCAGCCCAAGATGCCCCAGTCATTCCTCTAAATGCAGAGGAACTATCAGCAGCCCGAGATTTTAGACACAAAATATACAGTTCCCAGTAGTGTTGAATACAGAATGTTTAAGTTATTCAATAATGTACCTGAATAATTATGTGAGATTGAAAATTACATATTAAACTATTCCAACAGGTACCATTTTAAAATAAAACAGTTTCTGCCTTGCATATGCCTAGAAAATATTACAATTACTTGTAAGTTAAAGCACGTACACTAGTACAAAAATATACCACCTCTGGCACTGAAAACAGGTCATGGTTAAAACCATCCTGGATGTCCAAGGACTTAGCATTAAACATATATGATAGTGCAAGAGATAATCCTACTATGTTTACATCCTGCTTGTGTAAGTCTATCTGTCAGTGGGCAATTATGAAGCAGAAAGACATTCCTGAATGGTGGGAATCACATGAAGCAGTAATCTCATCTGGAATTTAACAGTCCTTTTTGTGTGTGTGGTTTTGATCATTTTCCTTTTATGAGTGCTGTATGCACAGACTCTTGATTGTTTCTGCAGTAGAAAAAGAAGAGAATGTCCCTCTGAATCCCAATGATCTGCTTTGGCCAAAATCAGACACTAAAGCTGTTAATAGTAAGAACACTTGCAATATGGGAAATCCTATAATGTAATGACCAACGCAATTGGTTAGAAACTCTTAATACACTCCCAGGTTGACAGAAGATAGCAGCCCCCACTGACAACCGCACAGCTAAGCCTCTTCATCCATTCTATTTAGACCAAAGGAAAAGAAAGGGATATTGAATGGAATATTCTAAAGGTTCTGGGTGGTCAGAGCCATGTGTTTTAGGATGGCAGTTTCCATGAGAAAGGTGCGGCTTTGTGGGCGAACTTTTTAACCCTCTTCCCTTCCTCCCACCCCTAACATCACACAATTAAGAACCGTGGGTGGGAGAAGATGGATTGCTCATCGCCCTCCCACTCTGTGGCCCTCTTTTGGATGGCATCATCGAACCCAGATGACAAGCTGGGAGGCAAGAGGCTTCCAGCAGCAGCATCTGGCCCTCTGGCAGATGGTCAGGCCCTTGGGTTCCCGGTTTGGGCTCCCTCCAGATGTGTCTCATGCTTGTCCTGTGTGTGAGCTTCCTCCTACCGCTGCAGGAAATTTTTCACACGAAGACATTTTGGACCAGAAGAACTGGCAGGTTCTTATCTAAGAAGATGTTCTTGTGTTTTTTCCCTCTGGGGTTATATTTTATAAAGATGCCTGGATCCAAGAGGCATATGTGAATGTATCTTCAAGGCCATCTCCCTGGAGACCTGGGGTTCTGGGCTTGGGAGTGGAGGGTACAAAACAAATTATACTGTGTCTTCACTCCTCTAACACTTTTTACTATTTTTTCTTTTCTAATGAAATCAAATGTTGACTAACATTAAAAGTAGCCCAGAAGAGGGAAAAATGATATAAGAACTGTCATCTGAGATGGAGGAGGGCGCTCTCTCTAGGCAGTTCTGATTCGGTAATGACATGGGCATGGGGCCCGGAAATCGATAGCATTTATACAACTGCTTTTTTCAACAAGGCAGCTACCACCTGTTTCCCACTGACCCCTAACTACTTCCTTGACTTGCTTCCTAGTCACTGCCTCATGAAGCAGAGAACTAAGACATCTGTTCCCAAATTTTGATGATAATGACAATTATCATAAAAATATCAACCGCAAAAACAGCAACTGCCATTGATTGGGCACCAGGCATTACACCAGGTACTCTACAAGCCTCCATTAATTTAATCCTTACCCCATTCCAAATGAGTCTATCCATTCTACAGAGGTGGAAAGTAAAGTTGAAATAGGTTAAGTAAGTTCCCACAGATAGTATTGATCAGTAGACTTGAACCATGGTCTCTCTGATATCAAAGCCTAAGAGATTTCTTCATTAATCAATTGGATAACAGCAAATCCTAGAATCTTCACCCTAGAAAGAACCTTAGAGATTATGCAAAGCAACCTTACATATTACTCAAGAATGTCCCTCAGATTCTGTTTATGTCCTTCTTTTGATAAGGAACTCACTGCCCTCAAGGTAGTCAGTGCTACTCCTGGACTACTGAGCCAGAAGTATCTTAATTAGACAGAGTCAAAATCATCTTCCTGGTTAATTTCCACCACATGGATGTTATCCTTGCTCTTTGCAATAACAGAGAACAATTCTTTCTCTCCCTTATACATCTTATCAGACATTTGAACCTACTTTCTGGTCTTCACTGGGTTGACTGGAGGATAAATACCATTCATTCTCTGTAATTGTCCTCATATTCACCTAGCACCACTAAAGCTTGCTGAAAAATTACCTTAATTATTTATTTAATTTTCTTATTATCTGTCTGCCTCCACTGGGCTTGAAGTTCATGAGAGCAGGGATATTGTTTGTCTTATTCATAGCTACATCCTTAGCTGCCACTCAACGCATATTCAACAATAAATGAATGAATATATCTGTGCCTTCTGGTTTATGCATTCGTTCATTTTTTCATTCATTTATTCAACATCCAACACTATGTGAGCGCTAATTTTGTAACAGAAAAAGTATTCAGTGATAGGTTCAGTTAGTCAACAAGCATTTTCCCTAAGAATAATTATAGCTAACATTTATTAGGAGTTTACCAAAAAATATTTAGGGTATATGCTAGGCATATGTTAGTTATATGAAGTAGATATTCTTTTAACCCTCTTTTTAGAGATATAAAAATGAAGGTATAGAGAGTACAGTAACTTCCCCCAGTTTACACAGACACTGAGTAGTGAAAAGGAGACTCAATACCAAGTTTTCATCCTGGCATGGTGGCTCACACCTGTAATCTCTGCACTTTGGGAGGCCAAGGCAGGTGGATCACTTGAGGCCAGGAGTTCAAGAACTGCCTGACCAACATGGTATAGCCCTGTCTCTACTAAAAATACAAAAATTAGCTGGGTGTGGTGGCATGTACTGGTAGTTCCAGCTACTCAGGAGGCTAAGGCAAAAGAATCACTTGAACCAGGGAGGTAGAGGTTGCAGTGAGCCAAGATAGCCCCACTGCATTCCAGCCTGGTCACAAAAGAGCGAGACTCCATCTCAAAAAACAAACAAACAAAAACCCAACAACGACCAAGTTTTTTGATGTTCCTAACTTAATATGTTGCTTCCCATCTCCTGAGAGTAAGGAGTGCTCGTTGATGTATTTTTTTTTTTTACTACTGTGGAGAAGGAGAGGAAATTCTTAGGAAGCTATTAAGAATGATTCCCATGAGGCTGTAGAGAAACAACCACGTAATGCAATCAAAACTCCATCCTCAAAATAATTACATATCAATTACTAAGCAAGAGTATTGATGAAACTCTATGCCCAACTCACAAGCTGATTCATGGAGCGATCAAAATAGGGTGAGGCCTAAAAGGTGGCTTCTTTTTCTTTTTCCCCCTAGAGACAGTGTCTTGCCCTGTGTCCCAGGCTGGAATGCAGTTGCAGTGGTACAATCATAGCTCACTGCAGCCTCAAACTCATGGATCAAGCAATCTTCCTGCCTCAGCCTCCCAAGTAGCTTAGGACTACACGCAGGCAGCACCACACCTGAATAATTTTATTATTATTATTATTATTATTATTATTATTGGAGACAAGGTCTCTCTGTGTTGCTCAAGCTGGTCCAAACTCCTTGTCTCAAGTGATCCTCCCATGTCAGCCTCTCAAAGTGCTGAGATTACAGGTGTGAGCCACAGAGCCCAGCCCGAAAGGCTTCTCATATGGGAACAACAGATTTCAGCGTGGTGGCCAAGGACACACAGCAGTGGAGAGAGAAGAGCAGGCAAGGGTTCTAACTGGGGGTGCCCAATCCAAGCCCAGAGACAGGAAAGGTTCTGAGAGGAGCCGTTAGAAACTTTGCTGGGTAGAGGGAAAGGACACCTCTGAGAAAAGAGAAGGGAAAGCCGGAAAGTTAAGAACAACATCTAGCAGGCACAGAAGATTTTCCTTAACGTAGATCTTGTAAGCTATAATAACCGGGATCTTCAGTTCATGAAACTTTGGAGGACAAATTAGCACCGCCGTTAGGTTGAGACTCCAGTATAAAGGGGGAAAAATTCTGCAAGGCTTTGGCTGTCAATGAGGGGAGAGCTCTTCAGGGAAGAAGCCTGTCACATTGGATTGTGATTATAATCCACAAAGCTCCCCTTCCCCAGGTCAGCTCATTCATTTATAAATAAGAAGATTACTCACTGCCTACATGCATAAACAGCTTTCTGCATCATCCTTACGGCATTTTCCATAAATGTTTTCTGCATGTCCCTTTTTTTTTCTTTTTCTCTTCAAATGCTCACCGTGTCTGGGTCAGGAAGGGTCCCTTATCAGCCAACTTCAATTAATAGTTCCAAATCAGGTCAGCAGTGGCCCCTCTCTCTGGCTTCTCCTAAGGAGAGTCCCTTGATGAGGGGTGATAGAAGGCACCAGCAGTGGGGTACCCTCATGCTCTGTCCTCCTGTCAAGAGCCTGGCAGACAACGGGCAGGTCTTGGGCTGTTAACTTCTGTTTGGAAGGTAGATCTCTGTCTCTGGTGTGTTCCTTTTCACTTAAAAGAAATGCAGTCTGCTAATCCAGCCATTGGTGTTGGCTGATTAATTTTCAAAGTGAGTTCAGTTTTAGTCGCTTCTACAAATAGACACTTTATTGAGTTGAAGAGTGAAGAAGGGATCGCTATTTAACTGTATTTGATCCAAAGACAATCGTTGGCTTTACTATCTCACCTCTCTGTATTCTCTAATTATGAGCAATATTCCTTCTTGTGTTAACAGAGCACTTCGCCATTTTCCACACTCTTCTGCATATATTCCTGAAGTAACCCTCCCCTACATCCTGTGAGGTAAATTGGGCAGGTAGTAGTATGTCCACTTGATGCGAGGAGAAGTAGAGGCTCAGGGTAAAAGACCCGGTATTCTGGTGGGTGGAGGGTGCAAAACACTTGATCCAGGGAGAAGTAGAGGTCAGGAGAAAAGACAAGAAGCTGGGGCAGCTGCAAAGCCCAAACCCAAGGCCTTGACTCCAATTCCCGTTACGTTCCGTGGTGCCATACCACCAAACCAGGGGAGGGGATGGTTGAGTGGTGCTTCAGAGCTCATGGAGCCAATCTGAGTTCAAATTCTACCTGTGCCTTTTGGAGCCTCAGTTTCCACATGTGTAAAACAGAGAAGAAATAGTACCTACTCCCAGTGCCTACTTGAGAGGGGGATCTGAAGACCCCATGAGGAGATCCACCTGAAGCTTAGGACAGAGCCCGGCATACAGCAAGTTCCCAGCCATCTGAGCTGCCACCTTCACCTCTGCCTTAGGGCTAAACACCTTTTATTACAGCATACTCGTTTCTCCTGTTGCAAGCCCAAAACTTCGAAGCACAAGTCACAAACTCTAAGCCCATGGCCTTTGTTTTATTTGGGATACAGTGCCTTTTGGCTTTGTTTTTATTGTCAGCATTTACTAATTGGGAGCACTCACTGAAAAATCAAGATGGCCCACATTTCATGAAAATAAAACATCCGGCAATACTGGGTCCACATTGCTGTGTAGCAGCTATTAGCTGGGACTCAGCGGAGACTTTCCCTTTATACAAGGCACATGCTTGCCAGTTTACCCCAGTCCCCACCACTCCCTAATGCATTTCTCAAATCTCACCTCCTCAGTTCATTTATATTAGTGCCTGCTCAGCTGGCATTTCAACTTGCTTATTCTCCAGCACTAAGACAACAGTCTGCCCTGCTACAGAAAGTGTGTTGGTAACATCTTCTAGAACCAGCAGAATGACTTTCAAGAAGGCGCTTGCCAGCACTGTGAATTCTCATCATACCCACATCTCACTGCATTCTGTTTATCACCCCAGCTTCTCACAGGCAAATCTGCAGCCAGGGAAGAAATACATTCAACACATATTGCTGGCAGAAAAGTTTGACTGAAATCAAACTGGAATAAGCTCAAGCGAAATGGGGATTATAGAGTTAGGCTAAGAGTGATAGCTTTTACTTTCTGCAAAAACCTCCCCATTTGCACCTATTCACATAAACATTGCTGCCGTGTGACTTCCAACCGTCCTCAAAATGTATTTTGTTACTTGGTAATCAAATTTGCTTATGCCATAAAACGCCCTAGCTCCTATGTGAATGTATTTTTTTTAAGCCAGAATTGAGGAAAATTGACCATTATTGGGAAATTAAAGGGCCTTGCACTCCCTTGATCATCAGATGAGTTTATTAAAGAGGCAGTTTGTTCTCAAGTCTGGACAGCAGTGTTTTCGCATTGCGATAGGACTGGGTGAGGATTAAGTCATTTCTCAGCTTGGCTTGGCAGAGTCTTTTATTATTTACAGTATTTACTTCAGGGAAGTCTTGGCGTATGTCATATTTATCTTACTGAAAAATGGGCCCATAAATGCATATTACCTTTCGAACAAAGCCAAATGTTTTGGTACTAATTTGGTTCATGAAGTATGTAATTCAGTTCCTTTGCACAGGGGCAACATTTATCTTCTGCTTTTATTAAACTGCCATAAACCAATTTTTCTTGCTCATTATTGAAATATGCATCACTGGGGCTGGGGCGAAGGAGATTTAATGACTAAAGTTCTAAAGGCAAACCAGTGACACCACTCTGTTCCACTGCTTGCCACCAGAAAAATTAAGAAAACAGGGGACCTGTAAGGAAAGCCTTGCCCTGGTCCCATTTAATGGGTAGCAGGAAGGATACAGGGAAATGGAGGAGGGAGCAAAATAAAGCAGTCATTTGTATGCAATTACTTCCATGAAACACATGCCTTCGTTAACAGGAGTTATTTATAAATAGCTGCTAATTTATTTTTCATTCACTCATGTATGCTTTTAGTCTCTTTGAGGTCAGCAGCAGAGAAATGCTGCCACCAGCATACCTAGGTCCCAGCTCTACCACAAGGGGAAGGTGGTTTAGTAGAGAGGGGGGCAAAGGTAGATTCAATATATTACATACCTCCACCCAACACTTCTCTATTGCTTGTGTGAGTGTTGCCTTGTGTTCATTCTCTACCAGAACGTTCTAAGTGACAGTTTCACTATCCCACCTGTAACAGATCACTTGCTCAGAAGCAAGCTGCCTGTCTTTCCTACCCTGGCAATGCAGAAAAAAAGTCAGAGACTCCGGGTAAAATGAATGCGACATTTCGGAACCAATCATACATACAAAAAAGCATCCTTTTTCCAGGCAAACCATTCTATACAAAAACAACTCAAACTTCAGTTTAACAAGATGTACCAACAAAAAGTCACTGTCACTTACCTGAACATGCTCAGCATTTATTATGTGTGGGAGAAGGAAGAGGCAGGTGCAGGGAAGGAGGAGCAATAGCTTACAAACACCTTATACTCACCATGAAGCAGAGGCTGTGCTCTGCCTTTGGTCTTATTGAATTTTGACACCACCCCTGTGAGGCAGGTGCC
This sequence comes from Saimiri boliviensis, assembly GCF_048565385.1. NCBI lineage: Eukaryota > Metazoa > Chordata > Mammalia > Primates > Cebidae > Saimiri > Saimiri boliviensis. Next base: position 23,532,546 of record NC_133468.1, on the reverse strand, counting down.
GTTATTATTATCATTTTACACAGGATGATAATGGAAAAGGATGACAGAGATAGCGAGTAACCTGGCCAACCTCACAGAGCCAGGAAGGAGTAGAGTCTGGGTTTATACTACACAACAATCTGCTCTTTAGTTCTATTCCATTTAGCACTTGATTGAATTCTATCTTGAAAGGTTTACTAGGGTAGTGTGAAAAATTCAAAGAAATAGAGGAGGCACAGGCCCTGCCCTCACATCCTTTAGGGTTGACCAGCGAGATAAGGTATACACATATGATGCTGACTCATTTTAAATAAAAGTTGAATTCACTTTTCTCCCACATAGCTCTGTAACCTCCTTATGATGAGGGATTCATTTATTTGAAAATACTGATGAGCACCCATGTGCCCAGATAGTCTGGGATTGGGGGATTTCCTGGGATTGAAACTCAGTTTTAAAACCAGGAAAGTCCCCAGGCAAATCAGGGCAGTTGGTCAGACTAAAAGTAATTGTGGCTAGATACTGCGAGTACGTGTCTTAGACATCACCTCTGCCATCATGCCGTAGTCACTCTAATGGGGACCCAGACACATACACAAGTTGGGTGAAGGTGACAAGGAGGGACATACTTGCAGGGTGGTATCAGTATGCTGCTCTTAGCTCTAAAAAGCCACCAAAATAAAATCAGAAACCAAAAAAAGTAGTTTTTCCAAATAATTAAAAACCTATATTTATTAATGAGGTAGAAAAAAGATAAGGCTAAAATTATGCCTATGGCTTGGAAATATGAGAAAGTAGGTATGTATTTTTGCATATTGCTAAATAATTAACATCTAGAGTAATTTTTATAACGCATTAACTCATCACTGATATGTCCCCTATAAAACCACGTAAGTTGAAAAAGCAAAACTTTCCATTTGGGATGTTAATATGTTACCCAAACCTTCCTATTCTCATGGGTGTCAGTTCCCATTAAATGAATTCCTGAGTTATCAGTTTCATTCGTTATTTTAAATGAATAAGAACAGAATCAGTTCTTCTCTTCCACTACTATCACCACCCAAAACATGTATCTTTGAAGCAATTATTACGTTACAGTAGCAATTAATGTCAACAATATAAAAAATAACAAATGCTCAAAGGTGTAACCAACCAAAACCAGCACAATCATTCCCTGCATTAGCTTTCTCTCTTTTGTTCTCAGTGCATTTATCAAGGATGCAGTAGATTCTAGAAATCACTTCAATGGAAACTGCTCCTGACACCACTACAATGAGTTAAGTAATTGAGAAATTAGAAGCTGTGTTGACTTTTCAAAAGTGTAACTAATAGCGGTAGAAAAAGGAGTCCAAAAAAAATTAACCAAATGAGATGCTAATCTTCTCCCCAACACCCCATCACTGAGTTTTGGCAGACGAAAATTACCGAGCTGGAGTCTGGCAACTGAGGAGCAAGGCATAAATCCTGAAAAACCTTGTCAGTGGAAAGAAACTTTGTGGCTCCTCTCACTATTCTCATCTTTACTTAAAATACGCATTACCTGCTGTGCTTGACAATTATTTCCCAAACCGTCGGGGAGGAAGTATACACACCATTACGTGCACTATTTATCTTTGTGCGCAAAAGAAAAATATCTTCGTATACCTTGTCCACATCAGCTGTATGCATCTCTACATATATTTGCACATACCTTTGTTCCCAAAAGATATATTCTCACAGATAAATTACACTAACATGATATCTTGGCTGAGGGGTGTCAATAAGTTGTTATAATTTTTGCCTATGCTAACAAATCCCTAGGTAAACCCTCATCTCTTTCCTTTCCCGTCTTAGCAAACTCCTTCCTCTGCAAGCAAGGCTCCCATTAACTCAAATCAAGCTCTTTTTTTTTTTCGGGCCCCTTAAATTAACCACTCTAGGTTTTAGAATAAGGAAACAGCCTCATCACAACGCATCATGTATTCCAATCAGATGTTCGTTCTTATTTCCACCCTGACAGCTCCCAACTTCATTTTAAATATGGCTAAGAGGCCTCAAGAAATGCAGATTTATAATGGAGGAGATGCGTTTGCACCTCCAAACACAAATTATGTTAATTGGGTGTTCCAATCGGAGCCAGGAAGAGGTGGCATGATTATTCTTGGGAAACCTCGGTGATTGGCAGCCAACTCATACTGAGAACCAGAACGGGTTGGTTCTTTGGAGCCATGCAGAGCACAGGAGGGGAGCCTTCCTCCCCTTAAGTAAGACTGCCCGACACTCTACCTGTCCAGCAGGGCTGTGGTCAAGCGGCTCCGCTTGCCATGTATCAATGCCACTTTGTTCAGACCGACTGGCTCTCAACAGTGCCCCTCCTGCCGCCTGTATTATTTAAAGGAGATTTATGGTTGGGTGTCTTGTGTTGTGAAACACAAGCTGTGACCCCCGGGCTGGGAAACCAGCAAGGAAAAACATTAATATTATGGCACATGGGAAAATGAAACTCATGGGCAGCAGGAAAAAAAAAAAAGGAAGAAGAAGAGGAAAGAAAAGAAATATGAGATGTGATATGCATGGAGGTGTTACAAACTGTACCGAGTATTTGAACTCCTTCTCTGATGAAACTGCAGTATACACTCAGGTTAGGGTGGTGGTGGTGGTGGTGGTGGTGGTGTTAGTTTGTTTGAATTTTGTGGATATTTTTGGAGAAGGGCGCTGTTGGGTTGATTTGGTTTAGAAGACACAGAAACAAATACTAAACAATATGGCTTATGTTTATAAATAACCCATGTTAACTAGAGGACCAAGAACCCCGGTTGCATATTAAAGAGGACCAGATCATTGTGTCACCATTAGGATCATTTGAAGTTATTCATACTAAATTAAGGGGAATCAAAACTCATGCTGCAGGCATGGCTGATCATTGGTTGGCTCAGGAAGAATTCACCCCTCTTCTAACCCAACACTCTCCAAGACAGGGGCACTGGCCATGATGAGAGTTCTTACAGTTACAGATCAGGTTAAGAAGCAGGGGAAAGAATAGAGCTGGAACTAGAAGAGCAAATTTTAGCATATGAAATATAAACAGATGTATTATTTCCTAATTTCTCAACTGCATCCATTTGAAATGAAGAGACATTGTTATCCTCGTTGAGCTATGAAATTTGTCTGACATTTTGCTGCTGACTCCAATACCAGCCAAAAACAATTTATTTGTCCTCTGGTCTTTAGTGTCCCAATCTGTAAAATGGAAACTCACTGTTCCTTCCAGAAACAGAGTGGCCACCCACCAAACTGTGGTCCTTCCAAGAATAAAAAAGATGGTACCAGGATCGAGTGATTAAAATGCCTTTTGCATGTTGATCTATCTATCTCACAAAAGCATAACCTTCTGTTAATATTTCTCTTAGAGAAAGGCACATTTAATTTCCATTCACAGTACTTAGAAATTCATGGAAGTAAACCAGCATATGGATATGCTGAGGAAGGTAGGGCACCATTAAAGCCTAAACACACCTCTATCTTTGAAAACGTTTCAAAGAACTGTGAGATTCAATTACTTTGGTGAAATCAGATCCTACACTAAAGAACCAATATGTTAAATCTCTGTAGCAAATATGATCTTTTAAAACTGCATAGTTTATGTAGATGTGATTTCCTTTGCTCAATAAAAAATTAATTGATGTATGCCCTCAGATTAATCTCAGAAATACCTAGTAATTTTTCACCAATCTTTAAGTATTTCTCAGAATAAATAGATTTTATGGTTTATGCAAAATCCTGGAGGTTGTGAGCCCTGTCTTCTCTAGGTGCATACCATAATAATTGGTGTAGGATCTTGGAAAGTATTAGGACACCCCTAAAACAAAGGCTGGCTGAAGCCTGTTGCAGTGATTCAATAGGAAATTATAAAGTCCAATTCGGAACCCCAAAGGGAAATATTGCTGTCCTCAAGTAGTCCACAAAACTCTATTTCCAATTAGCACCTGCTGATTCAGAGTTTCACATTCAAAAGAAAAATAAATCCCCTATATTTTAAAGCAGTGTGTGTATGCTTTGCAGGGGAGCAATGGGGGCAGGTAAGAGTACTGAGAGCCAGCAGAGAGCATTTCCTTCCCCATGTACCAATCTCCTTTCTATCGTCAGTCATGGAAAGCACATGCTGAAATTGCAGCAGCTACTAGAAACTTTCCTCAACGAGACGAGTCATGCATCTGAACAGGGAACCTCTACAAATCTCCTTCCTTTCATGAAATCTCTGAAGGCTAAAACTAAATGTAACATCCATTTTGTACAAAATGCTTAGACCTTCTTTAATGAGCTCTTTTAACGTTCAACACTTGCTCATTTACCTCTGTGAGCTTTATGCCTAACTAAACTTTAGTTAGTATCACTAACTAAAGCTGTCAGCTCTCAGAGGTCACAGACCTAACATTTACTTCGGTCTCTAACCAGCCTGGCAGTCCCCAGCTACAAAGAGACAACACAAAATTTTTCATGAGGATAGAGGGGTTTAGTTAGTTTTTTGGTTTTTGTTTTTAACAATCCATCATCTTCAGGGTGGAGAGGGGAAGTAAATGAGACCCATTTTTTTTTCCATCTGATTTAAAACCAAGGTATAATCCATTACCACTGCAAACTGAGACAACAGGGCATTTTCTGCTATGACAGCATACCGTGGGAGCAAATCATAACATCATCATCATCATCTCTTAAGGCCTTACTCACCTCATCTCACCTTGCCCTGGGATGGGGTGCCTTGAGTAGGAAAGTATACCCACCACTCCTGTTATAACCCTTGGCTGAAACCACTGGGAGCTGAGAATCTCGACACCCACCACGCATGCCCTACTTGGCAGCTAAAATGTAACTATTAAGCAACACTAACATTAGATTAGATGATGCTGTCATCCCGTTGTTACCCAATTTATTCTTCTCTGACATGCTATGAAGTGGTTCTGCATCAATAATGGCTCATAAATACAGCCATACCTGATCTCTATCACCATTTCCATATTCTTTCACAGACAAAAAACTGCTCTCTCTTCCATTTCTCCAAGTTCATTTCTTTAGTGGGTAATGACAGTTTCACCTCCAGAGTCTATTTAACTACAAGAACATTCACAGAATGACCTAGATATTTGGTTGGAAAGTACCTGCTGTTGACTCAGGGCTCATCTAAGTAGTGTGGGCTGCACACATCTTAGCAGAAGAGTAAGTGCCCTTCCTCATGGATCCCACATAAAGATCACATTTCTGCACAAACATTGCAAATTTCAGACAGCCATTAGTTTCACCTGCAGATCCCAGTGACTTCCCCGCCAAAGTTCTAGTTCCAGTAGGTAGTGGATGCTTAGGATTCCTATATTCCAAAGCTTTGCCCAATTTAAAATGGGATGATATGTATAGGTGCAGTCTTGAACTACTTTCTAATTGCTTCCTGTGCAAGCCTCTCACTTCCTAAGAGTATCCTGGAGAGTACTTAACATACAATGTACCCATCCCTTCCAAATTTGCTGGATCATAAAAATCACCTGAGACTATTTAATAATACAGATTCTCAAGCCCTACCCCAGACCTACTGAACCAGAATCCCTCGGTAGAAGGGCCTGGAGATGCGTATTTTAACTTCTCTCAGGTGATTCCGATGAACAGGAGAATTTGGAAAACAGATGGGTCTCAGGGGATCTTCACAACAGCCCCATGAAGAAGGCAGGGCAAATGTTAGCTCCACTTTCCAGATATAATAAATGGGGCTCGGAGAGGTTAGTTCCCTCCACTATGCCTAATTCCGCTTCATTAGCTCTGTGCCATGTTTCATACGTCACTTGTGTTCTCCTGTCCCTCCCACTCTCTACCAGCCTCAAGAAAAAAAAAATGTAGCACATGGAAAAGGGTCTAGTAGTTATTCTTGCAGGTAGTATAGATGCCGACCGCAAAGGCAATTCCTGAGACATTTCGAGAGGATGCCTGCATGTCTAGGTCCACCTTCTATTCCTCACATCACTTTTGGTCCACATTCTGATATAATCAACATTCATTCAAGAGGGCCTCCTTCTGCTGAGGAATTCATCACCAGAAATACTGCACATGAGGATATAATATACAAAGTATCTGTGCAAGACAGCTTCTTAAGCAATTATCCTGTACCGCTGGGTCACATTATGCAACTTAATATTTCATATAACAAAAGTAGAGTTATGGGATTTTTAAAATGCATACGTTGTTAAATTTCACTCTAATCATTTGTGGCATTCTCTTATATTATTTTACTATTGAATGTCAAAGTAATCAGTGACAATTAAATTTTTTAAAACTTGCATTGAAAATTAACTCACATCAAAAATAGGATTAAGACCAGGGCTTTCTGGTTGTAAAGCTGAACTAAGTGGAGGAAAAGATGTTACACAGGGGGGATGTTTCCCTTGACTTAACACACGCCAGTGGGCTTGAATGATTTCTGAGAATTTTCCATCAGTGTATTCAGAAACAGCCTTTGGTGGTCTGTTTTCTTGCTCCTAGTGATTCCAGCAGAAATGGCTGTACCCCAACAAGGAGGAGGCTGGGTACTGCATGCTCCCGCTGAGATTTGGGGAGAGGTTGTGTAAACAACTGAAGCATTAATTGGACCCTGCACCAGCTGTGATTTACGTATTGCTTGGGAGGAGGGAGGGCAGTGGAAAGGGCCCTCAGTATGGGTTTGGCAAGGCAGGGAGCAGGCCCTCCATCTCTGCCTCTCGGACACCTACCAAGGACACAGTGCCTATTCAGAATTTGAGTTCATGGAGGCTTTTCAATCAATAACATATGGCCACGAGAGCGCGAGTGTTATACCAACAGACTGAAATAAATATGCTCAGCAAATAAAATATCTGTACGTAAAACAACAAAGCCTTTAGTTTAACTGCAGAAAATGAAAAACAAGTCTACTTGAAACCAGGCTAAATGATCAACCAGTAAATTCAATGTGAGTTTTTGGAGATGAATGAGCTGGCAGATGCTTTACTCAGATCATTAAGACCAGATATCAATATTTCTGAGTAGAGGCAAAAGTCATCAGAAACAACTTGATGTGGTGGTGGTGGGGAGGGGGGGCCACACCCTTTCTTTCTCCACTCAGCCTGGTGTAAGGAGAGCTGGGACACACCAGCTGTTTAAAAAGCCAAGTGGCTCCTACCACACCGGCTTGTTAACCTTCATCTTACATGCATTTTTTTTCCTCCCAGATTCATGATCTCAGATTAGGTAGGTGGTGGGGGCAGCGCTAAATATACCTTCCTGTTACCGGAGACCTGGATCAGGGAAGGTGCTTATTAATATCATGGAGATATGATTTTTAATGATCTCTGAAAACAGCCTATATGGGTGTGAATAATGGCACTGTCTCATTGCATGCGTGGTTTGTGCTTTTGTCTCAGACAGGTTCATTTTTCACTGGAGGGGAAAGGTTCATGCCGCACGAGGGGGGTAACCAGTTGATGTTACAAGGCTGACTATTAGGCCCCTTGCTGTTCCACATGTCACAGGGAAGGACTCCAGCCGGCAACCTTAATGCCTACTTCAGCATCTTGAAGAAATTAATGAACACAGCTTCTATGGCAAAACATTTCAATCAACCCTTACCAGCTGTGCCTACATTTAAGAAAAAGAAAAGGAAGGGGGGAAAATGCCCAGGTTTATCAAAAAAGTTTCTTCGAGAGATCAGCCACGGTTTTGGCTGTGTGTGGGGCAGTGGGAGGTGGGGAACGGAAAGGCAGAAGGAATAAAGGTAAAAGGATGCCAGCACCGAGTGCCAAAAGATGTGCTCTGGCCCCTGTGTTTGTTGAACAAATTAAGCACGTTCTGGTTTTTCACCTGCTGAAGTAGCAGCAGTGCATATGGCCTAGAAGTTAAAAATAAGGAAATATGCATACATTACCATACTTAATGGACGACCCTCTCCATTTAATATGCAAATTTCCTGAAATATTACTGAATGCCGTCTGTTCTAAATGAATAAATTTGAATTGCAATTAGAATAATCCTTTATAATTAATGAAAACTGTCAATTTTAGTTCATAAGTAATTTGATTAACAGGATGATGGGACACTTATCAAGTTCACTGGACTGCTAGGCTATGAGAAAACTGACAGTGAAAATGGGGCGGGCCAGGCACTCAGGCTCCACCGGAGTATTATCCTAAATTATTGATAACACAAGCTAATGAACTTCAGAAAGTGAACTCTGGGGGCCTCATTTAAAGGGACAGCCTCGGAGGGCGATGGGCAGCCGTCGGGATGATGATCTTTCCAAAAGCTTTCTTTGCTGGTACTTTTGGCTTGTAGGAAAATAAATGTTTAGAAATGCCAAGGCAAAGGAGAACACTGGCTTGAAACACAAATTTACCATTTCCAGCTGTTGCTGGAACAAAAGGAAACAATAGTCAGAGGATACATGTAAGAAGGAACAATGCAAAAACATGTGGGAAGAAGTTGCTGGTGATGCATCACAGAAGTAGGACAGGGCCACAGCAGCGGGGCCGCCTCCACTTCCCTTCTTTGTCTTTCTGCAGACAGACCAGGAACAAGAACTTTTAACTGGCATTAACTGGACACGTCTATAAAGCAACTGGGGGTCAGGGGAATTCCGTGGAGACACACAGGCAACTCTTAGTTACGACACAAACAGTAAGATCTGTGGCCCTTACAGAAACAGATGCCTAGTGCCTTTTCCTTGAGGAAGGAGGCAGAGAAGGGGATTTGTGCTGCAAGAGAATTCTGGCATTCTTCTTTGTTATTAATTAAGATGAAGACAGAGTAAGTAAAAAGAAAAGAAGTTATAAAATAAGCTTGCTTTATCTTTTCCTAGAAACGGATGACTAACTCAATGCAACAATGCCAGGCATATCAAAATGGGTTGATATTCAGGACTTTCACACTTTCTGGCAGGTCTGGCAGGTGAGAAAGTTTATTAAGAACCTTCATACCTGGGAGTCTCTGAAGAGCAAAGGTCTGGTTTTCCTGATTCACAATGTCCCAACAGACCTTGTCTTTTCGTGCCTTCAACACCTGTAGCTCCTGACAAGTGTGGGTGACCTCCTTACTGACAAAGGGGGCTCCAAATTTGGCCAATGTTGGCTGGGTAGACTCCAGTCAGGTCCCAGTTCTTTACTTCTTAATCCTCCTGCACCTACTGAGACATGCCTTTATGCCAAGGATGAAAATTATCTGTCCAAAGACTTCTTGTCCTTGAAACTTTAGTCGGGATTCATGTGGCATGACAAGTGACTCTGTCATGGCTATCTTAAGATCATTAAGTAATAATTTTTCAAGATTAATATTAGTCCTAAGTATGCAGCAGTACAGAGGCATACAACGGGCACTTCTGGGAAAATGGCAGAGTCTTAGCAATCTCCCTTCCATGTCTGCCGGCCACCTCTATACTACTTATCTCATTGGATTTGATAGAATGAAATAAAACCATCACATAAAAATAGCACGAACAATTTACTAAAATATTACTCTATATGCCAAACATTGTACAAAGTTCTTTCAGTCATGAAATACTCAAGGTGCCCCTGGAAGTATGTATTATATCCATTTGATAGGTGAATAAACTCGGGCTCAGAAAAATTAAGTGCCTTGTCCAAGCAATCACAACCAGGAAGTGGCAGAGATGGGATTCGAACCCAAGTCTGTCTATTTCTGAGGCCAAAGCTATTAACCTAATATGTACTCTGGGCTGACTTCCATGTTACAACTGTGTGCTTGAATGCTGGCCTTATTTAATCATGCTACAGTTTCCCTCACTTTTCAATTACATGTTTTATTTCCTTGCTCTGGACCACCATGACTGCTAGATTGTCTGCATGCATTTCCCAGGCCAGCTCAGCGGGTATACATTTGGAGCCATTGTCTCCCCTTCCTTGGAACAAAGAGGTCATAAACATGGTCTTTCCCTCTCTGCATTGTGTGCTGCAAGCAAGACTTCAGCATCCTCTGCCTCCCACAACGTGTCTCTTGAAAACCATTTATTTAGAGCTCAGTTTTCAATATATGCCAAGCACGGGGTAAGGCTCTTCCCTAGCGCCCTGCCTTGCCACTGTCCTAACTAGCCAACTTCAGCCCTGGGAGATCTATAACAAAAGCTGTTAGCTCTTTGACACTCAATAAAAGAAACAAACAAGAAACGAATGATGTTTTTGGTTATTAAGCTCCTTAATATACCTAAATAAAATCAAGCAGTTAGTAGCCCTATGTCGCTACAGAATTAATATGGAAAACTCTCTTTGAACCATTTAGACCCTTTACACATACTCTCCAAGCCTCAAGTTCCCTCATTCTTTCCAGCAATACAAGCAATTCTTGGCCTCCTCTCTCCTTTCATTTGCTTATAGCACCCAGAGGATTTCTTTGTTTTTCCCTATAACCTACCCCGCATCTGCAAACCCCTAAGGTAATAACAAGACAGACCTACCTGGATACTAGCTCCATTAAATGGAGCAGAAGGTCTTTAGAGACTATCCAGCTTGATGTTTCTCAAGGGTCATGTGCAAACCACTGATTTTAGGTATATACATCTTTCAGTGGTTGTGGATTTATCTTCAAGTGTATTAGGAAAGAAAAACCCTAAGTGGCACATCCAACTTTTAATTTTAGAGAGCATTGCTTAGTTCGAACCCTAAGTGAATATTTAGCTAAGAAACTGTGAATAGACTTCTTCTATTATAAAGACAAATATGGAGTAAATATTCCAGGTGGTACTCATCTATAGCAAAAGTTACAGAAGAGTCTGTGAATGACAGCACTTCCAGAAAAATTCATCTACCCAAACTCCCTCTTTTTCCTCAAGGGATGCACTGAAGGTCAGGGGGGTTAAACAAGTTTCCTGAGGTCATGCAGGAAATGGAGGAAAGGCTGGAGCTAGCACTCAGATCTCCTAGTGAGGTCATCTTTCCTGTACACAGGAACCCAGGCCTTCATCATGGCTCCCTTTGGGAAGAAAGGGGGATGTGGACACCAGGAACACTGCCCAGAACACTGGGGCCACTGAAGATAGAAGAGAGAGAGAAGGCAAGTGGCGGGGCTCCCTAGGCCTCCCTCTCCTTCAGACAGGGCAGCTTTACTTGGGAGAGGTTTTATTTGCAGGGATTCTCTATTTCATTTGAAGGAAGAGCTTTATGAAGTTTTTTTAAAGAATTCCACTGATACTAACAATGATTAAAAAGCCCTCAAACTACTGGAAACTCTTTCAGTCTTCTTGAACTTTGCAACCATGCTTATGGTGAAGCAAGTTGGTCTCCAACAGCACCACCCAGCTTCTCCCAAAACATGGTTCAAGGGCCATTTATACTAGAATCTCCTGGGGTGGGGTGGAGGATTCTGTTAAAACACAGACTTCTCAGGCCCACCCCAGCTTTACAGAAACAGACTCTGGTAGTGAAGTCCAGTGAGTTGCACTTTTAACTAGTTTCTTAGGTGATTTCTCTGTGAGCTAAGGCTTGAGAACTAATATTGGAGAAGGATGGATTACCATTAGTGTTATGAGACAGAGGCTGAGAGAGAGAATTAGTAAGAGATAAAGAGATTGACACTAAGACAGAAAGGTTGAGAAACTGAGATTAAATAATTTACTGATCCCTCCATGGAATACTGTGGTATAGTTAAGCCACTTTATGATAAGGTCATCTGAGTGCTCATGCAGCTAAACCCATCTCCCATCCATCTCTCTCCACTGCCCACACTTACCCTTACACTGACTTAATTTCTGGAGAGAATAGACTAACAATGAAATTATGATTTACTTACCAAATACCCAGAGCAGCAGTCTGTGTGCTGGGCAAGGCACACCAAAATTAGGGCAAGTTACTATCTAATAGGAAGTTCTGTTCTGGTACAAAATCAGCCCATGTATTCAGAAAAGCATGCTTGCTTTCTTAAAATTTAAGTTAGGGGTGGGGTTGTACACAGAAATTAGCTGCCGACATAGTTTGCATGGGTTTTCAACTAAGGCATCCATTATCCATGAAGCCAACCCTCCCAGTATACCATGGCCCAGCGTTCTTTGCAAATGGCAGTTAAAAATCACATTTGGTGAAAGAACAGAATCTTCTACTTGATAATTCAGCTCTGAACTCGCTCCATCTGTTTAGCACTTGTTGGGCCTGCGAGGATGTGCAGACACTCTTCAGTGCTGACATGGGTGGCCACCTCCCAAAGAGCAAGAAACAGACCTGCTTTCATCAGCTGCTGGCATTTAGGAGGGTCTTAGGATGAAATTAGGATTTTGTTTTTTTGAAATGGCAGTTTGGAATAATAACAACCTTGTAGGAGAAAATACTCATGTTGCTTGGGTAACATGTGGTCTAAGTAGCCAGAGGAGAAAATCCCTGGAGAGGGTTATCTCATAGATAACATCAACCATATCTGAGAGGCCAGTGAGAACAATCTCGATGCCTGCCATATTTTGATCTATAACATGGGACGTCACCAAATAATGTGCTGGAAAACGACAGAGAACCATAAAGACAGCAAATGAAAAAGCAGACCTTTCTTCAGCTTTGAGAATGAGACATTGCAAATCATCAATGTTTAGCAAAAATGTATTCCAACAACATTGCTCTTTTTTTTGAACAAATAAACACCAGGGAACTAGCCTGGGAAACCTGAAACAGAACTACATCTTCTCTGAACTTATTATTTGACATCTGTCAAAGGCTTATTCACAGAATATGTGGAGACAAAGGGTAGGAATATTCTGGGCGCAAGAACAGTAAGGCTGCATTCATTGATCAAACCCCTACCAAATGCCAAGCACCATATGCATCCATTATCTCATTTAATCCTCTCAGAATACACGATGGTATGTATTATTATCTCAATTTACAGATAGCAATGTGAAACTTATCAAGATTAAACAACTTTCCAACCTAACAGGGCTTTGAATACAAGACTCTAATTTCTAAGGTGTGTGTTTCTGCTACATGCATTGCACACAGCCCCACAAAATAACAGAAAAAAAAAAAAAAACCTAGAGGAAAAAGATCAAATCTCTGAAAACTTTCTATAAATTTCCCATAACAAAAATAGCAATAGCCATGATATCCTAGCACCTCTTAAGGTCTATGTATATATAACTTGCAACATATATATATGAGAAGTTACAAATCGTCAAGGTTTAGCAAAGATGTATTCCATAAAAGATGCTCATTGTGTGTGGGGGGGTGGGTGTGTGGGGGGGTGGGTGTAAACCCATATACTTAACTTGATCTTCTTAACAAGCCCATCAGGTGTTATGGTCATTCATAAGTCAGAGGTGAGGACACAAGCTGAGATGAGTTAGGGACCTCTCAAGTTTACGTAATAACTAAATAACAAAACTGAGATCCAAACCCAGATTTGTCTGGTCCCCAATTTTTTGGGTTTTCGATCACATTGTTCTACCTTTTCCATTCCTTTCAACTGGACATGAAGGCGAACCAGAATCTGAAACTTCAGCTATAAAGAGGCTGAAGAGAATATGTCATTCCCTGCCCTCCAGCACCTCTGCTTTGTACCTACTGGACACACGGTGGGCCTTGGCAGTCAGTGTCACAGTAAAAGTTGGTGACTTGAAAGGCATGTGCAGCAGGCAATGCCAAGGGGACTTTCCTTTTTTTTAAGAATAAGGACCTTGCTCTGTTGCCCAGCCTGAAGTGCAGTGGTGCAATCACAGCTCACCGCAGCCTGCAGCCTGCAACTCCTGGACTCAAGTGATCATCCCTTCTCAGCCTCCCAGGTAACTGGGATTATAGGCACGAGCCACTGCGCCTGGCTTCATTTTTTAATAGGACCTCTTGTGAGTCAATTACACCTCATAGACATGCCTGCCCCTTTTCCTTTTAGTTCAGGCTTTGCCACCAGCGTGACTCCCTGAAACCCACCTGGAGGAAGGGATGACAGCACTGGAGAGGATTCCATGAATATGGAGGTCCTTGTGTTTTAATTTGCCTAAAAATCTGCATGTTGTTAAAACAAATGTAGAAATTAGCCATATGGGAACCTAGCTTGGGTACATATCTTCATCTGTCACCACATTTACGGGGGGAAAATAGTACAGGATCATTTGCGGTGCTTAGACTTGTAGAGAGGGAGAAAAGTCCACTTGGAAGCAAGCTGATACTGCACACGCTTATGCATTTGACCTCACAATATGGTAACTAATGATGGTTCTGCAAATAGACTTAGGAAAATAAATGAATGATTGCAGAGGGGAGAACCCAGCAAGGGTGAGGAGCTTCATTTCACCTATGTTAACCCTTAACTCTTAGCAGGACAGCCAGCACAAATTCTTTACAGCTTGCCTAAATAGATGAAATCTATGCCTTATTCTGAATTCAAATCTTAGACCCAGTGCATATAATACACTGCCTTAATAGCTTTCCAAACTCTCATTTGGCCTCAGTTATACAACCAGCTGACACTGAAAATAATTAATGCCCTTTAGGACTCGCATCTGCTCCTATGGTTCCAAGTCAAGGTTTTTAATTGGGCTATTTTGGCATTTGGAGACAATGGCAAGGTGAAATAACCTTTCTTTAATATTTTTGAGGTCAGCAGATAGTCCTGCCAAAGGTCATCCTTCAGGTTCACAAATGAGTCATTTGTATCACCTAATGCAATCTGTGACTTGCAAATTGCACTGGGATGTGTTAGCGTGCATTAATTAGTCTATGTGATGAATACTGAATTCATCATTACCACCCGGAGCTTGTAGAGATGTACCAATAGTTGTTTTGGCGGTTTGTGGTTGCTTGTTTTTACTTTGCCCTCCACTTGCAACCCTGGTCTGAGATCTTCAACACTCCAAGCCCATAACTGGCACAGCAGAGTTAACCCTCTCCTTTATGACATGGCCAGAACCAGGGGAAAGACTCCCTGGCACAAACATATTGCAAAGCAGGAAGCAACCATAGTTGCTCTATCTTTGGTTTCTTTAACCTGTAAAAACTCAGCATCAAAAGATGATTCCCTTTTGCCTCGTGATCCATAGCATTCCTAACCTTCTAGAAGAGAGACAGAGACAGATAGTGAAAACTCCCATTTCAAACACCTTGCTCAGAGCAGTGCTCTGAGTTGTGCTGGGTCCTCTCAGCTGCTTGGCAGCTACTGCCTGTAATGAAGGCATTATTAATTTCAGTTTCAGGGGATAGAAAATCAGGATGTGGACACTGTATGGCTATACCATCTGTGCCGTTGACATATATTAATTCATACCTTCTTCCCATCTGTCCTTGACATTGTGCCGTAACAGAGGTCACAGTCTTCTCTTTCCTAGAATTCTCCCCAAAAGCAACTTTCTACCCAGTATCCTCTCAGTGATTTGATTTGGTTGCTATTGTGCACTTCTAAGGAAACTGGTGGCAGAGTGTCAGCATCTGTCATCCCCCAGGTAAGTGCCTTTGACCCAACGTAACAATAACTGACTACATCAAAAGGATGTAGGAAAACAATAGTTCTTCCACTTTGCTAGAAGACAGAGTCAGCCAGGGACAGAATTTTAAAATGGATCTTCCATTTCTCCAGAATTTTGTAGATAGCAAAGAGAATTAATGCATCACTCTAGAAATTAGCACATTCATTTCATACAGAAAGGTACAGTAGCCAATTAAATTACACACAGTGGATCTAAGGGTTTGGAAAAGTCGATTTATGGAAAGTCAAGAAGCTGAAAACCAGCAGGTGGGTATGTCTTGCTCTACATTAAGGACACTAAGAGAAAAATTAAGTCTCCAGTTAATGGGATATATGTCTATGTTATGTTTAATATGCATTTTTTGAAAAAAGAACTAAGGTTATTGTCACTTCAGAATTGAGAAAGCCTGAGCCAGATTTCAGAGGGATTTTATTTCAAGGACTATCATTTAATTTTACTCTTTTTTCTAACTACTCCCTGTCCAGGTGGAATGAGACACACAAATAACTGAATTCACAATGGGCTTTTTGAGAATTCAAGTGGCCACTTGTATCTGCAAAGTAAGAAGTAAGTGGCTAATTGCGGCCCAAGTGAACGGCTGAGCCCACGATTAGCCAATTAGGTTGTCTATTAGTGGGAGCAGCGATTTGAATGCAGAAAGCCCCTCCATGGAGCCCCAGGGCCTTGGGGTTTTCCAACAAAACCCAGGAAGAGTGTTAGCCTCTTCATCAAAGCGAAGCTACACTGCTCAGAATCAGAGAATTGTCCAATTATTTCTAAGGCTCTAAAATTCTCCAGGTCCAGGTGACAAGTACAACCCTTCCAATGGGGGTAAAAACTTTTTAAAGATTTTTAACAGTGCCTGTAAAGCTTCATATTCAAAGTATATGCCCAACCTTACTTTATCCACAAAAATCATCTCCTCCTCTCTCCGCTTCTCTTAAAATTACATATTAAAACTTCTCTGGCATGGTCATCCCATATTTAATGATGAAAATGAATCCATCTTTCAGTTATTCCCTAGAGAAAATGTTGCCACTTTCAAAATATTTTAAGAGATTTTTCCCTTGTTATGGAGGGTGGGTCTCAGATTACTCCGTCAATTTGATTTCAAAACAGGAAATTTAGTTTTGTTGAAGCCATGGAGCTGTGCTGAGCTCCTGCAATACCGGGCAAGGAATGAAAGTGCTGGGTGGCAGAGGGGTGGGATCTGAAAAAAGCTGCGTTATACCAAAGGGATATGCTGTTAGCTTCTTAAGTCTGCTCTGGAGGAAACAGCATAAATGAAGAAACTGAACAAGTCACGCCTCTTCTGGGTCTCAGATGGCACTCATGTGTAAATCCAGGGCCCAGTCTATTTCACTGTAAGGTCCCTTTCAGATCCAAGTCTCAATGATCCTGAATCAACAAATCTCAAATTTCACGAACTAGCGATGGACCAGTCAAAAGGAAGATTCAAAAGCAATTGTCTCTGAGCTCAAAAGCCAAATCTGGGCATTCATTGTTTTATCACCTCTTTCTTTTAGCTTTTTTGGCTACAGCAACATTTTAATGATCTTACTTGAAACCACATTCACACAGAGTTGTCCTGTTTTAATCACTAGTTTTAAGCCCTTGAGACCTTCTCTGCAGCTCAGATGTGTTATTCACAAAACATTGTCCCTTGTCAGAATGACAAGACAAAGTTTTTAGTCGTCTAACTTCTTATGCCCTAGCATTCTGCTCCTGGGTTCACCCTGGGGGTCAGGCAGCCCATCTTCATCAGCTCTGCCCCATGATGGGTAAACAATTTGCCAAGAAGGCTGATTACGTGGTGGGCTGTTGTTTCATTTCCCCTTCAGTCGCTTTACCTTTTCACTGTGAGAGCTCACTACCTTCTTCGTGCCAGATGCTGCAGAGAGGAAGGTTTTCCATGGATTCCCTCATGTCTCTGTAACATGCAAGCCCTTAAGTGTGTGGTGAAAGCCACATCATAAAGTTCCAGCAGAACACAAATCCCTGGAGGCCACCAGACAAAGGAAATCTCCTTCATTTGTTCAGCATAGACACAGATGCAGAGGGCAAATCCCTCTTTCCCTACACCAGCCACAGCTAAGTGAGGCAGCGTCATGGCTGTTTCCTCCACCTTTCTCCATGTGGCATTCAGAACGATCTTTTAAAAATGATGAGCTGAATCACATGCCCATCCTTCCTCTCTGTACTTTAGCCTCCCCTCCAAATGGTTTTCACTGATTTTAGAAGGAAATCCAGCCTCTATCATGGCCCCACTCCTGCCTGCTCCTCCACAGCCATCTCATGCCATTTGTGTGCAGCTTTCTATTCCCATAATAAACTAGACTCATCCCAGTCTTGGGGCCTTTGCACATGCTATTCTCACTGCCTAAAATAGTCCTCACACTCAAGCTCACTGCATTCACCAGCTGGGTCATCTTTCTGGAAAGGGAATCTCTACCCAAACTAAAGCAATTCCTATCCTTGGCCATGAAGCATCTCTTTATGAAATCAACCTGCTTTATTTTCCTCAAAGCACTTATGACTTTTATCTTATATGTCTAGCTCCCTGCTAGGATGCAAGAGCTATTAGAATAGGGTCTTGCCTGCCTGTTCACCTCTTTATTGCCAGGAATAAAGCAAACACAGAGTGAATATACAATAAATATTTGTGAAGTAAATGAATGGTGCATAATTGGATAAATGGAAGATCTCCTGGCCTCCTTTGTGGCCACATGACTGATTCTGACCAATGGATACGTGGAGAAGTGGTAAGTGTAACTTCCTCGAGGATCTCCAAAGGAAAAGGGCTCCCTTTCTTCTCTCCTTCCTTCTTCCACTGGCTATGATGTGGAGGTAAAGCCTAGAGCTCCAGCAGCCGTCTTTGATGCTTAGATGACCTTGGCAATTGTAGCCCCGCACCACAGAGGAACAAAATAGAAACCAGGCCCGAACATCACAGAGCCACACCCCACACTGCACTATCCCCAGGCTTCCTAAACAGGAAAACAAACAAATAAATAAGCTTCTGTTACTTCAGCTACTGTTATTGGTAGGAGTGCAGTGGGTTGAGATGAGCAGGAATTAATTACAACCTAACTTAATTCTAATTAATACATCAACTGCTTTTAAACTGAGAAGGTCACGCTCTTGGAAGAGAATCAATGTGCTAATACATAGGAACACAAACAGTCCGTGGTGCTATTCCCACTACCCATGTGTCCAGGAACAAAGTTTGGTGGGCCCTAAAAAAAAAAAAAAGGATCAAAACGGTACAAGAAAAATTTCTTTCAATAGCTTCAAAGTTGGAGGCTTACTGCAAGGCAAAAATCATCAAAGCAAATAGTGCCTGCTTAATACATTTTATTTATACTTCCACCATTGAAATGTGCCTTTAATATATGGGTTATATTTCCAACCAAAAAAATATTTTCCATAACTATTTTTCTATAATAATAATAAAGCCTAGCTATTCATATCTATGTGTATTTCAACAAGTATACCAAGCACCCTAGCTCATTTATATTCAGGTCTACTTAGGAGCAAATGATAGAGCATTTGTTATATATTAACAAATGTATCCCCTGTGATGTCAACATTTAATATTCACTTTTGCATGTTGATTCTGAAGGTAACAATAAGAAATAATGACATCACCATACACATTAGGATTATTATACGTCAAAAAGTTTCAATCCAGTATATTATTAGAAATAACTATCTTATTTAAACTATTGGTCCACAGCAATGAAAATGCCCAGGATTTACTGTACAAATACTAAACTTCTTATTAAGTTGTCTATACAGACTTTGGTAATGTATTAATTGCAACTTAATCAATACAACCACAGATAAAGATTTACAAAGTAATGAGCCAGTGGAAAAGCAAGCCTTCCTTGTTGGCTCAATGAATGCCAAGAAGCAAAAGTAATCCAGACCTCTGCCTGCCTTCACCCATAACTCAGGGCAAATTTAAGGTGGCTTCACCCCATCTATGCAATGTGACTCAGTAACGGAGGTGAGAGGGTGCATAAAAAGATTTGCAGCTCTATTACTTTAGACAAATTACTAAACTTCTTTGATCTTCATTTTCTTCAACTGTAAGTAGGAATAACACTAGGACTTATCTGTAGAAATACTGAGAGTACTGAATGCGATAATTTTGCAGACTCTCTGGCAAATAGTAAGCACTCATTATATGCCAGTTACCATCATAATCGTCATCAATGTTGCATTATTTTTCTCCGTGCTCTTTCCTTAACCAGATCTTCTATCAAGAACGCAAGAGGTGTCCTGAGTTTTGTTTCAGTTCAGGAACCACTGCTTTGTTCTTCTTCCTGGGTCCTGGAGCCCCAAAGAAAGCCTTAAATTCAGTGCTTTACTCATGTCTATGAGCTGAGCTTGGACTGACAGGTAATGCTATCTATATCAACAAGTGCACAGCTCATCATTTCCCAAGTTAGCATCATTATTCGTTCTAATAACACAGGAATTAAAACGGCTTCAAAAAAAAAAAAAAAAGAATGAAAGAAAGGCCTTCTCAACATCAATGCCAGCAGGCACAGCCCATATTATGCTAAATGCCAATCCGGGTACTCCGCAGAAAATATTGGCAGCCAAGTTCCCAGAGGCATTCTGCACCCAATAGATAAAATGAGGCAAAGAAAACTGTACTGGAAGGGATTGCTGGCTTGTGTTTGACTATCAGTTATCCTGGCTATCACTTATGTTCCAGGCACTGTTCTAAACACTTTACACAGATTCTCTCATTTAATCTTTGTAACAAATCATAAGAAGCAGCCATCATTATTATACTCTCTCTTCACAGATGAGGAAGCTCAGGCTCAGGGTGTTTAAATAGCTTGCCTAAAATCAAACACAGCTAGAAATCTGCAGATCTAGGCTTCATACTCAGGCAGCCTGCCTAAAACCTGTTTCTCACAATACCACTCTATAACGTTCTAGAAAGTTGGTTTAAACATTTAAACATTTATGGATACTACTATCTCCAGCCAGAGACCTCTGAGGACAATTTGGAGAGAAACCATATGATGGTTAATTAAGATCTCAGGGTGTCAGAAACATAAGAGTTCAAACCCCAGGCTTGCCTCTACTAGCCTGATCTCTCTTTGACTCATTTTTCTCATCTGCAAAATGGGGATGACAATAGGACCCGCTCCATAGGCTGGTAAAAGTCAAATGATACGTTGGAGTAAAATGCTTAGCACAGTGCAGGGCATATAGTAAGTGCTCAATAAATAACTATGTTGATTCATTATTCTTCCCTTTTTCAGAGATACATTATTTAAAAAATTAAAATAGAAGCCCTGTTACTTAATCACATTCCGTCTTAAAAAGCACCCCTCTTCCCACAGCTAGATGATAAAATGTAATGCTTATGAAAAAAAATAATTTTTCGGCACCACGCTCCCTATCTGCAATTACATCAAAATCACATTAATTGAGCTATAACACTGTCAGGCTCAGCAGCTGGAAAGCTCATCCATACATTCTAAAGAGAAGGCCATTAATTCAGCTCTCTACAGCGCAGCAATGAAATTGGGATGTCCGTTCTTCAGTGTGATTTACTGTCTTTCAAGCCGCTTAAGTGGGAACCTCTACAAAAAGATTTAAGTTAAGTGACTCTTGTGCTGCTCTGAAGCTCATTTATTATTGAATTAAGTTTTCATTTCGTTTAAAGGGAGTAAAGAAATATAGTTTTATTTAAAACAAGGTAAAACATTTAAAAGAAATCAGCTACTATGATCCAGAAAGCCAGTGTATATATCTGCAAATGATCTTACTCTGCTTATACTCTGCTGAAAAGCCAAATTTAAACTCATAAATATTGCTAATATGCATATAATTTGAGACTTTTGCATGACAACTCACCTTAACTTTTCATATTTTATCATGCCTCGCTTTTAACATTTTTTTAATCTTTTTTAAAAATCAAGACAGACAATGGGCTAGAGAAGAAACCAGGCGGAAATAAATATCCATTTTTGAAAAGTCTAGATTTTCTTTACGACATGAAGGGAAAGGTAGGAGGGAGAGACTGAGAGGCAGAGAAATACATGTTATAGGTTATCAGTATGTGGCAGAAAAATCAAAGTATGGCAGACATATATTATTAAAAGATTTACCGAGTCCTGGTTCACAGATGAATGGCATGTCGCAAGCAAACAGAGAGTAATTCTCTACTAGTAGAGTATGGACAACTTCAGTGCCTAAATTATCAGCTTTTGTATCCAGGCATCAGGCGACAAAGCTTCTTTAGAATTTGTGACCCTGTCTGTCCACAGTACACATAAAAGAAATAGTATATTTCTATACAATGTTTCCTCTTCTAAACCTCATGCAAAACAGCCAAGAGTAATATTCCCTATACGAAGAAGTCCCTGAAGAACTAAGCACTTCTGAACAAACTATATTTTTTAAAAATCTGCTAGGACCCCTATAATGGTGTCATTTACACTCCAGTCACATGTGTCTACAGCACAAGACCCTTCATAATTAGGTATATACACTATACCAGCTCACTGCCTAATTAGCAAATTATGTTGAAAATAGCATCCTGCTAATTAACGGTTATTATGGCATTTCTGAAGCTGAGGCTTTAATTATCACCAGCCTAATGCTTGTGTACAGAGAAAAAAGAAGCCCCTCCCCTTTTTAAATGATCAATAAGTGCAAAAGATTATTATAAGGCAAATCTGCTGACAGCTGATTAATTTGTTTGATGCAGAGTTGCTGCGTGTTTCATATTATTTTATGGGAGTTGCAGGAAAAAGGTAGATAATTTGGTTTCATTAGCAACCTCTGCGATTTATCACTAGAAAATGCACCCCCCCCTCCTTTTTTGTTGTTTGTTCAATTCCCTCTGTGTTTTTGCCTGTACCAGCATCAAAGTCAAGAGCAGGAAGTTTTAATTAAGTGACACTAATGAGGTCGTTGAAAATGATACTTCAGCAATTCAGCATGCTGTTAAATGTGTTTATTCTATAATGTCATCAAAGGTGATTGTTTTCCCTCATAATAGATAAAATTCATTACCATAAGCATTGTACTTTTGAGTGTTAGAAATACGAAATGCAAGTTAGGTGTATCGGTTACTTTTTTTTTTCCCCCTTTGGCTGCCAATTCAAATTACTGGATCTAAAACAAAACTTTAGCAAACAAGGCTCGAGCTGTTTTCTAGGTTTTTTTTTTTTTTCGGTTGTTAAGTCTCCCATGTTTAGTAATTAACAGACCCTGCCAGAGAGGAACCGGAACAAAAATGAGCATGCAAATGACTAATCAAGGAAAGCCGGAATCAACAAGACAGAGGTGAAAAGACGCTTCTCTGAGCCTGGCCCTTGTGCAGCAGATTCTGCTCCTCTGAACAAACAGAGCTGTCCACCTTCCCACGCCCTGGAGGTAAAGCTATGTAGCCCTACCTTGGTAGCGAAGGCTGTGCCACTACACAATTCAGCATTTGATTTGAACGAGAATGGGATACTTTGGATACTTTTTTCTTTAAAATGGTTCCAGCCTCCCAAACACAATTATGATTGTATGATGCATTTTAGGAATTTATCACATCGTGAATTTCCACACTGCCTTCTTCATAAGAATTCAAAATGATTGTTCACATTTCTAAGACATCTAACAGAGGCAAGCATTAAAATGCCTCCATTTTACAGATAAGGTAAACTGAGAAGAGTAATTTTTCCCATGTCAGAGGCAGAGCAAGTATAAACCCTGTTCATCTTTAATCTCATCAAGTCATACCACCTCTGCAATTCGAAATGGTCTCCCTTTATTTTCCCAGGTTACTCAAAAAAACAGCCCATTTTCATATCTCGCACAAACTAAAAAGATTTGCAATGTTTCTATGGCAGGCTGTTTCTCTGTGAGTGGGGGACCAGTGTTAGGCACTTAAGTTTCTAATTTTTCATTTTTATGAGTAATGCTTTGATGGGCATCTCTGATTTCCTTGTGATGGAAATGACGGTGCCATGTACAGAAACCTCTTCATCAAAGTAGCAGGTCCAGTCTCATATCTTAGCTGACTTAGCCAACAGTCATTATTGCCCACTAAGCTGCCCATTTCTAGTTTACTTCTTTCAATACCAAAGAAAATCCATTCTGACCCATCACATTTTATAACTTAGATCAGTCACTTTTTCTACAGCGATGTTGCTGATTCAGAGTAAGCTAAACAAACTCCGTGCTTACTTACTAACTACGCTGCCACAGATCAGGGAAAACAGGTGTTTGGGGGACATTGTCAATACACTTGTCTTAACAACTATGAATGAAAACTGAAAATGATTTTCCTTCCTCATGGTATTCATGGTTTGGACTGGTTTGATCCTAGAGCAAGAGGTTGAATAAGATGACCTCATGGAGTTTTTCAGAACACTCTCAAAGACTGTCTCTGTCAAAATTATTAGTCAATTGAAACATCTCAGGAAACATCCTGAGAGTCCCTGAAACATCTCAGGAAATGCCAACATCAGTATCACCATGCAAATCAAACTTTGACTTAATCTGCATTTTTTAACTAGTTAGCTGCAGAGGAACCTCAAAATGCCCTAATATTATATGGGTGGTCATCTGCTTTTTATCAGAGGGTTCAGAATAGGAAAACTTTAAAATGGCTCAGAAGTTCTAACAAGGTGGTAAATGTTCCAAATCCCTATCTAATTGCATTAATGCCACATAAGAATATACATGGAGAGGCTTAGGGGCAGCTAATACTCTAGGAGGTTGTGAAATGTTGACATAGCCTCCTTGAAATAGGAGATACTCACCTACAAATTAATGGGAGGATGTTTCTAGAAGAACCAGATGCCTTTACCAATTTTCGTTTATTATCTGGAATTTAAACTTCTGCTTCTCTTCACAGTTTTTTGTTTGTTTGTTTGCCACCTTAACTTTAGTGACTAGCCATATGCTCCTTAATAAAATGGCAAAGATGTCAAGTAATGACAGCACTCCACACCAGTGTGGATACAGCGGATGAGCACTCTCACCCACGGGAGCGGGGAGCACACACTGGCGCAGCCTCTCTGGGAAGCACTCTGATATTACATCAAGAATTTTAAAACATTCATATCCTTTGAGCCTGTAATTGCATTTCTAGGAATCTATCTTAAGGAAATCAGGGATGCTCATCAAAGCATTATTTGTAAAAATGAAAAATTAAAAACTTAAATGTCTAACATTGGCAGATTGGTGAGGTAAATGATGATACATCCACATGATATGATATTATACAGTCATTAAAAAACGTGTTCTCAGAATGCATATTAATAAAAATAGCAACAAAGGAGAGGTCTAAAGATGTAACATCAGGTATAACACATATGATATGTCCTCACAGTCACAAATTTCAATGCATCTATTTATGTAAGCATTAAAATAGGAGGAGAAAACAGATACCAAAGTGTGAACAGTGGTTACTGAGGGAACATGAAGTGAAAGGCAATTTTAATGTTTATTTTATACTTTGTAAAAAGTATTAATTTTAAATATGAAAACTATAATTCAATACTATGTCTTCCTTAGAATGCACCCAGATGTTATTAGAAGTCTTATATTATGGTATAATTTATAATTATATCATTATGTAATTTATAACATAATTAGTCCAAACACACATACTCCCTCTATGAACTTCATAACTATTCAGCGACATTCAAGCCCAGAGATTACTGAAATGCTGGAAATGCTATTCTGAGACTCTCACTAGGGCACTCCCAGAACACTCCTTTAAAAGTAGCTCTGTATATCATACCCGTAATAGTTACATCAGTTTGTATAAAGTTTCCTGCAGATTCACATGAGGCAAGAGTGCAGCGTTTGAAGCCCCATATCATTTCCTAGCATGGTCTGAGATCCTCATGGGTAGATAGTTTCCTTGAAAGTTTTATTTACTCACTTTATAGAGTGATAGACACCCCAGTCTCTGATCCCTTAGAACTTTTGAAGCCAATTTCCCTTTCATTGGGCTTAGGATAACTGTAGCCAAGTCTCGGTTCGTTGACTTCTTTGTTTTGTATTTTTTTTCTTCCTAATCAGTGAGAAACTGTCAATACATACATAGCGGGTATCACTTAAATTTTGAAAACTAAAAATTAGAAGCATATTGGGGGAAATGTTTTGACATGTAAACTTTTTCCCAGAGACTGTTTTTCAAAAAAAAAAAAATTGTTTGAAATTGTTTTCTGCTAAAGGAAAGGGGAATAGTTCAGCTGCAGGTAGAAAACTTAGCACTACAGGCAACCATCACTCTTACGAAGGATAACATAATTACAACCAAAATGAAGACACCGAAAGAGGTACACAAAACAAGCCACCTTGTCAGCTGGAGATGAGGCGATCAATAAACTGTTTGCCTAACATTTCCCGATCAAATTCTTAATACAACAGGATTTATGTGGGCTTTGGAGATGTTTAGAAAAATAATATAGATTTTTCCCTACTGGAAAGTAAATAAAATCAAACTACTCATCAAAGGGTTCACTGATTATTTGTTTGTTTGAACCTTTTCAAAGCTGTGAGGAGGAGGAAAGACAGCTGAGAACAGAGAGACCTGGACTTACATCTCTGCCCTGTTGCCTAGCAGTTCTGCTACTTCGGGCCAGTGACTTAACCTCTCTGAGCCAATGGTCACTTAACTTATTCTCAAAGGGTGTGGAAAAGTTAAGTAACCTAACAGAGAGCTAGGGAAGCAGTAGGTGTTCGATAATAGGTTTCTTTTTCACTTTAAGCATACAAAAACAAATAAATTAGATCTGCTCATACCCCAAAAGAACCCAAATGAATAAATTGAAAGCATAGACCTTTCAGTAAACACAGCACCTCCTTTGCTTTGCACCTCCACAGGACAATCTGCATTGATGTCACAATGCTTTAATGACTTTTTTTAGTATTTGGCTCTTTTACTGAATCACACAAAAACAAAACTTCAGTATCTATAATACTGCTGAAAATTGAATCTCAAAACCATGATATGGAGCCACAGGCAGATTTTACCATGTCCATTACACACAGGCAAATGAGAACCTTGTGTGTGTGTTGGGTGTAGGAATGTGTACATGGTGTGATTACCAGGTTAAATGGGTGACACAGACTCTTCTGAATGACTTATGGGAGCTCACTCTCATTTTAGAACCATGTGTCATTTATATGCATAAGAGTTATTTCCTTCCTTCATTCATTCAACAATCTATGCAATGCCAGTGTAGTGTAGTGCACTACACACACAGACACACACACACACACACACACACACACACACTCGTGTGAGAGCTATCCCACCATCACCATACTGGATTGTCTCCTTAAAGTTACCTGGAAGACTGCATGCCATACCACTCTGTACAGATATGAGGGGAGGTCATTCGAAAGAGAGAGAAATAGAAGCTTCCAGAGTGAAAGCTCTTGGGACTGACCTTTTTCTTCCTCTTTCTCCAGCTCTCAAGTTCAAAGGTTTTTCATAGTTCAAATAAGCCATTCAAATTTCAACTCTCAGACAGACCTTGCAATGGGCAGTGCTGAGCACTTGGAAAGAGTATAGACTCTGGTATTGTAGAAGTTAGAGCATAATCAGTCCAGGCATTTTTCCTGTTAGCTATCTAACTATTTGAGTTAGAATTTCTGCAAGTTACTTAGTCAGATAACTTCAATGTCCCTAGGTTGTGATGAAGATCAAAGGAGATAATGCATGCGAAGTGTTTAGCACAGTGCCTGGCACATCGCATTCACTAAATGTCATCGCCAGGGGAAGCGGTAAACAAAAATCACATCCTGACTCATGCTTTATGTACGTGATTGCACTCATTACAAGTCTACAAGGGAGATACTATCATTATCCCCACTTTACAGAAAAGGAAACAGACTCGTTGAGATTTGCCCAAGATTCAACAGAAATGTGCTAGAGCCAGGGAGCAACCCACGCAGGCTGGCTCCAGAACCTAAGATGTTAATGACTTTACTACATTTTTTAATCTAGTAGATTAAAATACATTTATGAAAAATTGACACTAGTGTTTACCCTTGTGAAATGATGGATCCAGTATTTGTTTGGCCTCAGAGGAGGTGCCCGCACAGGCAAGTGTCCTTCATCCAGCTCCCTGCCTCTCATCCTATTCCCCTGCCCAAGAGAAGAGGAGAACAAGGGATTTGCCAGAGGGAGCTTGGAGGCAGCAGCCAGCCAGAGGCTGTGTTCCGAGGGCACAGTTAAGGTGAACTCAGAGTGTACAGCCCAGAGGCACCAAGGAGCTGAGGACACATTCCGGAGACGCAAATGTGCTTGCTGCAGCACAGCCACCCCGCTTGCCCCGCAAGCCTCTGGGGAGCCATGGCACAGGTGCTGCTGTCCCACTCCCAGATTAGCATACGTGAACTGGGGCAGTCCAGCTGGTTGAACACCCTATCCCCACTGCTACAGACTCACTGCATGTGCACACACACAGGCATGCACACAGATACATACAAATGATTACAAAACATACGCAGAATTAAAACTAGACTCCTCTCCCCAAAAAGGCACTTATCAAAAGGACTGCATATACAAAGAGGCAAACTAACATTATTTTCTTCCCTTTAGCGACCCAGTTAAAAATGATCACAATTCTCATCACTATAATGAGCCATTTCCTGGTTGGAGCACGTTTATGCAACTCTCACCCTAAAAAAACGCAAAATATATCCAAAGTAGGGACCACATATTCATTTAAACAAATGCATGACAAACACCTACTCTGTGCTGGGTATATGCCAGAAAAACACAATATATGTGATTCTAAAAATCTGCCAAGTACCCAGAGGTTTTTCAACCAAGTAGATGATTCATATTTCATTTTTATTCAGCTATCTTCGTACTGGGTGGCCATTTTCTGAGACAGATCCCTCTGCCCCTCAATAGTCCAAGATAGACTGGTTGAATTATATGATGCTACTGGATTAGAAAATATTTTTTAAAAAGGAGAAGCTTGGTTTTCTATCCTCTTTCCAATGCAACCATGAAATGATAAATATCTGTGCATGCTCCCTAGGTGTCTGACAATACAGAATGCCTTCCTACTCCCATTCTTGCATTTTGTCAAGACCACCAAAGAGGAGGTGACATGGGATAACATATGAAAAGGGTCTTTGATTAGCTACCCTGTGAACCATGTTTCCTGCCTCAGTTTCCCATCTCATGAATGTATGACCCACATACATAGCACAGAGCACAGAACAGACACTGCAGGCAAAGGGCCTCAGTTCAATCTCAGCCATGGCCCACCACCTCTGTGACTTCAGGTTCAGGTTTGTTACTTTCTATCCTAGAGACATGGTTTCGTCCTTGCTAAGTAGAGGTAATACTAGTACCTCAAGTTATAAAGACTAAACGACATACACATACAAAGTGCTTAGCACATTGCCTGGTGCATATAAGTGCCCCATACAAACATCAGCATGTGGATGGCACATGCTAGGCTCCGTAGGCAATACCCAGATAAACAGTGACCCTTCCCACATTCGTGAGCTCACATTCCACAACAGGAATGAGAATCTATTGCAAGTCACTGCTATTCCATAGCCTCACAGTTTTCCAATACATTTCCACTTCAGCATCTGTCTACAGCTATGCACTGGCTTCCTCCTATGGATGGGAAACTCCTTGAAGGCAAGAATTTTGCCCTATAACCTTAAACTTGTTGATCTTCCACTTCCCTCAGTATGAGCCATCATATCAGGAGCAAAGTAGGTACGAGATCAATGTTTGCTGAATGGGTAAATGAATAAAATGGAGAACACGAAGTACCACCACAGCAAGCCCTGCAAAAGTACCATGGCAAGTCGTAGGAAGGAGGATTGCTTTTAACTGCTTATGCCAAAATAGAGGTTATGGGAGAGCAAAGAGAGGGTCACGGAGGAGGGCACCCGGAAGCTTGGCTTGGAGAACAGGCTGTACTTAGTGAGACTAATTGGGGAGGGTCATTTCAGTCTCTTGGTGGCCTAAATTCACGCTTCCTCTGCCCTCAATAGTACAATGAAGTACAGGTGCATGAATATCAGAAGACTGGGTGGGGGTACTTTTCCTTGCATTCAAACTCATTTTTTTTTTCTGAAGTGCCCAGAGTCCTTATCACAGGGAGTTCACATCAGCTCCGTCTTTCAAAGAGATTTTTATTTTCCACCCAACCTGGTTTAGCATCATTGAGAAGGTCTTCCATATAAAAGATTAATAAATAATATAGTTAGGAAGCCTCGGATTCATTCTGGGCCCTTCAGTACCCCTGAAAGAAATAGGCAAATTGGACAGAAATCAAAGAAGGGAAGCCACGAGGATTAAAGAGAACAGCAGCAGGAGCTACTTATAAGGGTTCCCGCAGCACCAGCCAGGAATAAGCAAAGCCCAGGGATGACAAAAAGAACCGAGGATCAAATACTCTCCCTGAGCAAGGGTGTAGGCACACCGATGAAGGGAAAGAATTGCTCAGGGTCATGCAAAGGGGTAGAGCAGAGAGGAATGGGATGTAATTACAGAAAGGAAAACTTGGGCTGAATATCAGGGCAACCTTCTTAAGAGCGGGCTCTATTCCAGTGCGGAATGGCTTCCCAAGGGAGCCGGTGGAAGCCCCATCGCTTGAGGTACATAAAGCCACTGGACAAAGAGCCGAGACAGAGTGTGTGAGGGATAATCTGCCCGGGCAGGGGGTGGGACAGGTGACCTCACGGGGCCGCATGGCTCCACACTTCAATGACACGTCAAGATATATTTCATCAGGCACCCACTGGTGAGAGCCTGAAGCATTGTCCCCCACGCCCACCCCTTGGCCATTGTGCTTTCTCAATAAACCACTCAAGAAACATTCCCATTCACTTCAAGAGCTCCTCAACGGCTCCTGGCTGCCAGTCAGAGCCATGAGAATAATATCTCGCCGTGGACCTGGCATGTTCACACTGTAAGGCAGAATGTACCTTTGAAAGAGGAATTTTCACTCCGGTTCAAGTGCCTTGGTCTTTGCTCCTGGAATCCTGATATTTTGTGTTTTGGTTTTGTTCTTGTTTTGTTTGAGATCCTTTTCAATTCAAAAGAAACTCATTATCCTTACTGTGGGATCCTGAACAACCAACATAAAACTGCAATACTTTAACAGAGCCTCTGAATTAATCAATCACCTACCTTTTGCTCCCAGGGGAGAGTCCAACATTTCTCACATGAACCCTGGTGCCTTCCAGGCCCTGACCCGGGACAGCCTGTGCAGCTTCACCTTCCACCCTCCTCCTCCCCTCCGCTGCTCCAGCATTATAAGCTATTTAGGGTTTTCCAAACAAGCAATGTTCCCTTCTCCTCCGGGAATTGTCCCAGCTGTTCCCTCTGTCCCAAACACTTTCATGCTCTTCCCATCTTTATTACTGTCTTAGTCTGCTCGGACGGCCATAACAAAATACCATAGACTGTGTGGCTAGTAAACAAAGGAAATGTATTTCTCATAGCTCTGGAGACTGAGAAGTACAAGATGAGGGTGCTGCAGATTCAGTGTCTGCAGAGGGATGCCCTCTTGCCACAACCTCATGTGGCACAGAGAACTTGACGGGGAGCGAGAGAGACGGAGGGGGAGCGAGAGAGCGAGAGCAAGAGAGAGACGGAGGGGGAGCGAGCAAGAGAGAGAGAGAGAGAGAGACGGAGGGGGAGCGAGAGAGAGAGAGAGAGAGAGAGACGGAGGGGGAGCGAGAGAGAGAGAGAGACGGAGGGGGAGCGAGAGAGAGAGAGAGACGGAGGGGGAGTGAGAGAGGGGGAGAGAGACGGAGGGGGAGCAAGAGAGCGAAAGCGAGGGGGAGAGAGACGGGGAGGGGAGCGAGAGAGAGAAAGAGAGAGAGAGACGGAGGGGGAGCTAGAGAGAGAGAGACGGAGGGGGAGCTAGAGAGAGAGAGACGGAGGGGGAGCTAGAGAGAGAGAGACGGAGGGGGAGCTAGAGAGAGAGAGACGGAGGGGGAGCTAGAGAGAGAGAGACGGAGGGGGAGCGAGAGAGAGACGGAGGGGGAGCGAGAGAGAGACGGAGGGGGAGCGAGAGAGAGACGGAGGGAGGGAGAGAAGGAGGGAGAGAACAAGGGAGAGCTCTCCTCTCTTTTCCTCTTCTGAAGACAGTAACGCCATCATGAGCAGGGGCTATACCTTCCTAACTTCATCTGAACCTAATTACCTCCTAAAGACCCTACCTCCTAATAATATCACGTTGAGGGGTTGGAGCTTTGACAGATGGGTGTTGGAAAGCCACAAACATTCAGTCTCTAACATTCCAAAGCTCTTCTTTTTCTAGGACCTAACCTTAACTGTTAGCTTAGGGCCCCTCCAAGAGGCATCTACCACATCCCGGACTTGAGTAGGAATCACTTAACATAACATATGCTTGCTGGTCCCATTTTCCCACCAGTCTCCAAAAGAGCAGGAGCTGTGTCTATATTACTTTCTGCTGTAACTTCGAAACCTGGCACACAAAGTGTGCTTTTATGCATCTAAATAAATCAAGGAGGAGGAGCACATTAAACGGAGCCCGTGGGCACTTGGTGCTACTCAGAGGTGTGACACGGGCCTCCGTGTTTATTATGCGCAGGACAAGGGCTGAGTCTTCTGAAAAACACAGAGATAAACTAGAAACTAACCGTCAAGGACTTATGGCCTAGACAGAGAAAAGATGCACATAGAAACAACCTGTACTCCAAGGTACAAAGTGGAAAGTGCCAGAAGACATGGACATGTTCTGAGGAAATTAAGAGGCAAGACAGGTACTTCCAGCTGGCTTAGAGGGAGTTGAAAAGCCTTCTAGAAGAAGCTGGTAGACAACTTGAAGATGATAACCAGAAAATGGGTAGACCAGATTGACAGACCAGAATAAGCAAGAGCAAGGAAACTGAAAATCTCTAGCACATCTGGTTCAAAACTGGAATTAAACTGAAATTTCATTAAAGGGAAGCTATTTGGTATCTTGAGTGTCAAGTCTGGGCTTCATTTTGCACACAGGGGGATGACATAATCAGACTTTGCTCTGTGGCGTGATTTGGTGGAAAGGGGACATTTGCACTACAATTGTAGGAAAACCTTTAGTCTGCCACTTTTTAAACAACCGATCAGCGAACATCAATAGTCATGGAGGGTTAATGGCATCTGCCTTCGAGGCGAGAGTACAGGAGGCTGTGAAACAGCTCCTGCCTCAGAAATCACCTAAGAAACTCTCATCATGGAAATCTGTCCTTCTTGGACCCACAGAGCCCAGGATCTCATAGAGACGCACAACTACCAAGCTAACAAACTCCCTGGATTATGGAATCTGAATATTATAATTTGGAATTCTGAAACAGTCTTAAGGAATACATTCATACCTTCTTACCGCTGTCTTCGTTAAACGCTCCGGGGGCTTTCCTGCTCTCTTTCCAACTGCAGCACCCAGTACCTATTTACCTGGCAGGTAGCTGTAGCGCCTCGCCTTGCCCTGGTGCATTCTGGGAGAGTTTTCTTGCTCCAACTTCAATTTAGCAGAATCACCAGCTGCAGCCTTTATGGTAAGAAAACCACAAAGCAACTAGCCAAGCAGCTGGGTGTGATGGCACCTGCAAACTGTTTCACCTGGGAGAGGAGTGAACCACTTAAAGATTGTGTGAAGGATGGTTTCTCAGTCTACACACCTGCTGAAGCCAAAGGGCAGGATTTGCCTAAGAATTGGAAATCCCACGTCAGATGGTGATGAGTCCAGGGAGCAGTAATAACTGTGACAACCTCTACTACTGTTTCCAGAACTGCGGTATCCTAGGCCACTTAAATACATTCTCTTTTCTAATGCTCTGAAGGTGAAGTGATTCGTCTGATGGGAAGGAAAAAAGCTTAGAGAGGTAAAATAACTTCCCCAAGGCCAGACAGCTGGCAAATGGTGAAGCTGGGATTTGAACCTAGGTTCATCTGACTCTAGTGCCCAGGGTTTTAAGCATTCTGCTAGGCTATTTGGTTGCTGTTGTTCTTGGAACGTTCTTGAAACATTCTCAGGGGGACACCAAAGTCAGGAAGTTCATTGAGGGCACCTTATCCAGCCTTTTATAAGGAGAGAAGATAAAACAGGCGGTTTCACACAATTAGTCTTCTGACTGGCCCCACAGGGGTCAAACAGAGGATGGACTCCAGTGGAAAGTGAATCCCCAACAGAGGACACTTCCCGGTGGACCATCTCTGGGATGAGACCAGTCCAGATGAAAGGATGGCCTATGTATGAATTGAAACCACTTATTATCATAATCATTATCTGTGTAACATTTGGGTAGGAGACAGCTCCCGACAGCTTTTTGTGAGAAGTTATGTCTGTCTGACTGAGCAGACTTTAATTGAAAATGTCAACCACCTTGACGATCATTAGGGCAAAGCTCTTAGCCTCAAGAAAAGACAAAACTGAAAACAATCCTCTGTTCCTGACTACAACCAGCTGTATTGGGGTGGACAGAAAATAAAAAGGATGAACATATGGCACCTCGGGCTTTTCTGTAAGCCATTCAAGCTCCTCAGGTTTGCTGTGAGTGAAAGAGACACTCATTCCAGACACATACATTTGGGGAAGAATGATCATGTGAGGGGTTAGACCTAAACAATGCAGACCCGAGAGGTTGAATCAGGAACACGCACAAATACAGCAAACCTCCTCTCAAGCATGAATTCTTGTAGCAAGAACTCAGCTTTTCAGAGGCAAAGGAACCAATACTATGGAACCATCTATAGTCAAAGCCTGTAACACTGCAAGTTTCTAAGGAAGACATTCATTCATCCTGTCTCTGTCCTCTTATACACACACTATATGAACAAACGCACACACGTGCACACATGCATGTACACATCTATCATCAGGATTTCCACTGAATTATCCGCTTCTTCCAAGGATCCAAAGAGCCCTGATCTTAGATTTTAAGATCCACATGCTGGAGCCCAAGGTCTTAGCCATTTTGTAATGTTATTTGGTTGCTGTATTTCTTGGAACAAAGCCTTGGTTTAGTGGGGTGTGAAGGCACCTGCAAACTGCCCCACCTGTGTGCAGGATGCTTTCTCAGTCCACACCCCTGCTGAAAACAAAGGGAGGGATTTGCCCAAGGATTAGGGTTCCCACATCAGATGGTGATGAGTCCAGGGAGTAGTAATAACTGCAACAATCTCTGCTACTGTAGAGTTCAGTCTGTGCTATCCCAGGCCACTTACACACATTCTCTTTTCTAATGCTCTGAAGGGGAAGTGACTTGGCTGATCAGTAAACAAAAGCCTTGGTATAGTTTGATTAGCTTCCCAGCTGATACTTCTTTCATATTTTTCTGAGGAAACAGAAAGCATCTGACTATTAGAAAAAGATGCATTTTATAAATATGCAATATTCTTTTCACTACAAATACTGAAAACAAGAAAGGAAGCAGTGGGTAAAAATTCAGATATTAACACATATATCACTTAGGGGATTTCTCTGAGAAACTGTGCTCTCTAAAAGAAAATACATGCAAGGTACTTATTTTAAATACTTTCTTCTCATTGTGAAGCAGTGTCCTAAGATAGCACCAAAGTTAGCACTGTGTCCCTGTATATATGAAACCTCTATCTGGTAATATACAAAGAACTTCAAATATAATATCATTAACTATTGTCAAGGACCCTAGCTCTGAATCAGACCACCTGCATTCAATACGAGTTCTATCACTGACTCATCATGTGATCTCGGGCAAGTTACTTCAGCTATTTAAGCTTTGGAAACTTTATAAATTGGGGATAACAGTAATAGCTGGAACTCTACACACACCCAAAAAAATTTAGCGCAGTGTTTGACATGTGGTAAGCCCTCAACAAATGAGAGTTCTTATTAATATTGTATGTTGTTTTGCTTCACTGGACATTAGAACTGGGTAAATGGGACTGGATTACTCATTATCATGAACTCCAAATCGAGACTTTAATTTCATATACAAGGAAATAGGGATCCAGAGATCCACACAAGGTTTTTGTAGGAGCAATGGTCTGATAAAGCGGTCTTTAAGAAAGTTCCAGCCTGTAGAGCTTAATACACTGTAAGGAGAAATGCTGGAGTAGAGTGGCCATCTAGAAAGGCTCTGTGGTAATCCAGGGCTGGCACCATACATCTCCAGAGGAGAATAGTAGGAATGGCAAAAGCAAGGCAAGGATTGTTACAAGAACAACATGGTCAATGGAGGAGGAGGGGGAAGAAGGGAGGGGAGAGGAGAGAAAAAGAGAAGACAGTAGAAAGGGAAGGAGGGAAGGAAGGGGGGAGGAAGAAAGAAGGGAAGGAAGGAGGGAAGGAAAAAGGAAGCAAGGAAGAAGGAAGGGGAAGTGGGGAAGTGGGGAAGGAGGGAAAGAGGGAGCAAGGGAAGGGAGGAGAGAGGGCGGGCTGTTGTAGGTGACTGACAAGAAAGACTGATCATGAGTCAAAAATGAATCCGGGGCGGTCATCTGACAAATTGAATCTTCTGTCTCTCAGGAGGTCACATTAATGCAAAGGTAGCCAGAATGACACATAGGCTAGTCATCATTCTAACTAGACAGTCTTTTGGGAATCTTTAGGCCTGACTTTGAGTCTAAAAGTGTCCTGATGTCCACTGATTCGCTTCATTTAGCAAGTGTTTATTGGATACCCACTACACACACACACACACACACACACACACACACACACACACCCCGGAGGCACCATGCTAGGCTCTGGAGAACAACAGAGAAAAAAGCAGTGTTCTTTTGGAGCTTACAGTCTAGCAAGGTGAATAGCTATATAATAATTGATTATGGAAAGAAGTAATTAATTCCAGTTGTGGGATGTATTGCACGTGACATCCATAACCGAATCCAAATCTCCCCGGAAAAGCTTCTAAACAGAACATATCTCATGACATCTGCATACAAGACCTCTGACATAATTTCCAGAATAATTCTGAGCTCTGGAATCAGGGAGGCAATCTGAGTGGATTTTACCTAAGAGCATGGCAGTGCCTCTTTCAAGCAGAAGTCTGAATTAAAACTGCGAATTATCTCATTAAAACTGTGAAATCTCAGCTGAAATGGGAAACAGAATGGTGGGGAGGGCAGGGAATCACAGGGACCCTGGAATGGGAAAGAAGGCATTGAAATATTCTATGCAGTACAACTGTTCCATGTTTTGGTCAATCAAGTGACTTATAATCACTTCTCTCATAATCCCAGCACTTTGGGAAGCCGAAGAGGGTGGATCACGAGGTCAGGAGTTTGAGACAGCCTGACCAACATGGGGAAACACCATCTCTACTAAAAATACAAAAATTAGCTGGGCATGGTGGTGGGTGCCTGTAATCCCATCTACTCAGGAGGCCGAGGCAGAAGAATTATTTGAACCTGGGAGGCAGAGGTTGCAGTGAGCCGATTGCATCACTACACTCCAGCCTGGGCAACACGAGAGACTCTGTGTTAAAAATTAAAATAAAAAATAAAATAAAATAAAAAATAAAATAAATAAGATTATGCAAAATTCACAGTGGGAAACAGCAGACCTTCACCTCCCCTTCCCTTCCCTCCTTGTGAAGGGAAAGCATCAGTGCTTTATCATAATGCCTGTTTCTACTGAGCCAGGACTGTGCCTTCTTGGACTTTGCATCAAAGCACTCCAGGCAGCCACAAGCAATCAATTTGTGTAAGCAGAAGAGACAAAACTTATTTGAAATTCAGTTATTAGAGTCCATTCTTTTTTTATTATTATACTTTAAGTTCTGGGATACATGTGCAGAACGTGCAGGTTTGTTACATAGGTATGCATGTGCCATGGTGGTTTACTGCACCCATCAACCCATCATCTACATTAGGTATTTCTTCTAATGCTATCCCTCCCCTTGCCCTCGACCCTCTGACAGGCCCCCAGGGTGTGATGTTCCCCTCCCTGTGCCCAAAGGTTTTCATTGTTCAACTCCCACTTATGGGTGAGAACATGCGGTGTTTGGCTTTCTGTTCCTGTGTTAGTTTGCTGAGAATGATGGTTTCCAGCTTCATCCATGTCCCTGCGAAGGACATGACCTCATCATTTTTTATGGCTGCATAGTATTCCATGGTGTATATGTGCCACATTTTCTTTCTCTACTCTATCATTGATGGGCATTTGGGTTGGTTCCAAGTCTTTGCTATTGTGAACAGTGCTGCAATTAATATACATGTTCATGTGTCTTTATAGTAGAATGATTTATAATCCTTTGGGTATATACCCAGTAATGGGATTGCTGGGTTAGATGGTATTTCTGGTACTAGATCCTCAAGGAACTGCCACACTGTCTTCCAAAATGGTTGAACTAATTTACACTCTCACCAACAGTGTAAAAGCCTTCCTATTTCTCCACATCCACTCCAGCATGTGTTGCTTCCTGACTTTTTCATGATCACCATTCTAACTGGCATGAGATGGTATCTCATTGTGATTTTGATTTGCATTTCTCTAATGAGCAGTAATAATGCCTTTTCATATGTTTCTTGGTCACATAAATGTCTTCTTTTGAAAAGTGTCTGTTTACATCCTTCACCCACTTTTTGATGTTTTTTTTTTTAATTCTTGTAAATTTGTTTAAGTTTTTGTAGATTCTGGATATTAGCCCTTGGTCAGATCGTTAGATTGCAAAGATTTTCTCCCATTCTCTAGGTTGCCAGTTCACGCTGATGGTAGTTTATTTTGCTGTGCAGAAGCTCTTTAGTTTAATTAGATCCCTTTGTCAATTTTGGCTTTTGTTGCCATTGCTTTTGCTGTTTTAGGCATGAAGTCTTTGCCCAGGCCTATGTCCTGAATGGTATTGCCTAGGTTTTCTTCTAGCGTTTTTATGGTTTTAGGTCTTACATTTAAATCTTAAATCCACCTTGAGTTAATTTTTGTTTAAGGTATAAGGAAGGGGTCCAGCTTCAGTTTTCTGCATATGGCTAGCCAATTTTCCCAATACAATTTATTAAATAGGGAATTCTCTCCCCATTGCTTGTTTTTGTCAGGTTTGTCAAAGATCAGACAGTTGTAGATGTGTGGTGTTATTTCTGAGGCCTCTTTCTGTACAACTGGTCTCTATATCTGTTTGGCACCAGTAACATACTGTTTTGTTTACTGTAGCCTTGTAGTGTAGTTTGAAGGCAGGCAGCACGATGCCTCCAGCTTTGTTCTTTTTGCTTAGGATTGTCTTGGCTATACGGGCTCTTTTTTGGTTCTATATGAAATTTAAAGTAGTTTTTTCTAGTTCTGTGAAGAAAGTCAATGGTACGTTGATGTGGATAGCACTGAATCTATAAATTGCTTTGGGCAGTATGGCCATTTTCACAATTTTGATTCTTCATATCCATGAGCATGGAATGTTTTTCCATTTGTTTGTATTCTCTTATTTCCTTGAGCAGCGGTTTGTAGTTCTCCTTGAAGAGATCCTTCACATCCCTTGTAAGTTATATTCCTAGGTATTGTTTTCTCTTTGCAGCAATTGTGAATGGAAGTTTGCTCATGATTTGGCTCTTTGGTTGTCTATAATTGGTATATAAAAATGCTTGTGATTTTGGCACACTGATTTTCTATCCTGAGACTTTGTCGAATTTGCTTATCTGTTTGAGGAGTTTCTGAGGTGAGTCAATGGGGTTTTCTAAATATCCAGTTATGTCATCTGCAAACAGATAATCTGACCTCCTCTCTTCCTATTTGAGTACCCTTTATATCTTTTTCTTGCCTGATTGCCCTGGCCAGAACTTCCAATACTATATTGAATAGAAATGCTAAGAAAGGGTATCCCTGTCTTCTGCTGGTTTTCAAAGGGAGTGCTTCCAGCTTTTACCTATTCTGTATGATATTGGCTGTGGGTTTGTCATAAATAGTTCTTATTATTTTGAGATATGTTCCACCAATACCTAGTTTATTGAGTGTCTTCAGCATAAAGGGGTGTTAAATTTTATTGAAGACCTTTTCTGCATCTACTGAGATAATCATGTGTTTTTTGTCTTTGGTTCTGTTATGTGATGGATTATGTTTATTGGCTTGTGCATGATGAACCAGCCTTGCATCCCAGGGATGAAGCCAACTTGATTGTCGTGGATGAGCTTTTTGATGTGCTGCTAGATTCAGTTTGCCAGTATTTTATTGAAGATTTTTGCATTAATGTTCATCATGGATATTGGCCTAAAATTTTCTTTTTTTGTTGTTTCTGCCAGGCTTTGTTGTCAGGATGATGCTGGCCTCATAAGATGAGTCAGGAAGGAGTACCTCTTTCTCTATTGTTCAGAATAGTTTCAGAAGGAATGGTACCAGCTCCTCTTTGTACCTTTCATAGAATTCAGCTGTGAATCCATCTGGGCCTGGGCTTTTTTTTGGTTGGTAAGCTATTAATTACTGCCTCAATTTCAGAACTTGTTATTGGTCTATTCAGGGATTTGACTTCTTCTTGACTTAGTCTTGGGAGGGTGTATGTGTCCAGGAATTTATCCGTATTCTTTTAGATTTTCTAGTTTATCTGCATAGAGGTGTTTTTAGTATTCTCTGATGGGTAGTTTGTATTCCTGTGGGATCAGTGGTGATATTCCCTTCATCATTTTTTATTGTGTCTATTTGATTCTTCTCTCTTTTCTTCTTTATTAGTCTGGCTAGCAGCCTATTTTGTTAATATTTTCAAAAAATCAGCTTCTGGAATCCTTGATTTTCTGAAGGGATTTTTGTGTCTCTATCTCCTTCAGCTCTGGTCTAATCTTAGTATTTCTTGTCTTCTGCTAGCTTTTGAATTTGTTTGCTCTTGTTTTTCTATTCCTTTTAATTGCGATGTTAGGGTGTCAATTTTAGATCATTCCCGCTTTCTCCTGTGGGCATGTAGTGCTATAAATTTCCCTCTAAAAACTGCTTTAACTGTGTCCCAGAGATTCTGGTACATTGTGTCTTTGTTCTCATCGGTTTCAAAAAACTTATTTATTTCTACTTTAATTTCATTATTTACCCAGTAGTCATTCAGGAGCAGGTTGTTCAGTTTCTATGTAGTTGTGCAGTTTTGAGTGAGTTTCTCTATCCTGAGTTCTAATTTGATTGTGCTGTGGTCTGAGAGACTGTTTTTTATAATTTCTGTTCTTTTGCATTTGCTAAGCAGCTTTTTATTTCCAATTATGTGGTCCATTTCAGAATAAGAGCTATGTGGTGCTGAGAAGAATGTATATTCTGTTGATTTCGGGTGGAGATTTCTATAGATGTCTATCAGGTCCACTTAGTCCAGAGCTGAGTTCAAGTCCTGAATATCCTTGTTAATTTTTTGTCTCTTTCATCTAATCTTGACAGTAGGGTGTTAAAGTCACCCACTATTATTGCATGGGAGTCTAAGTCTCTTTGTAGGTCTCTAAGAACTTGCTTTATGAATCTGAGTGCTCCCGTATTGGATGCATATATATTTAGCCTAATTAGCTCTTCTTGTTGCATTGATCCCTTAACCATTATGTAATGCCCTTCTTTATCTTTTCTGATCTTTGTTGGTTTTAAGTCTGGTTTATCAGAGACTATGATGGTAATCCCTGCTTTTTTTAATTTTCATTTGCTTGGTAAATCTTCCTCCATCCCTTTATTTTGAGCCTATGTGTGTCTTTGCATATGAGATAGGTCTCCTAAATACAACACAACTATGGGTGTTGACTCTCTTTATCCAATTTGCCAGTCTGTGCCTTTAATTGGGGCATTTAGCCTGTTTACACTTAAGGTTGATATTGTTATATGTGAATTTGATCCTGTCATTATGATGCTGGCTGGTTATTTTGCCCATTCATTGATGCAGTTTCTTCGTATTGTCAATGGTCTTTACATTTTGGTTTGGTTTTGCAGTGGCTGGTATCAGGTTTTCCTTTCTATATTTAGCACTTCCTTCAGGAGCTTTTGGTAAGGCAAGGCTGGTGTTGACAAAAAACCCTCAGCATTTGCTTGTCTGTAAAGGATTTTATTACTCCTTCACTTATGAAGCTTAATTTGGCTGGATATGAAATTCTGGGTTGAAAATTCTTTTCTTTAAGAATGTTGAATATTGGCCCCCACTCTGTTCTGGCATAAAGTTTTTGCAGAGAGATCCACTGTTAGTCTGATGGGCTTCCATTTGTGGGTAATCTGACCTTTCTCTCTGGCTGCCCTTAACACTTTTTCCTTCATTTCAACCCTGATGAATCTGACAATTACATATCTTGGGATTGCTCTTCTTGAGGAGTATCTTTGTGGTTTCTCTACATTTCCTGAATTTGAGTGTTGGCCTGTCTTGTTAGATTGGGGATATTCTCCTAAATAATATCTCCTCGTTTCCAACTTGGTTCCATTCTCCCTGTCACTTTGAGGTACACCAATCAAACATAGGTTTGGTCTTTTCACATAGTCCCACATTTCTTGGAGGCTTTGTTTGTTCCTTTTTATTCTTTTTTCTCTAATCTTGTCTTCATGATTTATTTCATTAAGTTGATCTTCAATCTCTGATATCCTTTCTTCCACTTGATCAGTTCAGCTACTGATATTTCTATATGATTCATGAAGTTCTCATGCTGTGTTTTTCAGCTCCATCAAGTCATTTATGTTCTTCTCTAAACTGGTTATTCTAATTGGCAATTCCTTTAACCTTTTGTCAAGGTTCTTAGCGTCCTTGCATTGGGTTAGAACACACTCCTTTAACTCAGTGGAGTTTGTTATTACCCACACTCTGAAGCCTACTTCTGTTGATTAATCAAACTCATTCTCCATCCAGTTTTGTTTCCTTGCTGGTGAGGAACTGTGATCCTTTCGAGCAGAATAAGCATTCTGTTTCTTGGCATTTTCAGCCTTTTTGTGCTGGTTTTTTCTTATCTTCATGGATTTATTCACCTTTGGTCTTTGATGTTGGTGACCTTCAGATGGAGTTTTTGCTTGATCATCCTTTTTTTTTTTTTTTTTTTTTTTTTTTATATGTTGATTCTATTGCTTTCTGTTTGTTGGTTTTTCTTCTAACAGTCAGGCCCATCTTCTTCAGGTCTGCTGGAATTTTCTGGGGGTTCTCTCCAGACCCTGCTTGTCTGGGTATCACCAGTGGAGGCTGCAGAACAGCACAGATTACTGCCTGCTCCTCCCTCTGGAAGCTTCATACCAGAGGGGCACCCACCAGATGCCAGCCAGAGCTCTCCTGTAGAGGTGTCTGTTGACCCCTGCTGGGAAGTGTCTCCCATCAGGAGGCTCAGGGGTCAGGGACCCACTTAAGGAGGCCATCTGTCCCTTAGCAGAGCTCGAGCACTGTGTTGGGAGATCCACTGCTCTCTTCAGAGCCAGCAGGCAGGAATGTTTAAGTTTGCCGAAGCTGTGCCAATAGCTGCTTCTTTGCCAAGGTGCTCTGTCCCAGGGAGATGGGAGTTTGATCTATAAGCCCCTGACTGGGGCTGCTGCCTTTCTTTCAGAGATGCCCTGCCCAGAGAGGAGGAATCTAGAGAGGCAGTCTGGCTACAGCGGCTTTGTGGTACTGTGGTGGGCTCTGCCCAGTTTGAACTTCCCAGCAGCTTTGTTTACACTGTGAGGGGAAACCATCTACTCAAGCCTCAGTAATGGTGGGCGCCCCTCCTGCACCACGCTCCAGAGTCCCAAGTCAACTTCAGACTGCTGTGATGGCAGCAAGAATTTCAAGCCAGTGGATTTTAGCTTGCTGGGCTCTGTTGGGGACAGGGGGAGCCTGCTGAGCAAGACCACTTGACTCCCTGGCTTCAGCCCCCTTTCCAGGGGAGGGAACTGTTCTGTTTCACTGGTGTTCCAGGGTACAAAAAAAAAAAAATCCTTCAACTAGCTCAGTGTCTGCCCAAATGGCTGCCCAGTTTTGTGCTTGAAAACCGTGGGAAAAGTGTGGTATCTGGGCTGGAGAGCACTGTTTGTCACGGCACGTTCCCTCATGGCTTCCCTTAGATAGGGAGGAAGTTACCCGCCTCCCTGTGCTTCCCAGGTGAGCCTTGCCCCACCCTGCTTCTGCCCGCCATCTATATGCTGCACCCACTGTCTAACCAGTTCCAGTGAGATGAACCAGGTACCTCAGTTGGAAATGCAGAAATCACCTGCCTTCTGCATTGGTCTCGCTGGGAACTGCAGACTAGAGCTGGTCCTATTTGGCTACCTTGCCCGGGAACTTCCTTAAGGCCCTTTCTGACTGATGCCATGACAATCTATAATTCTGATTCGGGAGGTACACAGAGGGATGGCGGCCAACAGAAGTCGTACAGAAGTAATCACGTCTGAGCAAAGCTAAATATGAAATTAAAGAGCTGTAATGAAAATCATTTCCCTCTTGTGTAGAAATGGAGGTAGAGAGAGAACAGTAGAAATGTGAAGCCCCTTTTAAGAGTTCCCTCCCTAAGAAATGCCAGATACAGGTGATGGGGAGGAAGGCAGCAAACCATACTGCCATGTGTGTACCTATGCAACAATCTTACATGTTCTTCACATGTACCCAAAAACCTAAAATGCAATTTTAAAAAAATAGTACTAAAAAATTTTTTAATTAAAAAAAAAAGAGTTCCCTCCCTAAATTGCTGAAGTATCCTTGCTCCATTAAGAACCAGCTTTTGCTTTTAAAGCACTAGCTCTCTTGGTATTTACCTCCAGCTCTGCAACAGAAAAAAACTTAAGCATGTTCTGAAGAACTTGTAATGATCTCTTAAGACATGAATCCCCCATTCCTAGAGGGTGAGTGTGCTTTCTAAAAACTATTCAGGAAGCAAAAGTGACAGACTGTCACAGGAACAGAGAGATTCCAGTTTTTCCTGCATCAGGGTAGAGGGTAGGGGTGGGTGTGTCAAAACATCACTACATTCTCCCAGGCTGGAGCCCTCATTCCCTTCTTTGCTGCGGGAGATCTGGGTTCTTCTCACACACATGCTTGTCTCTGTGATGTATGGGGAGGCCCGAGAGCAGGCCAATGGCAGCTGCTGCCCAGCCAAAGGAGAGGAAGCTAGTTTACTACAGGATATAAATAGAGTGACAGAGCCCCTCGCAGAGGATGTACACCGGAACGCTTTGGAAAAAAAAAAAAAAATTGTAGTATAGGCATTATACAAGTGTACTCTGTAAGGGTCAAAACTGCTTAAAATGGCTTTCAAGAACATAAGTCTGAGATTGCTTCTTGGGTGTGTTATTTTTATCTATTCCACTGGGATTAAGCATGGCCTAGAATCCCAGCTTGAAAGCAGGGAGCCAAATTTGCACTACCTGCTAGCTCTCTGTATCATCAGGACTCATCATCAGAA
The DNA here is from genome assembly GCF_048565385.1 of Saimiri boliviensis. Classification (NCBI taxonomy): domain Eukaryota; kingdom Metazoa; phylum Chordata; class Mammalia; order Primates; family Cebidae; genus Saimiri; species Saimiri boliviensis. Next base: position 23,487,928 of record NC_133468.1, on the reverse strand, counting down.
ATCTGGATGTGGACACCACTGACACAAAGGAAGCACAATTAAAGCCTGAGAGGAGACTAGTCTGAACCCTCCCAGAGCCAAATGGACCCTCCCTTGCTTCCTCCAGTCTCCAGCCCTGCTCAGCAGCTCTGCCTATGACTGACATGTGGCATTCTTGTCTTCATGGACAGAGAAGTCAAGCTCTCGATGGTTATCGACATTAGAAAATGTCATGTCTGAATATGCTTCAGTGGGACCTTCCTCCCCTACTTCATTCCCTCCCTCCCGCCCCTCAGTTTATTTTAATTATACAGTGAAAACTCTCAAGTATGGATGGCTGCCTGCTGTATCACACAAGCCCTTAATTGTACTCTGGAGTTGGATCGTGGCATTTTATCACCCTGCAATGGTAAAAGGCACATTTGCAACAGGAGTAGGTCATGGAATATTTTCTGGAAATGCCAATGGATTTCAAGGCCCTTCCTTCTTTATACTGGACATTTTGATTTTTGTCTATGCACATAGAAGAATAGTAATTTACATTCCCTCTATTGTACTTTTTCCTGTTCTCCAGCTTATTCTTCACACTGATGAATATTAGTGACCTGATCCATAATCACTTGTCTCTTATCAATCCACAAAAGCATTTGAACAGATTTAATTTTTGTGTTGCTGTAACTCCTACACCTGGATGGCATACCCATTTTTCATTCTTCTAGTTATTTTTAAATGTTTTCATTATGAGTGAGGTGCAGTGGCTCACATCTGTAATCCCAAGCACTTTGGGAGGTAAAGATGGGAGGATTGCTTGAGGCCAGGGGTTTGAGACCAGCCTGTGCAACATAGTGAGACCCCATATCTACAAAAAAAAAAAAAAAGTTTTAAACTTTTTAAACTTAAAAAATAAAAATAAAATATTTTCATCAGGAAAAAGAACAATTCACAATAGACAAACTATGTTCAGGCTTTTTCCAAAAGAGGCCTCTTCAACAAGACAAATTCCTACAAAACAAAAAGGTAACCCACACCCAGTATAGACATGGCTGGCCAAACTGGAACTTTGGTTCAGATGTCTATATCTGCCCCTTTCAACAAATACAGGCTTTCCCATTGTATGTATTCAGTAAGTGTTCACAAAGTAAACCTTCTCAGTCATGAATTTTGAATGTGCTCTAAGCCATACACATCCTACACCTATTTAACCAAGAATCCCCTGCTTTAGTTGTCTAGAGTTATCATTCCCTAATTCACACTAGAATAGATTCTCTCCTGGTAACCACCATACTCTAGCTCATTCCAAACTTCCAGGAAGAAGGGTTCATGTGTTCACACAGTTTCTAAGTCATGCTCCCACAGCAGTATTTGTCACTTGACAGATTCACGTTGTATTGGTTTTAAGCAATTCCCAGTGGTGTACAGTGGTGCCTGTTCACAGATGTTTCCCTAATATTGCTAAATAACATGAAAAGTTTCAGGCTGACTTCCACAGAGGCAGTGGGCTAAGGAGACATGGATTACCCAGGCTTTTCTATTCCCTGTCCCAAAGGTCTCTAATTAACACTGATGAAACTGGCTTCTCTTGGCACTCCTGGCTACTTCCCTTAGATGTTATTCACTCGGATTTGGGCAGAAACAAGTTTTATATAACAACATCATTCATTAATCCTAAGTGAATGTACTCAAGAACAGGTACTCAGATAGTCTAAAGTCCCAGAGTCAGCAGCCAATGAAGAATAGTAACATGTTCTTCACACTGCCATTTATTTCCCAACAAAACTTCAGTCCAGGCAAAGTTTCCACTATAGCAGTCCAAAGCTTTCCATTGACCACTACTGGGGTCCAGCCTTCACGGGACCAGAAAGAAGTGAATTTGTGTGAAAAGTGCCCTGCCCAGTGTTTTGCACAGAAGAAGGGCTTAATAAAAGTAATTCAGAGACCTAAACAAGAAATACAAAACATCTTATGGGTAAAATTGGCCCTGTTTTGAGAACCATGCAGAAAGTCAAAGAAGTATTTCTTCAATGGCCTGGGAGACAAGCTTTGTCTGTGACATTTTACTCTGAGAAAGGAAAAGGCTATAAATGAGTGACAGGAACCATCTGAAATCTAATCATGACTGAATACCACAGGCATGTGGAGAGTGAATTTGGTGGAGTTTGTTCAAAAGTCAACCTTCCCTGATCATTCTAACCCACAGTCACTCCTACCTCAAATCTCTATTCCAAGGTAGAAAACGTGAATGTCTATAGGAACCAGGCAGGTGAGGTATTCAAATGGAAAATGCAAGCTGGGGGTACTTAGCTCCGGCCAATTGTTGCCACGTGGGAATAGCTGGCAGCCCATGGTGATAGACCTTCTGACTTTCCAAGAGAAGATGGAAAGTCAGATTTGTATATATATATATATATCTCCCAATTTTTAAATACTAACTCAAACTTAGAACGATAAAAGTTAAAGCCAAGTACCACGCATCTGACTCTGGGTTGGTCTGAACACACGGTTTACCATTTTGCAATCCCTGAACTCTCTAATTCATGTGCCACTAAATCATACACTTGTGTGGTATTTCACTTTTCACTTTGCAAGCTGTGACTTCCAAATTGACTATAAACACTTTTGACCCTGACACACTTTTGGCTGGGTGGGCCTGTGATGCCATGCGTTTACGAAACAGTAGCTCTATTATAGATTGCCATGTTGAACGATGGCTACAGGCAGATGTAGCATTTCCCAAATGAGAGAACACAGTGGCAAAAGAGAGAACTTGGCGTCAATTTGAGTGAATGCCCCTCCTTCTCTACTCCATTCTTTTTTTCCTGGCAGGTGCACGTTCACAATGGTGATTTCTCATTTAATTGCTAAGTATTTCCACAGCACAGTAAAATCCATCATGAACCAGACACGGAGTATGCTAATTCCCCAATCTCTCTGGTAATGCACAGATTCAATGGGGTCTTCTTCCCGCCAATATGCATTTATAAATGCCATTAATAGTAATGGCAGTCAAATGCAAAATATGACTAAATAGGCCTTAGTGCATGAAATATATTCTCAACCACAAGGACAAGCTGCCACACAGCTCACTGCCTTGTACTAAATGAGGGGCTGGTGATTCTCTGATTGGGACCAAGATGGTGATAATGACAAATAGAAAGAAAAAAAGCCAGTCCTCTTCTCTGCTTATCCACTACCAAGACTATCCCTGACTTACAGGTCAGAGACAATGAGGAGCTTTGAGGTTTGGAAACAGACAGGGCGCAGAAAGATGCAAACTGCCCTGTCTTGCAGGGAATTAGTGAAACACAACTAAGCCAGTTCAACACCATGCCCTTTAGTCATCCCACCCACTAAAAGACACTGTTAACAACCCGCCAGCTTTTATTAGCAGAAACAAATGAAGTCGACTACCGAGCACTCAGGAGTTTTTCATCCTGAAAGTCCAGGATGGCTTTGGCATAATAAAGGTCATATCTCCTAACCATGGTAATGTTCACACAGCAACCTGAGCTCCAGGCAGGGCCAGGCCGGCTTCTCAGTATTCCCCCTGTAGAAGGTGTTGCCGATTAAACTATCACATTTCAAAGAGCTCCTTACAGTAAATAGGAAAGAAAGGAAAAAAGAGATCCAGGGCCTTTTGTTAGTCAAAAAGCTAGGGAAAGGCGATAATTAACCCATTTTTGTAGAGAAATCATTTGGACAAAAGTCAAGGGATTTACCACCCTGTCAATTGTTAAGTCTAGATAAGGACATTATATTTCACGGCACAAAGGGTGACTGAGATGGTGAATGGAAAGTAGGCCACTACTACTACTTTACCTCGCGTCTGAAAAAGGACTTTTTTTTGTCCTCCTGGTACGGTGATGGACTAAGGAATCTTCTCCCCCTTGCACTGAAAACATAACTTCAGAGCCTGGTTTCTGCATTTTGTTAAATATTCAAAGGTATTGTGCAATTAGCATGTCATTAATGAATAATTAATTACAGCTAAAGCAGCCTTCAGATTTTTGCAGCTAAATTATTTAAACAGCAAATATAACAATACAATGCAATGCTCTCATTTGGTGTTTTGTTATTGCATTATTTGAAGGGAACAGCAATATTACTTTTCATTAGTTGCAAGAATTATGTGCAACAAAAGCTGTTTTCATTTTTTTCTTACCTACAAGTTGCTTCGTGTGCCCTAAAAGGGAAAATTAATTCAATTCAGATTGGATTTCCTAAGAATTAATTAGCTGCAAATATCTGAAAACTATGGCTAGGGATATAAGGCTTAGATATCTGAACTTAAAAGAAAAAAGTAAGCCTATTTAAACCTGTCCTTTAAAACAACTCCTGCACTGAAGTACCTTTTTTTAGATATTTGGTTACCACTTTTGAAAGAGGAAACCTGTTAAAGAATCCTTTTTCTTTTTTTTAAGAAAGTGAGGATTACAAAGCTCCCCCTAGCAAACAGTCAAGAGTTAAATAGAAAGTAATTTGTTGCTACTTGCAGACATACATCACTAGTAAGACATGAGTTTATATTTATAAGCTGCACATCTGGGATCAGTTGACTTATCCATCTGCTAACTACACCAGTAAACAGTATGTCTGGGACCGTCAAACCCTTGCATCCATCACAAATTCCTGCTTTAATTGTGTGTTTACGTGGCAAACCTCTGCTTAAGCATATTTGAAGACTGTTTTAAGCAGTGGTAATTGCTCCTTTCTTCTTCATATTAACTTTAACACGTTTTATTTACCATTATGACAGGCCCATGCCTTTGTAAGCCTCATAGACAGATAAATGCCGGAGATCATCATGCTGCCCAGGAAAAGGCAGTGGAGGGACAGAAACCAGAGCTTTAACCTGTCCAGTCCAGAGAGTTTGGGTCTTTTTCACAAAATCCAAGGCTTGAGTGACAAGTTCAAATCTCAGTAAAGCCAGTTTCATCCTCCACTGCCTTGAACTCAGAAAATTGACAATCATACGCTTTCTTTTTGAGAAAGGAGCAGAGGAGAGGGAAGGGAAGATTTGGGGGGAAGAGACAAATCACAGTTTGGAAAGATAAGACGCTGCCACGAGTTTTCCATCTTTTTCCTTATTTAATCTGCTGCGTAGGAGAGCTGCATAAAAGCTTGAGAGATTTATAAGGGTAGAGATTTCTCAAGCCAGTGGCAGAGGGTTGGAAGTTTTGAGGAGCCCCAAAATCAAAGAGAAGTAGAGCCTGTGACCCGACTTAATTTTTAACCCTCGGTTTCATCACTGAGTTCCATAAGCAAGCTGAAAACGCAGGCTCAGAAGTAAATTAATTCGCAAGAAATAAAAGGCTACCTTCCATAATTAAGGGAAAAATATGCACAGTTCTCTGCACAAAAGGGGGGATTTTATTGTATTTTTCCCAATCTGCCTTTTACATTTATATGAATAGCAAAATGTCCGATTTCACACAATGTTGTTAAACCTTTTCTCAGGTTTGGGGAACTGAAAGTCGTATGTGCCTGTGTAATACTGTGCTGATGCAAATAGGGAAACTTCTCTACACGATTAACCATTATTTTCTCAGGGTATTCTGTTCACAGCTTTCTTCCAGTTTCCTGATACATGTTGAGATCCATGCCTGTGCGGCTGATAGGGGTGGCGTGGAGTTTGCAAGCTGAAGACCCACCACAAAGCTACGAAGTCACTCTGCTGCAATCTAATTAAATGACAGTATGGCAGTAGGCCGTTTACAGAGGCCAAGGAAGCTGTGGCTTGTCAAAGACATTAACATCCAAATGTGCCAGCAACGGTGCCAGATGCACTCTAGGCCTTGCAAACACATCATCCAGACAAACTGAATTAAATTGCAACCAGTTTATGATCAATTTGCTTTTGAAAGTTGTGCCATGAGAACAAATGTGCCAACAATTATTCGCAATGAATTGTTCTTAGGGGCACCCCCAACTTAATAATGCCTCTGTAAGCAAGAGAGGGTTTGGTATTGGTTACTTGTATTGCCATTGGCTTCTAACCTAATGAAGGGGTAAGGAGAATTCAGAGAGAGAGTCCAGGAACCTTAACCTTTCTGTCAACCCAATGGAGTCTCCTACCAGTGCGGTCAGTGGTGTGGCCCTGTGGCCTCCCTGACCTCAGATGCCAGCCTCACTCTGCCCAAGATGCTAAAATTAGAACCATATTCATCTCACTGAGGCACTGCCTTTCTGGACACTATCTTGTAAGCACAAATATTCATGCGAAAGGTAAAAACAGTAAGAGACTAAGGCACTAATGCTTCATGTGAATTCATTTCTCAAATCATTTTTCTCTTGGACTTATAAAGCCAAGCAAAGTGTCAGCCCTGAGTACCTATGAACAAAAAACTAAAATAATGTGAAAAGAAGAAATAATTCTGAAACTTAACATGAAGTGTTACATGCCAAGCATTTTTTTTTTCCAGCAATCCTCACCGGGAAAAAAATTACAGAGAAGTAATTGCAGAGTAGTTGTATATAAGAGGCCTCAGGACTTGGAGCTAAGAAGCAGCAGAGGTATGATTCAAACTCAGGATTCAAACTCAGGGCTAACCCAGCAGCCTGGGACTTCCACCCTCTGCTTTTCGTATCAACAGTGGCCATATCTCATTGTTCCTTGCTTTCCAGAGCACAGTGGCCAGAGTGAAACATGGAGTGTGACTGACTTTTAAACTAGAGCTGGACATCAAAATGAATTCCAGTCCATTTTTTTCTGTCACTTTGGAAGACTCTGCTTGAGAGCATTTACAACTCTTTAAAATCCAGGCAGAATGCTATGAGTTCATCTTAATATAGTACTTCCCTTACAGGGACACATCATTTCTGATCCAAAATGATCCTTAATCGACTGATGTTTAACACCAGCCTAGGCACCAAATTACTGCTGGCTATTTCCGAAAGTCAGATCAACCCTCGAAGAGTAGAAGTGTGCTACCATTGAGGGGAGTCACAAGAAGATGCTGCAGGAAAGGAGCAGCTGGAAGGAAAGGAGCAAAGAGATGCTTAGCAATGGCTTACCAAAGGAAGAATACCTGTAGGCCATTGCTTTGTTTATGCAACAAATATTCATTTCTTATAGTTGTTGCTTATTTACTACAAGCTCCTGCTTGAATATGCTAGGTACTATCTTAATTAAATAAATATAAATGTGTGTGTGTGTGTGTGTGTGTGTGTGTGTGTGTGTGTGTTTCAGATTTAGAAACATGCCCAAGGTCAGAAAGCTAATAAACGGCCAAGGCAAGATTTGAACCCATGTCACACTCTAGCAACACACTCCAGTCCACGATCTTGTAGTACCAACGAGGCTTCTACTTTGGAGGGACATAGCAGTGATGTGTCACAGGAAGTCCTATGCTGCATTTTCCTTTCACTGAGATGCAGCCTAATAGTCTCTGAATGTTTTTCACCATGAGGACAATGAGAGCTGAGAGCACCTTTCCCCGAAAGGACATTTGTACCATTAAAAGAAAGAGAACTCAAAAAGAAGTTCAAGAGGCTTTGCAAAACTGGAATTTCTGGAAGCTTAGTCGTAGGATGTACCTTAAAATGCATGCACACATAGACACATACACACACACACACACACACACACACACACACACACACTTTCAGATATTCTTTCTAAAATTACTCCTGACAATCTGTTTCAAATCATAATCATGACCTAAGGTCTTTCAAGTTATCTTCAACCATACAAATAATTCATTCTTTGAGAAGGACATACTTACTAAAAGAAAAAAGAAATCGAAAATATCATAGAAAGAGTCCAATGGAATTAACCAGAACAGAAGGTTCTAGATGTTAAGCATGTACTACTACTACCACTACCTCTGCCACCAGCACTTCTAATGAAAAATGCTAGCAGCTCCCAACACTACGCACCTTCTGCCACACACTCTGCTGAATGCTTTATATACATTATATTATTCACTCCTCACAAGTGCCCTCTGAGATAGACGTTATCATCCCCATTTTGCAAATGAGAAAACTGAGGCTTCATACATTTCAACATTACTTGAACAGCCATTAGAATAATAGATATTTACCAAACTTTTTCATAAGGTATTATTAATACAATGCTAAGCCCTGTCATGAATGCAAGAAAATACTGGAATTTAAATGGCAAAGATCAAGTCACATAAGAAGTGAAAATTGATGAGGCACATCTAAGCAGGAAGTCCCAAGAGGGCAGGAACCAAATCTGTTTTGTTGCAAGTTGGGTCCCCAGGGCCTGGTACAATATCTGGCCTATAGGACAAGCTGAATCAACAGCTGTAGATAAATGTAGAAAACAATACATAGCAAGTGAGTATATTAGAACTCTCTGAACATATTATCTCTGGAGCATTTGGTTAATCACAGTTCAAGAAGAAAATGGTCCTGACTCTGCAAATACCATTTCAAAGCTCCTTGACCCAGGGTATTTCAGGTAAGCCATAGTTTGATGGTATGTGTCTCTTCTTTTTATTGGGGTCTGGCACCAGAGGCTGAATCAGAAAATCTCCATCTCCCTTTGTCCATATTCTGCCATGGACGCTTCCTCTGCCAATCATTTCATAGTTCCTTTAAGGCGGTATGATATTTTTCAAGGGAATTGATTGGCAAACAGCCACTACCCCAATGCAGAAAAAATGCCAATATCACTCCCAGGTTTAAATGCCTTCAAGGAGACCCTCAAATGAAGAAGTCCTTACAAGCAATCTGATTTTTTTTCACTCCCCTTTTGTGGGAATATCTTTTACACTAGGCTTAAAGGGAAAAAGGAAAAAATAATAAGAAGAAAATGTAAAGAAAAAGAAAACCTGCCTGAAATGAAAAAATTCCAATCTTGCCTTTGTAAAAATCCTTCAAGCCCAGTCAGCTGCCCCTCCCCCTTGATCCAAGCCTCTGTGTTTCCCGGCAAAGAGGTTAGAAAGCTGTTGAAAAACATTCTCCCGCTGAATTGAGACTGACATCTGACAGAGCTCAGTGGTGTCCTAACTTGAGTGAATTTAAATGACAAGCTTGGCTTTATAAGTAAGGGATCCTCTTTTACAATAGAACAGCATGATTGCTTCATGGCAGAGGGGGAAAAGAGGGAGAATCAAAGTTTTCTTCAAATCCCCAGTGGTGCCATTGACCTGTCAGAAGGTTGTGCCCCACTCCTGTTAATCCATGCAAATCAGATGCCTCCAATTTGTGGTGCTGATTGGAGTACCACACCTTTAAATTCAGGAAGCGGCCTTAGAGTGAGGTTCCGATCACAGAGTTCAGTTCACCTCTCATTTTTTTCTTCTTCAAAAACATGATGACAGCTGACTTCCTTCCCACCCTGCCCTTACTCAGTCAGAGAAGACTGTCTGATGGTTTCCTGATTAGCATCAAGGCAAAAGCAGCAAGTTTTTCATAGGCTAACGCTATTACCTAAATTATAGGCCTGTTGCTCTCAGCATTTTCCCCCCACAGACAGGTTAATATACACATCCCACTGGTATTATCACTTTGCTAAGTCACCCAATCATTTTTATAACATAGAGGGGTGAAGGCCTGGAATTCCCTGGAAGAGGCTTCAGAGCCAGTTGAGAGACTTTTACACAACCGGAAACACCATTTTCTGACCATCCCATTCAAAACTTAACAACACTTCCCGCGTTCAATGTCATGTGCCATGCATATTTTAAACCATCGGTAATTTCAAGTAGAAACATTTAGAAAGAGAAAATGAAAAGGCTGGTATTCTGGATATCAACATGTGATTGCCCACATGACGTGTACATTAGTCAAGCTGTCCCCCAAGTCATCTTGAACTGGCTACTTAAACAATGTAAGTGACCAGAATTTTTTTGCATCATATCAAGGTAATTCAAAATTTTAGTGAGAGCAGGGATTATTTAAAGGACTTTAGTAAATGTGCATTTTCCAAAACTTGAAAAATAACTATCTTAAAGAACCCCTGAACCATTAACATATCTGAGCAATAAATAATTGTAATAATGATTTGCCCATATTTTAGGAAAAATACTATTCCTAACATCAACAAAAAAAACCCAAAAAAATAGAAATAAACTCAAACAAAAATATAAAGAAAAACTCAAACTCTACCTAAGAACTTTGTGGTTTTTTGTTTGTCTGTTTTTGAGAGTTTCGCTCTGTCACTCTGGCTGGAGTGCAGTAGCTCGATCTCAGTTCACTGCAACCTCTATCTCCAGGGTTCAAATGATTCTCCTGCCTCAGCCTCCCAAGTAGCTGGAATTACAGGAGTGTGCCCCCACACCTGACAGATTTTTGTATTTTTAATAGAGATAGGGTTTCGTCATGTTGGCCAGGCTGGTCTGGAACTCCTGACCTCAGGTGATCCACTTGCCTTGGCCTCCCAAAGTACTAGGATTATAGGCAGGAGCCACCACACCTGGCCAACAATTTTAAAGACGTAAATAATATATAATTCTTTCAAAATAGGAAGACGTTTAAAACATAAGAATGAATACACACACACACACACACACACACACACACACACACACATTCTTTCAATGTAGAAAGACTCAATATAGTATAGATGTCAACTTCCCCAGACTTGAACATATTACTCAACATACTAAAGACATTATTTTAACCAAAAATATGATTTATTCATTCCTTCATATGCAAAAACAAATAAGCAATAATAGTCATGAAAATGGAAGATGATTATAGCATTAAAACATGTTATACAGCCATAGCAATTAAAATCATGCAGTAAGAGAATCAAACTAGATTGACCAATCAATGGAACAGAACAGAAAGCCATGTGCCTATATATCCTTAGGTAGGTTGATATTCAAAATAGCAGAACTGACACCTACATTGTCCCTGGTGCTCTAGTCTGGAAGACACAACACCACACTTATTCTTTTACATGCACCAGAGAAGACCATTTAAATTGATAAAGAAGGGCCTGAACTGAGGGGCAAGGAGAGGATGAGACACTTAGGCAGCAGCTATTTACCAATCAGCATGGAAGAATTTTAAGGTTTACGGCCAGGTGTGGTGGCTCATGCCTGTAATCTTAGCACTTTGGGAGGCTAAGGCAGATGATGAGATGGAGGCCATCCTGGCCATGGTGAAACCCCATCTCTACTAAACTACAAAAAATTAGCCAGGTGTGTGGCATGCTCCTGTAGTTGTCCCAGCTACTCAGGAGACTGAGGCAGAGGAATCGCTTGAACCCAGGAGATGGAGGTTGCAGTGAGTTGAGATCATGCCACTGCACTCCAGCATGGTGACAGAGCAAGACTCCATCTCAAAAAAATAAATAAATAAAAGAAATAAAATAAGGGATGGCTGGATGTGGCAGCTGAAGCCTGTAATCCCAGAACTTTGGGAGGCCAAGGTGGGCAGATCACCTGAGGTCAGGAGTTTGAGACCAGCCTTGCCAATATGGTGAAACCCCATCTCTAATCAAAATACAAAAATTAGCCTGGGCATGGAAAATAACTTAGATTACAGGTGGGTACCTGTAATCTCAGCTACTCAGGAGGCTGAGGAAGGAGAATCATTTGAACCCAAGAGGCAGAGGCTGCAGTGAGCCGAGATCACACTGCTGCACTCCATCCAGCCTGAGCAACAGAGTTAGACTCCATCTCAAAGGAAAAAGAAAGGTTTTAATAAGGGCGATAGCTGTATTGTGAGTATCAGTGGAATATCTACCCCATATTTATTGATAATAAACAAGGCATTCTAAACCATTAGGAGAAAGTGAGCTTATTCAAAAAAAATGCCACTAAAATAAATGTTATTTAGAAAAAAATAATTGCTGTATCTAGTTTCTTTCTAAAAATAAATTCTAGAAACATTAAAAAGGTTACATGTAAAAAGTGAAATCAACAAAGAATTAAAAGAAAATACAGATGAAGATTTATCTGACCCTTAAGTAGAGAAGACATTGTTAAGCACAAAGCAAAAGAAAGACTCTAAAAAAGGAAATGATTAATAGACTTAAGTACGTTAAAACCGTACATCCCCATAAAAAAAAAAATTTAAACTGGAGGAAAATGTTTGAAAAATGTTTTTAAAAAATAGGCTCTCTAATGATTTTTAAATATATCCACAAATTATTCAAGAGACGGAACTTAGTTTCCCTCTCCTGAAAGTGGGCTAAACTTAACGACTTGCTCTTAACAAAAAGACGAAGACAAAATTGCAACATGTGACTTCCAAGACTAGGTCCAAAAGGCCTATCAGTTTCCTGTTTGCATTCTGTAGGCTCACTCAGTGTGGGAGAACTGGCTGCCATGTCATCGGGACACCCAGGCAGCTCTGGAAAGACCATGTATCAAAAATCTGAGGCCTCAGGTTAATAGTCTTGTCAACAAGCTACCTTGGAAACAGATCTCATCTCCCAGCCCCAGTTGAGCCTTCAGATTGCTACATCTGACCTAAAATTCTTGTGAGACAATAAACGTTTATTGTTTTAAACCTAAATAAAAGCCCATAAGGGAAAAAAGAAATAGGCAATTCACCAAAATATACATATAAATGGCCAAAAACATAAATATTCAACCTCAGCAATAATCACAAAATATAAATTTTAAAAGCAAGTAAATACTGTATTTCAGTTTATCAAGTTGGTACAAGTTTTTAAATGAGGTCCTTTGAGGACATCAGTGAACTGCACTGTCTTAATACACAGTGAAAATGTAACTAGTATATCCTTTTTGGAGGACAATTTAGCCATGTACACCAGAAGCCTTAAAAGTAGTCATCTCATTTAATTCAAATATTACACTTTGAGAAATCAAGCCTAAAAGAAAAAAATCATATTCAACCCAAAGAGACACAAGGTGGCTCATTGCTGATTTTAATAATGGCAAAAAATTGAAAACTGACTACAGACTCTACAACAGAGTAGTTAAATAACTTATAGCCATAGGATATAAAGCTGTACAATTATGTGTTTAAAAAAATTAGGAGATATGCTAAAATATTCACAATAATTTCAAAGAAAAAAGCAAGTCAGAAAACAGTAGAATCCAATTTTGTAAATACACAGTACTTACATATACAGAGAAAACATTCTGAAAAAACTACAGAAGATGTTAAAAAGATGATTTCTTCAAGTTTTTTAATAAAAGGTAATTTTTGCTTTCCTGTCTGTATTCTTTTAAATTCTCTACAGAGAACATAAGTTACTCTTTTATTTCCTAAAAAATAAAAATCATTTTAGGAACAAGAGATACAATGATGTGCTTACCATCTACCACTCAGTAAAACTCCTACCAGTGAAGGTCACTCCTATTTTCTCAATAATTATTTCTTTATCTAAGCTTCTGAGAGAAAAAGAGAAAATTTTTTTAGGAAGAGAGAAAAATGAAAGTTTGAAATCCTAGAAAGTCTTATTCCAGATAAAACAGGAAAGCCTTGATACTTTTTGTATAAACCTGAGTGGTTAGTGGCACCAATGCAACAACCTCGTTTGTTTATAACTTGCATCTGTGCCATTGCACAGGCTGATTAACCATCTTTCCATACAAATGCTGAAGGTTACCAGTTGTCACAGATTTGGACCACTGCTGATGGTAGCATGGGACCGTGTTTAAGAGGTCTGATAAAGCTGGTGGCAGCTTGAGGGGTGGTATGCTTCCAAAATACGTAAACAACATTGTCAACAACCAGCCCAGCCCATAAATGTAGCCCCCTTCTCAGATGTTTTGAAAATAACATTGAAATATGCATCTCTTGCATACCTTCCTATAAGCCCCAAACCAAACAAATGATCACATTAAACTCAGAGCTTCCAATTCAGAAGACTTGGAAACCAAGCCAATAACATAATGAAATGAAGCTGCCAAGAGGCTGGGGACCGAGGCAAGCAGAGGACCATACACCCCATCTACAAGGCAACACCACCACAAGGGCCAAACAAAATGCTTTCCCAAGCTCAACAGGACCACAGCTGCCAGTCTGCAACCTTTGACTCTGCACATTCCCTAGGAAGAGTTTCCAGAATCATGAAGTTTCTCAGTGCTGTAAACCAGAGTGTCATTGTAGAAAGCTGTTTTATCAGATGACAACGTCTTACATTCTGTTCACTTTCCTCAGTTAACTAGCATTGCTTTCTGTACTGGACTTACAATAGAAAGAAAGTCAACACTTTTTAAAGCCCATATGGGGACTTACAGTTTAGGGTGGAGAACAGTGAATTAGAAGTCTGAGAGCCAGGTATAAATCTCGCCTGTGGGACTAACAAGCTATAGAGCTTTGAACCATCTCTGCAGCCTCCATTTCCACCTCTTTAAGGATGGGGTTTTATCAGATTACGGGTAAATTTTATACTGACTCAAAAGGCTCACAATTCTATAATTTAGGAAAATAACTCAGTGACATTCCAGAGTGAGTTCACATCTAACCTAGCCTCCTGTGCCTCCTATAATATTGCTCTATAGCCAGACCACTATTTACCAAAAAAAAAAAAAAAAAGAAAGAAAGAAATCCTTTTCTACCAGCAAAGCTAAAAAAATTCACAAATCGCTCAATTTCCCCGACATTCTGGCCAAAGTTTTACTATAATCATGTATCTCCTTAACTTCTTTGGTGGCTTACAGCTTGTGTTTTTGCTTAGACTATGGAGGTCCAGGAATGAATGATATTCACTAAAGAATATTATCCTCAAATGTCTGTTCCACCACTAGACAATTATGGTATCCCGCAGATCTGGATTTCTAAAGAAAGGTTCTCTACACACTACTCTTGAGTCTTAAAAATGTTCAGAGGTTTACCCCAGAAAACAAACATTTTCCAACAGATTTGCAATGATACTTTGCTATTAACTCTCATGGAATGACAGTATAGGCTTCTTTGAAGGTTTCATCTCCTACATCAGATGACAGTGAGAACATCTTCAAAAATGACCTCTACAACATGCCACAACTCAAGCTTAGAGAATACTCCAAAATCCACGACAAAGCCTGCTCTCTCCAACTGAAAAACAACTTTCCTACCTCTTCTACCAATTATAGGCCTCTGCCTACATGCAAAACGTATTACAAAGCATGCAATGTAGAATCACAAATGGAACAACCCCAGGGAGCCTGTGTTTTTAAAGGTGCTACTAGGGAAGATAGTGGTCACCTGATCCCTGCTGTTATGATGGTAGGAAGATAACAAAGATATTAAACTGATACGTTAAAACTTGACGTAAAAAGGCACCCACTCAGCTCTTAATGAAAGACAGTATATGATGGATTATCTAACCAAAGAATGTTGGAACATTTTCTCCGTACAACTTCTAGTGTAAATTCTTGTGGGGGTTTATTGCTTTCTTTCCTTCCCCCCACATTTATTGATTTCCTCCTTTGAATCAGACATCATACTAGGAAACAAAAAGTAAGAAAACAATAATATCCTCCACCCTGCCCTCAAGAAGCTCACTGCTGGGGTTGGCTACGTGGTAAATTGTTACCAGGCAGTGTGAAAAGTGCTACGATGGAGAGAGAGAGTGCACACTTGTATCCTAAGTTGGTGGGTCCAAGAAGGCCCCTTTGAGGAGTTAATGCTGAATTTAATCCTAAGGATAAGTCAGACACAGCCAGATGAAAGCTGAGGCAGGGAGAGAAAGCTAAGAAGGGTATACCAGTTATAGAAAAAAAAAAAAAAAAAAAACAGCTGCAAAGACAAAAGCAAGTTCAGAGTTCACGGTGAGTTTGCATCAGTGCAAAGTGGTCCAATGTACGGAGGAGAGTAGCGAGAAATGAACCGTGATGTCAGAAGCATCAGAAAGATCATTCTAGCTGCTGTATAGACAACAGACGGAGCAGGGCTAAGACTAGAGGCCAGGAGACAGCTAGGAAGTTACTCTAGTAATCTGGGCGAGAGCTAATGGTGAATTCAATTCAGTCAGACAAGCAGAATAAAATGGAGAGGAGAGAACAAACATGGGAGCTGGACAGAAGGAGTCAAAGGTATGCAGGAGCTTGAATGGATCATGATAGCCTGCTAAGGTCTCTTTAAGCACAGCATTGTCTGCCTAAGGCTTCCCCAATCCCAGAAATATTACATGATCACCAAAGCCTAAGGAAACTCTCTGAGCTTGGAAGCACTCAAAACACCAACATGTAATCCTCTGAGTTCCTTAAACAGGTAGAGGCCCACCTATAACCAAGTACTCTAATTTTCATTTCTCTTGGTAGAGTGTTTACTCCAGAGGAGTAACTTTCCATTTTTTACCTGACACATGACATGACATCTGCCTACAAGTAAAACAAAGAATATGAATTTTCAAGTAGGAAAATGCAACAAATCCTCAAGATGTGTCAGAATATATTTCACATTTGTCAAACAGATATGACTTTAGTAAACAGAGATACCTTAAGACGTGATGCGTCCAACGAATAATCCAACATGTCAAGATATTTGGTAGCAGACTAGAGATAGCGTGTTGTTTGTTGAAAACAGCCCTGAAATATGAGTCAGAAATTTTACTTTGCAGTTCTGCCTTGTCGCTAACTCATTTTGTAAGTTTTTGTGCTCCCTTGCCTGAGCATGAAGGAGATGGAATAAAAGATCTTCAAAGTTCTTTCAATCCACATTATAGGATCCACCTCCATGTGATAAGGTGGCTTTCTAACTGTGTGGCCATGGGATCCCTGTGGAATAAAGACCCTTAAGTGGAGATTCAAATCTCCCAACCCATTTGCTCCAAGCAATCCCCTTACATCTTTTATACATATTGTTTGTTTAAAGAAAGCTTATTTGGGGGAGAAAAAAAAAGCTTGTAAACTTGTGTTCAGTGGATTTGCCTATTAAAGATCCCAATTGTACTTTCCTTCCTACGAAGATGAATATCGTGCAGAAGTTTAAGGTTTAACGTAGAGTAGAGACTGTTCTGCAGCTTTGGATCTTTGCAATTGCTTTTTCAAAATCCATAGGGTTAGATCATGATGATTCCCTGATGCAAATTCTGCATTTATCACAACCTCTAAGCCTTCTGTGGCATTTGAGTTTATAACAGCTTTTGTAAATGTTGATTTAAGATTTGGGATTAAAGAATGAACACACCACCTGTCTTAAAGTTGACATAAATGTTATAAAATGGGATGCTACACTTTTTCTAATCCTTGTCTCTAACCAGACCCATATGTAAATTTCACACAGTAGTATTTAGTAGCATAATTAATCCCTACTTTATGTTATGAGTAATATTTCCTATTCCCGACCCTGTAACGTCCTTTAAGAAGATCCATGTTCCAATTAGACTAGCCCATCGGCACTCTTTTAATGAGCAGATTAATCATTCGGATGGGTACAATGGTGTCATCACAGGTTTTAAATATGATAATCTACATCCTAATGGTGCTGCAAAACCTTGGCTTAGAGCAAAAAAGGTAGACAAAATTGGTGAGGGTTTCATTTTGTTCTCTATCTGGGACAAGGCAGGACACAGGAAGCCTTGAGTAAGGCAGAGAGTTTGATTTGGGAAAGTAATATTAATTCAGTTACAACAATTATTTCTAGGAGAAGTAACATTGGTTGCTTCCCTAAAACACACACTGGTATCTGTGATTCTTTGGAAAATTTTTTATATTTTCTTGGCTAAAGGGCTTTTCTTTTAGAACTTCATACCCAACCTTCTTTTCTAAGAAACAGTATAGAAAGGGAACTTCCAAATGACAGCAGATTTAAAATAAAGTTAATTTTGATTAAGCCTGACCCATATTGACCAAAAGTTTCTCTTACAAAGGTAGGGAAGGAGAAAAACAAAAAGTCCTTCCAATTTGACGATCACCTTTTCAATAGGATTATATAAAAAACTATTTTTCTATGACTTCTTTTCCCCTCTCTACAAAAGCAGCATTACAGTCAAATCTCAGAAAGCATCAATTCTCTGGGCAACAGATGGCAAAACCACTGAAAAATAGGCTCACAGAGCGAAATATCAATAAACTAGAATTGGCAATAAATGATTCACCCTGACAAAAAGTACACTCTTAGAAGGCAATTAATAGACCCAAGAAACTCAAACCAAACACATACTCTTTTTCCTGTACCTTTTAGGGTTTTATCGTAACGATCCCGAAACCAAGTTCCTTTTTGAATTCTTATACTGCTATCCAGCTTCCCCCATCTCAGTTAAACTTGCCCCCCACACACACACAAAGACAACCACCTGACTTGGTATTGAAAACCCGGTCCAAATCACCTTCTTAGAAAAGCAAGTCCTGATTATATTTTTAATACAAATAGCTGAAGGCCAATTCATCTGTATCTATAGCCAAGGGTTAGCTGCCAAGAAATCTCCAAAGAGAACATAGGCTGACTTAAGCAGATAGTGAAGGATAGTAACTTAGGGCAGATGTCAAGCATATGATAAAGGAACATAATGGGATGGTACTGTTAATATGCTCAGGGTAACCCCAGGTTCATCAGAGGCATCTGTAATAACAACCTAAGTTTCTGGATCTGCACAGATTTGAAAAGAAAAAAAAAAAAAGCCCTTTCAGGAAATAAGAGATTTGGAGGAAAGTATCTAAAGGGGGGATGGGGAAGGCTGCTCCATAGTGATAACTTCATCCCTTCCATTTAACAAATGCACAAGGACCCCTCAGGAGTGCTAGGCACTGTACATGCAGTGGTACAGGAGAGACACAAATCCCTCTCAGATTATTTCATCCAGCTCTGTTTCTGTTTTGAATTTTAAGACGAAAAATATTCTTATTTTATAAAGGCTAAACTAAAATACAAGTTTAATTATGTCTTTACTGTAAAATGGAGCCCTTTTCAATGGAACACAAAAGAAGTCTTTATTACCATCAAGATGCTTGTTGTAGGATAAATTTCCTCTTCAGTGCTACCCCCATATCCACTTTCTAGCTTTTCAGTGCTTTCCCTATCAAAACTGGCTTTCAAGATCATCTAAAACTCATCCATGTATGTGTTGAGTATACATTTGGAAGAGGGCAGAGAGTTATGTAGTTGCTCAGAAGCTGAAGAATCAATATGCTAGGATTTCAGACAGGAAGAAAATTTTAGATTGGGAAAGAACTGTGTGAGGTGGTTTTGGAGAATGGGGAAGTGGGGAAGGATTTCCTGTTTCAATAGTCTAGCTTTTTCATTTTGGAAGTTTCTTTAAGACACATGTTAGCCCTGCTTCTCGCCCATGAAGTGACCACTGTGAACAAACATGAATTCAACTAGTTTGCTCCTAGGGCGACGATTCAGCCAAAACTACAAACGCGATGAAATTTACCAAACCGAGAAATTTCAAAAAGTTGTAAATGAATGAGATGCTACTGAGAACAATGGCTTAGTGTCTGTCTACAGGAAACATTTTTAAAATCTAGAACACCTGTCTTGAAATATGGATTAAAACACGCAACTCAAACATGCTTGCCTCCAGTAGGCTTAACTCATTCCTGTTAAGTACCACATCATGGAAAAACACATGTCAACAACTAGAAATAACTGCAAAAAAAATAATTATAAATTAGTTCTAGACATCTAAGTCAGCACGATTCATTTAATGCTTCCACTGAGATCTCAGTCCAAGAAGAGTTAATCAAGCATAGCGGCTTCCTAATCAGAACAGTGAACTAATGATCCTATTTCTGAGTAATACCAGTCAGATAAAGCTCTCAAAAGGTAGTTAACATCACTTTGGTGGAAAGGAATGACAAGTGCAAGTCCTGGTAGGGGTAATGCATCATTCATGCCCCCTCTCATTCTGACATTTTAACGTTATCTTGTTTTACTGTGTCGGCCTAACACTGCCACTGCTGGCAAATTAAACTGTGAACTTACAAAGTGGGTGGCAATAAATACAAATTATGAGAGTTCAAAAGATGTCCCTGGAGGTGCACTGCTAGACACAGGATGTCTCTGGTTTTTCTGTCACATAGTAATAGATGAGAGACAAAGTAGAACAGGCATTTTTGGAGGCTGGAAAAAAAAGAAAAAGAACTAACTTGCTGCTGATGGAAAATCAGATAAAAATGAAGAGAAAACACATACTTTAAAAATTGATTAGGGAAGAAGAACACACCACTGAAAAGGAGAAGGGGACTCGAAACACTCGGTAAACATCAAAGGGCTTATGATCAACTGGGCTTTTATAAAACAGCTTCGAAAATCAGTTTTGAAATTGAACAAGGTATTTGTAAATTATCAACACTAATAGCTAAGTATTCCAAGTAAAATTTACCATGATAAAATATTCATTGATGCTACAAAAATCTTTTTTTTTTATTGCATTTTAGGTTTTGGGGTACATGTGAAGAACATCCAAGATTGCTGCATAGGTACACACATGGCAGTGTGGTTTTCTGCCTTCCGTCCCCTTGCCTGTATCTGTCATTTCTCCCCATGCTATCCCTTCCCACCTCCCCACCCCCCTGTCCCTCCCCTATTTCCCCCCAGTGGACCCCAGTGTGTAGTGCTCCCCTCCCTATGTCCAAGTGTTCTCATCGTTCAACACCCAAATCTTATTCACTGTATAAAGTTGTTGTGAAATGATATCTGAACCTGTGTCCCCACCACCCCTGCCAGTCCAGAAAAAGTAAGAAAAAAAGAAAGAGGAAACTTGCTTGTTGTAAAGTAATTCTAGATGCACAAGACCAGATTGGACACCACTGAAAATACAAATATTAAGAGTTTCTCAGGATTGGCCGGGTACAGTGGCTCATGACTGTAATCCCAGCATTTTGGGAGGTCAAGGCAGGTGTATCTCTTGAGGTGGGGAGTTCGAGATCAGCCTGGACAACATGGTGAAATCCCGTCTCCACTAAAAACACAAAAATCAGCCAGACACAGTGGCATGTACCTCCCAGCTTCTCAGGAGGCTGAGGCACAAAGACTCACTTGAACCTGGAGGGCAGAGGCCGCAGTGAGCCAGAATTATGCCACTGCACTCCAGCCTTGGGCAACGGAGTGAGACTATATTCCCCAACCTAAAAAAAGAGCTCCCCAGGAAGCATTTGTAGGCCAAGAAAGGAGACTTTCAGCTGTCTTAATTTCTGCAGCAATCCCATGTGCTTTCCTGGTCAGAGCATCCTCAAGAGTCAATGGGCAAAGTCAAGAAGAAGAGAATGAAAATTAAAATGTCCCTGGAAAGAATGCTGGGGGCTAGGTGCAGTGCTCACGCCTCTAATCACAGCATTCTGAAAGACTGAGGCAGGAAAATCAACTGAGCGCAGGAGTTTGAGATCAGCCTAGGCAACATGGTGAAACTCCATCTCTACAAAAAAACATGCAAAAATTAGTTGAACATGGTGGCATGCATCTGTAGTCTCAGCTACTCTATTGGCTGAGGTAGGAGGACTACTTGAGCCCTGGAGGTTGAGCCTGCAGTAAGCCATAATTATGCCACTGTACTCCAGCCTGGGTGATAGAGTAAGACTATCTCCCCCCCCAAAAAAAAGAAAAAAGAAAAAAAAAGAAAAAGAAAAGAAAGAAAAGAAAAAGAAGAAAAGGCTGCTAGAAGCTTTGCAAACTTCAGATGCCTATAATGAGAATTGGAAACACATCCCAAACAAAAGAAATCTGCCCCTTTTTAGGCACATGAAAAATGACAAGCCTAGCCAGTACTACAGCCAAGGATCAGATTTTTTAATATCGCCTAACACTGAGACTTTTTTTGCTCTCAATTTGGTCAAGTTCCACTAATGAATCTTATAAAATATTTTATCTGCCTATTCCATGCCCACAAACCACTCACAGGAGACTTGGAAATCATCATTTCTTCCAGAGTGCAGATATCAGTTGGGCCATATGCAACAACGGTCTGTTTATTTTTCCCATAAACCACTGGTTTCATAGAAACTCATTAGCATCACCTGTGTTAATTACACTAGCAAACCAATCAACAGCTCCTTCTTAATTAGGTTTTCTTTATTAAAGCCGGAAATTGCCAAGGAGACAAAAGTCACCTGGGGAAATTATGTGAAAAGGAGTGTTTATGCCAAATTACACACTAAAATAATAATAAAATAACCCAGTTTGTTTACAGGAAAAGGAAACAATATTAATATTCAAGGTCACTGGCACACTCCTTATTAATTATTCTCGTTATACTAAATTGTGATCATTTCAGCTTCAGGAGAGTTGGCTTATAGAAAGTCTTTGTACTCAAAGTTGACTCACATCAGATTTTAATGGCTGCGGTCAGCGATTATGACTTTCTTATTCCATAAACACGAGCACCTACGGGTTAAAGCAGTTAAGACTAATTTCATGAGCTCATGTTCCAACTGTAACTCAAAATCCTGTATGTCTGTTAGTAAACCTAGAAAGCCATATAAAAATCTACCATAAAAAGAAAAGATACACATGTGACTCTTGGAATTTGTAATTCTCCTTTAAAAGAAAGGAAAAAAGACTTCCAACCATATTCCTCTCACTTCCAAGTGCCTTTCAGCTGTGGGGAGGAGGAGTCGTATCACTGAGACCACAAAAGTAGCTTTTAGAAGGAGATTCTTTCTCCAAGGTTAGCCTTACAGGGAGCTTCCCCTGGGACATTTAAACCAAGACTGATCAAAGCACTAGAAAGTAGATTGCAGAAGCTTCCTGTTCTGGTAGCATGGAGGTGAAGAGGGAGGGGCAATACCGGGTAACCTATTAGGTCTTTTCATCTTCAATTTACTATAATGCTAAGTACATTTATCATGGACTCAAAATCTATCTTCAGAATAATGAAATCTGGGCACGCCCATTTGTAAAGTGGAGATAACAATGCTTAACCTGATTCTTGCAAGAAGAATGAGCTCATATTTAGAAAGCACGTGGATGATGAAAGTCACAGAGCGAGTGAGCATTCATCTGATTTCCAGGGGTCTCAGAAAATACTCCATCCAGGAAGGCCCATGAATTCTGGCTCTGTGTGGCCAGCCCAGTGAATGATGATAAAAAATCAACTTGATTTGGCAGCTGGACCTTGAAGAAAAGCAAATCGAGACTTTAAACAAGCAAACATAAACAAAATAACTTCCCAGCATCAAGGCCCCTGGACCCAGCAGTACTGGCTCCCAGGGGACTGACTCCCTTCTTGGAGTCGTGGTTGCTTTTCCTTGAGTTGCCAGACACCTCCCACCCAGGTCAAGGCTGAAGAGGTTCCATGACTTTTCACTAAAAATCAGAGTGTTTGCCCTAAGACACTGAGAACCTCTGTTTTCTAGAACAAATGCCATAGGAGGAAATTGTCAAGCAGGTGCCCAAAAGACCACAGGGAAAATATCACAAGCAGTCCCAAAGTGTGAAGAGGTCTAAATATAAGAAGATTTTTGCTGTGATCTCTAAAAAGCCCACAGAACCAACATGCCCATCCAGCACTACCTTCAAGAGCTAAGCCTAGAGGGTGCTCTCCCTCACCTCTGCCCTGGAAAAGTGCCAAGGATCTGAAGTCCATAATATTGAAATTGCTTCCTAGTGTTCAGAGATTGATATTAAACATTTATACGAAAGACTATAGCCCTAATGCTAAAAAGGGAATGAGAATAAGGGCATGGGTAACAAAGCATTTGAATGTGAATAATAAAGTATTTCCTCCTCTTGATCATTTTGCAAATTGCCACAATGAATTTTAGCCTTACTTTTGGAGAACACACTAGCTTCTCTAGAGAATGAACTTCAGCTTATACAAAAGCCAACGTGTCCATGCTGAGTGTCCACAAAGGGCTGATGGCCTTTGTGGGAAGGTGCTCATCCTAACAGGCCATTGTCTTGCCTGCCCACCTCAATCTGTGTTCCCAGCTGCTCTTTCTCCCTCCCTGCTCCTTTATCTACCCAGTGGGATACCCTGTCATTCAGCCCTCAGCTGACTTTATTTCAGTCACCTGCCCATATTACCCAGGTACTGTCTCGCATATTTAGGTACACAGTTGTCACATAAACATAGATGGTTTTATGGAAACTGAATTTTGCAATGGGGTTCTCAAAACAGACAGATGTTTAATAAAGTACAACGGATCTGTTCCCAAAATGCATCTTTATGAATCAAGATCAGCTTAGCCATCCTGTTAGTGGACCTGACCCAGAAGCCATTCTAAAAACACCAAATCTCAAGTTGTAGTGATCTTAAGGTTTCACTCAGGAAATGTCAGACGACCTGGAATACCCAAAGCCTATTGTTGGAAACACTTCTGTTTAGTTTAAGACTTCTCGGCTTACTGCTAATGACTAGGTGGACATCTTCTTCATTACCTGGAAACCTTCTTATCTATTTGTCCTCCACTTTTGATGGCTTCTGATCTCACTCAGAGTAAAAGTCCAGGATGTCCATAGGGCCCATGGGGCACAAGAAATGGACCCAGGACGCCTTGGGAAGCACCACCTGCTACTTGCTTGCATGCCCATTCTGCTTCTTTCCACTGGCCTCCATAGCCTTCCTCAAACCTGTCAGGAACACGACCTGAAGGGCCTGGCCTCCAGCTGCCTTTTCTGCCCTGTGTTTGCTTCCCCTAGCTATCTGCAAGGCTCTCTCCCTCTGCTCCTTCAGGTCTTGGCTCAAAAGCCAACCCATCAGTGAGACTTTCTGGTTACTGTATTTAAAACAACAACTTCATCCCCTCCCCAAATATTTCCTCACTCTATTTCCTAAATTATTTTCCTTGCAGAATGCATCATCATTTGATGTACTGTATATTTCACCAGTTTGTTGAGTGTCTGTCTCCCTGCCCTAGAATGTAAACTCCATGAGGGCAGGGATTTTTTCACTCCTTCATTAGTGTTAATCTCCATTGCTAAGACAGGTGCCTGGATCTTGAAAGGTACTCAATAAATATTTGTTAAAAGAAGGAGGCCGGGCGCGGTGGTTCACGTCTGTAATCCCAGCACTTTGGGAGGCCAAGATGGGTAGATTACCTGAGGTCAGGAATTGGAGACCAGCCTGGACAACAGGGTGACACCCCATCTCTATAAAGAAAGAAAGAAAGAGAGAGAGAAAGAGAGAAAGAGAAGAAGAGGAGAGGGAAGAAGGATGTTTCCACCGTCTTGCTGAACCTTTTTATTTCTCCTCTTTCTAGTCTTTTCTCTCTTCATCCCCTATTTTCCTCTTTAGAACATTCTTCCATACTTTTCCACCCCAATCCCACCCCAACACTTACATGACTTCCATTCTTCTTTCACCACTTTCTCAGAGGTTTCCCTGGCCTCCCTAACCAGCTCAAACCAACACACACACACACACACTTACACTCACTCTCTCTCTCTCTCTCTCTCTCTCTCTCTCTCTCTCACCTGCTGTCTTCATTAGATAGGACAAGATATCTAGCAAATCAGCCAGATATTTGACACCCTCCCTTTTGTAAACTTATCACATTACAGATTTTACATTTAGGTGTGTGAATTTTACATTTAATGTCTGAGCTCCAGAACCCCCAACCTCAGTAACTATAAGTTCCATGGGAGCAGGACTTTATTATCATTATACCCCCAAGTAACTAGCACACAGAAGGTATGTAATAAATATTTCTTGGTTGAATAAGGCAAACGTTTATCTTCTGAGGTAAAAATTAATGTATATTCTATTCTTAGCTAAATGTCCCATAAAATCCTCAATAATCCTTCTAACGGTAGTAGCAACTGTGGTCATTGTCATTTTTGTCATCACCTGAATGCCATCTTTTGGTTCCTACCATCTCTCCCCACCTGGCCCAGCACCCTATCTTTTGCCACCACCTTGTACCCTGAAGGAAATTCACAGACACCCAGATCTTATGAACAGCAGCCATGTTCTTATTCCTGAATCATTTTGCTGGGGTTTCAATTCATTCATACCTCCATTGTAGAATCTGCCACTGTGGACATGTTTGTAGGTCTGCATCCACCCCAAGGGCATAGATGCAACTTATCCTTAATATCTCTAATTCCTAGCACAATGATACAGTCAATACGTTTGAATAAACCAACAAGTAGTTGCCCTATTCTGACTAATTTCTAGCCCTCTGTGATTGGATGGCAACCTGTGGTTCAGAGAACCCAATAAAATCAAAGCCTTCTCTTTTTTAAAAATGCAGGCTTGAGGCAAAAAGTCTGGTAAACTACCCAAACCTTTGGTAACCTATGTTCACAGCCTCAAGGAAGGTAGCCAGCATTTCTGATCTTTCAGTCCCGAAATTTCTCAATTGCCAGTTAAGAAGCATTGCAAAAATCCTCAACTCTGAACTGTCTCACTTGGATGATCTGTCAATATTTCAATTGTTTTGCATAATTTTTTTAAGTTTATTGGTGAGACAAAAAATCCTCATTGGGAACATACATGCTTTGAGATGGAGTTTTTTTGTAGACAATTTCTTGAATACACACACACATTATCTCCCTGATAGGCAATAATGGCTCTTTAAGGTGCTGTCATGATCAATCGTAAAAATACATATTTAGAACATTTTTTAAAATGTGTGTATTATAAAAATGTTTTAAAATGAAAACTATTTACCCAAAAGACTATAATGGTTCCAAAGAGTATTTTGTAAATCCATATTTGAGACTTTAAAGAGAAAAAACAACAACAATTTCTGACCTGGGAGATTATAAAGACTTCACGGAAGCTATTAACATTTATTGTCTCTCAAAAGCTAAAAATGTTGCTGGGGACATGTTTCCAGGTTGAAGAAAAAAACACAGCCCATCTTCTAACAAAGGGTCTTCGATGCACCTCTCTGTCCTGCTCCAAAGGCTGACAGACACCAGTCCATTATACTAACTAATGGCACACTTATAAGAAAATGCCATCCAGAGATGTTAGCCCAGGGACCTTGACTAATGGGTACTGTCTAATGTTCAAAGACCCCATCAGCTCTGGTCACTGATGAGACATTCTAAGAGTAGTGCATTAAGACCTTGGTAGAGAAGTCACTGTGGGAAATCTGATAGGATAAATTGAATATTTGAGGGGAAAACACACTTTAATCCCTTTTGTCCCAAGCCTGATTCAGGAGAAAAGAAATGATTAATGATCTCATATGAAAACTCAGTCTCCGATACCTCCTGTATCTCCTTCCATTGTCTTGACCCCACTCCCCCCAAAAAATGTTTGAATAAGAGCCCCAAGTCCTAAAATGTAGTACGCACTGTATGCTGCGTTTACTGAGACAAGAAAATGAAAGATTCTCTGGCTCATAGGAAAAAATTCCAGGTCTCATGAACAGCAGAAAACTAGACCAGATCACTGCTGAATATATTTTCCAACTTTTTTAAACAAAAGAGTTTTGGGTTTTGTAAGAAAAAAGGGAGTTGAAAGTGAAATGAAAGAGAGAGGCAGGAAAAAAAGAGTGAGAGTGAAAGAAAGAAAGGCTGAAAGATTTCAGGCATCTGTAATATTATATGCTAAGTGCTGGCCTGAAGCAAAATGTCACAGGCAACCTGCAAACAGAAGTTTAGAATGGGAAGAGGGAGAAACTTCACCACAGCCATAAACAACTGGGGGGTCGGGGCTGGAAGGGGTTCACGTTGACACATTTTTCACATTTTTATATTGTAGAATTCACAAATCTCTACTGGTCTTCCTCAAAAACTTTACCTGTCAGGACTAAATGATCAGCTGGTTTGATTAGGACAGCAAGCATGCCCCAACTTCCTCGTTCAAGATGGGATGATGGGACTTAACTTTACACCAAAGGAAGTTAAGTCCCTAATAGTTAATGAAACGAGGTTTCCTTTCTTATACCTGAAATAACCTGTCTTCCAGAGCCTGTCCAATAGACTGTCTCCAAAAGCAAACAGACCCGGCAAAGAGTATCTTCAAAGCCAAGCTTTCATTTATTGTCAAGACAGAATGAAATTGGTCCTTTTTATGTAACACATGAGTTAGGCTGACCTAGCCATTCATACATAGCAAAGTAGTGGTTCATTGTGTTGGCTTTTTTCTCCGTTCCTGTAATGTTACAAAAGGAATCTAAATACTCAAGGGCTCCCAAGCCTCTCGATGAGAGTACTTAGCTCACATCAGCCATAATGGGACTTAAATCTAGGCATTTTAGGCAGAATGGATTTCTTTGTTGGGTACTTTTGCTCCTCCCCTCAACCCCCCTCCAGTTTGATTTCACACCAGTTATGTGTGCAAACCCATAATAAATCACTAGGAATGTAAAATACACTACACTTCCCCCCTTCCAAGTTGGCCTAGGTCATTTATCATTCTGTGGATTTCAAAAAGATGGTAGTGTTTTTATTGCAAAGGCCTTGTCATTACAGAAACTAGAAAAGAAAGTATTGATCACAATTAGATCATATATTAGCAGCCCTGATGCCCGGACTGCAAAGGATTTCAACCTAGATCATTCTCCCCTCTGTTAAAATTCTGGACAGCAATTTCTTTTATGTTAGAATAACTAGTATAAACCCATAAAATGTAACCTAAAAATGTAATTATAATTGCCATGCCAAAAGCAAGCCAGTCAATATCTTTGAGATTCTAATAGTTTCAAGCACTGTTACCTTAACGGTCTCACATCACAGTACTGATTAAAGAAACATTTTGTCTTTTTATCTGTATGGAATGGCCAGTGTAATCACTGAGGCATAGAGAGCTAAAATATTTATTAGTGAGTATACATCTTGGTGCAGGCAGTGAATGTCAATTTAGGGTGGAAAGTTACAGCAGAGCTCTCAGTTCAATTCATTTTCAAGTTCTTCTAATGCTCCTGGGGTAATCATCCCACACACAGAAGAAGATCTCAGAATCTGCCCCTACACCCAAGTGAACCCCTCCTACATTTTCCAGTAAGAAGCTCTTATTGGGAAATTTCAAACAGGTCTTAAATGGACCTTGGCTATCATGGAACCAGAGTCAACCAACACACTCAAAAGGAGGCAGAGCTGAGTAGGTAACCATAGAGTGAGGCCCACCTGACAGCCAGTTCCCCAATCCACCCTTCTCATCCCTCAAAACAGACAAGCAAGCAAACTATTCATTTAAGCCTTATTTTGATTTAAAAAGAAAAGCAATCTAAAATATATTAATAAAAACCTATTACTCTCATAGAAAACATAATCTATGATTTATATCCTGAAAAGTAAATAGCAAACTCAGAATTAGAAAGTACATGTAAAGGGTTTCTTTAAGCTAGACGCTTAATATGGTTTCTTTCAACAAACTGTACAATCTCATGATATAGATTTGGAATGCAAGAAATATAAAAAGGTGTTTTAAAATGAACAGAATATTCCTGATCATTTCTCTGAGAACTAAAAATATATGTTCTCCCAATTAGTTGCACAGAAAGAAAACTTAGTGTCCTGTCAGTTCAGAAACATCGACACAGTAGTCGAATAAAATTTCTGCCATGGGATGTATACTGTTAACTTCACAATTAAACATATCTGTGTCATGTACATTTCTACAGCAAGATATAAAAGGGGTGGTTAAAAATCCGCTTCACTTAGGGAAATATACTCTGTGACTTGGTGAGAATGCAATGGTGCTGACCTCCCAATGGGCTGCCTGGGAATGCCTCCACTTCGACTTTGCACCGGTTCTTAAATAAATAGGGTACCAGGCCTCAACCCGTCCTGCCTTGGGAGGAGGGAGGAGAGAGGAGGCGACATACACACACACACACACACACACACACACACACACACACACATGCCAAAGGGAGGGAAAATGGGTGCTTCCGACTCAAAAATTAAGTGAAAACGCCAACCCTGTCATCCTGGGATGGCCAGACAAAGGGAAGAGGCTCCCTCACACCCACACAGTCTACCCGTGGGTTAACTGGCATTTCTAATACTTTTCACCTAGTCTGACTTGACAGATGCCTAACCTTAGCCACTGAGTGGAGACAGGCTGATGGGCCTTGGCCATACAGGGGGAAAATTTTTGATGCTTCTCACTTATGACATGATTGATTTTCTTTCAGCGGCCCTTCACTTTGGGAAGTGGCGAGGGCTGGCTCACTGCGCCCCGGTGCGCCCTGACCCCCGACATGCGGCCGCTGTGAGGCTGGAAACCGATGACGGCAGAAACCTAAAAAATCAATAGGCCCTGTCAGTCAGGGGCCAGGCGGACGTCTTTTAAAAACCCAATCACGACATGTATTTGCTGCATGGTGTGGATCTACTGCACACTTGAGAACACACTGAATTTCCCCCTGCCCTTATTTATTTATTTATTTATTTATTTGGCTCTGCTTTACACTTCATTTTGCCTCTTTTTTAAGGTTGGAGGGGGAGCAGCTTTAACCTTTAAGGCAGCAAGGGAAAGGGGCAAGCCGTGTGTAAGGTCGGCTCTTCATGATTTTTACAGGAAAAATTCCCTGGAAACTATTTGAATAGTATGAAATAAATAGAGCACCTTGTCGCTGCCAACATAAACAGTGACATCATTTTTTTTACATTATCTGGAAAGAATTTAGATATAAGACTTTTAAGTCTAAAAACATATGAGGGCAAAGCCACTTAACAGACTTGATTAAGGAAAGACTATTGTTTGATTTTTCTTTGGGGGTTTCTTGAAGGTAAACGAATTGGAGATACACACACACACACACACACACACACACACACACACACACAGTCTACAGTTCCCTACTGGAAAAGAACAAGCACTAGGAGAATCACTCAGTTTCCAAGCAGGGTCAGTGTAATATTCTCCATTCAGTGTAGAAGAAAAATCAAATATGCATCCTTTCTTTGAGAGACAGACAATGCAAAAGATGGCATTTAGCTTGTTCCCGATCTGAGGTGGGAAGGATAAATATCAACTATGACAAGCCAAAAAGATAAGAGAAATACCATCAGCTGGAATGCTTCAGCATAAAGAAATCCACACTCTCACAAAAAGAAAAAAGAAAGTGAAAAAGGGTTGGAGACTATTGAAAAACAGAGAAGAATGCTATTAAAGACCATTAAAATGTATAAGATCTATATGAAAGTGGGTGTCAGAATTTCTGCGGCATGCTTTTCTCCTTTCTTTTCAGAGAAATAGATAGGTATATTATGCATTATCTTAAAATCCACTAAGGTAAATATCATACATTAAAAACAAAACAAATAAACAAAATCTGTGCCTGAATTCCCAAACTAAGTCCAATTAAAGGTTTCTTTATGGCTGTAAACCTGACAAGCTACAATTTCCCCCTGTTGCAGTGGGTGTGTGTGTTTTAATGTAATATTAATGAGCCAGGATGGAGGGTCATAAAAAGTGATAGGTTTTTGCGATGGTAAATTATAAATCGGTATTGATTTTTCCCGGCACTAATGCAGCCAGCTTATTGTAAGACACCACAGGCAAAGTGCACTTTATCAGATTAGACTGGGGCCGGTATCAAATATACATGAGAATAAGGATGCATTTGTGAGTTAGACTAGACTTTTCTTCCCTAACAATGCATGAAATTTTTAAGGAGGAAAAAAAAAAACAGACAAGGGTACTGGGAAATTCAACTTTTTTTTTTCTTTTTCTAAAGCAAAAATTTCTAGAATTATTGCTCTTGGGACAATTTGTTTCAAAATGAATAGAAGGCAGAAAGAATACTAATGAAATTATAAATAGTTTTCATTAAAGCTGTTCTAAGTTTCTCTTATTCATTTGTAGTTTAGGATGGTATCAAAAATAAAAAGATCAAGCTCTGGCCCCCTTCCCTGCATTCACTATCCGGGTGCAGTATCATTGCTTTCCTCTGCCCACAAGTCACTGGGAGTGGTTTTTGTCTGTTTAGTTTTTGTTGTTGTTGTTGTTGTTGTTTTGTTTTGTTTTTTTTTTTTTTCAAATGATCAAGGTTCTTCTCTGCTGGCATTTTATAGTCTGAAGCACTTCGTTAAACACTTAAGTGGAGATGTTCAGCCATAGAAAGAAAAGAGAAGGCAAAGAAAGAATAACAACAGGAGGAAGAAAAGAAAATGACTAGACCCCATTTCCTTCAACAAAGATATTGTTATGTGCCCCCTCTCTAAACCTGGGTCAGCCTCTGACTCACTTCATGTCTCAGATGTCAACAGTGGAGAAAGTCCTCACCCTGAATGTGTGCTTGCCTTTTGTTCTTTGGAGAGACTTCTCCAGCTTTGTTGAGAATGCTAGCAGTCCTGTTTCCAAACACTTCCCGATTTCTTCCTAATAACTGCTGGCACGAGCTCTATCAAAATCTGCCACTTTCCTCCCCGCACAAAGGCTGTGCTTCCACCACGTGACCGCAAGCCGTGCCCAGCTCTGAGGCCAGATCCGCAGCCAAGACTCCTCTCTCTGTCTCCATGGCGTGAACAGGAATTGGAAACCAGCACACTCACCCCCAATATAGTCTTTTTTTAAAAAAGAAGTCTGGAGAACATGTGTTTATTGACAGTTCATTAACAAACATCAACCCCCCTGCAAGCTGTTTACTAAGGAATGTAGTGAAGTGAAATGTGTGAATATAAATAACTAACAAAGGAAGAATGGAGGGAAAATGTCTCATAGCATTCCCCCTTTTTATGTATTTTCAATCTATTTTATTTTCTGCTAGAAACATGATGCTACTGAAGGTGTCTCTAAGACACCCAGACAGTACAAACAGCAGGTGTTTTTGTACTGGTATCTAGAACATTTAAATAAAACTGAAAAACTGGAGTATGACATTCCTTCGCATTTTTTTCTCCTTGCCTATATCAAGGGATTTAAACAATTATTTTAAAAAGGAAAAAGAAGCTAATAAGTTTCACAATAATAAGGTTAAGGCTATAATATAATTGCTAATTTATAAAACATGATGACTATTTAAAACCACAGCAAAAGTTTACAAAAACCAGGCCCAAATCTTAAGGAACAAAAAAATTAGCTCCTTAAAAAAATTTGGTTCCTTAAAAAACTAAACAAAAAAATTAGTTCCTTTAAAAAATGAGTTCTCTTACTCCCCTTAATTGTGGGTAAGAGAAATCGGCAAAGAATATATACTGTTCAATAGGGCGTTTCTCATTTGTTACATCAATACTCAACATGGGCCATGTTCAGCAAGGTAGCTAACCATTTCCAAATGTTAAAAACAATCTGACTATAACATCCTTGCATCAAAATGACTCCAACAATTACAGAAACAAGAGAAAATGTTTTGAGACAAAAACAAATCAGGTAAAACCTAATAAAGTCAAAAGGAAATTAGAAAAATAGAAGATTGTTTTCATGCGAGTTTAATCTTTTCACTGAAAACTGATCTTTATTATATGTCAAATCAACATTTTAAGGTTCTTTTTTAGAAAGTTATAAAAGTAGAAGCATACATTTTTACCTATTCTAATTTAACTGTATTAGTGATGCCACAACTCTCATTTACATTTTTCATAAAATTGTGCAGAGATTCTCTCTGCTTTAGGGATAGAGCTAATAAACAAACACATAAATTAGTGTATTTTAATTAAACGTTAGCCCATGAAGTAATATTGTACACCACTGCCTAATATAAGAACTTTCTTACTTAAAATCCAGTATAATATTAAAATATTAAAACTCATTAAAAATTAATTTTAAAATACTTTATAAACATTCAAGTACTCTGAGTTCTGTATTTTTAAAGGTTTTATGTTGTTGGTTGTACATATGATGTCATCCACAACCTCCTGGCAAAATAGTGCAAGAAGCTACAGTTACTTTGCAGAGCTGCACTGCCTGATGTAGAACAATTACTATTGTTTTATTTTAAATATTTCATTAAAACAGTGCTGCTAGAGTCTTACTAAAAAACAAACAAAAAATTAAAGGTCCAGTAGACACATATAGCAAAACAGCATTGATTAATGACTTCAAATCATTATCGTAAAGATCTGAGACACTTGACTCATGATCTAGCTAGGTGACCCTCCTGATAACATCATTTTAAGATTGCATCCCGTTCGCTCAATCAGAACTTGTTTGAGTTCCTACTATGTGCCTAAAATGGGATTTCGCTGTCCAATTGTGGTTTTGGGAAGAGGATTCTAAATAAGTTGCAACAGCCTAAACCAAACTACACACTAATTGAAACTCTGTAATCAAGGTAGATATGTTTTAAACATGCCTAAAAACATCTTTAGAAATCCTAGGTCACATAGATAAATGCCCTGAGACAACGAGCTAATGAATGTAAATCATTTGACATTTATTAAATAAACATTAGCTACTACAGTTATTACTAATAGTATTATTTGCACAGTAAGGCTCAATCAAAGGTACAGATTGACCAAGGCTTAAAAACACAGATGAAAAGGATGTACTTGGGCATACCTCCCATTCAAGTTAACAGTCATTTATTGAGAGGTTATTGCATGTCAGCCACTATGTCGGGCAATGAGGATATAAAGATTAACGAGGTTAAACTACCTGAGGGCTGTAACTTTTTCATCTGCCTTATTTAGTGTTACACATCCAGATCCTAGCATAGTGCTTGGCACCTTGAAGATACTTGACAAATATTTGTTGAACAGATGAATAGCGAAATTAAAATCCCTATTTGACAGTCTAATCCTTTTTGCTTGACATGGTACTTGAATTTTTCCATCACGAGTCCAGCTTACTTTTTTTTTTTTTAACTCCCAGCTAAATATAATTTAATAAAGTAGCCATGACCCCTTGATTCTGAGAATATAATCACGTTGATATTTAAACCAAAAGATATGTATATTGTGGTCTAAAAAGGGTCAAATTCCCATTCTGCATCCTACGTATGAAACTCCCGATTTAACCAGAATTATCTTGGGAGGAAATCAAACATAATGAACAGTTAGAAACTCTGAGTCCTTCTGGTCTGGTCCCCTGTGAGGGACTGCTTTTTACCTCACAGGGCAAAACTATCAGAGGATCCACCATCCCTGGCACCAGGCCCCCTGGATATCCATCCTGGGGGCTCCTGACTCCCTCGGCCCTTAATCTTTCAGCTCTCTGGTAGATCTCTTGTCAGAAAAAAATATTCACTTTTCATTTCAATCAAATTACTGTGGTGGCCCAGAAGGTGGTAAAATACTATAAGGATTCTCTTTGGCAGGAAGCTTCAAAAAGCTCTATCTTTTATTGTGTTGAAACTCTTACTAACCTGAAGACATGAAAGAAGAAAGGAAAAATAGCCCCCAATGAAGTATGTAGGGTTTTCTTTTCTCTGTATATAAAGTATATTTTGAAGAGGTATATTCACTTATTAAGTTCTCTGAAAGTATGACTGACTTGATATTTCCAACACAACTAATTTACAACACAATTTGAACTCCACTGCATCCGCTCATGGAGGCAGGAGGCATCTGTTCCCAGTATTGGTGGACTGTTGTCTAAGGCAGTATTGATTGCACAGTGATGGGAAACTACAGGACAAACCTGAACTAATTAAGCAATAG
Organism: Saimiri boliviensis; assembly: GCF_048565385.1. Taxonomy (NCBI): domain Eukaryota; kingdom Metazoa; phylum Chordata; class Mammalia; order Primates; family Cebidae; genus Saimiri; species Saimiri boliviensis. The sequence continues at coordinate 23,452,744 of NC_133468.1, read as the reverse complement.
GCTCAAAGACTGCCTACCTTCAATACTGTTTGAAGGTACATTTAATTATTGCGTGGATGCAACGACATGAAGAAGAACATGCCATTTAGGGAAATGTATCAGAGTATTGACCAGATGACTAAGACTACCTATTGGCTCTAATGTCTTTGGAAAAATCAAAGGGAATACTAACCAAGTATTTCAATTTGGAAAATGAACGCTACCACATGGGTGGGAATGAGATACGGAGGGAGGGAGAAGATATGACCAAATCAGAGATAATGTGCTCAACCAAAACCTAGAATCAATAGATTCCAGGCCTAGGACAGTAATTTTTATAAGTGCTTGAGAGTATGTTAGTATTTTATCTGGACAGATTCTCACCCTGAAACTGTGTGTGTGTGTGTGTGTGTGTGTGTGTGTGTGTGTGTGTGTATGTAAAGAACATAGAACTATGTCCCTTCCAATGGAAATTCAATAATTAAAAACAGGATTGCAATGCTGGTTACTGTTATAATATTTGAGTCCTTTAGTTAGGAGCTTATTTTCCATGAATCTTTTAAATCTCCAAATCATATCTGGAATCTCAAAAGAAGGAGTAAAACAAAATCTCAAGAAATCCTTCTTAAAGTTTCCCGCTCCTCTAAATTCAGCTTATTGCTTTAGTTAAGACCATTATCTATAATGTCTGCTAAAAATGATATACCAATCATAAACGTTAATATTCTCACTTGATTTGAAAATTGATTTCTGTGCTGCTGTTCATGATTAGTTCATGTTTCTAACTTCTATTCTCTAAGCGTCTCAAGTCTCTTATCCAATGACCTGAGTCTACTTCATTTTTTCATTTTGTAGTTACTGACCTTTTTTTAGACTACTTTGCTTATTATATAAGCACTACCATCACTTGTTAAGGCAAATAAAACTGTACCCATAATGTGCTCAGGACAATTCTAACGGTACAAGGACATGAACATTAAATAATATGGAATTGCATAGTGAAAGGGTCGTTTTCAATTTTCTCTTAATTGTTCTGATTACATCAATGAGGGAGTCTCAGTTTGGTGCTAGTATTTCCAGAACACCTACCACTTGCCAACCTCCATGTTTAGCAGAGTCATTCGTAGGCAAGAGCGTCCAGCTACAATCTAACAATGCTGCTTTCTTATCATTGAATTTATCTTGTGGTTACCTTCCATTTACAGCAGGTGAGCCTGAACTGCTATTTACTGCAGCACTGTAGTTTCTTTTTAAGTAAATTCGAGTTTAAAGAGTAAATTGATGTAAATACATTTATTTTTTAAATCAGTACAGATGATATAAAGACATGGTAAAAGTCATGAAAGTGATACAAGAATAGTGTTTGCAAGGAAACCCTGTGTAAAACAAACGCCTGGGCTGAAACACTGGTGACCTGGATTTTTGGTGGTGGCTCTGCCTAACCAGCTTCGGGGCGGAGCAAAAATCACTGAACATCACCTATCTTGACCATAAGGTGAAAAAGTTAGATCAGTGTTTTCAATCTGATTGCACACTACAATCACCTAGGGAACTTTCAGAAAATGCCAGTGTTAGGCTTTACCCCATATTGATTATTCAGAATCTCTGGAGGCAAAGGCTAGAAATCAGTAGTTGTTTTAAAGATGCCCAGGAAATTCTAATATAAGTCCAGGGCAGAGAACCATTGGGAGAAATGATCTCTAAAATCTTCTGAGGTTTAATATTGCACTGAAAATAATGTTAAAATGCAAAGATCTCTTCTCCCTGTATTTACTGTTTTGTTTTTAACTTTCCCCTCGTTTCTTTCAAAGTTCTGGATCCATATATACTTTTTGAATTTTGCTGATGTGACATCTTCCAAATCACTATTATCCACAAAAGCCATTAATGTGCTATTTGCCTACTTCTCAGATCAGTAATAAAGCCATTAAAGCAGAGGCATCAGAGTCTAATGTCAGAAACCCTGGACAGACAGCCCAGCTTTCTAACACCTAGCACAATGTGAATGAGAAGGGGAGGAGGAGGAAGGTATGATTCCTTGACTTGGGTGCCAAGAGGACCCATGAAGGTCAGTACTGTGCGACAAAGCTGCTGCAGAGGCCAGGAGCATGAGCTCTGGGGCACATACCACTTAAGCCCCTTCGTCAATAACCACTTACCCCAATGGCACATCAGCAAAGCCATTCCCAGCAGCTTGGCTCTCCTGTCCGGCACAGGCCCCGGGTGGAGGGGGGAGCTGTGTGATAAATGCTGAGCCACAAGCCATTCCATTCCCACCCCGACTCCTTCCCAGCTTAATTAAGAAACACCATGATTCCCGTCCTTCTCTCTCTGGTTTTTTCTTTTTTTCTTTTTGAGATGGAGTCTCACTCTATTGCCCAGGATGGAGTGCAGTGGCATGATCTCAGCTCACTGCAACCTCTACCATCCGGGTTCAAGCAATTCTCCTGCCTCAGCGTCCGGAGTAGCTGAGATTACAGGCACCTGTCACGTGCCAGCTAATTTTTGTATTTTTGGTAGAAACAGGATTTCACCATCTTGGCCAGCTGGTCTTTAAATTCTGGCCTTGTGATCCACCTGAGTCGGTGTCCCAAGTGATGGGATTACAGGCGTGAGCCACCACCCCAGCCTGGCTTTCTCTTTTATCTCTCCCTTCCTTGGTCTGCAACAGAGAGTACTGCTCTCTACTTCATAGCATAGCAGGTGGAAGTAAATGCTGATGACAAGTCCTGGGTGAAACTGGGAAACACATACAATTTCAGAATAGATTTTTTTTTAATTAAAAAGAGTCACTTCTATCTCCTCCCCTGGGTTTCCCAGGCTGACTCTGGTGGTTCTTGGGCGGCAACTCAAACACCTACAGGCACACACAGAAGTGGCGCATCCCCAGGTCAAGAGCGAAGCTATAATCGGCAACAGCTGAGACTGCCAGGCAGGTGTGTGAGCCCATAATTATATCTTCTCCAATTTTATAAAAGAAGTCAGATCCATGGATTTGAAAGTGAAGCCTGATTTCATGATGTTGGCATCAAATTCAAATTCTTAAAAAATATTCTGCAGACCAATCAAATGCATCTGAGGACCAAATTAAGTTAGGAAGCTACCCATTTGGAGACTTTTCTCAGTTGTGAGGTTGGGGGAAAGGGAGAGAAAATTCCTAAGAATGTAATCTCTCTCTCTTTTCACTGGGCTTGCCAGATTTATATAATCCTTGCCTGGACCCCAGTTTAGAAATGTAATTGCTCATCATCCAAATAAGTATTATTATTACTATTTCTATAACTTTTCATGTGCACTTCCACTAAACACACCTATGAATAAGGAACTACTATTGGCCACTATTGCACATAAGAAATATGAGGCTCAGAGAGACGGAATAACTCAACTTCAGTCACACAGCTAGGAAGTGTCAGAGACAAATGTGAAGTTGAGGTTGTCTAATTTCAGCTTCCACGTCTTTAACCCTTCATGTGCTGTGGAGCTCCCAAACCCTAGCACTAAGAGATCTGAGAAATATGAGGTAGTCATTCAGGGACAACATTCATTCGTCTAGTTGGAGAGATAAAGTAGACAGTTTTTCATTAAAATCCAGGCTTCAGCCGGGCATGGTGGCTCACACCTGTAATCCTAATACCTTGGGAGGCCGAGGCGGGCAGATCATAAGGTCAGGAGTTCAAGACCAGCCTGGCCAACGTGGAGAAACACCGCCTCTACTAAAAATGCAAAAAATTAGCCAGTCATGGTGACACGCACCTGTAATCCCAGCTATTTGGAAGGCTGAGGCAGGAGAATTGCTTGAACACGGGAGTCAGAGGCTGCAGTTGGCCGAGACTGCACTTCAGCCTGGGCAACAGAGCAAAACTCTGTCTCGGGGAAAAAAAAAAAAAAATCCAGGCTTCCCATAGACCAAACCACATGCTCCTGGACAAACTCTTTCACTTTTCTGAGCCTCGTTTCTTCATTTATAAAATGGAAATAGCATCAGTATCTCCTACAGCCACCAGTGCGTGGGTACTATATGAGATAATCCACATGAAGGCTTAGCATAGTGCCTGGAGTATAATAAACCCCAGATAAATTGCACTACTGTTGTGATTTTTCTATTGTCTTCACTATGGAGTCACCTTTATGTTAAGCCCTCTACCCTCCAGCCACAGAATCTTAAGCCCTTAGGGTTTAAGAACACTTTTAATTTTTCAAAGCCTTTTAATACCCATTATTTCATTTGATCTTCCCAACAATACAAGAAGGTAGACAGAGCAGGGATTACCTTGTATGACAGAGGAGAGAATGAAGGCAGGAAAAGGTTCAGAGGATATCCAAATTCACACAGACATAGGCTCCATAACGCTGTGTTCTCTTTAGCTACTAAACACTTCAAGAAGGAAGCGGGGCTAGGGAAGACCACTAAAAGTAATTACATGTGTCCATGGGTTCATTACATGTGTACATGTGTCCATTACATGTGTCCAAGTAATTACATGTGTCCACCACATTACATGTGTCCATGGGTGCCTAGACATCTAATAAGGATCATAACACAACCAACTGCCCAGGAAAAAGATGTAAGAACCCTTCTGAAGAAACATAAATGAGTTGGAAGTAATATACTACAAATTATGTAGATAAATACTTACAGGGAAAAATTACTAGAAGCAACTGCAATCAAGACTACATAGTAAAATCTGGAGAACTTTCTGAAGGAGGAAAGTCAAAGGCCTAGAGCCCCTTCCATGCATAACCTCCACTTACTAGGCTTGGGAATGCTATCCCCCAGGCTCACCGGAGCAGCACTGTGCAGTAAACAGGCCACTCTCCCCAGCTCCAATGTCTCTGCAGCACCGTTTACAACACAGACAACTGGATTATTAAATACTATATTTTCAGCATCTAGCATGTTATCTGGCTCACAGTAGGTGCTTATAATAGGTGGAATGGATGAGTGAATGAATGAATACCTCTGCTCACGAAGACGGAAGAAGCTATGAGCCAGCCGTCTACAGTGGACCTGGCCCATTCTGGTGGATGTCTGCTATTTTTTCTGCTCAATGCGTCCTCCTTCTCTTTGTAATTGTACTTTTCCTTTTGTAAACTGCCCCTCTATACTTCCATTCTTCATGGTCTTAGGGGAGCTGATAACCATGTCAGGCCATTCCCAATCTCTCCCTAGACACTGAATCTTGAGAAGACTATGACCTAGGGCAGGAAAAAGGAGTCCTAGCCTCTGGCGGGCAGCATCCTGAGAGACGACACCACAGCCCCAGAACTGCCTGACATCCTCATCTTCCCAACACCTCCTTACTCAGCTCCTTTCACTTCTAAGCTCACCTATTATCTCTCCAATAAATCCTTTTCTCTTTGCTCTTCTCTAAGTTGTTGAGAGTCAGTTTCTATTGCTTGTAAACTAAAGGACTCTGCCTAATCCTCCCCACCATTCTATCTTCAAAGGGAAGAGTTGAGGGGATAGGGTTGCTATTGCATTGTATTAAATAGGCCCATTGTTCTTCTGAGTCTGCCTCCCAGAACGTATCAATAATAATATAAATACAGACAAGAAGTGCCTAGCCTGTTCAGGTTGCCCCTAGCTGATGCAAAGGAGACATACCTACTTTGAATATTTTGCTCCATTTCTCTCCTTCTGGCTTAGACTTTGGCAAAGTATAGCCAATGAAATAACACAGAGAGGAGGGAAAAGAATTTTTTAAACCCTCGAAGAGGTCTTCTGTCTTTGCCTCATTCAGCAGCTGACATGTCCAGGTGAATTAGCTCGTGCATAATTCCAACAGAAAACCCTCTGGCAGCCACTGGTCTTGCCCACCACAGGCTTAGGCCCTCTTCTCTGCCCCAGAGGAACATTGTTGACATGTCCTTCAGTGTCATGAGTGCTTCCAGGCCTCTGGGGCACACCAAGAGATGTGTGTTGACTTCCTGGCTGTCTGATACCCAGCCAATCCTCCCGTCCGCCTCCAACATCTAATTGAATGACAATCCTCCATATCACAGCAGCTGGACAGCTGCAGTCTGTACCTTTTCTGTTTCAGCATGAAACAGGAAAAAACAAATTGGAGAAGAAGGGCTTTCTGCAAAGCCTCCTCTTCAATCCCCAGGTCAGAGAGCTATGCTTGGTTTTTAATAAAATGCATGATGGGGCCTGAATACAGGCTGCTAGGGTGGGAGATTGCTGCTCCTGAGCCAAATGATGGACAATTTCTTGTCAGGCTGGAGAGCAAACACAAACCTCTTCGTGTCAAATGATGAATGCAAGTGACGGTGAGGCTCTTGGAAAACCTCAGACAAGTGCTTAGTCACAGCCATCAGTGTAATCTACCACCAATTAAAACCAATTACAGGCATCCCTATGATCAAGACAGACAGAAACCTGGTGGGGTCGCTGCCTTTCTTACTAAAGCCTTCCTCCGTTTGGGTGCAGCTCCAAACCCAGCTCACGGTCAGAAGAGCACAGTGGCCATGAGAAGAGAGGATCTGCAATAACGACTAAAAACTTCCACTCCTACTCCCCTTTCTCAAATCTGTAAGAGGTCAAGTGCCTATCACAGCCATTCATTCATGTGTTCATTCATTCAAGACATACTAATTTATTATAACAGTGTCTCTGACATGCTATAACTCACTCCTTCCCTTATTCCAGACAGTATCAGTTGACTGCCTGACCTCCTCTGCTAAGTGCAATAGAGCACATTTATTTCTATGCAAAACTCTAGACGGTACAGCCCTTCAGGAACTTACAGTCTTAACAGGGGGAATAAAACATGGAAAAGGCAACTAGCCTACAAGATGGAAAATGATGTGTTATGAGACATGCAAACAAAAAACAGCACTTCAGAGAAGCCATTGGAGAGAGTGATTAAGAGATAGATCAGGAAGCTTCAAAGAGGAAGCAAAACACGAACCTCCTGCCGCAAGGTGCAAATGATTCTAAACATGGGAGTGGGGTGCTGAGGGGTGCAGTCAAAGGACAGGTGGGGCAGCATAAAGAATGCAGTCAAAGAACCACCACCCTGAAAACAGGACGGCACTCTTCTGCTAGCAATGGAGCACATTGTAAGAACATAACCAGGGAAACCAGCCTCTGGGTTCCTACCAGGAAAGACTTGGGACAACCTTCAGCAATCCTGGCTCTGTGAAGCCAGCTCAAGCTTCTTCACTGGAGAAAGACATAAAAGACGAGGCATTTTAAGGAAGGCCTCCCTAGCTGCAGTGTGGAGGAATGGATTAAAGGAGGAGGCTGTTTCAAGCAGGAAGTCAAGTTAGAAGGCAACTGCAGTAAGACAGGCCTTGAACTAAGGTTGTGACACCCAAGAGCAATGACACAAAGACCAGTTCTCATTGTGATGTCACTCATATAGTCCCAGAAAATAAGCACCAGGCTTGGCTTTGAGAACCAGTGTGATTCCATACAGAACTGGGCTCCAAGTCAGAAAGTCTTGTTTCCAGCCCCAACTCAAGTAAAAACCAGCTGTGTGACCAAGCAAGTCCCTCAGCCTCCCTGTGCCTTGTTGTTCTTGTCTGAACCCATCCACAGTGACTCTTAATGGGAATTCCTGCTAAGATGAGCAGATATAAATGTGTTTTCACTTTTTTATAAGAACCGTAAAAACAAAGGCTCATAACAGAATTCTACTGTTTCTATAATGTGATCTGTCGAGGCTTTTTACTCTCTTAGTTTCTATGTCAAAGATAATCTCACTCAAGACATCCGCTAATTTCAATAAAACCCATCAATTTCCATTTTTCTCAGCACTGATGAGCCAATTGATAGCAAAAGCCAGTATATAAGAACTGCACTAATGGATCCCAACCCTGAGCTTTAGTTATAGGATCTACTCAATGTCTCAATGTCCAGTAACTGCAGAAAGAGTAACAGACATCATAGGGGAGGGAGGGGATCATAAATCCCTGCTCTGCTATGTACTATCCGTGTAATCTTGAGAAATACGCTACTGAACTTTAATTTCTACATCTGTAAAATAGAGTTATAATCCCTACCTCCTGGCACTAAGGAGAACATTAAAGAAATATGTACCACAGAGCACAATGCCTGGCACATAGAAAGCACTTGATAAATAGAGGCTATCATTCATTGTTATTTTTATTATTGATGATATCAGAGGCCATTGTTTCATTAATTTCAGACGGCAATAGTTTTCTTATTCATTCTAGCATACCAGATGGTTGCTTAAAAATATCTGAATCACGAAACAGCTTTAGACATTCCATTGAATAAACTGAATTTATTTTTTAAATTAAAAAATCTCATATTTTATGCAAGAGATGCCTTTGCAGAGATAGTCTCTTTAAAAACACTACCACATGTTTTGCCACTACTTCTTGACAAAATGTTTTTCATGAAAAGAAAAAAACACGCGCACACACACAATTGTTCAACTGTCAAGAAAATATATCAAGCCTGAGATGTTAACATTGCCAAAAGATGACAGTATTTGGCAGACTTAAAACTGTTTGTCATCTTAAAAGTATTTATGCAAAAGCAAAAAATAAACAATTCAATATTTTAGTCACTTTAGGTGATTACAGTAAGTCATTAGGTTTTTGTTTAAAATGTTCTTGGAGGAAATGCACCCTTCTACAACCAAGCTAGTTTTATCCTTTTGCATATAAAATTCAAACCATTTCTTAAGTTGTGTCTGCGTTACCTGTGGAGTGTTGGGAGTTGCAAAATGCAAGGGCTGAACAAAGCCCCTCCCTGCTTGTCCATTTCACCCCCTCCAATGTTTTTGCAACACGTTTTAAATTAAAAGCATTTACTAGCTGTAAGACCTTCAGCAACTCACCAACTTCCCAAGACTCAGTTTCCTCCTCTATTAAAAAGTTAAGATGGGGGTAGGTTTGAGGGGAGATAGAATATAAGTCCTGCCTGGCTCACCACAAGGAGCTAAGAGAGAATGGAGCTGAAAAATCTTTTTCTTAATGGTAAAGCCATTTAAAGGTTAAAAGGAGGTTGGGGAACATTTAAACCATGAAGCAACAACTTATTCAACTAAGACTTTCCTCAACATTTGCCTTCCAGAATCCTTAAATAAATCTTTGTAAGGGCAAAAAGAAAAAAAGAAAAATGAAAAGTATCCCTTTTACCTAAATGCAAGTCACTGTGCTGTGCTCATGCAGCAGTGGAGACCAAAATGCTTTCAATTGCTTCCCCTAATGATTTTTTTTTCATCAGAATTAAAGAAATGTATGCCCTTTCGAAACTACTTATGAATGTGTATCTTGTGAAGTTATAAATACATTTAGATCCATTTCTCTTCCCTTCTTATAAAGACATTGATGTGTTTTTTCTGACATGCCTCATGAACTCAGTCAATCACAAGTCTTTCTTAATGGAAACCACATGCCTGCCCAGAACTGTGTAATTATAATGCTAGGATTCTTGGCACTGCCAGGAAAAGGGGCATTGTCAAACCAATTAAAGTTTATTTACTTACATACCATTTCTGGATCAGAATGTTCTTTCTTTATGCTGATGCTGAGAAAATATATATCTCATCAAGTTGTTGCAATTGTTTTTTTTGGACAGATTTACGTTTCTTACCAATTATATTCCTGGTTTTCAGTTCCTTTGCATGTAACTAAAAATTTCTTTAAAAAGACATCTGGGAACAGCATCATGAGATGTTCTGTAAATAAGACTTTGCACATTTCACACCAAAATTACTGTGCTTGTCTATTTTGCTGCTGAAGTGTAATTTTATAGGATTTATCTCCACTAAGGGGTATATTAAGAGCCCCACTGTTGTTTCTTCTTCTTCTTCTTCTTCTTCTTCTTCTTCTTCTTCTTCTTCTTCTTCTTCTTCTTCTTCTTCTTCTTCTTCTTCTCTTTCTTCTTCTTCTTCTTCTTCTTCTTCTTCTTCTTCTTCTTCTTCTTCTTCCTCCTCCTCCTCCTCTTCTTCTTCTTCTTCTTCTTTTCTTCTTCTTTCTTCTTCTTTCTTCTTCTTCTTCTTTTCTTCTTCTTCTTCTTCTTCTTCTTCCTCCTCCTCCTCCTCCTCCTCTTCTTCTTCCTCTTCCTCTTCCTCTTCTTTTTCTTCTTCTTCTTTTTCTTCTTCCTTCTTCCTTCTTCTTCCTCTTCTTCTTCTTCCTCTTCCTCTTCCTCTTCTTCTTCTTCTTGAGACAGAATCTCACTCTGTCACCCAGGCTGGACTACAATGGCACGATCTTGGCTCACTGTAACCTCCGCCTCCTGGGTTTAAGTGATTCTCCTGCCTCAGCCTACCAAGTAGCTGGGACTACAGGTGTACGCCACCATACCCGGCTAATTTTTTTGTATTTTAGTAGAGATGGGGTTTCATGGTGTTGCTCAGGCTGGTCTCAAACTCCTAAGCTCAGGCAATCCACCCACCTCAGCCTCCCAAATTGCTAGGAGTACAGGCATGAACCACCGCTCCCAACTCTGTTTCTTTTAGACTTGTTAGGGATTGAGTGTGACCTACAAGGAGGTCTCTGCTTGGTATCTGGCACAACTACTGAATTGATGGATTATCAAGGCGGGAAACGTTCCTTAAAAATCCTAGTGTTTTCCCTCTGAAAATAGGGATAAAAATTCTACTCACCTGCATAGCAATGGTGACAAGAAATACCATGATTAGTGGAGAAAAGAGTGGAATAAATATTTGGACGCAGATACCAACTAGTCAAAGCGCAAGTCCTTTAACTCTCCTAAGCCTTCTTTTCTTGTCTATAAAATGGGACAAACAATGCTCATCCTACGAGCTCAAGGGATTGCTCTGAATTTCAGATGAAATAAGGAGAAAGCCCCTTGCAATGTGTAAAGACTACCACTGCCACTCTCTCTGCCTATGTCCAGCCTTCCAAGTCTAAGTCGAGAACCAAGGTCGCAAACCAGCAAAAGCAAAACCAAGGAATGAACTTCATCTTAGATTATGGTCAGACCTAAAGGATTAAACAGACCAGACTGAACATCTCCAATTCCAGTCCAACTGGGAAGGAAAGGGCAAGTCAAAATCCAAGTCTGTTCTAGGTAAGTAGGCAGGCAGATAAGGAATGTGCAAATGCCTATGGTTGTTGCCGTCAGTTTTAGCATTGCAGATAAATGACCCCAGTTATCGTCACAGCAGATGGGAAGATGGGTGAGTTACTTGGGTTCTCTTATCTCATTCTATTCTGGTTCCCATACCTCAGCCAAACCCCCTCATATGGTGGGTTAATCATTCCCCTTCCTGTAGGTAGGTGTGTCTCAGAAGGAGAAGAACATGAGCTACATCTCTATTCCACCAACTTAAATCACTGTGAGATTCCTTTTTAACTTCCCCACCAAGGAAAGACAAATGGGAAGCTCCGACAATATGAATAGACCAAAGAACACTTCAATTTTATGTAAGTAAAATGAGCAATCTGATTCCAGATATTATTTGATTATTGTGAAGAGTGGCTTTACCCAAACCCAGCAAGCAAGCCACCCTTAGCCTCTTCAAACTCTTGATCTGAGAGTCAAGGGGCCTTTCAACGTACAAAATCCACAAAGTCTAAATGTGCCTTGTTAAAGGGAGCTGTGAAAACAAAACATAAACAAAAGTGACACAATCTGTGGAGCTGCCACCTGACATCATAATCTATTAATGACAATTCTGGAACATCCCTTGGACTCATTTTGAGTAAAGTACAATATCTCTTGAAACTCCATGCCAAAGATTTTGTCTAGTTTTAACACTTATATTAGCCAGAGGCCTCACAATGAGAGTAGTTGATCTTGTATTACCATTTTATATTTCATCATTGGAATGGTTATTTTATCAGAAATTCATTTCAACCTCAAAATCCAAACACACCAATACATTAAGAGATTCAGTAGGGCAAAAAACATAGTTTTGCTCAAACTAATATAGCAAAAAATTCATGGATGACTTTTTGCATTAGGCAAGAATTCTTCACTCTAGACAATGCTAAACGACAAGGTTCTCCAAGTTCATTTTGATTTTCAAAAATTTATTCTGAATTTATCACTTCAGAAATGAATCAATGACATGAGAGTCACACTTTCAGACTCCAGCAATACATGGAAAAAGCACTTATCCCTCTGATGGGTTCTCAGCCATCAACTGAGAAAAGCCAGGGCTTTCTAATTGGTTACCCTCTGCTTTACCTAATAAGGCATCCACTTACATCCTGGCCAAACTTTGAGAAACACTCAGCTTCTGTCTCAGAGTTCATTTCCTCCTTGACGGGAGAATTTGGGGAATGGAAGTGAGTGGTAGAAAATTGGAGAAAGAAAAAGCCAGGGGCTGCCCCAGATTCTCCTGTTTCTGCTTCTCCCCAATAACACATTGTCCTTGGATTCTTACCAGCGGCATAAAATAATCTGAACCTAAGTATTGGTGGTGTGTTCCTGGAGCTGTATTTTATGAAACAAGAGACAATGGTTTCACGTGGAATAGTCATTGCACGGGAAGGTTTCGGCAGAGCAACAGATCAATGCTAGGGGGATACTTATATGCTTGGCTTAGAACTGCTGGACATTCAGAAGCAAGTGTACAGGTATCAGAAGGATTCTGTGAGTATATACTCTCCGAGGCTCTTCTGAGTCCTGAGTCTAAGAAACTAAATAATCTTCCAGCACCAGAGAGACTCTCGACACTCCTCAGTGTGGTGTTGAGGAAAAAGCCCCCAACAGGGCCTCCTGTGGAGAGCAGAATGACTCCAGGATCTGCCATTTATTTGTTAAGCTCTGTGAGCTTGGCTATATGCCTTGCCCTCTCCGACCTTCTTACAGGGTCATTGTAAGGATTAACTGGATTATGTAGAAAGAACCCAGCACCCTGCCTGGCACAGGATTGCTGCACAATAAAAACCTCGGTTTCGTCTTGCTTCATATCACAGAGCCCTTTGTGCTACTCCACCTATGGGTAGGGTGGCCCTTGCCTGAAACGATGAGCTAAGAAAGATGATCTCATTTTTGGTCAGAGACTCGCAATACAATTTTATCTCATGACATGCAGAGTCCCCCAAAATGTATTAGTGAAACCTACTGGATTCCAGAGGTGCAATAAGGGTGTCAAGTGCTGCACGAAGAGGATTTAGACTCCCTGAGGATCTTGGCCCTGTTTCTAGCTGTCTGGCCTCCAGCCTTGGCGAATATAAACAGCTATAACAGATTCTGGGCCCCAAATCCAACTTTAATTTACTGGTGACCTCATGGCTTTCAGGAGCATTACACAGGACTTATCTGGAATTCACTCTTTCCAACACCCTTTCTTTTATTGGAGAAATCTGATAATCATGTTGATTTCTCAAATCTTTTTACCTAGAAAGGAATTTTTCTGGAAGTACTTAGTGTTGTTTTAATCAGATCAACAAACATGTCCAGGACTTTATAAATAACTTGTAAGCATGTAATTTCTTAATATACTTCCTGGGTAAATTAGTGATGGCTTTGCTACAATTTTCTCTAATTTTCATGAAATATTTTAATTAGCTCTCACTTTATAAGTTAACTATAAAAATTGCTGTCAAAATTTGGACAGTTGCGATTTCCGTCTTTTACCCAGAAGTAAGGGGAGAAGGATATCCTTTCACTTTCTTCAAAATTGGTTTCTAAAAGTAACTTTAAAATGTGAGCTCATTCTAAATTATTTAATTCGGTTCTCAGTGCGCATTTATAAGGTTGTAGGGAGGCCAAAGACATGTAGTATTGGTGGAAAAGTAAGGTGAATCTTAACATAATTTCTTGGCAACACTTTATATTTAGTAAAAGTCCCCTTAAGCAGCCTTATAGGAACTGGACACTTCTATCAATTATTACTGGGTTTCTAGTTTAAAGGCAACAAATGCAAAGAATTATGATACTCAAGCCCATTCCTAATAAAAGAAGGCTCACATCTTACATGTCTAAGTATTTAAAAGCTATAAAACAAACTAGAAAACGTTTAAATGAATTACGTTATGCCTCCTATCTTGACAAATACTTCTTTATAACAACCGGAAAGGCCAACTTCAATTGTAGAATTTTCAGGCTCTTCAGTGTTCCTCTCAAGCACTTGGTGTCACAGGAAGCCCCAACTACATCCCACCTCCTTCTTTCTCCACCTCTGGCTCTGATCCAAATCTCAAAGATCAGAACACAGCACACATTTGAACACAGCAGTGCTCACAATCCATTTCCCTCCTCATCCTCCAGAAAAGCCCTTTGTCCACTCCTCAAATTTCAGGGTACACACATGAGCACATCCCCCCAGTGGACGCAGAACCAAGCCTTGAAAGTGAACTCGGGGCCTTCGGAGCAGTGAATTCCTGGGTCCCAAGAACTCTGAGTAAGATCTTAAAAAAGTGGGCAGTTTCCAGGTGGCCCCAAGGGTCTCTCACTCCCTGAGGAGAGGAACAGCTGAGAAAGAGCCAGACTGGGCCCCTCTAAAGAGCAGAGGCCAGGCAGAGGGCCCTTGAACTGCATCTGTGAGCAGTGCTGACCATTCAGCCCCATTCCAAATAAACACTTCACAATCAACATAGCTAATGTTAAATATTTTGCAGTTGTCAATTATCTAAAAACTACTAATCCAAATATGTAGAGTTGCTTATCCTCCATCTACTCCTCAATTCCCCCAAATCCAGATTCTACCCTCAATGTATAAATTAAGCTGCTTTAAATTCACCAGTGATGTTCATTCTGCCAACTCCAACTCTGGCACTTTCTACAGCTCTCTTCTTCCCATTACTTCTTTCTGGGTCTTCTTGAATCCATTCCTGATTTCTGCTGGTGCCTCTCCTTACCCCATGCAAATTTATTCTCCAAACTAGCACAAGAGTGATTTATGAATGAAGCACATGTAACACATCGCCCCTTTCATAAAACCCTCTAGTGGATCCTGCAGCCCAAAGGAAGAAGTCCAAGCCTCCCAAGCTCAGGCCTTAGCTAGCTCTACAGCAGGCTCTCCCTCTACTCTTTACCTACATGTTCATGTTCCTGCAACATCAAAGCACTCCTCTTATCATTTTTGCATTCAACAAGAATTTACTGAATGCCCACTGTGTGCCCCTGACAAGGAATGTTTTATACCTTTGCATACACTGTTCTTTCTGCTGTAAATGGCCCTGCCCTACCACCATCTCCTCCCCTCCCCTGCTACTTCCTCCTCATTCTGAAAGGCTCAATTCAGGACAGTGACCTCCTCTAGGAAATCTTCCATGATATTACCTCCCATCACCTAGGACAGCCATTCCCTTCTTCCATGCTCCCACAGTCTCCTTGCATTGCTTTCACTGTACTCTATCTTATTAAATTTTAATGAAGAAATCTATCCCAAATTATGAGCTTCTTCTGGCCAGTCTTATCTATATTTGTTTTCCAGAGCCAAATACCCCATGTACGCATGCAAAATAAACTAAACCCTATCTGTGATGCTTTCTGCTCAGATGGAACCTTCTCAACAAGGCTTTCTTCAACCCTTCTCTAAAATTGCCCCCACTTTGCCAGCTCTAGCCCCTAACCCTGCCTTGTTTTCCTTTATAACACTAACTGCCTGACATATAACATATATTTATTTTTCTTCCACATCTAGGAGGGGAGTTCCACAAGGCCAGGGACTTTGTTCCCACTATTGACTACCTGCATCCACAGTATCTGCAATAGACAGGTATTCGATACATAACGTTGAATAAGCAAATGAATGCACTAAATACCCGCACTACTTCAGCTTCCAAAAACTTCAATCATTTGTCTATCATTTTACCAACCCACCTACCGCCCTTATTGTCATTTACTTAATAACTTTTCTTTAAATTGACTAGCTATTTTCAGCAAAATTATTCTAAAAGGAAACTATATGTAGAAAACCACTCAGCTGAAGGGAAGCATAAAAGTAGGCATATAATTATTAAATTCAAAATCTCTGTGTATCTCCTGAAATCATCTCACAGGTCAGCACTGGAGCTTTTAGTGGTAGTTTACCACACTTTGGGAAGTGATGTTGACTTGATCGAACAGATCTTTGATTCCCCAATTGTGCCAGATCACAACGTATATTATGTATGCTTTTCACCTAGTACTGAAAAATACCCACAACCTGAAAAGTTTAGTGCCTACACCCAAAGCATTCCTGTCATGGAAGCTTCAAAAGCTCAATCCAAATACCACACTTCTCAAATTGCAGTGAATGAACCTCAAACACACACAAGAGTTTTTGTGTTTCATTTTCTCTTTGAAAGAAAACAAAATGTGACAGAAAAAGAAACAAAATGAAAGCCATATTGATGGCTCTTACCCAGAAACTGTGCTCTGAGATGGGGCTGGGCAGCAGCCTGAGACACCAGCAATTCCTGAGAGTGTATAATGCCCCAAGAACAGAAAATGTGACCAATGGTCATTCCAAGCAATGGAGACATAACTTCAAGAGTATTAGTACTTATAATTAGTTTCCATAAAACTCCCAACTTTTCTTCACTTCAACCAAAACAGGTTTCTTTCTTAAGAGGATCTTCTTTCAAATAAGTCAAGTTTTTTAAAGAACTCCTTACATCTAGTTAAAGGATCTATCTTCAAATCTTTCTCTCTCTCTTGGCTAAGCAGGAACATGAGATGTTTTCAGTTAGAGAACAGAAAGTTTTCCAAGCATTCGTGAGAAATTGGTAGGTTTTTGCCTCTTAAAATGCTGTAACTATACACAAATAGTTTCAATCTATTCCAAGTGGCAAGTTTTCAGGATTATAAACAGCGAATCGATCAGTGTGTTCCAATGTTGACATGGTAAAAATGAAAACTAAGTTCAGCAGTTGCTGATGGTCTCAAAAGTATGCTATCCACTGATCCATAGTGTATATTTTTCTTTCTTACTTGAAATGAAGCACAAAGATTCAATAATAAAAACCTACTAACATTTTAACAAAGCCTCTATCCACCATTACAGACATACATATATTAAAATATGCAGTAAAACTTTATTGTAAGAATAATAATACCCAACTCTTTTCCTGTGGTTCACTTTCTCTGCTGTTTTGCTACAGAAAGTTGTTTGTACATCCATCAGTGGCATTTTTGAGATACAGTATTGCATGGAGCAGCAGTTCTCAAATGTGCTCCTGCAGAACTCTGAATGTCTCTGAGTCTCTTTCATGGGCCATGGGGTCAAAACTATTTTCCTAATATTACTACTGAGCTGACATTTGTGCCAAAGGTGTGAAAGCAATGATGGATAAAGCAATTCATGCCTTGTAAGAATCAAGGCAATCATGCCACACCATACTTACTAATCATTGTATTCTTCTCCATCATGTATTTGCAGTAAAAACACACACACAAACACAAAGCCTCAAAGCCACTTCACTTAAGAATGTTCTTTGTGGGCTGGGCTCAGCAGCTCATGGGCTGGGTGCAGTGGTTCATGCCTGTAATCCCAACACTTTGGGAGGCTGAGGTGGGCAGATCACGAGATCAGGAGATCAAGACCATCCTGGCTAACATGGTGAAACTGCATCTCTACTAAAACTAAAAATACAAAAAATTAGCCAGGTGTGATGGCAGACGCCTGTAGTCCCAGCTACTCGGGAGGCTTAGGCAGGAGAATCGCTTGAACCCAGGAGGTTCAGGTTGCAGTGAGCCAAGATTGCACCACAGCACTGCAGCCTGGGTGACACAGTGAGACTCCTTCTAAAAAAAAAAAAAAAAAAAAAAAAAAAATTCTTGATGAAGTAGTAAAACTATTAATTTTATTAAACTTTTTTAAATATTAAATTTTATTCTATCTTGACCCTTCTTACATCTTCTTACTCTTCTTTGAGATAAAATGAGAAGGCCAGGAATGGTGCCTCACACCTGTAATTCCAGCACTTTGGGGGGCAGAGGCAAGTGGATCACCTGTGGTCAAGAGTTTGATACCAGCATGGCCAACATTGCAAAAACTCATCTCTACTAAAATACAAAAAAAAAAAAAAAAATAGCTGAGTGTGGTGGCACATGCCTGTAATCCCAGCTACTTGGGAGGTTGAGGCAGGAGAATCACTTGAACCTGGGAAGTGGAGGCTGCAGTGAGCTGAGATCATGCCATTGCACTCCAGCCTGGGCAACAAGAGCAAAACTCCATATCCCCCCACAAAAAAATGAATAATACAGATAAAGCTTTTCACTGCATACCAAAGTACAATGGTCATGGTCCCGGTAAAGCATTTGTGCAACTGTCTGAGTTATAAGCTGAAGTAGTTTTTTTTGTTTTGTTTTGCTTTTTCCATAGAACAGCACTTTTACTTGAAAATACAGCTGACAAACTATGGCTTTTCAAACTTGGATATCGCAAACATTTACTGAAAAAGTGAGACTGTAACTTTAAAGAAAACTATTGACTGCAGGTGTTGCCAATAATAAAAGTCAAGCTTTCAAGTAAAAATTAGAGTTTTGGAAAACCTGGGTCCACCACTATGAGACTGACAGCTCTCCAATACTTTTTCTGATGAGATCAATGGTGATATTAATGAATATAAATTGTTGATATTGTCTAACAAAGTACGTCAGATAACTCAATGAACATAACTCAGTGAACCAACATTTTTCAAATGACCAATGCATGAAGTTACAAAATGCTGATGGTTAAAAGACTCATTCATAGTGAAAGATATACCAGTGTATTTTAATGTAAAGAGTTTAAAAATTCATTGATATTGTTTCAGGTATCACACCACAACTAACTTTTAAGAAACTTGTTAAGTTTTGGTGTAGTATCAAAGAAGAATAGTCACAGCTACCTGAAAAAAGTAAATAAATAAAATACTCCTCTTTTTTTCCAACTATATATATATTTATTAAGCTGGATTTCCTTCATATACTTTAATCAAAATGACTTCTAGGAACAGAATATAGTAGCAAATATGAGAATATTGTATTCTGTTAAAAGTCAGACAATGTAAAAATGTAAAACACACTATTCTTCAAACTAAATATTTTTGTTACAGAACATGGAGTTACTTTATCATTATAAACTGTGTTTATTTTAACATGTGATGGGGTTGCTATTGTTATTTTTAAATGAGTAAGAAAGAAATATTTTTTAATTTCTCATTTTAATTGATAACACAGTAAATATGGATAGACATAAGCCACAGCCACAAAATTTCTTTGGATCTTCAACAATTTTTAAAGGTGTAAAGTAATCTGAAGTCAAAAGGTTTGAAAAGCACTGATCTAGCATTGAAGAGGTGCGAATCTATAATCTGTAGTTAGGAGAAATCCACAAATTATGACTCAGCCATTCATTGACTGTGCTACCCCCTGTGCAAGTCATCTCATCCCTCCAAGCTTCAGTTTGCTTATCTATAAAAGAAATTATATTGCCCCATCTCACAAGACTGTTATGCGTCCTTAACACATAGTAACCCCCTCTTAGAATTACTAGCTTCTGATATTACCTTCATCTCGTCATTTTTGGCCAACTTACTGACACTAGTTAAAGTTGTTTAGATTAAGGAGAGGATAAAGTGCCCCCCAGAAAAAGAGATGAAAGTTCCTCCTCTCAGGGACTATAGGACCACATGGCTATTAAGCCTGAGTCACAGTTCACCACACTAGTGTCTGACACAGTGATTTCACCAGGGATTAGCTAATCTCCTTAACAACTTGTTCCTCAGGAGAATAGGAACTAAAGATTAGAGAAAATTCTGTCACTTTCTGAGGCCACCAAAGTAATTTCCATCATCACCCATCTGTGTGTGTGTGGGTGTGTGGGTGTGTGTGTGTGTGTGTGTGTGTGCATGCCACGTTGGTGGCTCAGAGTAGCATAAAACCAGTTACTTCAAATTTACTTTTGTAATGGTTGCAGGGTTCCAAATACAGTTGTTATACATAATCCCTGAAACTTTTTGCCATGGTCTTAGGGAAAGACAACCAGCCCAGTAGAATAAGGTGAGAAATAAAAGAACACACCCCCATCTGCCTACACCCCCATCTGCCTTTTTTTTTTTTTTTCATATTCCATTTACTCTTCAAGTACTGTAGGATAGGTACACAAAAACTACAAAAAAATAATCATTTCTCAATTTTCCCCTATTACTTTTTCCATAATTTGAAAACATAAAGCTCTTTCCACTGGCTGCTTTTCTAATTCTCCTTTCTATTCCTGTTCCAGTGCAAAAAGAATTTTGCCAATGAAAGTGCTATAAACAGCCATGCCCTCACTGAAAAAGGCAATATGCTGTTAGCCTGACATATACCTCGCTTTTCCGCTCATTGTCAACACAGTGATTGATGGTGTAGTTCATTAATGTGAGACGATTGTCAGCTTTTCCTGAATAAATATAAAAAGAAACAAAGAAATCTCCACCCTTTTCAAGCCAGAGTGAATTATTTCCTATTTTCCAGGCTTAGGTTTAAAAATCCATAGGGCATTCATCTTACAGTAAATAATGAACATACCCTTTAATGGAAGAAATTTTAGTTTGGGTTCAGGGCTGACATAGTTTTTATATATATGGAAAAAGAGGAAAGAATGCTATTCAAAGGATGAAGCCATATAGGCACCTAAAATTGTACTTTAAAGCAATACTTCATCTTTAGTATACATAGTCATGTAAAATGTAAGAAATTATCACCTTTGGAAATCCGTAAAGTAAAAAGGATCTGTCATGTGCTAAATTGCGATGTAACAAGAATCATAAGTAAAGAAGGCAATAGAGTAGATGGATATCTAGAGGACTAATTTGCAGCTGGGTAGGAAAGTTGATTAAAATCAGCGCACCTCAAAAGGAAGTTTTGTGAAAATAATCAAAACAGACTTTCCTTTAGATCTCTCTTTACTCATGATACAAGGTTGGGATGTTTCTACTGCCAGATACACTGACATATATAAGCTCAAGAAAGGTAAGATCTTGATCCCATTTGCCCTTTTATCAAGGGGTATTGCTGCTGTGACTTTTCTCTGCATTGGCATCCTTATCATTCTGTCTGTTTGAACCACTTTAACTGACTCTTTGCTAACTCTGTTAGTCACAAGATCAACAAACATCATTGGGTGTGTCTTGCTTTTAGCTTTGGTGTACAAAAAGCAACAACCGGAACAAAAACATCCCCATACATATGGCACTCACAAGTGGATAAACACACAATGTCTCACTCTAGGCATTCTGTTCCTGTACAGATTTTCTTGGGTGGCAATGTGCTAATGACGATAATAATTTATTCTGAAGATGTGCTAAATTTCTTGAGTTGAATTGTGAAGTATTTTGAATACCACTAGAAGGCACAGGAAACTGAGAACTACAGGAAAAAAGAAATCTGGCATTCTGCCACCACTTGAAGATTTAATCTGATTGTAATAGAAGGTGATTACTGAAGACCAACCAGAAGACCTTGGATGATTTCCTCTTAAAATGACAGCTTGCCTGTGTATCGTGCATTCTTAGAGCACATATGCATGGATCTGTTTTCAGGATGTTCTCATTCTTAGCAATGTAGGCAAAGGGACTTGAAGCCTGACAATAGCTCACATTCACTGAGTGCTGTGCCCATGTCCAGAACCCCTGTGCTCACACTTCATGTATCTCACCTGGTTCAATCCACACTCCATCTCTAGTAGATGTGATCTATCACTGCTCCTGTTCTAAGGATGAGGAAGATGCAGCTACGATTCGAAGTCATAGATGACTAAGTGGTACACTCAGGGTTCTCACCCGGCCCTGTCTGACTCCAAAGCCAGAACTGTGAGCCACTAAGATGTTGGGAGAGTTTCTGTTGAAGAAAAAGGCAATCATCATTTGACTTTAAAATGCTTCTCAGTGGGCTGGGCACCATGGCTCACGCCTGAAATCCCAGCACTTTGGGAGGCCAAGGCGGGTGGATTACTTGAAGTTGGGAGCTCAAGACCAGCCTGGCCAGCATGGAGGAAACTCCGTCTCTACTAAAAATACAAAAATTAGCCAGGCGTGGTAGTGGATATCTGTAATCCCAGCTACTCAGGAGGCTGAGGCAGGAGAACTGTTTGAACTCGGGAGGCAGAGGTTGCAGTGAGTCGAGATCACACCACTGCACTCCAGACTGTACAACAAGAGCTGTCTCAAAAAAAAAAAAAAAAAAAAAAAAAAAAAAAAATGCTTCTCAGTGTTATCACATTTGATGTTCATTTCCCCCTCACTCTAACTATAGTGAGTCAGCAAAGCATGTAATATTATGTTCCTTTTACAGATTAAAAAACAACAACAACAACAACAACGAAGTCCAGAGAGGCTAAAGGACTGTTTTAAGGTTCAACAGCTCTGACTTGCAAGACCTAGGACCAGAATTCAGGTCTTTCCAGTACACTGTTATTTTGCTATAAAGTAGCAAACAAAAAAGACAGATAGGTAGTAGGTAGGCACGTAGGTAGACAGATAATTAAAGTCTTTCAAAATCAGTGAGTAAAAAAGTAGTTGTTGCTACCATATTTCAATTTACAGCTGCTTAGCTTGTTCTATAATGAATTCCATCTTTCCCTACTTGCTGCCAAGTAGGGAATTGTGCTCTGGAAGTCTCTAGATTCACTGTATGTAACATTATCTTAATGCTTTCAGGTGATAAGATCCTGGATTCTTCATGAGGAAGAAAGGCTAAGAGTCTTGAGAAGCTTGAGGTGGAAGTCTCAACGCTGCTTGAAATTTACAGCCAGACTTAGCATCACGGGAAACGTTTCCTGTAAGGAGCCAGCCAGCAATGTATCTGCCCATACTTCTCAAACAGTCATAGCAACACTCCCAGCATGTCACAGAATAATAAAAACCAGTTGTGAGGAATGGAGAATTTGAGAGAGAGAGAAGTGCCCTTCAACAAACTCTAGGCTTTACATGTTACAGTGACCCAAAGACCTCAATAGAAAAGTTCCCATAGCTTCACAGCAAATGAAGATAGACAAACTTTCTGGAATCTGCTGGGGTCAGACCTTGACATTCATCCAGAACATCCCAAAAGGGAGGAAACAACCCACAAGAGCAGTAAAGTTCTTATTCAAATCTCAAAAGTGCCCCAATTGATAACACTGCTCACTTCTAGAATTTTAATACTAGAGAATAAAACTCCACCTACTACTGCTTTGACTATAAGAACTCAACTCCTAGTAGTTCACCAAATGTGTGGCCTTCCCCTAAACACTGTCAGTAGGGAAAGCGTATGCATTTTTGCTTCTTAAAGATGCGTTGAGTTGTGGGCCAATGAGAATATAATGAACCAACACTGATAATGTACATACAATGAATTTATTCTGTATTCCAAGAGGCTCTTCCTATTTTCTCCTCAGCAAATTGAAAATTATATTTGTAACCTGATTTTAAAGCACTCTGAGTGTGCATTTCTCAGAGCTATTAACTGAGTTTGGATAGCGTTTTATATTTCTTTCCTGTACATTTATTATAGGACATCCAGGAGGGAGAAGAAATTAAAGATCATGAAATACCAGAGTTTTGCATGCTTTTGTCTCTTCTGCATAAAGAAAAACAGAATATGAATTTCTAAAATATGCCCAAAAATTATGACGATAGAATGCAGTGGTTCCTTAATCTTTTATGGGAATGGACACTTCTGAGAATTTGATAAAAGCCTCTCCCTAGGAAACTGCCTGACTTAATAAAAAACGTTACAGCAATTTTAGAAGTTTCACTGCCCAACCCCTGAAATCTAGTCTTAAATTGCCTATAGGTTAAGAATCCCTGAATTATAATATTCCCAACAGCATATAAAATCAGTTTATCTCATTGACTTTTCCTGTGTGCTAACAGAATCACAGTTCATGATTTGCTATGGCAAATGCAATGGCTATTTAAATTTTACTGGAATCTAAACTTCCTGACCCCTCTCAGCCTCTCTTCTTCGTTGGATGCGTTACTCAGCTTATGCGTGGTGGTACAGAAGAGAATGGAATTAGAAAGACTGTCCAGAAGGCTGCTTTTGCATCTCTGTCGCTTAAAATACAGACGTTCAGAGACAGGTTTCTCCATCAAGAGAAAACTGTGTTTGTTCCCAGGACAATCAAACTGGGAAGTTCACACTTCCAAGAGAGAAGGGGCTGAAAAGGAAGCCCAACTCTTTGGGGGGCTGGGTGACACCACAAATAATTATGTGATAATTTCCACTAGACTATTTAGTGAGGCTGACACCATGAGTCCTTTACCCTTGTCCCAGAGTGGAGGCCACTCTGTCCATTTTCACAATCGAATTTTACAATAGGTTAACTTTGGGAAGGCTGGATGGTAAAGAGGCTCTAGGGGCCATATGAGTGAAACTGACCAATTTTGGTCATTACTGAGCACAGCACTTTTACTCCTCTCTTAGAAAGAGAAGTCAGTCAAGAACCATAATCACTAAATCGCAAAGCAACATGGGAATCCCTTTCAGGTAATCCTATCTTTGACAACACCCAGAAATTAGATTTGTAATTTCATACTAATATAACCAATCACAGCCATGTTAAAAAAAAAAAAAAAAAAAGCAAGCCTGGGACTCTCTCTTGGGTTCTCACTAATGATGAAATTTAAACACAGAATTGATTTGTCAGACCACGCTTAATTATATCCAACTATACCCTAAAATCCTCAAAACATAAAAAAGTTTAGTCCATAAATAAAGCAGGAAAACAACTCCAGTGTCTATTCTCTGTTAACAGAAGGTTTCTGTCTAACTTGTTCTGTTCCTTATGAAGCTGCAGAAATGACTCTGGCTTGAAGAATTCTATTTTTAAAAACTCCTCCTATTTACATATGCTTTACTTCTCAAAAGAATGTCACCTTCCTATTAATGCAACACTTAACAAAGGCAATGTCAGAATTGTACCGTTGGTGGGGGCTTTGTTTCTCACTTGCCATATTTTGATTGGAATCTGTGATAATTCATGTGCCCTCATTGTGAGACAACTAAAAATTATCATTGTCAATACAGTTTCCTAACAATCCCAGAACCGGGGCAATTAGTTATAAATAAGTCATTGTTGGCAAAATAAAGAATGTCATCTAATGTCTCAGACGAATAAAGGAACAGCTGGAAAAGGAAGGGAAGAAGCACAGAGACAGAGAGAGAGAGAAATAAAGGGGACACCAAACTTCTTTATGGGGTCACAGTAAAAACTTTATATGCCTAAATAAAGACACCAAAAAAAAAAAATAAATAAATAAACATACTTGAGAAGTCATTATCCAATATGTTTTTAAGCCAACTCCTAAAAACAGCTTTTCTGAAATGCTTTTGGATGACTGTTTATATGTTAAAATCAACATTTAAATTGTGCTACAAAGCTTATTGTGTACTAAATAAGCAGTTCTAAGACCTCTAGAACAACATAGCTTTGGGTCTAATCCACTGAAAACACACTCTGTGCACATGAAAATTTGGTTCGCTTTGGTTGGGAAAAAGTGAGGAATGTGCTTGCCTCTAAGTTAGAAGAGGGTCAAGAAAGCATTTAAAAAATATATTCCTCCATGAATGACCAAGTAGCCAGGGCCCCTTCGTGCACCTGAGAGATTTGCCAGCCAAGATCCACTCCTGAAAGAAGCATTCATACCTTAAATATGCATTTATTCTCCCCTCCCCAAAATGTACAGTTCCAATTTTTTTTTCAAAAATAGGAGTTCAGAAGTGAGGGGTGTTAGAAACACATAAGTCTCATTTGTTTAAACCAATGTTAAATATCATGAAATGTGAAGGCGAGAAAAATCTTAGCAATCAGACAGATTCCAGTTATCCGACAAATGTTAGGATTGATTTTATATAACTTTTCTCCAAATTGGAAAGCAGCGTTCTATCACAGCATACAAAATGGACACCGATCCATATAATCATGGCATAGGAGATAGATTTTATTCTCTAGGCTGTAAGAACTGCTTCACGTATACTACTTTTCACCAGAATATTATTTCACCTAACAGTCTGAACAATTCATCATGGACTATATGTAAGAATAAGAGATTATTTCTACGGAAACAAGTGGTACCAGACAAAAGTAAAATGAAATTAAATCACTAGAAGTCTAAGAAGTCAAACTTTTGACTCAGGAATTCCGTGTTTAGAATTCTACTCTAAGATTGCAATCAGAGCAACAGTTGAAGATTTATATCCAAAGGTGTTCATCACAGTGATATTTATAACCATGAAAAACTGGAAATAACTAAAATATCCAATAACAAGGATCTTTTTTAAAATCTCTCTCTCTCTCACACACACACACACACACACACACACACACACACTTTAGTTAAGAAACAGATGAGGGGACTGATATGAAAGAAAAAGAAAAGAAACTTCAAATCCATTTATCTGGGAATTGGTGTAAATAAATTATTTTGGTCTCCTTTTTAAACTTTTTCTTTTTTCTTTTTCTTTTCTTTTTTTTTTTTTTTTTGAAACAGAGTCTTGCTCTTTTTGCAGGCAGACTGGAGTGCAGTGGCATGATCTGGGCTCATTGCAGCCTCCACCTCCCAAAGAGCTGGGATGACAGGCATGCGCCACCATGCCTGGCTAATTTGTTTTTGTATTTTTAGTAGAGACAGGATTTCACCATGTTGGCCAGGCTGATCTCAAACTCCTGACCTCATGTGATCCACCCACCTTGGCCTCCCAAAGTGCTGAGATGACAGGTGTGAACCACTACACCCAGCCTAAACTTTTTCATACTGTCCAAGTCCTCTACAACAAGAAATATCGGCAAAGAGACACTTTAAAAATGTCAAAATGGCTTTTATCAATTTAAATTCTAATTAACATCATCTCTTTTTGACTCAAAGGATGTAAGATGCTGGCAGAAGGAAGTGATTTTGACCTTGGCTGAGGGGACGCTCTACCAGGGGAAAGCTCTTCCAGCCTCATGCTCTCCTCAGCCAGAGGAGCGCTGCTTTTATTTACTTTAATTACATTTTTAACTCGATGTCAAGCCAAGCCCTTTTCAATTTATGGATAAGGAAACCCCCCAGAAAAGTTAAAGGTCTTGCCTAAAGTCACACAGCTTGTTAGTTGAAGATCTCATATTAAAACTCAGATGTCTTCATTCAGATAATCCTGTGCCTGTGTCCACTTTGTGGTTCTGTCTGTTCAACAAAGAGCACCTGTTTTCTGTTAATTGTTTTATAGGAGTCAGAGACCCACAGGGAACCACCCAAATTGTCTTGAACAATACTTCCTCCTCCAAAACTTATCCCCAACCTTGTGATTGTGTGCAACTCAACAAAAGAGCCTAGTTTAAGAAATGCCACTAGGAGCCAGTTAACAACAAAATATCAGACTTTCTTTACTATGCCAGCCCAAGTCTTAAAACATTTTTGTAAATGATCTCATCTCCTTAAACTTTAGAGTAACAGTTCTTGCTATGAATACGTAAAACATGGTTGACCCACTGAGGACAGCTTCCCATTATCTAGGAGATAACTATTTTAAACATCACATATAAAACCAGCAAAAAAAATTAACCAGGCATGGTGGTACAGGCCTGTAGTCCCTGCTACTTAGGAGGCTGAGGCAGGAAAATCCCTTGAGCCAAGGAAGTCCAGCCTGCAGTGAGCCAAGATCTGCACTCCAGCCTGGGCAACAGAGCAAGACCCCACCTCAAAAAAAAAAAAAGCAAAAATAAATTAAAGATTAACTAGAATGTGATATTAACATAGCTGACACTTGCTTTTCCACGCAAAAGAAACGTGGAAAACCTCAAAATCATTTTATTTTATCTCTGCATAATTCGTGGTTAGGTTTGAAAGTACATCAGAACTTACTCCTGTTGCAATGTATTACTTATGCAAAATCTAAAATGCAGGCAATCCTCTAAATATTAACCATCGTACCAAAACACCAAATACAGGCTTCATACTTAAGTACTAAGTTAATGCGGAAATCATATCTGAATGATGACACCTGGTGAGCATAAAAGTATACAGCCCAAAAGAGTAAAGTCTAACTATTGAAATAAAAGATTGAAGTTATGCCAAGGAAAGGGCAAATTTTCAATAAGGTATCTGACTCAAAAAAAAAGGTCACGATATCCTTGCAGATGAGATGGAAATGAGAGGGAGAATGGATAGACACAGACAGAGGAATGCAGTTTGCAGAATTCAGATCTGGATAAATAACCTTACCTAAAGAAGTTACCAAAAGCTCTATAAACAAATGCAAAACCAATTTCTGCTCTTACAACACCTTCAGTATATTACCTGTCCACTACTTACACAATTGCTTCTTCATGTGTTCTATTGTTCCAAAAATTATTTATCTTTTTGCAAACAAAGAGGAAATGATCTGTGCTAGGTTTAAAACCCCGGAAAATACTCCCCCCAGAAGCACGACTAGTTTGCATCTTTTGGACAGCTAAGATCAAAGTGATTTAAAATGTTTATTTTTAAAGTAAACCATTTATACTGATCTTTGAAAAAGCTCTTTCACCCTTTAAGAACTGTATTTGTCTCCACAACTCTTTCAGAGACATACTAAAATCACACTACATTCAGGATGGCACTATCAGGATTGTCGTGCCTGATTTATCTGACACCATCTCAATGTCAGCTTCATAGGGAGTAGATCCAAAGGAGGGCAGAGAAATGCATAAGGCTGGACAGGGACGGCAAGCCTCCATGAGCCGGGTAACCAGATGATGTGCACCACAGGGCTCTTTAATTGAAAAAAGCTGCAAAGAAACAATACCAAGGGGAAATCATAAACAGTGTTTTTTGGGATCACTTAAGAAAGTAACCGTGAATCTCCAACTTCTGTTTACAGAGAAGGAAGTTACAACTTAAAGTCCAGTTCCTTGCAAATTATAGACACATGGCATAAAACAGGAGATACAAAATGCCACAAAGACTTTGAGGGAGGGTGAGTCCCGGGCCTTTTCCTTTTCAAATCTGGAGTGTGATTTGAATTGCATCAGGGTCACTATCTGGAGGAATTTTCTCAGCCCCCTAACTTTATTTCACATCTCAAACACAACGCTTCTTTTATGAAAACCCAGTTTAAATATTAATGCGTGTTTTCTTAAGGAAGTTGAAGGCAAATCAACTTCCTGGTACCCAGGGTATCTGATTTCTAAAATGGTCTAACACTGATTGTCACAGCTCCGCCAGATGTGAGGGGTGAAGCTCTGTCAGAAACGGAAAGGCCAGCTTTCAGGCTCTCTGCTGTGCGGGTCCCACGCCTCCCTGAGCTGTATTCTCTAAGAGTATATTTTTGTTAGCTGGCTGCCGGAAGCCCTCAACTGCCTGAGTTGTTTTGCGATCCTATAAGGACCTTCCCAGCCCTGCTGTCAGTTCTGAAATTAAGAGTGTGTTTGTGTTGGTAAGTTTGGGGAGGCTGGTTAAAATAATAAGTATTTTCATCAACATCGCTGCTTCAGCAGAATGGAGGTGGGTGGGGTACCAGCGTAGGGCTCTAAAGTTTGCTAAAAAGCCTATTTTGAGAAAACCTTTGTTCTAAATACTCTTGTTACCTCCTGCATCAAGAAACAATGTCTTTTGTTAGAAACCACCCCCCTTCTCTGACTGCTGCGTTTGTTTACTGACATTTTCAATACTGGGCAATACAAAGAGCATTTCCTCATATTAACTCCAAATGTCACAAAGAAAAAAGTCTGGTTCTAAAGAAGCCTGTCTAACCAGATAAGATGGGCTCAGTTAAGAAAAAATACAATGAAAATAAATCTCGTGCTTTAATGTGGCCCACATAGCCTCTGTGGAGCCTTTGGCCTTCTTGCTGTGTCATTCAGAAGCCACTTGGCTTTGCACCACTGTAACCAGGAAAGACCCCGCTGCAATGACCCTGGTCTCTGCTTACAAAATGCTGACATGATCTGAAGAACCCTTGGCTTCCATGTTGGTTAAGAGTCTAATGATGCCCACTGCCATGGGCTGAAATGCATCCCATTCCACCCCAAAGTTCACATGTGGAAGTCCTGACCCCCAGTATTTCCGAATGTGACTGTATTTGGAGATAGGGTCTTTTTTTTTTTTTTTTGAGACAGGGTCTCACTCTGTCACCCAGGCTGGATGGAGTGCAGTGGTTTGATCTCGTCTCACTGCATCCTGACCTCCCAGGCTCAAGCAATCCTCTCATTTCAGCCTCCTGAGTAGCTGGGACTACAGGCATGCCACTATGCCCTGCTGATTTTTGTACTTTTTTTTGGTAGTTTTGTAGAGACAGGGTTTCGCCATGTTGGCCAGGCTGGTCTCAAACTCCTGACCTCAAGCAATCCCCCCATCTTGGTCTCCCAAAGCGCTGGCATTATAGGTGTAAGCCACTGCACCTAGCCTTGGAGATACAGTCTTTAAGAGGTCAGTAAAGTTAAGTAAGGTCATTGGAGTGGGCCCTAATCCAATATGACTGCTGTCCTTATAAGAGGAAGGCATTAAAACACAGACATGCCCCGGGGAAGACCATGCAAAGACACTGGAAGAAGATGGCATCAATGAGCCAAGGAAAGATGCCCTTAGAAGAAACCAACCCTAACAGCACTTAGATGTCAGACCTCTGGCCTCCAGAACTGTGAGAAAACAGATTTCTGCTGTTTAGGCCACCCAGCCTGTGGTACTTTGTTACGGCAACCAGTGCACTCATTATGCAACTGCTAAGCTTTAAAATATATAAATTAAATATATTTATATAATTTATATAGGGTTTGGACCCTATATTCAAACTGCTACCAATGAAGGACTTTAGCTTAACATGCCCACCCATCCCTATCCCCTGCACTAACACCTCGAGACTGATCCAGACTGAAGGCAAAACACTCTGTCTCATGTACATCTATCTCTCCAGCTCACACTCCTCCCAAGCAAAGACGTTCAATATTAACACCAGTCTTCAGCACTCCAAAGAAGAGTTCAAACTTCTGATGGAAAAAGTATGCCTCTCTCTTAAGCCAATCTAAAACAGTGGTAACCTGGATAGATATAAATATAGATCCAGATGTGAAATTTCCCAATTAACCCTCTCCTTTAAAGGGTAAGTTCCAAATTATTTTAAATTATAGTTACATCAACATTGGGCTTCCTAAGCACACAATGTAAAATTGAGTTCTACAGAGAAAGGAACCATCTGTGAGAGTATCAACAGAAAGAGAAAGAAAGCCAACATTATCTTTTATGATTTCTTTTCCAAACCTTTAAAAATTCATGATCAGTGAATCTTACCACTTCAGCATGACAGAAAAATAGATATTAAACTAAAGTTACAAGGTAGGCAGAAGATTCCAAAGTATTATTTAATAGTGAAAACAGATCATGAAGGGGAAAATGTAGAAACCAAGCATCTTTCTCTAGTGACAATGTTACCATGTACCCCAAGTTAACAGAAATAAGGAAGGATTTGCCATGTTTTAATTAAAAAGAGCCATGTTTTAAATGATGCCAACTGTAGGACATTATGCTAAATGCTTTCCAAAGTCTCACTTATTCCCCTAACTAGAGTTATCCTAACTCTAAGGGCATCACGAAGAATATGTGAGAATAAGCCATTATCATTTTCATTTTATAAATGAAGAAAGCAAGAGGAATCTAAGTGACTTGCCCAAAGTCACTATGGTGACAAAGTCTATTGCCGACCCCAAATATCTCTTTGCTCTTTCATCTGAAGTTATAACATCTTCAATGTTTATCTGAGTACATGGCTGCCCATAATAAAAACTGTATTTCTCAAACTTCCTTAAAGCTAGGTAACCATGAGATGAAAGCAGGGTGCTGTCTGTAATATGCAAGCCATGTCATCAAGAGGAGGGGTCTGCCCTGCCCTTTTCCTTCCCCCATTCTGCTGCTGGGAATATTGCTGTAAGGGCAACAGCTCCATCCTGGAGAGCAGGGATGAGACCACCCTCCAGGGATGACTGAAGAATATGCTAGAGGGAACCTGGCTGGAGGGCTTTGAGGAAAGAGCTTCCACCTCAGGTCTAGACTGCTTATTTCCAGGCTTAATTTATGTGAGAGTTATAAACTCTGCCTTATTTAGGCCAGAGGTTCCCTCACTTGAAGCTGAACCTAACTATAGCTGATGGAGTCACCTAAAGAAAAACATGGAACCCTGAGCAAATGATTTAATCTCTCTCAATTTTTTAATCTGTAAAAGAGGGTGACTAAAACATACCTCGGAGTGTTGTGTGAATTAAATGTGATAGGACATAACTTCAATATGTCGTGCAGCCCCTGGCGTATCATAAACCCTCGGTGTCAGCTCCTGCCGCTAAGTTCCTCGCACAACAGAACTCATGGTGAACTCCCACAAAATTGATGAATTTCACCGTACTCCCTGTAACAACCAGGAAGCTCCAATGTCCAGCTATACTTAAGGTTGAGGGCCTCATAACTGGCACTCTTGGAAGCTGCAGGAACTCAGCATGGAGCTGATCTTGAAACAACTTCTAGAGATAAGGTGGGAGTGGCTGAAGTGGAGCCAAAGCACCTGGAGGACTTGAATCTCAGGCCAGGCTGCCCTCCCCTTCCGGCTGCCTATCTGCTGCCATCTCCATCTCCAAAGAATGCTTCTTCATGCCTGGTCAGATCTCTGCTCCCTAACTTCAGGTACACTGAGACTATTTAAACTTCAGTGGGTTTTCTCCCCACCCCACCAAAGACCACATAAAGAATATGCATTATTCTGTAAGCACTGGGGCCAGCTATGTGGTCCGCATCTGTGTGTCCAACCACCTGGAGTCAGGCACTAAGAACTTTGACACATCTAGAGGAATTCCATTTAGCCAAAAGTCGGGTCCTAGAGTTAGGCCGAAAAGCAAAAATCATGTATAATCAACACTACCCTTGAAAATCACTTAGATTGCCCATAAAATACCACACATGTGGATTTGTGTTTACAGCCTACTAAAATTTGAGAACCACTGAGCTGAACCAAAGAAAGGAACAAAAGGAAAATCCATAGGCCTGTATCTGGGTATTCCAACTATCCTGTTTTTAAGGATATTGTTAAATCCTTAGCATGTCTGGAGGTGGGTAGAGATTGTCAAGTGATCCTCCTTGGCTCTCTTAAGATGAAGCACAGAAAACCTCCGTAGAGGTTACTAGATGTGTTTCATGAGGTGAGGATTAAAAGAGGTAATGCCAGCTGGGAGGGGTGGCTCACGCCTGTAATCCCAGCACTTTGGGAGGCCAAGGAGGGCGGATCATGAGGTCAGGAGATCAAGACTGTGGTGAAACTCCATCTCTACCAAAAAATACAAAAATTAGCTGCACGTGGTGGTGAGTGTCTGTGGTCCCAGCTACTTGGGAGGCTGAGGCAGGAGAATTGCTTGAACCCAGGAGGCAGTGGTTGCACTGAGCCAAGTTCATGCCACTGAACTCCAGCCTGGTGCCTGGCGACAAAGCAAGACTCTGTCTCAAAAAAAAAAAAAAAAAAAGAAAAAAGAAAAAAGAGGTGATACCTGTGCAAACATTCCATACAGAACCTAGTACTTAGAAAGTAAAGCAATAACATTTCCTGGACTTGAATCTAGAGCTTGCTTGATGAGCTCTACAAACACATTGTTCTCTGAAATGCTGGAGATGCCAGTGGCTTCCCATCTTTCCCAGTTGTTTTTGTCAGCTCTGGCCCCTCTAACTGGCTACCACTCTCTTGAGTTTGGGAACTGCTGTCTCATGAATTAAACTTCTTGAGGTGAAGGTCGAAAGACTTGAATCAATTGAAACGTGGGCATCAATTTAACTCAAAATGTGAGTTAAAATGTGGCTCCAATGATGATAGTGATAGGAAATTTTAAGTGCTTGCTCTTTTTTTTCTAACAGAAAATAAGATTTTAGGGCTGGGCATGGTGGCTCACACCTATAATCCCAGCACTTTGGGAGGCCAAGGCATGAGGATCAAGAGGTCAGGAGTTCAAGATCAGCCTGATAAACATGGTGAAACCCTGTCTCTACTAAAAATACAAAAATTAGCCAGGTGCCACACACCTGTAATCCCAGCTACTCAGGAGGCCAAGGCAGGAGAATCGCTAGAACCCGGAAGTCAGAGGTTGCAGTGAACAGAGATTGTGCCACTGCACTCTAGACTGGGCGACAGAGCAAGACTCCTTCTAAAAAAAATAAAGAAGAAAATAAAATTTTAAGCAAAATTATGGCAAACAAAAGAAGTGTGATTCGCAGAAATTTACCATGTCTTCTGAAGAATCCAGGCTCCAAGGACCCCATGCCCATGACTCCAATGCCAGGTGCCAGGGTCATCATTACTGGGACTAGAGTGAGGACAGCTGGGCACACATTGACTAGCCAATCAAAACCTGAGCTCAAGGCATGAACTCCATCTTTAACTCTAACCTTGGATCAAAACTGACCTGGCAGGAGGGCCCCCTAGAGGCAGACCTTTCTCGACCTTAGGTTGGTCTAAGAAGGAAGAAGGGACAAGTAGATAAGTCCATGGTCCTTCACCCATAGAAAACCACAAACACACTTTGACAGATAGCCTTAGAGGAAAAACCCAGCTCAAATTATTTAGAGCAGTGAGTCCACTAGAAATGTAATACAAGCCATGCATGTAATTCAAAATGTTCTGATAGCCACATTTTAAAAAGAGAAAATAACTGAGTAAAGTTAACTTTAGCAACGTTTTATTTAACCCATGATATCCAAAATATTATTTTGACATGCAATCAATATTAATGATTATTGATGCATTCATAATATTCCAAAATCATTAGCTGGACATGGTGGCGCGTGCCTGTAATCCCAGCTACTCAGGAGGCTGAGGCAGGAGAATTGCCTGAACCCAGGAGGCGGAGGTTGCGGTGAGCCGAGATCACGCCATTGCACTCCAGTCTGGGTAACGAGAGCGAAACTCAGTCTCAAAAAAAAAAAAAAAAAAAAAAATTCCAAAATCAGTGTGTATTTTATACTTAATCCACATTTCAGCCTGAGCTGGACACTTCTCCAGTGCTCAGTAACCACATCTATATACCCTGTAGCTATAAAAGAAAGTTCATGAACTAGCAACTAACAGACTAATTTGGTTTTGCTTTCACAGTGATTTAACTTTTTGAAAATTAGTTCCATCACTTAAAATCTCATTTCACATTAAAATACCTTCTGGCTTTTGTCAAAAAAATCATCTCTGATAACCCTGGGTTCAAACTCTCCAACAGCCACAAGCAGAGAGAACTAAGAATGAGCCTTGGCCGGGAGCGGTGGCTCAAGCCTGTAATCCCAGCACTTTGGGAGGCCGAGGCGGGTGGATCACGAGGTCAAGAGATCAAGGCCATCCTGGTCAACATGATGAAACCCCGTCTCTACTAAAAATACAAAAAATTAGCTGGGCACGGTGGCGCGTGCCTGTAATCCCAGTTACTCAGCAGGCTGAGGCAGGAGAATTGCTTGAACCCAGGAGGCAGAGGTTGTGGTGAGCAGAGATGGTGCCATTGCACTCCAGCCTGGGTAACAAGAGCGAAACTCCATCTCAAAAAAAAAAGAATGAGCCTCAGTGCTTCCCATTAGAAGGCACACTCGCTTCCAGCTTGCCGTCTCTCTCACCGCCCCCCCATTCCTTCAGTACCTTACATTTCCTGCTTGGACACATCCCAGTAGGTCTAACAAATAGCAAAGTCTCAACCTTGTGGAGATAACATCAAAACTATTGGCTTAATGTGGTAAATTTTGAAAAAGAAATGTATTTATGCATTTGTACTTTATTTGTTTTCCTACCAGTTACCATTTATGTTACCATGAACTCTGAATTTAAATGGGGTCATACACACAAAGAAGAAACAAATCCTTGCTTACTGATTCAGGAAAAGACGGAAATCAGCCTAGGGAAGGAAGCAGTGCTATTTACTTTGTTTTTCAAATAACTGAAGACATAAAACTGAGAAGGCTACGGAGTATTAGGACACCTTATTATTCAAATGCATCACCAGAAGGACAGTCTCTAAAAATATCAGAGCCATATAAACATCTTTCTCCCTGTATTGCTTATTCCCCACATGCGGCTTAAGCACCCAGTCAGTCTCCTCTCTGTAGCTCCCATTACTCAGAGGCCCATTTCCTGTCTCCCTCATCCCTGTCCCAGCCTCCTGGGCAAGGAGCCATGCCTCCCCCCTCCCCCCCCACCACCTCCCATCGCTAACCCCACCCCCTCTTCCCTCTCTCCCTCACACTGGACATTTAAGGATCGTTCACCACTTCTCCCTGCTAACTGTTTTCTCTCCTTATCAAAATTATCCAAGGACATCTAGATCTAATCCAAGGTCTCAACATAGCTTCCAGTCATTCCATCAGCTACCCTGTTTGTTCCTTCAAGTCCAGTCAATAGTAACACTATCGGCACACCAACAACAGTGGCTTCAACTGTGACGTGGGAGTTCTCAAGTTAGAGTATAAGATAAAAACTTCAGAAAGTCTAAATAATCTTTGCAAATCCCTGAAACTACGCATAGAGTGCAGGATGAGTGCATCTTCAACCTTGTGCGTTAATATCTATATACAAATGTCTGATCATCAGCCTGTTTACATTTTGGGCTCACTACACAGTGAGTGTATGAAGAACATTATTTAAACTATCCTTGGCATTCTTTTCTCTTTTTAATTTTTTTCCCATGCTCATAGTTGAAATCAGAAGGATAATTTGCATGCACAGTGAGAATTGGCTGTGATGATAAATTTACAACAGATAACACTGGCTAAGCACTTCATAATGTGCTAGGCCCTGAACACTTAATAAATATTCTATTACTTAATCTTTACAAAAATTCTATGATGTAAGAATCATTCTTTTTGCCCCCATTTTATAGGAACAGGCTTGGAGTGGTCAAGTAATTTGCCCCAAATCACGCAGTCAGTAAGTAACACTGTTAAAAGTTGAACCCCCAAGTCTGTCGCAGAGTACCCCTTTTCAACAACAAATCTAAAGTCCACAGCTTCACTCCTTCTGTCTTCTGTCTATAAACTGAAAATATATCTATAATTGCCATCTACTGAGTTTGAGCATTCACTCACCTCCTCAGCAAAGACTATAAACCACCCCAGATCTCGGAGCTGTCCTAT
Source organism: Saimiri boliviensis (assembly GCF_048565385.1). Taxonomy (NCBI): domain Eukaryota; kingdom Metazoa; phylum Chordata; class Mammalia; order Primates; family Cebidae; genus Saimiri; species Saimiri boliviensis. The sequence continues at coordinate 23,415,847 of NC_133468.1, read as the reverse complement.
ATTCCCTTCCTACAAACATGTCTGTGTCTTCTCCAATCATTGCAAGTCCAATAAGTGTTTACAGATGGCAAATGTTTAGTACCGAAAGTTCAGAAGACACCCAAACCAACCATAATTCCCACGACCAGAGAAAAGTTTTTAAATGTTTATTAAAGTCTACTGGGGGTAAAACTCCTCCCCTTCTCTCCCAAGACTCCATGAGAAAGCACTTAGTAAGCTACCACATAATTTACTTTTTCTTTTGTAAAAATTCGAAATCTCTGTATAATTTCCCACAACATCTAACAAGAGAATATTTAAACTAAGGAATGTCTTGTGGATATAAATGTCGGGCTCATATAACTAAGTGTGTCACGTTATATAACTAAATAATATCCTAGACTTCCTGTGTATACCTGCATAACAGTACCACAAATATAAATGAAAAATAGGTAATAATTTATGAAAACTGATTTGCATTTCCAAATATAAAATGTGTAAAATCCAACTAATTAGCAAGAGTGAGGGCTGAGGTGTTTCTATAGCAACTATAAAAATGCTAAATTATTTTTTTTCTCCAAAGTGTTTTATATCTGCCTCATTAATGTTTGTTTTTCTCATTTGTTTTGTGGATATTTCCAAAGTGAAAGGTTTCAAAGATTGCAAAGATTTTCTGCTTTATTGCAAAGTTCAGGAAGAGGGTTCTCACTGAGAAGTGTCACACGTGCTGACAGCAATGTGCATTCAAACTGGATTTGGCAGATTTTCTTTCATGCCAGTGGCCCCATCTTTGGTTCTTAGCTTCTTTCTAAATTCTTCTTTTCTCTTACTGCCCCGAACGTTCTCGGTGCATCTCTGCTATGGAGACATTAACGTAGGTCAGTTTTTCATGTTGCACCCTTTGCTGCCACCCTAATAATTCCTGAGAAAGTCTGATCCAAGCAGGAAGTTTCTATTCAGCTAAGGATAAAAAAGAACCCCTAGGAACAACTGGGGGAGCTTGGGCAGTGACCGCAGCCCCGGGAGCTCAGTTTCCCCACTTGAAAATGAGGTAGATGGACAATGGCCCATATATCTAACGTTCTCTATAGGTCTTTTCAAAGGCCCCCTGTTGCCGCCTATGTCAGTCAAACTCCTTTGCCAGGATTCTAAGTGTCCCTACCTCAGCCCTGCAAACCAGCCCACCTTACACTTAGAGCCCACATTCCCATGAGGCAGCAGTTCTTAACCCTGGGTCAAGGGATCAACTGACGGGCTTCAAAGGGCCTGAATTCCTTGAATTCAGTGCAAACAAATTTTTATTTTCAGTAGAAAGGTGCTTAGGTTGAGAATGGCCACAAGAGGCTCTAAGTCCCCAGAGGGTAGGACAACGTCTTATCCATTTGTGTGCCCAGAGCCTAACACAGGACTTGGCAGAAACAAGGCTCTGCCTCAACCCAGCAGGCCTTCATGGTACCTGCCAAAGCCCACTGCTCAGTCCTCTCCAGGCCTTCAGCCTCCATCAAGCCATGTGGGCTCCTTTGCTCTCGTCACCACCTCCTGCTTCCTGCAGCTCTGTGCCCAGCTCAAGCCCCATTTCCTCCACACTCTGTGGCCAAATACCTCATCTACTTTGTCTCTTCTTTAAACTTTGATTATACTCATGACAGGCACCATGGATTCTAGCTCTGAATAAGTTTATCTTTTCTGTTAAACTTGCCTATTCTTCATAAACTCCCTGAGACAAGAGTCCTGTCTGATATGATTCTTACCATTCTCCAAAGTGCCTAGTATAGTGGAAGTCATAAAGAAAGTAAATGCTCAGAAAATGTATCTGATCCAGGAAACTATGGAGATAATAACAATTATTTAATAATCTATAGTTATTTAACTTACACAATGAGGAGGAGATGTATATATAGTATAATAGTTGTGAATAATATATGTGAATATACTTAATATGGCAACTACCTGATCTTATTTGCAATGAACACCTTCTGACCCTTGACCTCTTCCCAAGAAGACTGGCTCTGAGTGTGTTTAGAAGTCTTCTCTCTCTTGTACACTGGACAATACTGGAGTTATTAATTCATGCCATGTTCATTATTTGAGCTCAGTAACAACTTTGAGTTTATTCTCAAATTTCTCTCTGCAACTTTCTTACTTTAGTAAATTGAAACTGAAGCCTCTCATGCTTAATTATTCCCTAAAGCAGTATCCTGTTGTTTGACCGGGCATTGGGGGAGCTAAAATAACTTAACACTTAACAATGCTACCAACCTTGGAGGAAGTTCTAGGAATCTCCCGCCGAAAAAAAGGACAACCGCACTCATACAAGAAAAAAAAAAAAAAAAGTAGGAGACTAATGTATGCTGAGGATTATAAACTGCTCTTCTTTCTTAAAAATGTGGATTCCAAACAGAATTCTCTTTGGCATTCTAACACTAACGTCCTAAATTCTACCAAGTTCCAAACAGAACAATCAACTAGAACAGTCCAGGCAACTCTAATTAACTTACGGGTCCACCTGTGCCCGTGTGGTCAGGCAAAGGTACGCAGCCACATGCAGTGCATGAACACCAGCAGGCCCATGTGTGAGCACACGTGCGTGTGTGTATAAAGACGAGTAGGATTTGCCCAAGAACTACTCAGCTCCACTTAACTCTAAGCCAAGTTTAATCAAACCCTAATTCCCAGTCTTTTTGTCGGGTGTTATTTACACCTTCAGTAAAGCTCACGGCAGCACGTCTAAACGATCGTGAACAATAGGGATATCCTTAAAGGACTGTACTGTTGACAAAGAGCATATACAACCAACCCAGCTGGAAGGGATTCACTTATAATGCCCTTTTAGCAATCGCCGTAATAATTTAATACCATTAGTCTTAGTCTCAACTGTAAATGGCCTTAATGGACCCTGTGGTGTTCCTCCAGATTTTATACTGATATTGGGGCACAGCTTTTATGCCTGCATTACCGCTGCTAATTGTGAAACGCTGTGTTGGATACACTCGAGTGTTGCAATAAGTGTCTTCAGTTAACTTCTTAAGGGTACAGCTTTAAAAGGAACATTTGTCAGCATGATAAAAAAAAAAAAAAAAAAAAAAAAAGGCAACATAACGTTTCATCTGGTTTCAACATCCAGAGGATCCTGCAAAATCTTACTGCCTTGCTCCTGACTTCTTTGCAACAAGCACTGTTGCTTCAAAACTTGTTAGCAGCCATCTCCTCAAAGGATTTATTTTGATAGTTCATGAATGTGTTGTCACACAGCATAATTAAAGCTTACAGAACTATTATCAAAACACAGAGGAAATGTGCTCGGGGAGGCTGATGGCTACCCGGCCGCCTGTGTCTGCCGCTTCCCACAGGATGTGCGCTGACTGACCAGCTGGCTTCCAAGTTCTGACACTAGGCATATGGAGGAAAGTCAGGCCTCGGGGTAAAGTGCGCGGGCAGGCTTCAGTGAGCAATCAATTACAAGTAACAGCCAACCCCTCTTGGTGACTGTATATATTCCCACCATCACACACTGCCAGCTTGCCTCTATTTTGAATGCAATAAAACTTGTGGGGAGCCAATGCCTGTGCAACTCTTTAAGATATATGGTAGGGATTAATCGTAAAAACACTAATTAAGGATGGGCTACAGAATTAGGAGACAGGCAAAAAGGCTTTCTGCCTTGCAGTTTGTATATAATAAAGAAGAAAAAAGACTGAAAAAGGAGTCCTCTTTTTTCTGAAAACTGGCCACTGGGATAAGAGTACGAGCTATCTAAGCAATGCAACGTCACTTGTTTCTCAAAGTCCCTCCTCAACTCGGTCGTATTCAAAGAGACAAATGGACAGATGGACAGAGAGGGAAAAAAAGGAGAAAATGTAAGAAGTACTCAAAGTTTTCTCTTTGTTAGCATTTGACTTAAAAAGAATATTTTAAAGTCATAGAGACAAATGCTAAAAGAAAATAGGAAATTAAACGATTATATTAATAGTTTAAATGGCCCTGAATTGAGACCTTGCCTTCCCAGTTCTCCCTTCAACATAGCAAAGATCTTGCATTTGTTTTTCTGGTTTGGGAATCCTGAAAGCTTGGGGCTGTTAACAGTAGTAAAAGCTGTGCTCCATTGCAGAAAAGGGAACTATTAAGCAGATATTAATCTATTTTCCATAGCAGATGCCAGAATTTTCTCACTAAAAAAAAAAATGCTAAGTTTGTGAAACTCATTTTATGCCAATGGCTTTAGACAAAAGAAAGAGGACCAAGAGGCTACTGAGTGTTGCCATTGTATCAGATGCTATGATTGTTACATGGTAGATACAGTACTAAAAACCTTATGAAAAAGGAATTGTGCCCATTGTACAGATAGGGAAATGAAGTTCAGACTGAACCAAGCAAGGCCTCTGACGGGTAAGGAAAATGCAGAAATTTAAACCCAATTCTGTCTGATGCCCACATCATGCTTTTTTAATTCACCTCCCCACTGTCCCTATGCCTCATACTGATAGCCTTGATTCCCTGTGTTCCGTGTCCTCGAAACACATTTCCAAAGACTGAAGCCGTTGGAACAGAGGCACCCTTCCTCCACCATATTATATTCGAAAAGTTACAAATCTACATGGTTTATAACATGCAGATAGTGACTGGAAAGGAAGATGTTTGTTTAATTTTTATATTACTTTGCCTTTGCCTCCCAAAAACAAAATTCTAGGAGCTAGTTTCCATACCACTCACTCTGTTCAGATTTACAGGGAAAGTCAGATGCATCCTAAAAGAATAGTCACAAAGGCATTGCTTATCATTAAATGGCATGATACATGATAAAGAAAGCCCCAAAACAATCAGACCTCACTGTGCAAATAAAACCATCCTAAGCTGAATGTGGAGTTGGAGGAAAGAGTGGGAAACAGGAGGAGCATATGAGAAACTCACATGTTCTTTTAACAACTCACAGCTTTATGAGTACGTTTCTTTGGAATAAAAGTTCTTTCTCTAGATTGCTAGTGGGATTACTCAAACAAGAAAAGACGAATTGTCAGTGAAAATATGGTTGAAGGCCAGAACTTTATCCCCTAAGAAAGGGAAAACCGATAGTATTCTGATAAAATCTCCATGACCTGGGCCACCCCAGAGGCTGAGATCCTGGAACACTTACACACTTCACAAACCAGTTTCTAGAGTTCTGAGAGCTCAACAGATCCAAGCAAAGAAGGCAGCAAGGTCACTTTTCATAGACTACTAATTCCCCACTGGAAGAGAAGAGAAGAGAAGAGAAGAGAAACTGTACCTTCACAAACTCATTACCTGCATGAGAGTTGACAAGCTGAAACTATAAAGTGATAGGCTGATGCTTAACCAACACATCTACCAGAACTTAAGTCTTGGAGAAACGATTTAATTTTTCCAATTTTATGGCTCTTGCTTGATGTATTTTTAGAAAGCCCTTGACAGTCCTATAGAAAACCAAACAAAACAAAAGAAATCAGTACTTACACTTTATAATCTAATGCAACAAAGAAAAACCATCCAACTGGATCACCTGTTTGACTCCTAATATTAGGCTCTTTCCAAACACAGACTCCAAAGATGGAGACCTGTCACTACCAAGAATAGATCGTCAAAGTAATATGCCACAGGCTAGAAGTCGAAATAGGTTTGAAGCAATGGAATAAGCCCTCGGCTTCTCAAAAGAGTACTATTGATTTAAATGTGTAAGTGGGGGTGTCCTTCTTTAAGAAATAAAAACATCACATGATTCTTTGTACTCATGCATTATAGAATCATCTCTGAGTGAGAGTGACCACTAATCAGAAGCATTCTCCATAGCCATCGAGTCTGGAAGTAGACAAGAAACAATAAAAGTGAGGTCCACAGGCCAGCTGGAATGGCCAGCTATCAACTGGCTAAAACTGAGCTAAAGCCTGGCACTTACACAACAACATAGATGCATAGAGCCATCTTGCCTGCAAGATTTCTATCTGGGGCACAGCAGCAAGTGTCTATGATGTGAAGGCACTTCAGCAGCAGAGTCATCAAGACTTTCTGTTACTTACAGGAAATATACAAACGTGCAGAATAATCTCCAAAATCCTTTGGCCACCAAAGCCCTGAATTTTCCTGGTCAGCTGGGCAAATACAGCCCACACAAAAGGGAGGTATCTATCTGACCTCCCTTTCCAGGGTAGAGGTCAAAGGGGACTAAAAGTGAATCACCTCCTTGGTGTGGTGGTTTATAATGGCCTTTCTTTGACATCAGGTGCTAAGCTACCCTGGCTCTGCTCTTCTTAGATTTTCCACTCTCTGATAGATGTTAGAAAATTCTTCTACAAAAGGAGAGAGTAAATGACTTCCAGAGAGAAAAGGGGGCTGTTGAGGTGTCCCAGTAAGCATGTAAGATGACCAAGGAAAGCATCTGGGGTGTCCCACTGAAGAATTCCTGCAACTACTGCCTGAGTAAGTGAGTTATGATTTTTGTTTTTCCCGCACTGTTTATACATGATGTGACATGCTTTATTTATTGGAGCTGATTTATCCACACTGCTTTATTGTTGACCAGCTTTTATTTCTTCTTTAACCTTATTAACCCTTGCTGGTATTTGACAGCTTAACACCCTCCATCACTCTGCAACATTCACTCTGAGAACCGATGTGGAACTAATAGCAGCCTTTTTATTTCCAATCTTTGAGGTCACAAGCAGTTGCCCTAGCCTGAACCCTGTAAGATTCTTCTATAGGTAGCTCTCTTTCAACGGGTCATCTCCTTAATGTATCTCTACAGGTTTGTCTGGATATTTGAAATGAGATGTGATTGCTGCTAACTATTGTTACCACCAACATACATCTCTGAATAGGAGGAATAAGTTTTACCTTTGGAGAAAAGCCCTGGGCAATTCAAGTGAAACAACAACTTGGTGATTTTCTTCTTGGGCATTTTATCACCTTTCAAGTTACATCCAAGGGGCATCTATTTGGGGACATGTTTGATTGTCTCGAAAAAATACAACAGTGAAACAAAACTCACAAACTTCTATTACATGATGGAAGTGTGAATGAAATAGAGCATGGTAGGAGAGATTTCCTAGCTCCGTTTTTCAGCCTGGATTGATTAACTCTAATAAATTCAGGAAGGTGATTTCAGATGATGCCCGTCAAGCGGGATCTTATGGCCCAGTTGTTTATTATTTCACACTGCCCCAGGCTCAGTCTTTGACATTCACCACCCTAAAAGGTCATAAAGTGAAATTCTACAGCCAGACTGAGTATTTTGGTGAGTAGGCTCTTGTGTTAAGGAAGACTGTTTTTTGTTTTTTTTTTTATAAGTTGGACTTAGGAAAGAAAAATTCCAGGTTAAATACAAATATCCCCAGATCAGGAAATTCATGCTTTTAAATGGCCAGGTCAGTGTAAGAACATTTGAGACTACAGGAGAAGGAAGAGGATACAAAGGGAAGCCAGTCAGTGCTAACAAACCAAGCAAACACAGGAGTTAAGAACTGTGGGGCAAAAATAACATTTCCCATCAGCAATGCTGGGAGAACTTGAGCCGATGCCAACAGAGTCCTAGACTGGCCACCATTGCTCTTACTAGCCCAACAAAGTCACAGGCCTTTGGTCCCCAGCACAGAAAAAATCCATTCCACACGCTGGACTCACAGTTCTCCAGAACTACAGGCCTTAGAAGGCATGCATGTTCTCAAATCAAATTTTTATTTCCCTAAGCCAAATGCAGCTCTAGATATTGAAATCTACGACATCAGCTCAGTAAATAGTTTTTAGACCCTCCACCTGGGAAGGACATGACCCAATACACAAGCATAGGGCCAATGCTGCTTTACTTTCTAACCATCAAACCTTCCTTTTTCTGTTCCTTGCCCTCCCTGCGTCTCTAAGCTAAGAGAAAAAAGTAGGCCTCTGCCTGCAGCACAGACAAATTCCCACTGGGGGGAATCAAACAAACTGAAAAATGAAGAGAAAGAAGAGACATGATCTATTTCGTTCAGTTTGGGCCCTGCCTAATTTTCCTTAGCCCCACCCAGTTGGCTTTTCTGACCTCAGGCATCTATCTGGACCATTAGTGCATGTTTTCATGGCTGCCTGCATCCATCCATCCCTCCATTAGAAAACAGGAAGAGGGTATGTCCAGCATTTCAGCAGGGGCAGTGCCACTATGTAGCCTGATTCTTTACATGAGCAAGAAATTCCTACTTGTACTCTACTCCCATTCCTAATGTTGTAGACACGTGGGCATTGTGCTAGTTTACAATGATGACTCAAACACTTTTCAGAGAACTACTAAATTCCTCCTCCAGTTAATCTATCATTTATCCAAGACCAGGCCTAGACCCCATCCCTTCCTAGCTAACCCTTACTCCTCTAAGTCACTACTATAATGTTGCTTCTTCAAGGAGCGTTCTCAGACCACCGTTCATTCCCAGACCAGGTTAGGCTGCCCGTAACACACCCTCTACTAACACCTTGCTTAACATTCAGTGCTCAATCATTTTCCGTCTTTCTCTCCCACACTGCCACACCAGTGTTTTTCAGACCTTAGAATGCAAAAGGATCTAGGAGGAGCTTGCTGAAAATACAAATTCCCAGTCACCTATCCCTAGATATTCTGATTCTGGCTGAGGCTTGGAAATCTTCACTTGACCAGTTGGTCCTCAGGTCACACTATCCCAAAATCTTAGTTCTTTATTATAGTCACTCCCCCAATTTTCAGCACTGTGCCTAGCAAGTAGCGGCTGGCATTTGAAAAACACCTACTGGATTGAAACAAGGACATGCTGATTCTAGTTCCTACCCCTCTAGCCTGAATTTTCCAGCTCTTCAACAACTGTCACTCAGCAGGGTAGGCCACAGCTGAATTCTGAGTAGATCTTTGCAGCTCCTGAGTTGTATAAAGTCCAGGCAAGGTTGTCATGCCCAGCGTTCTGCCAGCTCATATAGATCTTTCATTTACTCTCTTTTGGAAAAATGAACTTAGCTCATTTATCTTCCAAATAAAGCTTGCAAGGGAAAAAAATGACAGGGACTTGGTAAATAAGAGTTTCTATTCTTAAAAGCAGGTTGAAGGTGGGGCTTTGTGTAACTGCTTCCTACTTTCTGAAGTGTCTCTATGTTAAGTGTGTAGACAGTGCTTGAATAATCCCAGCAGGCTCTAGATTAAAGAGCATCCTCCTCATTAACCCTAATGGGAGCTGGGCTCATACACTAAAGGAAAAATACATCCTTCAGATCAAACCTCATGAGTGCCATGATGGCAATAGGAGGACTTGGGGCATGGGTGGGGTAGGGGTAGGGGAGAGAGGATATTCCCTCACTTTATTCTATCCAGGAACTTGGTGACAAGGTAGAGAGAGAAACCCCAACAAACAGACTGCTAGACGAAGGAACTCTAAGCTTCTGAAAAGACACCATCAACATACCAAGCAATTGTAATGGTATCATACTAGAGGAGGAGATTGCAGAAGGGGTGGGATGGAAAGATTTTTCATTCAGCAAATATTTACTTAGAAAATGTTGGGCTGGAATGTAATGGTGAGCAAGAAGGATAAGGTACCCTTTCACAGGGAATTGCCATTCTGTGGGTGGGGGTGAAGGAGTCATACAATTAAAGAAAGAAACAAATAACATTAATGTTTATTCAACATTAAAACAGGGAGACATCATCTGTTTTGTTTATAGCTATATCCCCTGCACCAAGCACAGTGCTACTACACAGCATGGATTCAACAAACATTTGTTAAAGCATAAATGGAGGACTGGGTGGCTGGATTGTTGGATGGAAGGTTGGAAGGAAAGGAGGAGCTTCTCTGAGAAGGTGACAGTTGACCTAAAAGACAAAAAAGAGCCAGCCATGGTTATTCTACAGGAAAAGTTCCAGCAAGAAGGAACAGCAAGTTTCCAAGGCATGGAGAGGTTTGGCATTTCCAGTGAGGCTGGCATGTGGCAGAGTGGGTACTGGGAATAAAATCGTAGGTTTGTTTGCCTTGCAAACAAAATGGAAGAATCAATCATTTGTGTTTCACAACCCTAAAATATGTACATGATTTTTGATAGCTATTATCTTTATTCTACAGAGACTTAAACCAACTAAGCAAAATAATATCTCCATAAAGAATGAATCAATGGGAATGAAATAGAGAAGTCACCAAAAAAGACATCATAAAAAAATGCACATATGGAAAAATGCCCAACCACACTCATAATAAGAGAAATATTCACTTAAGTAAAGCCCAATTTGAATCTATTAAGTTAGATAAAAGTAAATTTAATGGTGGTAGATACACGATGTTGGCAAATATTGGAACAAATGGTACTATCACAAATAACCAGTAGAATAGAGCACTGGGAACCCAAGTTGTTGGAAAGCAATTTGGCATTATGCACTGGGAGTCAAGACAATGTTAGATGTCTGAAGAAGTAATTCTCCTGAGATGTATCCCAAGGCTGTCAAAGTATTTTCTGCAAAGCCTTAGGTTCTGCAGAGGGGCTTCAAGATCTCTGACAGTAAAGCCCAGGGAATGATTATGAAAGGGGAAGAATGGATGAGGCTTCAGGAATCCCACTTCCTGACAACCAGCACAGTTCTGTTGTAGAAATTCAGATTCTGTTTCAAGTTTACTTGAAAAAAAAAAGTTCTAATACTTAATTAAAAAAAAAAAAACTACTATCTTAAAGAAATGATCCAAATTATAAAAAATAACTAGGCCAGGCACAGTGGCTAGCACCTGTGATCCCTACACTTTGAGAGGCCAAAGCGGGCAGATCACTTGAGGTCAGGAGTTCAAGACCAGCCTGGCCAACATTGTGAAGCCCCATCTCTAGTAAAAATACAAAAATTAGCCAAGTATGTTAGTGTATGCCTGTAGTCCCAGATACTCAGAAGGCTGAGGCGAGACTATCATTACTTGAACCCGGGAGGTGGAGACTGCATTGCCTGAGATCATGCCACTGCACTCCAGCCTGGGTGACAGAGCAAGATTTTGTCTCAATTAAAAAAAAAAAAAAACTATAAATATGAATATACTCATTAGTATTATTTGTAAATAATAGTGAAAATAAAAAGACTTCAATTTTCAAGAAGAAAGTAATTTATTTATGTATTTATTTAAGACACAGTCTTGCTCGGTTGCCCAGGCTGGAGTGCAATGGCCCAGTCTCGGCTCACTGCAACCTCCGCCTCCTGGGTTCAAGTGATTCTCCTGCCTCACCCTCCTGAGTAGCTGGGAGTACAGGCACGTGCCACCATGCCCAGCTAATTGTTTGAATTTTTAGTAGAGACAGGGTTTCACTGTGTTAGCCAGGATGGTCTCAATCTCCTGATCTTGTGATCCACAGGCCTCAGCCTCCCAAAGTGCTGGGATTATAGGTGTGAGCCACTGAGCCCAGCTTTAAGAAGGCAGTTTATTATCCATTAAACTTAGGCTATATAGAGACACAAAAACATTGTGTGTGTATGTGTGTGTGTGTGTGTGTATGCACACTTTGTTTTACATTCATATATGTATGTAAATATTCATATATATGAATATAAAACGAACACAAAATCATAGTTGTAATATAACTTTTAAAATGTAAAAGTGTACATGAGTTAAAAGTGCAATAATATGAGTATGGTTGGATTATGGGGTCTTTCTTTCCTTTTTTATTTATCTTCCAGTTTTTCTGTAATTCAGTTAAATTACTTTACTTTTTTTTAATGTTTAAAAATAACCCTTGATGGCCAGGGGATGGTGTATTATTATTCATCTCTACATCCCAGCATTAAGCAAAGGAGTTGGCATAAAAGAGATACTCCACAAATATTTGTTGAGTAAATAGATATACTTTTAATTAAAATCTGATCATGAATAAAGCACTAGAGAGAGGCAGGAGACATTCTCTCTAGAGAGGCTGGAGGAAGCCTCCTGCAGAGGCGAGCGTTTGTGTGAATCCTTCAGGGCCAACAGGACCCGATCTGAGCAGAGGGCCAGGTGGGAAAGGCACCCCTGCAAAAGGAGCAAATGGGGTCAGAATTTGGAGATGGGCATGAGTCTGGGAAAGAGGAAGAAGTCTGGGTTGCAGAAAGCATGAACACTCCTGGAGGATATGAAAGGAAAATAAGACTGAAAAGGTGATTCTAAGCCCACAGGCCAAATAAGTCAAAGGAAGAGGGTTCCAGTGGATGTGAGTGACAGTGACATGTTCAGAACCAGTTTTTATGGAGACTAGCACAGCTAAAGTGTGCATGATGGGCTGGACGCGGGGCTGTGAAGTAGGAAAAAAACAGAGCCCAGGGACAGGCTGGGAGGCAGGGAAGAGATTGGGGCCTAAATACCAGTTGGAGCTGTAGGGATTTATAAAAGAGGATCACCAACTGGAAAGAGATCCTGTATGTGGAATTCTTTAACTCCATCCCCAGAATCCACTAAGTCATAAAATGTGGCCTGAAAAAATCTGGACATCTGGGGGAAGTAGCAACCCCCTCCTCACCTCTGCTCTCTACCAGGCTTTCTTTAACATCAGCATATGCCTATGCACGTCCAACAATGAAAACCTCCTCCTTTCTTACACGTGTTTACTAGCAGTCCCAAATGTTTCCTGTGCTATATAAAGTCTACCTTTGACTTCAACTGGGGAAGTGAAGGGTGGAGCTGGGAGAAGGGGAGGAGGCAAAGTCTGTGGCACAGTCACTAGCACAACATTCAAATCATGCATTCAGTCTGAAGCCCAAATCTAAAGGTTGCAAACTCACATAAAACACTGGTGATTTAGAGCTCGCTCCTATGCACAGTTCAGCAATGCGTGGAATGTAAAAATACATGGAAACCACAACACAGCAGGGCTCTCGCTGCGCTGCTGGCAGAAGTCTCTGTTTCCCACACAGGCCCTAAATCTGACCCAGAGATGAAACTTATAAAATGTGTAAAAATAGAACAGTTGGAAAATCTTGGCCACTTTTAGTTAAAATATAAAACAAAATCCGCCATCTCTTGTGAGTGCAGTTGCCAGTCAGCCACACTCCTCCCGTCTTTGAAGGAATTTTAACGATGAAAAATAATAATAAAGTTCAAATGTTGAGCTATGCTTTCCTTCTAGGTTACCTGGCGAATACATTCTTAGATACTCTGGTATGTGTAGATTGTTTTCAGTTTAGCCTACCCAGAGGAGTCTCAAAATGTCCAGTCAGTTTCAATGGGTGTAACAAATGCCCTTGTTTAATTTTCTGAAGAATGACAATAGAACAACGACAACTTATTTATACATTAATCTGTGCCAGAATCCTCTCCTGTAATCCTGATTTCTAAATCCTCAGTCCAAAATCCTGTGAGTATAGGTGCTATTATCTCCACTGTACAAATGTAAGAAACAGAATAATTTACTTAATTTTTCCAGGTACAGGTGGTAGCCAGGATTCAAACCCAGGGCCATCTGATTTCAAAGACTAGCCTCTTTCCATTACATTTACTATATAGGAAGGAATTTCCCTCACCCACTCAAAACAGTTATATTTAGAAATCAAGACACACCACTGGCTCCCTGATCGGCTCTTAATTAGTTTCCTTGGACTATTACACAGAGCTGCATAAAACAGAGTGACTATTTCTAGCCTCTTCAACAGATCTCTTATCTGTATGTTATTATTCTTAAACATAGGAAAATCCTGTGTCTTATGGCAGAGCCTAGGCTAGATTAGAGAAGAATTCTATAGAAACAAAAACTAGAGTCTCTCTCTCTCTCTCTCTCTCTCTCTCTCTCTCTGTCTCTCTCTCTCTCTCTCTCTCTCTGAAACCACCCTCTCCCTTCAAAGCATATCACTAATATTTATTTTGGAATTGCAATGAACAGTATTATGACATTGGCTTCCTTAAAAATTTAACATTCACGATTAGCACTTGAAATGAGTATATCCAAAGAATGTATTTTGCTCAGTGCTTACAACCAAATTATCTCAAGAGGCTATCAAGAGCTCTCAAGTCATTTTGTTAACTATGTTCTCCACTTAAAGGAGCCCCACACAGACAGAAAGGAGGCAAAGGAAAGCAAGACTTAAAACATTGCTTTAAAAAAAATTCATGTGTTCTATTCTCTCTCTGTCTTTCCCTCCTCTACCTTCTCCACTCTCCCACATCTGCCCCACCCCCAAGCTAAATATAGAGACCAAACATCAAAACCCAAACTTCAAAATTTCCAAAATGGCAAGCAGCAGATCATGGTAACACAGAACACAGAAATTGAATGTAACCCCCAAATTTACAGGAGCAGCCGCCTGGAACCCGGAAGTGGGGTGCACCTGAGCATGCTTTAGGAAGTTCTGCACACGTTTACCCTGCTTTGCAGCCATCTCTTCCTTCCAGTCCGCAGCACAGGAAAGGCAGCTTCTGAGCATAACTCCAGAGCCCCAGCTTTTCCTACCATTAATCGTAAGATTAGATCCTGGATACAGAAATGCTAAATGATCAACAAACATAGTTGGCTCTGAACTCAAATGAATGTTTTTTTCCTTTCCCTTTCATTGAAGAGAGGGGAAAAAAAGCTTCACATGGCTTCCTTTCCTTGACCTACAACAAATTCCATTAAACCTCAAAAACAATGCTTTGAGATGCTGGAGGATGCAGACAGGAAACTGAAGAAAGACTCTATACAAAGTTAAAAACCTATTTTTCGGGGCGAGGTAAGGAAGGGCTGTATCTTGACAGTGAGAGCTCATGGCAACTGAGAACATGATTAGATTTGAATGCCATGTAGTTGTGCCTGGGATGCACAGCACATCAAAACAGATTTACTGCTCCGAGTAACAGAAATGTGCAAATGCCATTGGCCAATAAATAATTAATGATTGCCCCGAAGTTTACAAATGCAGAAAATGCCCTACAGATAAAATTCCATCGTATTTCCAAGTTACTTGAAATTATCCTTTTTTTTTTTTTTTGGAATAAATATCAGTTATCTGTCCAGGATTGATTCCTCTTTAAGACCCAAAAAAAGTCTTCTTTCTACTCAACCACCTCCTACATCCTCTGGTCTCCCAGGACATCCAATTTATGGATGTTTAATATAATAGAGTAAGCTTTCCAAAAATGGTATAATAAAAATGGGCTTAGATGTCATCACTGCTATTACATCTGTTATTATGAAATGTAGTGTTTACAATGAAAACCAGGCTTACATCTATATTTCATTGGCATCCATACATTGAGGCCATCTTGAAATTTGACTCAAAGGACTAAAATTCAACATCAAAAAAACTGCTTCAAAGTGATATTCGGCATTGATTTTATTGGACTTATTTTGGGGAGCACTCAAACCATGCTTTATTTTTTTTGACTTGTTGGCCCTAAAATGCAAGAAGGGTTAATCTTGATTGCAAAATCAAGAAACAAAGATACAGGCCTATTGTGCAATAATCAGCCCACATTTCAATGAATAAGTAATATTTCTCACAAACCCAAGTTAGATAGTGGATTTATTTAACCTCTTGGGGTCAGGTAATAAATACTAAGTGAATTATTCAGCCCAATGGCTAATCAATACAATTCCATGATATATTTTTTGTGTTTCATAAAAGGTTGTACACTAAAGGCAGTGAGCAATTATGGAAATTGGGCCAGAGCGCCTCTCAATTCCTCTCCCGCTTGAAACCCCAGCAGGCCACCTTGACAGCAAATCGATTAGTGCTCCAGTGAAGCGGCTCAGTGACCCCTGACCCGCTTCCAGCGAGGCCTGACAGAGGAGAGAGTATTTTATATTTATTTTATTGAATTAACTCCATCTTGCCTGTACCATCGCTTTACACATATCAGGCAGCAAGCTACAAGCCACTTCATTGTCCTTGTTTTCCATTGCTCTTGCTAAGCAAGCCCCACCCCTTGCCCCGCAGATTTCTTTGTCCTGGTTTTCCTTTCACTTTTGGTCTCAATGCAAGATTTCAATCCACCCTGAGACTCATGTTGGAGCTCCAGGTAATAAAAACCAAGAGTAAAGCACGAGATCCTGCCGCCTTATGGTCCCTGCCTATCCGGTCCAACCAGGACAGTGCCCTATCCCCATTTCTCCCCTCATGTTGGGAAACAAAGATCATTCAATAAAAATCTGGCTTAACATGGTGCTCTTTGGAAAATATATGCAAGAGAACGTCAATAATTAGGAGTATTTCCTACTAGAAAATCCAAAATAAACCAGAAGCCACTGGTATTCTCTATTTTTGTGGCCTAATTACATTATTGACTCATTGAACCCATTAGAAACAAGGGGGGAGAGAGAGAGCGAGAGCGAGATAGAGCGAGAGAGAGAGCGCGCAAGAGCGAGCACGGGAATCAAGGCAGCTGAGTTTAGATCACTATTCATCAAGGGAGCAATAAATCCAAAGGCTCATCAGCCATCAATGACTGAAAGACGATGAGAAGGGAAACATTTCTAAATCACCAAAAATTTTTGGTTTTACTTCTGCTAAATGGAACATTGGTTAAAAATACCAAAATAAGTGAAAAGTAAATGCCAGAAAGAAACCAAGAGTTTTAAACTCAGAAAATCCATTTGGCAGCTCTAGGTATTGATTCATATCAAGGGTTAAGCTATCAGTAGAAATTTGACGTTATAAATCACAGAACTAAAGGATCTTAGACCGTATTTGAAGGAGGCAGTATAGAGTAATGCTTTCACACATAGAGGCTGAAATTAAACCACCTGGATTCAAATCCCAGTTTTTCTACCAACTAGCCGCAGACTTTGTGCAATTTACCTAACCTCTCTCAGCTCCAGCTTTCCTCATCTATACATAAGGATGACAACAATTGTTGTCACATAAGTCATGATGGCTGACATCATCGTTTAATCAGATCCCAAATTATTTTATATGGATAGGTAAGAAATCACTTTTCAGTCTCATTTTATGAATGGAGAGGCTGAAGAATGTGAGGAATCAGAATTGACCTTCTAAATTACTGCCTTTCCCAGTTTCATGCACGCACGAAGGTACTGTGATAGCCACTCGCTCCCTAAAAATCTCCTTTTGGGGCTTAGAGGACCTTGAACTTCACCTTTAACAATTCAGTCCTTTGGTTGATCTTCCCAAAGATTTAAAATGAAAGTTCTCCTTCCCCAACCCCCGATGGTGAGGGACATGAAACTATTTCACTCTATTCATATCACCTTGCCTTGCTCAGAAGAGACTTGGTTCTTACAGAATATTGGCTTCATGGGTGCAGAGTGAGGGATAAGGGTTGTGCTGCAGGAAAGAAGACTGAAGAAAGTGAGTGAGAGGTCAGAAAAGAAGAATTTCAGAGTTGCACTTCAGCTGCTCAATTGTCTCATCAGGGATGGGCTGGCACTTTCAGATACATTGCTTCTGATAAGATCAGCTCCCCTCTCAATCCCTCCAAGCTTCCTTATCAATAAGGACCACTGTCACCATCACATTTGCCACATCAGCCACCCTCCAATCTCCTAGGAAAAGAAGACTGGGGTTCAAGTCAATTTGTGGGGACTGTTTCTGCACAAATACCCATACCTAGGTCCGTGGGCTGCACCACAGTGGCAGCAGAGGCTGGCTGTCAAGGCTATTTTTGACTCAATACACTTCTCTGTGATACTGTGAAGGAAATGTCTTAATTTTGTCCCATGTCCCATGTCCCTCTTTACTTCCTTGTCCTTTGCAGCCCCAGGGATTCAAGACCCTTTCATTTCTTTTCTCAACAGTCCTTTCTCCCTCAACCCATGACCCACCACCACCATGACAGATAGCAAAGCAATCACACCTTTCTCTTCAACCTATCATGGGAAACAGTAGAGGGAAATGAGAAGGGAAACCCACCCTTCCCCGACCTTGCCCTCCCGTCTCCATTTTGCATTTAGGTAACAGCCCAGATATTTTACACTTTTAGAACCAATGAAAGAGACTTTTTATGCATACATTCTTCAGTTGAGATGGACCTACCTACTCATACCTAAGGGAGACATCAAGACTCAGGGTCAAAACAACTTAAATAAAATCAAATGCAGGGTGGCGCTAGTATTTCCATATAGAAGCAGAGTGTTGGCTGAAAGGAATTAGCAAACAGGCTATGCCTCACAGCAAACAAACACACCATTAACTTAAACTATATATATATATATGAAGACTAGGGAGTAGCTGATAGAGACTATGTACAGGGGGAATCAGACCTCATTCCTAAGCCATTCCTTGGTGTAGTGCTGATGACCTCATAATATTTGCACTGCTTTGGGCTGCCTGACCTATCAGAAAGATTATCAACAACACTTTGAAAGTTCCCCTTGATCTAATGAGCACCTAATTGCTTGTGAAAGTCTCAGAAATTCCACCCTAACTCTTCCCAGGAGAGCAAATGGGATGGTGTAGAAACAGACCCTGGCTCAGATGCCCACTAGCTGTAGGACCTCAGACAAGCAGCCTCTTTCCTGGGCCCGCATCTACAAAATGGAGGGTGATTTCCTTCCAGGATAAACATTATATGATTCAAAGTGGTGTTTATCTGAATGTGTGAGAAGCCTGAGATTTAATGTTTACTTCCTTTAGAAAATTGGAATTTAACAGCCAAAAGAGTCCCTTTTCCTCTGAAGGAATAAAAAAGAAATGCATTTACTCAATCTGCTAACCCCAAAACCAAAACAAAGAGTTCGTGGTATAAATGAGTTGGCCAAGACGTCTGCACATGCTGGCTCACAAGTCAGCCCTGTTCCGAGTCATCCTGCAAAATGGCATAGCAGATTCCTCCTGATACCACAGAACAGAGAATCTTTTACACTTCTGTATAACTCTATGCCTTAAACCATAAATTATTATTCCCCTCTCTTCTACTTTCAGAATCTATACAAAAGTGATTACCTCAGTCATTTTTCAATATTACTTTCATACTTGGAAAATGCATTTTCAAAAAGTTATTTATTTTTCACAGCATGTCAGGTTGTTATATTGTACTAGTTAAAATAAAACTACTATATAAACTACTGTATACTTTTGCATGCATTACATTTCCCTACAAATGCTGTGAAGCAGGATTTTCACAGGTCCTAAATATATTTATCTTAAATATTACATTATACTTTATTTTAGCACCATTCCAGATTTTAAGAAAGAAAGAAATAGGAAAGCCAATTGTTAAAGTAACTTAGCTATTAAATAACTTTTTTATTTGAAGTTCCTTATTTCAGAAGAAAAATTATTTAAATATTAAAAGCGGCTTTGCCATGAAACTTAAAACCAACACACACTATTATTCCTTCTCAAAGGGCCTGGGAATAGCTAAAAATGTCCCATTGGATTTGATTCATGCTCACCTAAAAGCTAGACTTGGGCAGGGAGTAAAACATGTAAGGAATAAAATATCGAATGATAATGAGGTCCCTGGACCCTTGATGTATACAGTGAGGTTTAAAATATTTTCTGGGGTACCTCCAAAAGGTGACAAAACCAAACAAAAGCTTTGCTTGAGGTCATCCTAAATTTTATGCCTAAAATTGTTTTTTGCTCAAATATATTAACCATTCTCCGAAGCACTGTATGCATTTCTTTAAAATGCCACCTCAATTAAAAACTCCACGAACACCAAAGGACATAGATCCAAGTACTTTCATTAGTGTTTGTATTTTTAATGGTGAGGGTCCTGCAGCTGTGAGTGAGGGGTGCTTGCTTGAGAATCAGCCAAAACAAAGCTGACCCTGCTGTAAACCTAAGGAAGTGCCGCACACCAGAACCGCACTGGGTTTAGAAAATACTGCTCTCAGGCTCTCTCTGTGGCTGAGTGAGAGGCAGAAAGAGGAAACGCGTAAATATTTAATAAACGATTCTGCAAAGGCTTTTGAGCCTTGGCACGAAGGATTTGAAAGCACTATCTACTTTACATCCATTGAAGCCACCACCAAAACGGCTATGATCCAGATTACAAGCAACTCAAGAAACTTGTTTCCCTCCCCTTTTTCTTCTTCGGAAGCTGAGTTCGCAGTGGCCTGTCTTGAAATCTTTCATAATTGCTTTAATCTTTGATTTTAGTTTTGTCTCAAGCCACACGAATGTCCACCCTCAGTGCCCCTGTGGTCGCCAGGCCTTGAGTCCTGAAAACAGGGAAAGCATCCTTGGAGACACACAAAACACAAGAATGGAGAAAAGAAAACAGAGATATTTTACATGTGTTTTTAACACAGCCAAATTTAACCAAAGTGTGCTCCCTGGCAGTGCTTTTAACTAACAAGCAAGCAATATATGGCACTGTAAAATGTTTTATTTTAACACCTTACAGGTTTAGCTCTGTGGCTGTTGCAGGTATATCCATTAAAAGCAACACAGACTATAAATCAGAATTCCATACTTTTTCACAGCATATGAATCTATTCTCCCACTGGTAGGCACATAGCTTTCATTGATACCGATGAGGGTAACATACCCTTATGCAGGGGAGAATAGACCACTCTCTACATGTGAATTTATGCTTTTAGACAGGTGGCTGTATGTAGACAAGAGACACCAATAAACAGATTTTATCGTAGCTGTTTAGAAACAGATTCTGTGCTACATATCTACAGAGGAACAGTCATCTTTTTCAAAGGGAAACACAGAGGCAACTCCCGGCAGACTTAAAATCTACAGTACACAACATCACAATTTGGTACCCATCGTCATACACATCGATGGTCATTTGAACTGAGCTTGACCAATCTCTAATGCCTTAATAAACTAACAGTATTTCTGTAATTACAGTTATGCTGAATCTAACTGCAGTATCTCTCATCCCTGCTATGAAAACATAGCAAACACTGCGTGGCAAAAGGCAAATGTTAACTTTTTAATGTTCTGTGTCATATACATGCCTACACAAACACAGGGTGCAGAGTCTTAGAGGAATAGGTTTTTCGTAAAACATAAATCTTTCAGATTACTGCTAATGGGACTGATACCTTGGCTTTAAGGGAATATATATATATATATTTCTCATGTTTAAAAAAATAAATACTAAAACAGTCTGTCACCTATGGATTCTGTGTGGTTATTTTATATGTTGCATTTCTTTGAATGATATTTACTTTGATTTTCTTTATGCATTTTGGTCACTTCCAGAAAGGGAACCCAGGAATAATGAAAATTACAAAAGCAAATGAAGAAAATATTTTTTAAAAGCAGCCTAAATTTCCATAACTTACAATAGATATTCACACCTGCACAGAGGTTGACATTCAGCATATGCATCTAGCTGTGTGTGACGAATCCAGAGCTTTTACCAGGACAAAATGTCTATTTCTACAGAAATCTATAAACTAGAAACAGACAAGCTCTCATATTTAATTTCTTCCTGTACTTCATTTTAAAGACGCCTCCTGGAAGATATTGGAAGGGTCAGCTCACTGTTATTTACTGCACCAAATATTGCTTATGATTGACACTGTCGTGTCCATGTGTTGCAGAGACTTAAAGGCCATGACGACATTTAACTACTCACTTTTGCTAGCATGGCTGTGGTAGAGGAAACCACAGAATACTGATCTATCCAAAAGAGAAAAAAATTAGAGAGAGAGTGTCACAGTGGAATTTGTGAATGAGAGTGCTTTGGCTGCAAAGCATTCCCATTATAGCCCTCAGCCACCACAAAACTGCTGTGTAATTGGAAGGGAACATTTTCCCATGCAAAGAAGCTTGCTGTCGACGCCAACCCATCAGAGCCACAGCAAGGGGGGGATGCACACCTGCAGGCAGCCTCCCTTACTCACAGAGAGCCTGTCCCCTGCCTGCATCCTCTGCTCACAAAGGGACCTGGATCTGAGAAGACCAGATCACACAGGCAGGAGCTGAGGACCTGACAAACCTTGATGATCATTTCATCCACTCAATTTGGAGGTGAGGAAACTGAAGCCCAAAACAAGCAACATAAACAAGTCTCAGGTACACAGCCCATCAAAGGCAAAGCCTGGATCTGAAGCCAGCCCATCTCCTGCATCCCAGACCATCCATATGTCTAAAAGCTGACCCTACTTCAGCATTTATTTACCTAAAGCTATGATCAATGAATTCAAATATCCTAAATGTTATTTTGGCTGGGAAACAATCAACTTCCTCCTAACCAGTTTAGACATACTACTATTTTCCCAAAGGAAAAAAATATCTGTGTTTGTGGGTGTGCGTGTGTATGTGTGTGCATGTGTGTGTGTATGTTTTGGTTCCCCAGCAACAAAAACTGTATTAAAGCTTGAAATAATTACCCTCTTTTCACTTACTTAAAAAAAATCCATCTTCTAAAGAGAACTGTACCATAGACCCCCTATTTATTAATATCTTAAATTTTTAAAGTCTAAGTTCTTAAGTTCTGCACAATGTTCGCAAGTTTGGATGACTTCATAGCATGTGTTACATACATTTTATTTTTATTTACCAAATATTCACAGTAAAAAAAATAAAATAAAAAGTTAAACAGGATGCCATGACAGGAAGCTACTAGGTAGCTGCTTAAGGTTATGATTCAGGAAAGCCCTCTTTAAAAATATCTCTGAAAACGGTAAGACCTGATTGACATAACATATTTTATCATAGGTGAAATAATAATAGTAGCTGATATTTATTGAGCACCTACTCTCTGACTGAATCAGGCACTTATAGAATGTATTGTTTCAACATCAAGCAATCCAGCAGGATGAATGTTGCTTTCTCTATTTTGCAGATAAAGACTCTAAGTTCCAAAGAGATGAGGTTACTTTTCCAAGGTCATATGAATAGTTAGGAGCACTGGAGGCTTGGAACACTTGTCCATCTGATTCCAGCACGTATGCTTGGACTTTAAGTGGAAAATGCAGGCACAAGAGATTTGCTCAGTTTAATCATCACTTTACTGGGGACACATTTCCAGAACCCTCAATAAGTCAGTTCTCCCTGGCATATGTGTCTATATCATCCTCCTGCACTTTCCTTCACAGCACCTAACACAATTGTAATTTCACCTTTATTTACGTGATTCTTTGAATCCCTGCCTCTCCCATTAGGCTGTAAAGTCTATACAAAGTCTACAACAGTCTTTGCTCGGTACACAGTAGGTGTTTACTGAATGAATGAATGATCCACTGCTTCGAACTTTAATTCAAGCCAGGAGAATTAATATCACTGTCTTATTGTTCTAGCCAGATCTGATAACAACCACAATTTAGATTCAAATTCTGTCTTTTATTCAAACATCTCAAAGCAAGATTAAAAATAAACAGCTGGAAATAGCTTGCAAAGAAAAGAGAGAGAGACCAAAATAAGTTTAGGACTCTGCCAAAGGTCTTAATGGTAGCAAAAAAACCATAAATGTCTCACAGCACTTCATACGTCATGAGCGCTTGCAGATGGAAATAAGATCAGTATCCATTCTCTGCTTCTGCTTCTGCTCACCAAGACACTACTCCAGAAAAAGGTGATGTGATTTATTCT